>NC_140592.1:1095422442-1096024227 GCF_964204655.1 Triturus cristatus | reverse complement strand
GCCTGCTTCAAAGCCTCTCAGTTTTTCACTTGAATGTGCTGCCCCCAGGGCAGCATGATTTTGCGGCTGTCCAGGGGGCAGTGCATTGGATGTAATAGGGCGTACTTTCCATGTTTCCAGCACACCTGTTATAACAGGAAAAGTGTGCCCTTATGTGTAATAGGGCCCCAGGGGATGTATTATGGAAAGTACCCCGGGTGCACAACGGGCAGGCTCACCTCCTTTGCGGGCCCCGGGTCACTTTGGTATAACAGAAAGAGCCGCAGATGCTTTTGCGGACCTTTCTGTAATACAGATAGCGCTAGTGCACATATAGCGCCAGCGCTATCACCAGAGGGTGTCACCTCATTTGAATGGGAGCATGGCCCCATGCAAATGAGGGAATCCCTTTGTCTCTACGCCCTAAGTGCGCCATATGTGCCGTATTATAGATGCGGATGCAGAGGCAAAGAAGCTGTCAGGAGGCTCACTGACAGAGCGCCACCTAATGGTGGCAGTCTGTCGGTGCGTCCCCTGATGGCAGCCCTCTGGAGGGTGTGAAGGGGGTCCAATGGACCCTCCAGACATCCCATTTCAGGCCGGTGCAGTCACTCACTGCACCCGCCTGCCAGGTGATCTCTCTCCCCTCTTAAAAGTGCAGGCGGATTGTCGCCTGCACAGTGAAACATGAAACGGCTGCTTCAAAGCTGCTCCGTTTTTCACTTGAATGCGCTGCCCCGAGGGCAGCACGACTTCATGGCTACCCTGGGAACAGCGCATTCAATGTAGTAGGGTGCACTTTCCATGATTGCGCCCGGCACACCTGTTTTAATGTGCGCCATGGCGCAAACAGAGAAAGTGCACCCTATACATAATAGGGCCCCAGAAGAGCAAAATGCCCGACAATTCATGAGCTTTATGAAAATATAGGTAAACAGCCACACCAGCACTAGCAGAGAAGCAGAGAGGTTCATGAATTTTGGACAGGATGGGAAAAGTGAGAAATACATATATGAAAGGAAAGGGTGGATTCTGAACTGTGGAGTTGTGATAATGGTTGGGTTAGACTACAGATATTTTGGCAACATAGTTTTGTATGCTCTGGACAGGTGTAGAAGCTTCAGAAACAAGTTAAATTACTTGTTCTTGCTATTCAATATCTGCCTCTTCAGAATGAACATGGCCTAAGTTTGGGTGGGGCTGGGGGAACAAAGATGCTTTTCCTATGATTGATCACTCTCCACAGTGGCACATACAACCTAAAAATGATGGAATTGAATGCAATAATTACTAATGGTAATACTGAGTCGAGTATTTTCATCACACCTTTTTGCTCTCTAGATACACAATATTTGTAAATGGTACTGCTCTGACACTTCACGAACGTGTGATTGTGAACATTTATTGACAAAAACACTTTCTGCGGCCCCGCTTTTCGACTCAGTAACATTGAGAATAGTACTATCTCGATAATATGTTGCTTTATAAAACATGAAACCTCTTCCTTATTGAATATGAAAACAATAACACGTCCTGCTTTCAAAAACTGCAGTACCTGTGTGTTGCTTTCTTCCCCTCTATCACTCTTTAGCTCTTCACAGAGTATGGAAGATTGGCCATGGAGGAAACCTTCCTGAAACCCTTCCAGGTAAGGAAAACACCCATTGATTCGTTTATACCATATCTTGCCTTCAGATGTTGAATTCTCAGCCGTGGACGATGCAGCAGAACATGACTGGTCCTCTTTAGTTAATGGAGTCACCTGTCTTTAAAACCAAGCTGACAATGTGTTTGTAAAATATTTGGGTTTTTATGGGGCGGTTTTATTTGTTTCCTGAACGTGTCCGCTACATTACTTAACAATATTCAAGCAGAATGGAAAACATCTGGGGGCTTATTTACAAGACTCTTGCGCCGCCCGTACGTCACTTTTTCCCATATTAAAAGTGACACACCGGTGCCACAAGGGGCTTGTAAATAAACCACTAGGTTTTTGAAAGTCTCCAGCATGTGTCAGAAGAAACACAAGTTGCTAAATGTAAAATTATAAATAGAAGGATGTGATCTTTTTGCAAGCCATTGGAGTGTTTTGTGAAAACTAGATTTTCAGGTATGCAAATTTTGCAACATTACCTCTGGCATAGTTTAAAGTTTGGCGGATGGAGTATTCCATCACAAACGTGACAGATAACCTGTCTGCCTTATTACAAGGACATTATATCCTACAACACTTGTCATATGACGGAGGGAATGTCCTACACTTTTGTGAGGGAGTCTCATCCACCAAACTCTAACTCAGGCCCATGGTTGAGTCGGAAATGATTGCATTGACCACGTATGTTTCTGAAAATCAGGTGCCAGGAAGCAGCATATCAAAGGTCTGTGTTGGTAAGGTCTGAGTGACTGAGGATGCTTGCCCTATGATACACTCAGGGAGAGGAAGGAGGGAGCGTGTGCCTTGCCACTGTATGTGTGAAGGAGTGAGCAGGAGAGTAGGTATGTGCTGCACTCCCACCCAAGCGTGGAAGCTTGCCTGTGCAGGTATTATTGTCCAGGGGTGTTTCTATGGTTCTACAATCTGAGTGATAAGGAGTCCTGGCACAGCGTTACCATCTGAATGAGCGGGGATGCTCGCATGGCGTGATCATATGAGTGAGAAGAGGTGGTTGTACCATGCAGACAAGTGGGGATGCTTACCCAGTGCCATTGACATAGAGGATGAGGGTGCTTGTAGGATGCTGCCATCTGAGAGGACAGAAAGGACATTTGTGAGAATTAATTACATTTGTGTCTTTATTTTTCATTTCTAGTCACTGATATTTCTTGTTCGTGATTGGAGTTTTCCATACGAATTTCCCTATGGATCTGACGGAGGCACTGAATTTTTGGAAAAACGTCTGAAGGTTGGTCAAAACATTCTTCACAGTTTGATAGCTTTCGCCACTAGTACTCTGCATTCATCAAGCCACTGGTCCCTGTGCATGTTTTATTCAGCTATATTTACTTATGGGAGAACTTTGGGCCCCTGTTTTACGCAGACATCCTGCTTCTGAATGAGAGGCTCCTGTCTGACTTGCAACCAAGCCTAAAGTTTCATGAAGGTTAGGCTGACATATAAGTTTAGAGTTTACTTGGAGAAAACAAAGGACCTTTGCTTTTGGCACACACCAGTTATCAGTAGCCGGTACTCAGACCCCAGGGTGTTAGAGCTTCTTACTGCCTGTAAATATCTTCACCTGAGGCTAAACCAGAGCATTAACTGGAACCGGTGTTTGATGCTCAGAGACGATCAGTGATTGCCATTCCTGGGGGTCCTCAAACTTTAATCAGAAGCGTAGAGATAATTCGGTTTTAGCTTAGTAGATGGCACAGTTTCTGTGATACAGGTTTTCATGCACTTGAAGCTCCAGTGTGGAGACCTGGGCTTGGTCCACATCAGGTTGTTTACTATAGGGAAACAGGCTGGAATCTAGGGGCGGCTCCTTCGTAATGGCTGAGAAGCGTCACCCCACTAGTCAGTCAGTCAGCAGTCTAGAAAATGATCGCTGACTGACTGAGCCGATGCCTGCAGTGTAGGGCGGGGCCTGGCCAATGGTCAGGAACTTAGGGCCTCATTTATGAAAAGTGACGCATCGCTGCGAGAAAACAGCGATACGTCACTTTTCATGGCGCCCTCCTTGCGACATCAATGACGCAGTATGACGCATCATGTCGCAGGGAGTTGCAGATACGTCAGTATTTCTGACGTATCTGTAGGCGCAAAAATGATGCATTGCTGGAGTGTGTCACAAAAGTGACGCAACTCCAGCAATGTGTCCTTTCACATGGGGCAAGCCTTGATCCTTTCTTGCGTCGGAACGCCCACCCTGCATATATTATACCTGGTGCAGGTATAATGTGGCACATGGGTTTACAAAGTGACACATCTAGGTAGATGCGTCACTTTGTAAATATGGTGCAACAAGGATCATTTTTTACGCCGCTGGTGTGTCACAAAAAGTCACGCAGGGGCTCATAAATAGGCCCCGATATTCTTAGAACCCAATGAAAGCCTTGTAAGGCTTACTTGCCTGACCTCTGAATCTTGGAGGCTCAGATCAAGCCAATTTGAACTGTTGTTGCTCCTCAACTAAGAAAGGCAGCAGAGCTCTGACTAGAGTGGTAGGCAAGGCTATCCATTAGAGGAAAACCTGGAGAGAAGAGTTCATATACCTAGACAGTGACAAACAGAGGTCCACAGCAACCAGATTGATCAGCTTGTCAACTGGAAAGAGGCTAGTAAGCCAAGATTTGAACTTATTTTGTCACTTGAAGGTCAAGTATTTGCTGGATTTCTGTACTCAACTTGGTGGTAATCTGTGGGCGGCCATTGCTTGAAATGAGTTCTAGCCAGTGCAGACTCTTCAGAACTTGATGCCTTTCTTGTCACTGTAAATCTACAAAGAAACAGATGAAGATGGATTTTGTACAATGACATCCTGGCCTACAATGAACAATACTGAAAACTCTGTTTGTGTTACTGTACACAGATTTTACAAGCAAATACCTTCAAGCAAGAATTCAATGTTTCAAACTAAAGCTAACAAGTGCATTAATTGCTCAAGGATTTGATTCACATTATTTGCCTGCTCTTGTGATAGGGGTAAAAGGTTGTGTCCACAACCACTTGCAAGCCCAAAGGTTTCCTCACAGAAACTTCAACCAGTCTATTCTCCTTAAATTGTATATTTTCCTCTGGAATTAAAATGATTTTAATTTACTACCCAACTCATAATCAGACCCATTGGCTTCATACTCTGAAGGCCCCTTTTATCACAAACAACTTTTTGTTGGATATGGTGTAATTGACCTCTTTGGGGTCACATTTTCTTAAGACTAACAAACTGACTTGTGGATTAGATTACCCACCCACCGGTGTGGAGGAGAAAACATCTCTGATACAGTGACAAAGAACAACGCACTGCATTTAGAGATCCCTGCCATTGTGGCAGCATGGCAGGAGACTCCTCTGGGGAAAAATATGTAGCACCATATTTTCACCATCATACGGTGGAACTGTTGTCACAAATATGAGTAATGGAAATGCACCTAAAATCTGGCAGTATGTTTCCAGTACTTCCATTACAAGATCCATGACCTGCTGGTTGTTGTCTGTCTGCACATTCGGAACATTTAGATGGATTAAAGAGTGAGCGTAGCACGGAGAAAGAAAGAGAGCAAACACCACTCCTTCAGACCCTCAGTTGTAGAATGTCAGCAGTTGCAGGCACCAGCAAGATGGAATATGCTTTTCCAACACCGAGGAATAATCTTGAAATAACAAAACACACATTTCAATAACGGACCAATAAGAATCAACAACCATAAGCTCTACATAAGGCAGCAGATTGACCCTAGGCTCCAGGTTATGGGACTTGACTAACCTCAACCAGGACACCCTCTCTGAGTCGGGAAGCCAGGATTCAGCAGAGTGACATACTGTTGGTCAATGCACGATGGAACACATGTCAAACAGAGGAATATCTTCAGAGAGGAAATGTGAAGGGAAGAGCAAACAAAACAAAGGTGCGTCAACGCTAACGGTGCATAAACCAAGCAAAATGGGAACCTTGCAACAAAGCATGGAAGACATCTGGCAAATCGTGCTGCCACTACTGAGAGTCACTTGGAAGCAACTATGCCAACCTGTGCATCTTCTGCTCTGTCAGTCTTTCCTTCTCAGGCCCAGCCGCCACAGGCCCATCTTCCATCTTCTCTACACTAGCCCTATTCTGTGTTGCTTCGATTTTGAATCACTTTGTGCACCAGTTCTTGATTCTGACTCCTTGATTCCTGACAGTACCCTTGCTGGCAAAAATCCCCCACAACTAGCAGGGGCTGGTTTCTGAAGGAAAGTGGTATGCAACTAACTCTTTGGCAAGACAAGGGCCATGCACAAATGAGACTGGTTCCCAAGATCTTTCCGGTGCATTATAACCCTTCCAAGCTATCAAATATTCCAGTGTTCCTCACTTGTACGTAGACTGAAATGCAGCTTCTACCTTTTACACTAGATGTCCTTCTTGTATCATGGGGTGAGGTTGTGACTTCTTTCTGCTGCCGTATAACACTCAAGACATGAACAATTGGATGTATCTTCCATTAAGCAGGCAACTCTAATTGGCCTGCTGCCTGACCTCTTTGCGCTACCTGATAAGGGCCTACAAAACGTGGTGTGAACTTCAAATGTGTACCAGGAATCACAAACTGCATGGTTGACAGCCAAACATTTCCCCCCTCTTCATAATCTGGTGCTGGAGATCTATGTCTATTTGCACTGTTCTTATAATCTTTTGCTTTCTGATGTGTCTAATGGCTGATGAATGGACGTGAGATAATCTACTTCGCAGGCTCTTTATTGAAAGTAACGCCACTGTTCCAAATGAATCTTGGTAATGGGTAGATGACTTGAAATAGATGGTGAACCTCTGTCTGATATGCTAACTTCTGGCAACCCATGTAACCTGGCTATCTCAAGAAATAGCTGGCTAATTAGAGTGCTGTTGGTAACTTGGAAAGTGGAATGATGTGTGCTACCATCAGTGGCATAACACAGGCCCCCGCAGCCCCCATGGCGCGGGGCCCCCAAGCTCCAGGGGGCCCTCAGCAGAATACTCTGGCTGGAAAGCTCCTGTTTGAGTCCGGAGGGGCCCCTCTACGAAACTTGCAGGTGGTCCCCTCAAGTTTCGTTACGCCAGTGGCTACCATCCATAGCATGGTCCAGTCCTGTGATTTAGGTAGCTTTACAATACAAGCCATAGATATTTGTGGCCAAGGTGCTTTAGATGTATGCAATGATGTAACAGCTCTACCCGCATATGGTGATCATTCTTAGCCTGAGAGCAGGTAATGCATATTTTAATATTATCCTTGACAGACTGATTCATGTCTTCCCACTGAAACAGTCTCTTAATCAGAACTTACGTGTTATTGGTTCCTGGGTACCCAGCTAATGGTGCGTCATGAAACTAATACAAGATCTTCCTTGAAATAGATGATAAACTTGATTCAATTGCATGTGAGGTTTTGCTTCAATTCAAATCATGGCTATGAATCTTCCCCTGGTCTTCCTTTATTCTTTACAAAACCTGACTAACCGCATCTTTTAGAACAGTTTGCAGGGCCAAAATAAGTTGAGGAGACTCCTTTTCAAACTCAATTTCATCACCTTGTCGAAACATTCAGTCAGCCTCCATGGAGATTACGTGAGGTCGCATGAAAATTGGAAGCAAAACAAAGACTGAAGGCTTGTCTGGCATTCATGTACTTCATTCATTTTAGAAATGTAGATTCTTGTGATCTGTCCACACAGTAATCTTGTGTTCAGATTGCTCCAAGTAATGTCTTCAGTGCATGAATGCCCTTAAGTTACAAACAATACCCTGGCATTACTAGTGTAGTTCTTCTTAGTTGCTGGAAGTGTTTGAGAGAACAATGCCACAAGGTGTAATTCATCAGTTTCTGAGATAATATAGCCCCAATGGAGGATGTAGATGCATCTGTCTCTGCTACAAAACATGGAGTATCATCAGGACATTGAAACACAGGAGCTGTAGGGAAGATGTCAAATGTTCTTCCATGCTCTGCTCCCCACCATAAGGGTACTGCTTTCATGGTGAGCTCTGTAATTGGTAGCACAGTCTAAGGAAAATCCTTGGCAAAATGCCTGTACATATTGGCGAATCCCAAGAACTTGTGGATATCTTTCACACTCTTAAGTTGTGGCCAAACATGCACCAATCTAACCATTTCTAGATCTATTTGCACACTCTTATCTGAGATAATGAATTCTAAGACATACAGGCAAGATGTTTCAAAGACACGCTTTGGGGGCCTGGTTCACGAAGGCAAACTGCCACTTTTGTGTTTAATATTTATTTTGTTATTCACAAACTATGAGTTTCATTTTACTAATAGTAATTTCACAACCATGGAGACTTCACATTCTATCTGTGACAGGCCTATGGTATGTGCAGAGTCCATGCATGGAGGCCATGCAGTCTTAAATATTTATAAACACCTCACCTCCAAATCTTCTAAGGTAAATACATAAACTAAGATAACATGGAAAAACGTATCTTCACAAAAACTGAGGTGGTTATTTACTAAGATGCTGTGTATGGCGCAAAGCAGCAAAAACGGATGCAAAGCACTGTGCTGATTTACTATTTCCTGGGACAGGAATTTCCAGTGCATGTTGTATTTTCATGTCCACCTGTTTTGAGTGCCCGACTGCGTGTATCTGGTATCCTGGTTTTTGGTTTTGGCCTGAGTCCCATACCAACCTATGATCTGTCTGCGCGCGCAGGCTAAGGCATGTCCCTTGATATGAGTGTAATCTTGGACCCGTCCTAGTACTTGGAGGGGCACAGCAAGCATGCCTTCATTGAACTGACAGTGGACTACTGTTCCTCACATGGGTTTAGCACACAAGGCAGAAGTGGCAGCTAGTTTTGTGAATCCATAGTTGTGACGAGACCTTTTTATGTGTCACTACAGTGGAGGCCTACTGACACACTAATGTAAAGTTCTGCTCACCCAGATCTTAGCGCTAACATCCTAAGTTATGTGGGCTGTATGGTACATGCGTAGTGCCTGTAAGTGAGCCAGCGTAATGGAAGCTTGTTGTGTCCATTTTGACTGCCCCAAGCCTGACTTTCTGCAAAAGATAGAGGTGAAGTTGTTTTCCCAGACAGTGAAAGTGTATTGCTGAAATTCATGAAGCTGGAGGGAGAAGCCGTAGACACAGAGGTGAAGGAAGAGGAGACAAGGCTTCTCCTTCACATCTTCTTTCTGCTTTTACTGTATAAAAGTGAGGCTCACTGACCCATTTGTTCTACTTCCAAGTTCTCTATGACTAAGGAAGGGGGTGCTCCACAGAGTACTCATAGGACTGTTGTGCAACCAGAGCTGGTATCTGCCTGACAGCAAGCTTCCAAGAGGTGAAGGGACATCATCTGAGTCTAACCCTTGCTGTTCTCCTATCCAAAAGCAAGTATCCCTGCAGAGACAGGGTAGGAGCCTGCTCACCCACCCTGCAGGAGGAATGACTGTCCAGGAGGAGTGAGGTGTACTGTAACCTAGCGTGGTGGTGATCTACCAGGAAGAGAAAGACTGCAGAGAGCGATTTGATTGCCAAGGTATCAGCTGCAAGCAGTACTCTCCTGCAGGTGCTGGTGGAAGTTGCAACTTTTGAGCCATATGTGGGCTACTCTATACGAATTAGCAAGTGAGTAGCCTTGGAGTAAGTGTGACTACAGGTGTCCCTTCCCCCCCGTTTGGACTCATGATGCCAGATTTAGGCATCTTACATATCATCAAGATATAACACCAAAACGGTGCTGTATGTATATTTTCCTTCTTAAGCATGCAGTTGCTTTGCAATTAGAGTGTTGACAGGAGTGGTATCAGGGAGTAGTGATCCTTGGTCCTGATAAAAAGCCTTGGGGTAGGGCTTGAAACATGTAGAACTCTGAAACTCAGGAACATATTCTATTGAGTTTTATTTCCTTTCCCATT
This sequence comes from Triturus cristatus, assembly GCF_964204655.1. NCBI lineage: Eukaryota > Metazoa > Chordata > Amphibia > Caudata > Salamandridae > Triturus > Triturus cristatus. The sequence goes on along the minus strand of NC_140592.1, from coordinate 1,096,014,690 downwards.
TTTTAACCATACCGACTAGAGGTGAAAATAAAATTATTTTCCTAATAGACAGGTTTTTTAATTTCCACAGAAACAACCCCCAACTCCTATTCATTACATCTTTATTCATCTATTATAAAACACCCAAAAGTGCTCCCACATAATTCCCAGGTCGCAGCACGCCCCGTTCTACAGCGGAACAGGAAGGACCCAATGATGAAGCATGCCACTAAGGGGAAACCCTGATGGGTGAGTCTTATCTAAAGAAAACATTCTGTTTTCCAAACCAAAAGTGGATGTCAAGTCCATGAATGACGGAAACCCTTTCTTTGTTTTTTTATAAGATTTGTAGGAGGACGAGTCCCTTTGTCTTTCTCCTCTACCTTCCCCCTCTTTGTTCATATTCATGTGCATGCACAGACTGTCATCTTTGAATGCTTTTTGTTATACTTTACAAGAAACCACTGAAAAAAGCAGTGACAACGACACTAGCTCAGCAGCCAAAGCTAGAACTATTGACTTGCCAATGAGTCTTTTATAAGCAGGCAATAGTAAAGCCTCTCTCATTGTCTTGGAAAGTTCATTGCGTTACATTGCAAACTGAAAAAAATGAATATTTTAAAGCACCTGAAGGGATCAGATTTACAGATATTAGTAGTCCAACCATCTAAACCAACCGTCACAGACATTTTGCGTTTTAGCTGTTTACACATTTCCATTGATAGTAATCTCAGGTCTTGGTTCCACATGGATGTGGTCAACAGTGTTTAAAGTGCTGAACTGAGTTAGAACTTAGAAAATAAGTGTACAAACCTTAAATAAGTTGAAAAAAGAATGCAGTGTGGATTCTTCCTGGAACAAACTGTTTTTGATTAATGCTGCCCATAGTAGGCAAAGCTTTTGGCACATCATCTAGAAAGCTCAATAATCAGTGAGATTTGGGATGGTATGCCTCCAAATGTGCATAGTAATTGCAAAAGTAATTGGAAGACATTTGTTATAGCTGTCCCTGTCCATCAAAGGGACAGGCTCGCCGTTAAAAAATGATTCATGCTAGAAAGACCACAGGGGTGCATGCAGTCATCTTCTGAGTCACTGCATGCTCCCCTGAGGGCACCAAATATGATTTCCAAAGGGAAAGTTATTCTACAGGGACAAAAGGGAATCAGATACAACTTTATCTCGGGTGTGGGTATCTGACCAATGGTCTGCGACTACAATTGCATTCGGAATATACTGAACCATGTCATTGCAAATCGCAAATCTCAATCCGGAATGAATTTTCAAAGACATGTTACAAGTTTCAACCTCGCAATATGCCTTTGTTGGTTTTTGTGGTTGGAAAACCTGGGATTTTGTGATTTGCAGGCTTTGGGACTGCAAAATGCAATGGTACCTCAGGCCTTTTGTTCGCCCTCTTACATTTCCATACTTCGCTAAGTACATCAAGCTGTCGATGTACATAACACTCGATCCTAGGAAGATGGCGGGGCAGAGGATCCTGTACACCCCTCATTGTGCATGAACACTTAGGGCGTCATTTATGAAAAGTGGCACATCGCTGGGCAAAAACAGCGATGCATCACTTTTCATAATGCCATCCTTGCAACACCATGGATGCGCCATATTTACAATACCGCGCTCCATGGCGCAAGGATTTACAGATACGTTAGGAATCCTGACGTATCTGGTGGCGCAAAAATGACGCATTGCTGGAGTGTGTCGGATAACTGACGCGACTGCAGCAATGTGTCATTACACATGGGTGAGTCCCATGTGAAAAGCCCTGCGTCACTAATTAGGCCTGCTTGAAGCAGGCGTAAGGATTGTAACGATGTCAAGTTATATAACTCAGAGATTTCACTGCGCCACTTCTACAAGGCTTTTTCACGGGGGAACGCCCACCCTGCATACATTATACCTGACACCGATATATTGCAGCTACAAGCAAACGAACCAAACCCAACTGTCTGAAAACTATTTATTTAATAAAGTGTAAAGTCGCAATTTAGAACGAAGGGAAATAGGTCCCCTCAAACAAACAGGGCTACAACAGTGTGCAGTAAAGGACGTTTATGTATACCATGGTGAATATTAACTTTCATATTGTCAAGATGTATAGCCTTAGTTTATTGTACATATCTATAATACACAGTTATATCACTATTCATAAATTAGTCATAAATAATCAATAAAATTTATACCAAAGTCAAATATTTATGTAAAATTACAGAAACCCCTACAGACCAAAAACATGTATCATAAATGTTGTACAAAATAGGCCCCACATTATCATGAATTATTTCAGCACGCTCATTTACTCATTCAAACACATAGACAAAACAAAGACAGGACTGATCAGCAGTTACAATTGTTATGTATTTTTAATTATTTTATACATTTTTTAACATTTTTCTTAAAAGCAAAAACATGTGTTAGCATCCAGTCTTGTTGAAAATTTTCCAACAAGACTGGATGCTAACACATGTTTTTGCTTTTAAGAATTTTTTTAAAAAATGTATAAAATAATTCAAAATAAATAGTTTTCAGGCAGTTGGGTTTGGTTCGTTTGCTTGTAGTTTTATTCCCCTGTGCCCCTGCCTAGGTCTCAGTCCAGGGGCCCCCTTCTGTGTGACTCTTTACAGGTATATTGTAGCACAGGCCTTTATATAGAGACGCATATGCCTAGATGCGTCACTTTTTAAATGAGGGGCATTTTTTATGCCGCCGCAGCGTCACAAAAAAGTCATGCAACAGCGTCGCAAGCGCTTCGATAAATAAAGACCTTAGTTTATTTTTCACAATCCTGCAAAAGACAATGGATACAGATGCAAGCTGTATGGGCTGAAATCCTTCTTCAGCATGACAGCTATTTGTGTACTACTAATAATAAAGCAGCAGAAAGAAGCACATTTGCCTTTCCGTAGATGCTTGTAACTGCTAATGGAATGCTGCTGATACTTCATTCCTTTCCTGTGCATTCACAAGAGCCTCGGTTGATGTCTTTAGGTCTCTGAAAACCAGCACGAGGAGCTGCAGAATGTCCGGAAGCACATCCATTCCTGTTTCACGAACATTTCCTGTTTCCTGCTGCCTCACCCTGGACTCAAAGTAGCGACGAATCCAAATTTCGATGGGAAATTAAGAGGTTTGTAATTCTGATCTCTCAGTCGTCGACCAGCAAGCGAATGTTTGAAGTGAAGTAAAAAAAGATCTGTGCACTCTAATCTGCGTTTAAGTTTTCAGACCTGTAAATGTTGAGGTGAATTTAGAATTGTTTAGGAATCTACCCTCGTCTTTAGCAAGGAGCTTGATGCGAAGCCTCATCAGCCCTCTTGTATTCGGCCTGTTTTTGTTTTTTGTTGAATTCAGCCTATACATTTGCATCTCATGAATTAATCAGCGTTCTAAGAAGAGGGGTAAATTATTGCACACTGTCTTAATGCTACCGAAAATAGTAGGAACAACATATGTATTTATGCAAATGTGCACATTTATGCTTGCAATACTTAGGGACGGACGGAGTTTAAACGCCACTTGTGCAATGAGAAACCTTCGCCCTTAGCAAAAGTGAGCAAAGTTTTCTGAATTTGCCTCACTTCGTCTGTGAGGAAGATTTACACAGCTGCGGCCCGTGGAGGGAGTTCCGTGGGGCGAAAGGCGAATTTCGTTGCGCGCCCAGCATCGCTGCAGCTCGCGCTACGAAATTTGTTTTATTTATTTAATTGTTTACTTACCTCCAATTATCCATATTCCGGTTTTTAGTACCCCCCACCCTGCCCCTCCCCCGCCCCGCCTTTCCACCCCACGGAACTCCCTCCACGGGCCGCAGCTGGATTTACAAACGTTTGACGCTGGGGCTGTGTAACAAAAAAAATGCAAAACGGTGCAAAATGTTTATTTTGAATTTACGTTTTAGCACAAAACATATTTTGCACTGGAAAGTTGCCTGAAAGTAACACAAAGTTTGCATTACTTTGCGTCAAGAGAGGGTTCCATGGGTGGTACGTGTGCGTTCTCACCACACATCGTTTTTGATGCAAAACCCTATTTACTAAAATAGTAGACAGGGTTTTGCAAAAAAGTGAAAAAAAATGCCTCTTTGAGGCAGGTGTAAAAAGGAGAACTGCTTTTATTTCTCCGGCTGTGCACGGTGCAGCACACTTCCAAAGTGGAAAAATGTAAAAGTTAGCTTAAGGATAGCAGGACAGTGCAACATCTTAGTAGATTTTTTGCTTTTGTGCTCTCTGCCTCTCATGCAACGCAGCGCAACGCAGCGCAACGCAGCGCAGCAACTCTTGTTTCTGTGTTGCATTCCGTAACATCTTTGTGATTCTGGCTGAAAGTTTAGAGTCCGATGGGCTCGCAGACATTGATGATTCTGCCGCTGATTTGACATCCAAGTAAGTTATTTTTTGCTGAGACTGGATATCCGTCCCAGATAAGTGATCCCTGATCTCCAAGCAGAAGCAAGAGCCCTGCTGTTCTTCATGCCAGCAGGAATGCTTACCTGCCATGCTAAAGAACTACTGCAAATTCCACACGTATGTCCTTTTTTCACAAACTGCGCACATTCTAAATTTTGCAAAATTTAAAAATAAGTCAGTCTACTTCTCAGCTACTGCTATGGCTAAGGATGTTACTGAGGTGTTTTTAAAACTAAATTCTCACACAAAGCAGCGCAGCAGCCAAAAATTCTGTGCTGCGTTGCTTGAGAAGGAGAGAACAAGACAGTGCTATATCTACAGAGATATGGTCCTCTCCTCTCTCTCTAGCACTGGCGCACAATCAGGCTGCTGAGTGCCACGCACACACCTGTGCACCATAGTGTTTATGTGAGTCTAGTACAGGTTTTTTACTGAAAGGGTAGCCTTCCGGTACAAAATGCTATGCTTAGTCATTTTAAAACGTGTCTTACCTTGTATGTGTGATGTACAATGCAGCACACATGCGAAGTCAGAAAAGAAAGGGGAAATAAAAGCATTTCTTCTTGATATCGCCTATTTCAAAAGGGTGTTATATTTTGATGCTCTTTTTTGTAAACAGAGTTTTGCATCAAATAACCAAGGATGGTTTAAAGTGGAACACCCATGCACCACCCATGTAACAACCCCTTGCTGCTAAGTAATGTAAAGCTGCACTAAACGCTGCTTTGTGCTACTTTCAAGTGAATTTCCAACCAAAACAAGTTATCACTGGAAAGTAAATTGGAAAAAAAGATTTTGCGTTGATTTATAAACCCGGCACAAAATCTTAGCAAATAAATCACTCAGTCTTTAACATATATAGGGTTCCCAGTGGAGGTGCCATTAAAAGGGGAAAACTGCAGTTGCAAAATAGGAGTTGCAAGGTAGTGTCAAAGGAGTGGCCAAGGAAGGCAATGCAAAAGACTTCCAATTGCTATCCACCTACACAAATATTGACTCTTGTTTCTTACACCTATACAGCACATGTCAAAGTCCCAGATCTACAATAGCCCAGACTGGGGGAATGGCAACAAAGGCAAACCAAACAGCAATAAACCACAACATATTCTGTCCTCAACAATGACAATGGTGCATGCTAAAAGATCATTCTGCATTGTAATTAACTAAAGCCTTAGAAGGAACATTTGATGGGAAAATAGAGATGTCATCAAGTAAACATTAATCCTGAGTCACTCGGTATGCAGTGTGTCATAAAAATTCAGCCCAGGTTAAAAAATAAGACAAGAAGAAACACAATATCCAGGAGAAGAGTCAAAATGTCTTGAATGGTAGAAAACTATGGCTTTTTGTAAATGGTTAAGGATTGGGTGGACGAGCTACATCAGCAACATCCCACTCATGCAATATCTGCCAAGGTGAGCATACTAGCTGCACTGCTCATGCTGGCCACCCATTCATTTTATAGGATGATTGACATCATAGCAGGAACCTCTCAGTCTGAATCAGTGGCTGCTTTGTTTCATCAACCACATGCTGCAGTGTGTTCTCTTACTGCAGTCAGTGCAGGACAGTCACCGGATGGCACACCAGTTTTAAGTTGCGGAACAGTTCCCATATGTGTTGATTGCACAAGACTCAACACATTTAAATAAAGGCACCAAAATCTATTTAAAATTTGTTTGCAAGGACCACCTTGTAGCGCGGCGGGGCCACGAGGAGGCAGGCCACAGCAGCGCTAGAATTAAGGCAAACCACACTGTTAGCTATATGTTGGCTGGAAGACCCCGAGCGGTCTCCGGCCGTTTATTTATCCCCTCTGGTCGAGCCCACCCCGTGGGGTGTATGGATGCATGGGCAAAATGCAACAAAGTAAAGGAGAGCCCGGATGGCTCTCTACACACCTTTATCACTTCTTTAAAGTGCAAGGCATCTGTGACTCAAGGGGACACAACGTGCGTGTCTGTGCCAATTTCCGTGGTCCAACAGGACATTGACCTGATCGACTCCTGAGGCGGAAGCCGGGAGGTTTTTAACAACTTTAACTTTATTTGAGTACTTGTATTGTATATTCCTTTCATTTTTGCACCCACCTGGGCTCACCTCACGCAGCACACGCTGCTCTTCCTGCTAGTCGGAACCCGCATCGCTCGTTACCGCGGTGTTGGGAGACGGAGGCAGACGCTTACTTTGGCAGCCATATTGGGTGGGGGACTGGACAGCGTTCTAGACGCCCAGAGGCCGGGGGGATAAATAGAAGCTGTCATTGCGCTGTGCGCAGAGACCTGATCAACTCCTGAGGCGGAAGCCAGGAGGTTTTTAACAACTTTAACTTTATTTGAGTACTTGTATTGTATATATCTTTCATTTTTGCACCCACCTGGGCTCACCTCACGCAGCACACGCTGCTCTTCCTGCTAGTCGGAACCCGCATCGCTCGTTACCGCGGTGTTGGAAGACGGAGGCAGACGCTTACTTTGGCAGCCATATTGGGTGGGGGACTGGACAGCGTTCTAGACGCCCAGAGGCCGGGGGGATAAATAGAAGCTGTCATTGCGCTGTGCGCAGAGACCTGATCGGCTCCTGAGGCGGAAGCCGGGAGGTTTTTAACAACTTTAACTTTATTTGAGTACTTGTATTGTATATTCCTTTCATTTTTGCACCCACCTGGGCTCACCTCACGCAGCACACGCTGCTCTTCCTGCTAGTCGGAACCCGCATCGCTCGTTACCGCGGTGTTGGGAGAGGGAGGCAGACGCTTACTTTGGCAGCCATATTGGGTGGGGGACTGGACAGCGTTCTAGACACCCAGAGGCCGGGGGGATAAATAGAAACTGTCATTGCGCTGTGCGCAGAGACCTGATCGACTCCTGAGGCGGAAGCCAGGAGGTTTTTAACAACTTTAACTTTATTTGAGTACTTGTATTGTATATTCCTTTCATTTTTGCACCCACCTGGGCTCACCTCATGCAGCACACGCTGCTCTTCCTGCTAGTCGGAACCCGCATCGCTCGTTACCACGGTGTTGGGAGACGGAGGCAGACGCTTACTTTGGCAGCCATATTGGGTGGGGGACTGGACAGCGTTCTAGACGCCCAGAGGCCGGGGGGATAAATAGCAGATGTCATCACGTGCGCGCAGTGGGCGCGCCGACAGCGCGCTAAAGGCAAGCCCGTCTGCGCCCGTCCGCGCCACTCCGGGACCAGGGGCCAGCCAGTATGGTCAGATTATTACCTATTCATCCAAGTCACTGAAGGCGATGCACAACATTTATGGCCAACTTCCTAGTAAGGCCTCATGTATTCTAAATGCTAATAATATACTCATTGCACGTAACAGTTTCCCGGAGCTTCAGCCTATCATGGCCTATAATCAGTACCCTCTTATTCAGACTATGCATAGAGCAGCCCCCCTGTCAATTTACTATCTTAATACTCGATCCTTGGTTAAACATCAGTTGGAGATTTTTTTACTTTTGACTACTGACAAACCTGATGTTTTGTTAATGACCGAGACCTGGCTTACTGATGACTCTTCTCCTGATATACTCGCAGCACTTCCCCTTGACTATTACATCATATCGGCTAACAGAGGTTCGGGCAAGTCAGGTGGTGGTGTGGCTGCTATCATTCATACTGACCTCAATTTCTGTTCTCTCACATGCCTTTCTCTTACTGCCACGGATAACATCATGATTAAACTGGAGTCAGCTAATGACTCTTTGGTCTGTGTCTTATTATACAGACCACCCAAGTCGATGCCTTTCTTCCCACTGGCTCTTAGTGAACAGGTAGCCACGTTAGTGATGGAACACGCTAGGGTTCTTCTGGTAGGAGACTTCAATTACTGGTATGACGACCCTAATGAAGGGCCTCAATCTGCAGAAATGTCTGATTTACTCAGAAACCTAAATCTATCTCAGCTTGTCCCTTCCTCAACCCACGCTAAGGGTCGGATCCTGGACCAAATCTGGGTTACCGATCTGAATACTACTATTCCTACCGTGTCACCTTGTATCTGGTCCGATCACCACTTACTGAAATTTCAAATTACGAGATCTGTCCCTCCGAAAATTAAAGCACAGGAAGGAGGCCTGGCCAAGAAATGGAATCTTATCAACAAAGAAGACTTTTTTAACACATTAGCTGTCACCACTCCAGCATTACATCATGATGTTAACATCCTGGAAAATAAAGTTTCCAGGTGGCTTCTCGAGGCCAGTGATAAACACGCTCCTTCAAAAAGAGCAAAATTACTGCGTCGAACTGAGACGAACAGATGGTTTTCAGATGATCTTAAGGCACAGAAATTGATTGTACGTCAACTGGAGAGACAATGGCGTCAACAATACTCTCCAGAAAAAAGATCTTTGTACATCACTGCGCACAAAGGTTATAAGAAAAACATTTTGTCAGCTAAAACAGCTTTTTTCTCTGATCGTATCCTGAATTCCAATCACAGTTCCAAAGTAATATTTTCGGTAATAGATGAACTTTCCAACCCTGAGCGCACCCTACGTAAGGCCGTTCCTTCCCAGGAATTATGTGACTCCCTGAACGACTATTTAATTGATAAGATCTCTCTTATAAAAACCAGTATACCGTCCCATCCCTCTCAGCAGGTTTCTCCGGCCCATCACTGTAACAACAGTACCCTTAGCAGTTTCCCTCCTATTAGTGAAGAGACCTTTCAGTCTCTTTTAGTGGAAATTAAATCAGGTGCACCCTCGGATTGTTGCCCCCCCCCATATTCTTAAAGAGTGCCTTGCTATACATCCTGGCCCGGCCCTTGCCCTATTGAACAAATCTATTATATCTGGCATAGTCCCTCTAGCTTTTAAAAAAGCCACAGTGGTCCCCCTCCTGAAGAAGTTGGGAGCAGATCCGGCACTTCTCGCCAATTACCGTCCCATATCCCTGTTGCCTTTCCTGGCCAAAGTTTTGGAGAGCTATGTAGCTAAATGCCTTTCCAACTTCTTGGAGTTGTACAAACATCTGGACTCCCACCAGGCCGGTTTTCGCCCTGCACATTCCACTGAAGCCGTAATTCTGTCAGCAATGGACAGCTTACGTGATTTCGCTGATATAGGTTGTCCCCGAGTTCTGGTTTTGCTGGATATGTCTGCGGCCTTCGACACGGTCGACCATAGCATCTTGGTCGACCGTGTTAGGGGGGCCGGAGTCTTAGGAACTGCGGCATGCTGGATTTCCTCTTTTTTGGAGGACCGTTCTCAAACGGTGCGCCTTGGCCAATTTACATCTATCCCTCACACTACCACCTGTGGGGTGCCTCAGGGCTCGGCCCTTTCCCCGCACCTATTTAACATCTATATGGCCCCCCTGATTAAATCACTCAAAAAGAGAAATGTATTGGTCCTTAACTATGCTGACGATCTGCAGCTTCTTCTCAGGGTTGACAGTTCCAATAACTCCATCATGGAATTCCAGGATACTATGCTATTTATCCAAACTTGGATGGATCTTAACCACCTCAAACTAAATCCTGGGAAAACGGAAATAGTCCTTACTGGGGACAGCCACAAGCATTGGGGCCCCCTGCACTCGGTCCACCTCCCACTCCCTCTAGCTCTGCTAAGACTCTGGGGGTCCTTCTGGATAGTGGGCTATCCTTAAAAACCCAGGTTGGAGCCGTGGTGTCCAAATGCTTTTACCAACTGCGAAAAATTAGGAAAATTCACCATTTTCTTACTCACGAAGCGCTGGTCCAGGCCATGATTTCTACAGTATTATCTCATCTAGACTACTCCAACTCGGTCTACTTGGGAATGCCCCATTATCTGTTTAAACGACTTCAGCTGGTTCAAAACCAGGCAGCCCGACTTATTTACCATCAACCTAAATGGCAACCTGCCTCTACTTTGCTGAGGAAACTACACTGGCTCCCGGTGTCACAACATTGTGTTTTCAAGACCGGATGCCTTATTTATAAGGCTTTACACGGTACCAGCCCGGAATTCATCAATAACCTCATACTTAGGTATTCCCCCACTCGCGACCTAAGATCCGCCCACCTTTCTCTTCTAACTATTCTGAACTTCAAGAGAGTTCGTCTTGGAGGTCGCAGGTTTGCCACTCTTGCTCCCAAGCTGTGAAACTCCTTCCCTCTTGAGATCCGAACTTGCACCGACCTCCTTCCATTCAGGAAATTACTGAAAACCTGGTTGTTCACTCGGGATTAGGTTTCCGCTTCCATGTCAATCTGTTCTCAAGCGCCATGAAGCCAACTCGGCGTACGTGCGCTCTATAAATCCCCATTAACATTAACATTAACATTTACATCTCCTAGGAGTCAGTAATAAATCATACCCTTTCCAGTAAGGTGGCAGTACCTTCCATCTCTATCCTACTTCCAGACATACTTTCAGCAGACCGCTACTCTATAGCAACAGAGGAATAACATGACTCAGGTAAATATCGAGGCCATCACCGAACAGACATTTGGGCTCTTAAAGGCAAGTTTCCTGTAGGTGGATCCCTCTGGTGGAGTGGCCCTGTACTCCAGGCTGTACTGGGTAACATCATTTAGGATTGTGATGTGCTGCACAGTATTGCATTGTGTTGGGCCATACACATTGACCTCAGTCTGGGATGCGTACATTTTCATGGGCTGAACATGTGTAACATCTATGTGTCTGCGTGCCTTATTCTGATTGCATGTGGGCCCAGAGTCCACGACATTGCAAGTTACATGATTATTCTCATAAACATCCCCAACTGAGAGGTTTGACTACAACAACTGGCAGTTGTGAGAAGATACTAACATATGACTTATGTTACTTGGTCCGCCAAGGCATTCATAGACATCACAACACTTTCAAGTGCCCTTCTCAATGCCTTGCGTGTTCCAGGTGTGGCAAGACAAGAATGTGCCACAGTGTTTAACCCCTTCTGTGCCTATGACGAGCTGGACTCGTCATGGAGCACAGTCGCGCTGTGCCCATGACGAGTCCAGCTCGTCATGAGGCATTCCCTAGGGAATCCCTCTGGTGCGGGCACCAGAGGGATTCCCTTTCAACCAAAATAGCCTCGGGAGCTGGGGAAGAGCTTCCCCAGCTCCCGAGGCCCCACCCCCCCGCTTTCACTGTAATGACGATCAGCGCGTACGTCGCGCCGACGTCATTACAGTGAAAGTGAAACTGAAATGAGCCAAGAGGCTCATTTCAGGTTCACTCTCTACGTGCTCAGGGGGCTATCTCAGCCCCCTGAGCACGTACAAAGACGTGAGAGGTATCGTTGGAAAGGAGAGATTCTCCCCTTGCCAATGGTACCCCTCCCCAGTGGATCCCTGCTTGGGGATCGCCACAGGAGGGCGATCCCCAAGCAGGGATCCACCCACTAGACACCAGGGAGGGGGGAGCGGCCCCTTGGGCAAGGGCCTTTACTCCCCCCATGTAAGTTTGGCCAAATTTAGTCTTTTTGCCCCCCCCTGGGGAGCAGATGGGGGCATTAGCCCCCAATCTGCCCCCCCGGCGGGGCAAAAAGCCCACTAGACCCCAGGGAAGTTTTTATAGCAATGAAAATAGGGGTGGGGGCTCCCCAAAACGGGCAGGCCCATGCCCCACCCCACCCCCCCAATTACTACAGTCTTTCTGCCCCCCCGGGGGGCAGATGGGGCATTGGCCCCTAATCTGCCCCTTCGGGGGGCAGAAAGCCCACTAACAACCAGGGATTTATTTCTACTTTTTTTTTTAGGGTGGGGGCTGCCCGCAAGGGGCACGCCAATGCCCCCACCCACCCGCCACCATTACAGCCGATAAAAACGGTGCCTCACTCGTGTGGGAGGCCCAAGTACCCGCGACAGGCAAGGGCCCAAAACGTAGTGATGACGAGGTGATGTTTTCAGCTAAATTTGAGGTTTGCAGGGCATTCTGGGTAAGGAAACGTGGGGGGATCCACGCAAGCCATAGCTCCCTGGAATCCCCCGGGTGTCTAGTTTTCAGAAATGTGTGGGTTTGGTACGTTTCCCTAGGTGGCCGCTGAGCACCGGGCCAAAAACCCAGGTGACCCCCTTTGCAAAACCAGGTCGTTTTGAGGTAGGCAATTTTCATGTCGCCTCAATACGTTTTGGGGCCTTGCCTGTCGCGGGTACTTGGGCCTCCCACACGAGTGAGGCACCGTTTTTATCGGGAGACCCGGGGGAACGCTGGGTGGTAGGAAATTTGTGTCAGCCCAGTGATGCCTCAACTTTCCCACACAAAAATGTGTGAAAAATGTGATTTTTTTCAGCTAAAATTGAGGTTTGCAGGGGATTCTGGGTAAGGAAACGTTGGGGGATCCACGCAAGCCATGCCTCCCTGGAAGCACACGGGTGTCTCGTTTTCGAAAATGTATAGGTGTGCTAGGTTTCCCAAGGTGCCCGCAGAGCTAGGGTTCAAAAACTACAGCTAGACATTTTGCCAAAAAAGGGTCATTTTTCACTGCGAAATTGAGGTGTGACTACGTTGCGTTTTGCACCGTTTCCTGTCGCGGGCACTAGGCCGACCCACACAAGTGAGGTACCGTTTTTCTCGTAAGACTTTGGGGAACGCGGGGTGGGTGGAAATTTGTGGATCCACGCAGATTCCGGAACTTTCCACCACAGAAATGTGTGGAAAATGTGTTTTTTTTGTCAATTTTTTAGGTTTGCAAGGGATTCTGGGTAACAGACCCTGGTGGGAGGCAGTCAAGTCACCCCATCCTGGATTCCCATGGGTGTCTAGTTTTCAAAAATGTATAGGTTTGCTAGGTTTCCCAAGGTGCCCGCAGAGCTAGGGTTCAAAAACTACAGCTAGACATTTTGCCAAAAAAGGGTCATTTTTCACTGCGAAATTGAGGTGTGACCACATTGCGTTTTGCGTCGTTTCCTGTCGCGGGCACTAGGCCGACCCACACAAGTGAGGTAACGTTTTTCTCGTAAGACTTTGGGGAACGCGGGGTGGGTGGAAATTTGTGGATCCGTGCAGATTCCGGAACTTTCCACCACAGAAATGTGGGGAAAATGTGTTTTTTTTGACAATTTTTTAGGTTTGCAAGGGATTCTGGGTAACAGACCCTGGTGGGGGGCAGTCAAGTCACCCCATCTTGGATTCCCCTGGGTGTCTAGTTTTAAAAAATGTATAGGTTTGCTAGGTTTCCCAAGGTGCCCGCAGAGCTAGGGTTCAAAAACTACAGCTAGACATTTTGCCAAAAAAGGGTCATTTTTCACTGCGAAATTGAGGTGTGACCACGTTGCGTTTTACGCCGTTTCCTGTCGTGGGCACTAGGCCGACCCACACTAGTGAGGTACCGTTTTTCTCGTAAGACTTTGGGGAACGCGGGGTGGGTGGAAATTTGTGGATCCACGCAGATTCCGGAACTTTCCACCACTGAAATGTGGGGAAAATGTGTTTTTTTTTACAATGTTTTAGGTTTGCAAGAGATTCTGGGTAACAGACCCTGGTGGGAGGCAGTCAAGTCACCCCATCCTGGATTCCCCTGGGTGTCTAGTTTTCAAATATGTATAGGTTTGCTAAGTTTCCCAAGGTGCCCGCAGAGCTAGGGTTCAAAAACTAGAGCTAGGCACTTTGCCAAAAAAGGGTAAATTTTCACTGCGATATTGAGTTGTGACCACGTTGCGTTTTGCGCCGTTTCCTGTCGCGGGCACTATGCCTACCCACACAAGTGAGGTACCATTTTTATCGGGAGACTTAGGGTAATTCAGATTTGTAAAGGAACTGTTATTATCTATTGACTTTCGATGCATTTCTGCCTTCCAAATGAAAGATATGGTGTAAAAAATAAGTCATTCTAAAAAATGACTGATAATTCTCATGCTAGTATTAGTATTCCCAATTTCAGAAATGTGCAAATATCTACTGTTTCTAAACTTTATATTTTGTTCCCATTTCAGAAATACATAGGTGTCTTTCATACCGATTTTTCCATGTACACATTTTTACAGAATAATTACTATATACCCGGTATATAATAAAAAACCATTGCAAGTTGCTGCTCAGTTTTTGGCTCTGGGTTCGTCGGGTTCTTGGTGAACCTACAAGTCCTATATATCCCCACAACCAGTAATGTCCAGCGGATGTAATGGTATATTGCTTTCAAAGAGCTGTCATAATTAGACGAAGTTACAGGTGAAAACGTTGACACAAAATGCTGTTTTTTTCAACTAATTTTCAATTTATCCTATATTTAACTGTTAGTTTCTATAAGAAAACCTTGTTGGATCTACACAAATGACCCCTTGCTGAATTCAGAATTTTATCTTCGTTTTGGAAATGTATAGCTCTCCAGGATCCATTATTGCTTTTGTACCCATTTCAGCCATTAACTGGAAGGAGGTCAAAAGCACAAAAAATAGCAAAAATAGGCTATGTCCCAGAAAAATGCCAAAACTGTGTAAAAAATGTTGGGTTTCTGACAAAAGTCTGGTATCCCCGAAAAGCTGGGAAAATGGTGATTTCAACCCCACAAACCCTTTTTTGATAACATTTGCAGGGAAAAACCCAGATGCTTTCATTTGCAGCCCGTTTTTCCCATTTTTCCGAAAACCCCCCAAATTTTGCTGTATTTTGGCTCATTTCTGTAACCCCTCTAGGAGAATCCACAAACCCTGAGTACCTTTAGAATCCCCATGATGTTGGAAGAAAAGGACGCAAATTTGGCGTGGATACCTTATGTGGTCAAAAAGTTACAGGGGCCTCAGCGCGCACTACCCCAAATAGCCAAAAAAGGGCGTGGCACAGGAGGGGAAAAGGCCTGGCAGCGAAAGGGTTAACAAGCACCTTGCATAATCGCTGTGCTGTGAGCATCGCTGCCATCTACTCATTCACATATCATTAATTTCCAAAAGAACACTTGTCCAAGGAGTTCAGCAAAGTCAGTGCTGTCTTTGTAAAGAGTCTGCAGTGTAAATGTATAAATGAATACACAACTTTGTAATGTACGTGCTTACTGAGCTGCCTGTGCTGGGTGCCCTCACACATCAGCTCATCACACTCTAGAAAGACACGATGCAGGTCACGCTCATTTGCATAATGTACAGTTTTCATTACTTCATGATCCACTGTGCCTTTGTTATGGAAGAAATGCAGCTGGAGTGTAATTCTAGCTTCATACTCGAGTTAAACCCTGTGATACATAATTACATGTTTATGTAGTAGTTGCATGGCTAGACGTATTGCTTTCATTTAGGGTACTTCTACTTCTGTTATGTAACAGAAGTGCAACGTCCCACAACTTACAGGGCTCACATTGAGAGCTCTCTCTTTTTCATAATGTTCCATCTTGCTGTCAGATACTGGTCTTTATTAGCAAAGTATGTCCAGGAGAGGAGTGGGAGGGTCCCCAAATTCAAATCCGAGGAGAGACCATCAATTGGGAAATTGTTCTAAAGAAATATCCCTAGGTATATAGCTCGGCAGGGGAGCAGCTGGAGCTAGGCTTGAATTTATATTTGGGGGGACATTGGCCAGTAGTATTCCCACCTGAGGGCTCATGACATGAACAACCAGACATAATTCCTTCATCAAAGTAGAGGTCCTTGTGGGGACTACACCTTAGCACTACGCCTCAGCACTAAGGCTCTTCCAAAGTTGTATCCTGGTGGTGGTACCTGGCCTCGCTTAACCAGTTGTTGCTGCTAGAATAGCAGTGAGCCTCACATGAGTATCTACATTACTTCATCAACTCACCATCTGGGAGGCTTCAACCTCTTTAAAGCCATAGTCATCCTCCAGACCAATATAATCCATTCATGTCCTTCAATGAGATGACCCTCCATGTTAACTTCCTCACTTTCCCAACAATGTAACACATCCATATGCATCGAGCTATACTCACCTTGTAACGGTAACAGGTTGACTACTGTGGGTTCATTTCACAAACTGCATTTTGTAGTATGTAAAGTAGTACTATTACTTACTGCAAAGTGCAATTCATAAACCTACAGATGGAAATCTCCAACTCCCCTATATTTTATATAAGGAGACCTCTGCACATATAGGTTTACTACTCAGGGCCCGATTACGATGTGGTTTGGAAATCATTCCGACCGAATCGATTTGGGAATGGTTTCCGATTGACTCGGATCGGGAGAGTCCGACCGACCGATTACGATGCATCCGAATGCTTCCAGATATGATTCGGTC
This sequence comes from Triturus cristatus, assembly GCF_964204655.1. NCBI lineage: Eukaryota > Metazoa > Chordata > Amphibia > Caudata > Salamandridae > Triturus > Triturus cristatus. Next base: position 1,095,998,148 of record NC_140592.1, on the reverse strand, counting down.
GGACTCCCATTGACTTCAATGGGAGCCTATGTTCCAACCGAATGCATAGGCTTCCATTGAAGAAAGGGGTTGCTGGGGAAAATCGGGCACCCTGTAGCGGGCACCCCCTGGTGCCTGCCACACTGTGCATGGCTGGTAAGGGTGGACCCATGTGTACCCCCACGGGCCTGATTGGGAGGGCTCCGGGTGCAGGGGGGCCCACTACGGGCCCCCAAAGTCAGATTCCGACTGCCGATTCGAATCGGATGGCTCGATTCGGAAAGGCTGTCCGAATCCAGCATCGTAATCGGTTGTTCAGAAACGCAGCCCGTAAAGACGTACGAGTCTGCTCCGTACCGCTCGGTCATTCCGAATACCGTCGGGTTCGGATTAGGATATTCCTAACACCTAACTCACATCGTAATGGGTCGGTCAGAAACCTTTCCGATTCGATCGAAAAGACACATTCCTGAACCGATTCGGATGGAGCAAATGCCATTAGGAGGCCTTCCAAACCACATCTTAGTCGGCCCCTAAGTAGTAAATGCAGGATGGACAGTGGGGAGTGGTAGGGAAATGGCGAATATCTACTACTAACTGGAAGGGGTTTAGGGTGGGGTAAAGAGGGGTGTAGGGAGGGGTAAGGAGAAGTTTAGATAGGGCATCTAATGCAAACACCTACTCACAAAAGTGTAAGACCAGTGGTAGTCACAAACTACCCATCTAAAGCTACTACTGCCCTAAAAGGGACAAAACAGTAGAAAATTCACAGATTCTGAAATATACACCCATAGTAAATAATGGTGGCAGGGACTTAATAAATTAAGTAATTAAAATATTTTGACTTTTAAATATCTCTCCCTCCCCTATTCCTCTTTATCTATCTATCTATCTATCTATCTATCTATCTATCTATCTATCTATCTATCTATCTATCTATCTATCTATGTGCATGTATATATAGATATATAGATAGATATATATATAGTCTTACAATTATGAAAAATTAATACTTAAATATTTTGTTCTTTTAAAAATTAATAGTCGACTTATTTAAAATACATTCTTTAAAAAAAACTTTTTTTAAAGTCGGAAATGTAATTTACATTAATTAAACACAACTTGTAAATAAATTTACTAAATATTAATTACAAATAAAATTCCTAGGTAAAGTGTTATTTTATTTTCATTAATCATTAAAAATTATAATTTATAAAATAAATTGCTATATTTAAATAATTTAGTAAACATTTATTCTGAAGAGGTAATGTGCTGTAACATTGTATTTACTATTTCTAGGGTGAAAATAATACATTTAATATATTATATATTTTACAATAAAATAAATAAAATATTGTTTTCTCTATTCTATCTGACAGGGAGGTCTCCACCGCAGTGGAGATTTCCCCCTAAGTGTGAAAAGTTACAAGCATTGGCTTTACACTCATAATTTTGGCTCCACTCCAAAGTTTCACAGGTGGGGAGACATGTAGAAGTCTACACTTTGGCGTTAATTATAAATAGCCAAAAGTGGTAAATTTACTTCAAAGCATAAGAGTAAATTTACACGTGTATATTTACACGTGTAAATTTAGCTCTGTAAGTAGGCCCCTATGTATGTATATTCAACTCAATTACATATCAAAATGGTGTGACCATAGTGTCTCCGATACGTGACCTGGAGAAAAACCTGTGTGAATTTGTGGTATGTGATAGTTTGTGGTACTGTAACTGTTTGCTGTTGGACAGCACACATACTGTCAGACCAAATTGGGGCTGTTGTAGCTGAATGGATATAGCTATCTGACAAGCATGCCTTTGGTATCAAGTGTGCACCATGGTCGGTGTCCTCTGGGTGGATTCCCAGCTCAGAGTTGGCCTAACGGTTAGGACGCTCGACCTCGGACCTGGGGGAACTGGGTTTGAGTCTCGGTAACAACGCTAGACATCCTGTGATTCTGAGCAAATCACTTAATCTCCCCGTGCATAACAAAAAAAAAAAAAAAAGAACGTGTGTCCTCATGTAACGTAACTGGTGCTATGTAAAGCGCTCTGATACCTGGTTGGATTCGGGTCAAGTTCGCGCTATATAAAACTCTGCAAAAAAAAAAACTCACATGCAGGTGTTGTCTTCAGACAGGACCTCTCTCAGTTCATGTAAAATGCCTGCATATAGCGGCATTCAAGGTTCAAAAAGCAACACACGTACATTGACATTGAAACTTCCAGATTTGGCAATCTTAATTCCACTTTAGCAACAGTAGCGATTCCCATCCGGGCATGTCTACACCAGTGATCTCAACAACAGAATGATAAAATGTGACTGCACACATGCCACTGAGACCCAGACACCAGTTCAACATGCTTTCAAAAGCCTAGGTACAGAGATAACACATTGCATCACAAGTGTGTTTTTCTGATGCTCAACTGAAATGGGAATGTGACCAAAGTGCTGCAAATTATTTGCTAGGTGAGGTGTATTACTGCAGTTTGGCGGCAATGTCCCTGAACAACCACATAGTTTCCTCACAGCGGCTGCTGCAGGTGGTGTTCCACATTCTTTTTAAGCCCAGCTAGCTCCAATCTTCTCTTCAGACTTCAGGTTTCCACCTAGAAAGGGTCACAGTCAGGGCTGGATTGGGAACGCGAACCGGTCCTGTCAATTGAGTCAGACCAGGTGTGTGAAAAATACTGCAGCTGGTTTTAATACAGGGGGCCAATATTGCAAAACCGCCCCCTTAACAAAAACAGCCCCACAGTGGTCCAAAACTGGCCCCCACCCTGGTGGCCCACCGGGGAAACACCCTGTGCTTGCTATGGACAGACCGGCCCAGGTCACGGTTCAGTAAGATGCACATGGAGTCTGGAGTGAAAGCATAGGAAAGGCAGGATTAAATGCACTGTTCCTGGATTCATCATCATATTTCCTTTATTTTGGTTCTATAAAACCATAAAAGGTACCATGTAAAAACATTTTGAAAGAAATACAATACAAACATACACATTTATTCCCTGATTCATTTATTTTTGATTGGGAACGGATCAATTAATTTAGGTTACAATTTTCCTTTGTCCCCGCAAGTGGAGGTGTCAAGTGGACAGATTGACTATAACTCCTTCTTTGTAACTCAAAGGGACAGCCGTTTGCTGACACTGCATTTCATATGTAAGCCTTATGGGCTTAGTAAAGCTCTAAATGCAAATAGATAAAGCCAGGATAGACAGCCATACAACATTCTACCTGCAAAATTTACATGGTAACAAGCCGTCCAAAGTAATGGAAAATTCTGGCTGTGTTATGTACTTATTATAATCCTATTTACCTGACTGGTATGAATGTACATGGCAACAGGAAGGAAACAAAGAAACAACAGACTTATAGATTTAAAAATAAAAAAGATTTTAAGAAAGGTTGTGGTGATTAACTCACAGGAGCAACAGTAAAAGGATCTTTGTCAGTAATTTAGACTGTCCACCTGTGTTTCTTATCATTGGTGTTCACACAGGTAGAGACAGGAAGAGATACAGAAAAGAGATACCATTTTAAGTTCCTGACTTACATATAGTGTTGTTACGCTTGCCATCTTTACTACGTCTTGGCGCTGTCCCTGCCTATCCAGTGTTGGGTGGTTTTGCAGCCTTTGACTATGGCCCCTGTACTGTGCTCATCACTTATATTAGTCAGGTGCGCTGTAGCTGCTTCTACTCTAAAGGACCATCCTTAAGACCATTAAAAAGATGCCAGACCAGTACACCTGTGAAGTGTATTATTGCTGTCTGTACTCCCAGGCATATCAAGTTTAGCCTATGTAAATCAAACACCAAATTAATAAAATGTCAACACGTTATCTGTGTATAATTTGCAGGTTCATGGGTACATTTGGGGCGAGCAGACTCTAGTTCCTTAGGTACAAAATCCGGCATATATCCCACAAGACTGTTTGACATAGGAGTATACCAGCTCCCGGCACCCCATGGAGCCCTGACCAACAGCTACAGTTAGGATCATACTAAGAAAAGAACTCCAGTAAGTTCCAAAGCGAACTTTATATGCTCATATCTGTATGCATGCACTTCACTGCTGATTGTGAGGCCGAATTAAAATAATGTTTCCTTATGACAGGGCTTACTTGCTTCGGATTTCTGCTATAAGGACCTGATGAATGCCACAGGTGCTGTTGGGCTATTCGGCAAGAAACATGTCAACGATATTTTATTGGACTAATGGGATGATTGTGCATACTCGTCCTCCCCCTTTTCTTATGATTTTATCATGGATTCAACAATTAAGAATAAAAAGCATTTTACTAAAGGATGATCAGAACCCACCATTCATCATAGCAGATATGTAAGCATTATAAATTACTCTAATTTACATACTGCACAGACTCCATCAGAGTTTTTCTCAAAAGGGTTCCTTCTTATCCATTTAAAAACTTTTCGTCTATGTAGCCAATGTGTTTCATCCCTTAGCAGAGACTTCTTCAGGGCTCTATAATTTGTTGGTAGCTGTGTCAGCCAAATAAATTGAGAAACTCATAACATAGCCGTGTGGTGGCTGAAGTTCACTGGGATGTTTTATAACCATTCAATGATGTTGGGTCTCCTATTTTGGTTATGTATAATACCGATAACGTTAGGCTACCCACGCTGCCTGCGAGGGTGTGGCCAGAAGCAAAGTTAAAGAAAAGCATACCTCTTATCCATTGGCAATTTTAACTGTAACAGCCAAAATAAAACCCAACACGCCTACCACCTTTCTTTGAAGTGATTATGCTTCATTGCTCTCTCGGATCATTGAACGTATTGAAGAAATCTCCAAAGTTGAGCTCCAGATGGAGTCCATTGGAAATTGCACACCCCACTCAATGTGAAGCATGGATTAAAAATGCCATCTAGATAAGGAACACCTAAGAGTGTAGTATGGAGAATCACCAGAACGTGACTTTTAGCCTCACTAGGTGATGTGTTTTCCAGAATGTCATACATTGTTATTTAGACTCATGATTTGGGAGGAAGTGTGGTGGACAGATTTAATCTTCTTGTTCCCTTGATATTTATAATCAATTGTGCTAATGGAAGAGAATATTTTCCCCAATAATAATAACACTTCTTACTTTATATTAACCTTGAATCATGAAATGTCAACAATGCTCTATGTACAATACATAATGTAGAATCATATGTTGTGGTGAAAATATTAAGAACTAAAATTCTTGATTGTTGATTCTGTCCATCATTCTTATGTTTTTATTTGTATGATTTTCAAAGGAATCACTCAGATAGAAGTTACATAGCTCTTTAAGATGTTAATTGCCCTAATGCACAACAGAGACCGCCCTGGAGTGGAGGGACCCCTGACACCCACGGACAGTGTGTGAAACACCACAGAAACCAATAAAGACGGCAGTCTGTGTGCCTTCAACCCAGCTGCCCCTCCCCAGGCTGTGAATAATTGTGAAAACACGCTTGCACTTTGGCGAAGTAGGCCTGAACTCAGTGGAAGTAATATACTGTATGCCACCGAACTGGGGTGCCAACAGGATCATAAACATGCCTGGTGCGAAGGGTGTGAAACCAACCCAGCAGAGCAGACTGGACCGGTACACCTGCCCAAAAACGGACTTACCTGAGTGGAGAGGGGCTGTTGACAAACAGCAGGGAGGAACAGAACAAGACACTCCGGACCCCACACTAAAGGATTTAATGGAAGCCATTACTGGAGTGCGCACCTTCATGGAACAGCGAATGGACACTCTCTCTTCGGAAATGACGCTGATCAGGGCTGACCTCACCAAATACAGGGAAAAAGCAAAACAACTGGAACTCACCTCACCCAGCCTTGTGGAAGATACCTCGCATCTGCAGACTGAAATCCAGGAGCTCCAGGCGTTCCGTAAGATTGCAGAAGATAAGTTGGACGCCTATGTGGGGCGCACGAGGCGCAACAACATACGTATTCTTGGTGTGCCAGAAAAATCGGAAGGTCCCGCCACTGACCTGTTCATTGAAAACCTGATCACGACGAAACTGCGACCAAAGGGCCTGTCCAATTTGTTTGTGATTGAAAGAGCTCACAGGGTGCCTGGGGGTCGCCCGAAGCCACGGCCCCCCCCGCCCGATACTGGCCCGATTATTAAACTATAGGAACAGAGACATGATCCTGCAAGCCGCCAGGGTTGCTCCGCCATTCCAAATAGACAACTCAGACATCACTTTTTTCCCGATTTTACTCAAGCCGTGCAGACACGTCGACTCTCATTCCTGGGTGTCAAACGAAGGATGCGTGAAAAGGGTCTCAAATACGCCATGCTCTTCCCGGCTCATCTGAAAGTCGAGGCCGATGGAAAGACTCGCTTCTTCGACCTACCTGAGGCGGCATCCAATTGGTTGGACGAATGGAAGACGTCAACAGAGAGGGGCTTCAGAGATCACTGAAACGGACAGTCATACTTCACCAGTAAGACTCTACTTAATTCCCCGCCGCCTGTTCATCCCAAAGAGTAACTATCACTAACGGACTTGTGACACCTGGGACGTCGACATGTAAGCTTACGCACTGCAGCAACTGATAGACCGTACTTTGATTCAATTAGATTTGAATCACCTGAAGTTTGCAACAATGGGTAAGGGGGTTGATGAGGCTCTTAGGCCTCCCCCTAGTATCTTCTTTTAGTAACTTATTGGGCGACAGGCACTCTGCATTTGATATTAATGGGCAGTTCAGAGCCCAGAGTGCAGGGGAGCAGGGTGGGGGTTGTTGGGAGGGGTTGTTTTTAGGTCTCGCCTAGCAACGCAGCGCAAGCGCTGCGTGCCTTGGCGAGATCTATTGTTGGCGATTTGTTGGCCCGAAGGGGGACAAGACGTGCACGCTTGTGAAGACAGAACATGTGCACGCGTACGTCTAACGGCTTAGCAGAAAACTTGGGGGCGGGACATCTAAGAGACAGCTGTATTGATCTGAGCTCCGGTCGGAGCTGCGGAGGTGGGACGGCCCCTGCGCCGCTCTGTATGGGGCATCTCTGCTCTGTCTTTCGAGGGGCTCTGTGTGAGTGTTTCTGACACAATGCGCGGCACTCAGTGCTTTAAATGGACCGGCACTTTTTAAATTTTGAGAGGGAGAGTGCCCGCACTTCGTAAGAGGGGCACTTGCTTCCTAAGGCCCATATAAACAACCCGTTACAATTAATATTCACCACAAAAGCCCAATAGCCCTGGTAAAGATGCACACCACAGAGGTACTCCAGGCACCTATTTTAAGATTTCACCCACAGTCGAAGTAAGAATAGAGGCGGTGGGTGCACGTGTCCCAAGGAATGCCTCCTATAAACCCAATGATCGCAACGAAACTGCAGAATCGCGCAATAGCTGCCCAGGCGGTGCCACTATAAATGCAACTTTATCAAGCAAACGCAGATCTCCCTCCAAAATGTTTATCAATCACAGACACGCTTTGCCCTGTCCGTCTGCGAGAGAACTGCAACCTGCACAGAAGCTCAATGACGTCAGCCTATTCTATCGATTAGTGCCCCAGGTGTTTCCACGTGTCCTCTGAGCGCTTTGTTTACAAACATTGGCGAAGATGTCTCACGCACACCCTCAAACGTGAGATTTCCCTGAGTCTGCTGTTAGTTGCGCTGTCTTAAGCAGACGCAGAACAGGGGTTATTTAGCTAAGTGTGCATCATTTCTGTGGCGAGGTGACCCCTGTTTACAGCGCTGCACTGCCACTCCCTAATGTGGTTACTAAGTGTGGCATAACGGAAAATGAAGGGCCTGCCCGTGCAATGTGAAGAGGGCCCCCGAATGTTTCCCATAGCTCACAGGAATTCAGTGGTCTACGTCTGAATGGGGACCCCTTGACTGTTTGCAGGACCTGCCCCTGAACCCCCGCGGACTACCAGGGCCTGCGTGACGCCCCAAGCATATACTACATAGAACTTTGGGCTTAGTGCCCGCACTTTTAAAGTGCTGTAGAAAAGGTTAGCATTATAGAGAATCTTTATTTTTCTGTAACGGTTCAAAAATAAACAATGTTTTGCTGTTTCCGGGATACGATGTCTGCCAGGTCTTCTATGCGCAGCATACCACTGAGCACTATGAGTTCAAGGCGCGCTTCGCAGGAATGAGTTATTTGTTCTTCATAGCAGGAAGTGTACACAGTAGCAGCATGGCTTGATGAACTTTAATAGTATGAATTGTGCACCATGTGCACGGCGTTTTATAAACACACGATACTCTTAACAACAGATAGCACTGCTTTGTGAATCTTATGCCCTGTGGGACTCCCTGCGCAGCGCTGAGCACTTCTTTGGTGCTCCATTTCCCAGCGCTTCACGGCCAACTTGTGGCATTCGTAAGCAGTTAGCACCAAATTCACAAAATGATTTTATCATCATGATGAAGGCTCCGTTGCTCTGACTGTGCAGCGCCGAGCACGGCCGGAGAGTTGCATTATTACATATGTGAGCGGTGGTAAAACTGCACGCACGAGCAGGATGTCCAAACAACCGTCTCGTGTCCTGTGGGAGAGCGCCGAGCGACATTCCACAGACTGGCGAAAGCCGAGCCCAAATAAGTCTGTATTTCATGATTACATGTTAAAATCAGCACATACTTCGTTTTACATTTCGCCTGTCACTTTTTTTCTACAATGTATTTCTAAGTGGATTGGGTTTGTAGCGCCAAGCAAGTCTCTCAACACAAACAATGTAGTACAGGGCAGGGCACGAGCAGGGCCGGACTGGCCGTAGCGGGCACCAGGCAATCCCCTAGTGCGCCGCACGGGTGGGGGCCGGTTTTGGGCCCCTGGAGGCCGTTTTTGTTACAGGGCCGTTTTTGCAGCACAGCTGCAAAATCGTCCCTGTAACAAAATCGGCCGAAAACCGGCCCTGGCAAAGAGCTCGGCGGCACCCCCAAACCCCCGGGGGCCTGCCGAGCACTTTGCCAGGGCCGGTTTTGGTTCCCAGTCCGTCCCTGGGCACGAGTCGGGGTAGACTCGGGTGGACAGAGTCGGCCCACTCTTATAACAGGGTTAATGCCATCCACCCTGCCAAGAAGTTGGGCCCCACTGAAAAACATGCTGAATTCGTCCCGGTGTTATTTGCAAACACCGGGACACACTCAGCAGTGCCTGCACGTTGTTGTCTGCTTTCGATCAGCAACAACGTGCAGGCAGAAGGGGGCTTTTTAGGTCTCGCCTTGCTATCGCGTAAGCGATCGCAAAGCGAGACTATTGTAAGGGGCTCCCAAAAGTGCTCCGAAAAGCGGATTGCATGGCCAGCACGCGCACAATCACGCGCATCGTGCCGCCATGCAATCCGTTTGGCATCGCACTTCAAAGGGTCTGCTCCCCCGCCTGTAATGCGCTCCCCCGCCCCCGCCAAGCGCGCGCGCCACGCTCCGCCGGGCTTGTCCTACTTGGCTGCACACGACTGGAATTCCATACCCTCTGCTTTCAACCCTGTCTCTGACTTTCCGTAAACAGCCCAGAACTTGGCTCTTCTCGCTGCCGGTTTAACGAGGCTCTATGTTGATTTCCTCTTTAGGCTTCCGAGGGCAGAACAACCATGTTGGGTAACAATTGAACTAAAAAACATAATTTTGTTCACCATCGCATTCAGTTCAAATACTCCTCATTCCTAGTCGGCTGCTGTTGTTTTCCACTCTCTGCATTCCACCCAAGCGCCATCCTCCTCATCCTGCAGTGACGCCCTCTTTTCCCAATGTTTGGACAAGAGAGCAGTGGCCGGGCCTGCACATAGCCCCGTGCACTGACAGGACTACACGTTAACAGCAGTGTGTGTGCGCACCATTTTACACACGCACTAAAGAAAGGTTGTCACATTAACAGATGTATGCCCTGCATAAAGAGCTTACGTCCATCCCTGCACACAGGCATCTTCGACACAGGATGCCCTGTGAGTGGGTGCCGTGTGCACTTCAAGCCCTGTGCAATGGCAGCCTTACAAATAAAGATGTCCTCTGAGAACGCTCTGTTGGCAGTCCTACACACAGAGAAAGAACCCTGTGCATTGGCAGCCCTAGGGAGGGCAGCTCTTGCGCAGTCAGCCCTCCTAGTACACGTGCGCTCTGACAGGTACGTGCACAGGTAAACTGGGCACCAACCGCCAAGCTGATTCGCTGCGCATACAGTCCTAGTGAGCAGCCGTGCCTTTTTTTTTTTTTAAGGCAGATTTATATAGCGCTAACTCGACCCAAAGGTATTGGAGCGCTTTACATGAGCACCGGTTGCGTTACACATTCAGGCACGGGGAGATTAAGTGATTTGCCCAGAAACACAGGATGTGGACGCGACCTCGAGGCTCGAACCCTGGTTTCCAGCATCAAAGTCGGCAATCTAGCCGATGGACCACACCCTCTTCTGTAGCCATGCAGAACTTCATTATACAGCAGAGAAGCCACATGCTGTCCACCAAGGCCTGAATCCGCTCTGTTCTGTAGGTGTGAACACTGCCAGTTCGGTCTACTGCCAACCCTGAACACTGGCAACCCCAAAGTAGCCCATTTCTCAGCCCGGTATGCAGTGCTCTGCCGCCTACCTGACACTCCTCACTTTTGCATACTACCAGGCTTTTTTTTTTTTTTGTGCATATTTATTTAGCGCGAACTCGACCCGAAGGTATTGGAGCGCTTTACATAGCACCGTATTTACATTACACATTCAGGCACGGGGAGATTAAGTGATTTGCCCAGAATCACAGGATATGGACGCGACCTGGAGGCTTGAACCCTGGTTTCCTGCACCAGAGGCGGCCAGCCCTGTGCTCTGCATGTTATCTATATATGGTACCAGTCCCACAGAGTGTCAGACCAGAATTCAGCCCAGTGCCTGCTTCCGATGTGCACTGCCAGCCCTGTGTTTCCCCTCACCATGCACTGCCACCTTGCCCTCTGCCAGCTCAACGTCTAGACTCTAGAGTGGCTGTATCAGGCACCCGCAGAAAGGTTTCAAAATACATGAACAAAAGGCCTTGTCATTTACAATGCCAATAGCTCAAACTCTCACAAATGCGAGACCTATTGCATTGAGAATGCTTGTTATGTGTTTGTTATCCTTTGATTAGTCTCGACAGTACAATCCACATTTATTGCAAAAGTTATCGCACTCCACTTAGATACCAATGGGTATACAGCGGAACAAAGAAATCAAAATCTTGAGTTGGAATGTTAACGGGCTGGGGGACAAAATCAAACGAAGTGTGGTACTGCAATATGTCAAGAGATTGGCGCCAGACATCGTGTTGCTTCAGGAAACTCACTTAGTCGGTAACACATGCAAGGCAATGCATAGATGGGGTTACTCAATGGTCACACACGCTGGTTTCATGTCCAATTCAAGAGGTGTAGGCGTCATGCAAAAAAGATAATTTCCCTTGTCACTCACGTCCACCTGGACGGATGACCGAGGCAGATATGTCGGGATCACTGGCACTTGGGAGGGTCAAACCATTACCTTTATGTCGGTATATGCACCACCAGGCTTACAAACCACGACTTTTACCGACCTCAGCAGTATACTGCTAGCGCTACCTGATGGGCACCTGGTACTTGGCGGAGACTTTACCTCAATACTCTCTGGCACGATGGACAGACACCCTCCTCGCACATTACCTCACACTCCACACTACTTCTCCAGTTTCCTGGAGGCAATGGGACTAGTGGATGGATGGAAAACATATAACACGGACAAAATACAGCTCACCTTTCACTCAGGGGCACATAATAGCCTTTCCCGTCTTGACTACATAATAGTCCCTGCTCTGCAAGTCGCGAATATCCATGAGATTCGACATCTAGCTAGGGGTATTTCTGACCATTCCCCATTGTGGATCCACATAGTCATAGACCAAACACAAGTAGGACGAGTTGCCTCTAACAATCCATGGTACCTTAAAAACCCAAAATACGCAAAGATGTAATCAAGTCCATAGACAACTACTTCTCGGAGAACGAACACACTGTTGACTATCCACAGATACTGAGGGAAGCCTTTAAAACAGTTCTCCGGGGTCAGGCCCTCTCCCTAATAGCGGGATCCAAAAAAGACAAAATAAAAGACATCTCTGACTCAGAACAAGAGCTGTATCATCTCGAACAAGACATAGGCTCTGACATCACTCCTGATTTTCTCCATACACTCCGCCTACGCCAAGACGAATACCGCGCATTAGTCACTGACCGTGCTAAAACCCTAGGTCAAGACACAATGGGTCGTATCTACGACTGGGGAGATAAGGCAGGAAAACGAATCGCCTGGCTTGATAAAAAGGAGCACGCTAGTAGGCTCGTCCCGGAACTTAGGGACACTGACATGTCGCCCGTAACAGACCCCCAAGACATAGTTAACCAATTCGCAGAACACTTCCGTAATGTCTACCGCTCGGAGGCACCATACACTGAGGACGACTCCTCGGATCATCTGAGGGACATTTCCCTTCCTGCGCTCTCTGACGCTGACCAAGCATACATGGACAGTGACCTCACCACTGATGAGATAGCTCTTGCGATACGAGCGTTGCACCCGGGCAAGGCCCTCGGCCAAAAACGGTATCCCAATCGAACTCTACAAGCTCCGGCCAGATAAACTGGCCCCGTATCTAAAAGCTATGTACGAGGACAGCCTTAAACAGGGATCGCTACCCCTTGACCAAAGAATTGCAACCATTGTCACAATCTATAAGGAAGGGAAAACCAAAACAGACTGCGCTTCCTACCGCCCTATCTCGCTGTTAAACGCAGAACCTAAAATCCTTGCAAAAGTACTCGCTAATAGTCTGATTAAAGTAATAGGGGACTTAATACACCCTGATCAATCAGGATTTATGCCACGGAGAAACACGGCTCTAAATCTACGCAGAGTACACAGGGTTCTGGGTAGGGCACCGACCATACGGGAGGAAGCAATCATAGTTTCTCTGGATGCCACCATGGCATTTGATATGATTGAGTGGCCTTATCTATTTGACGTGCTCACAAAACTGGGATTTGGGCTTGGATTTCGCCGATGAGTGCGTCTGTTATATAGTGAACCTATGGCTCAAGTAGTCGTTAACAACAAAAAATCGGAGGCCTTCCCACTCTGCCGAGGGACCCATCAGGGATGTCCCCTCTCTCCCTTATTATTCGCATTAGCCCTTGAACCGCTTGCAGCATGGATCCGGAGAGACCCAGTAATCCATGGAATTAGATGGTCTCCGGACTGGGAGGACCGTATTTCCCTATACGCAGATGATGTCCTTCTGTACCTCACATCCCCCAAGAGATCCCTGGTCGCTGTCTTCGATATCCTAGCCATTTTTGGCAGATACTCCGGGTTCAGTATCAATTGGCAAAAATCCCTCATATATGTACTCCATGGAAGCCCTCCTCCGCTCCCCCAAAATTTCCCGATACCGATAGTTACGGAAGGCTTCAAATACCTGGGTATATTCATCTCCCTTGACCACTCCCTTCGATATGCCCGTAACCTTGTTCCACTACAAAGGCTCAGATGAGATATTGCGAATTGGAAGTCACTCCTGCTCTCATTGCTGGGAAAGGCGGCCCTATTTAAAATGATGTCCCTACCCCGCTTCATATACGCATTACAAAACACGGCTGACCCGGTCCCAAACTCGTATTTTAAAGAAATAGAGGGGCTCCAACGGGACCTTTTATGGGATGGGAAACCACGTATCACTTTACAAAAACTCACGCTCAATTGGTACGACGGAGGGATAGGGTTGCCCGACATCAAGAAATATTACTGGGCTGCGCACCTAGCAGGCATAAACCACGGAACATACGGCCGCCCTGACGATCCAGGGTTTGACATGGATCGATGGCTTCTCCCACACGGGACTTATAATCGAGCTCTGTGCTCAATACCGGGCCGGTATTCACTTACTGGTCCTACCAATCATGCAGTTAAAATCTGGCATTCAGCGACTAAATCACTCGGGTGGAATCATAAACTAACTCTCGCTACACCCCTGTGGGACTCACAGGCCTTAGGAGATCTGGGGAACTCAAAGGGCTTTGACAAGTGGGAATTGATAAGAATTTCACATATTAAAGACCTCTGGGACACAGGAGGCGTGAAGACCTTCGACGCCCTTCAGCGTTAATACGAATTGGCAGACTCGGAGCGTTTTCGATATCTGCAAATCCGACATGCACTACAATCAGTATTGCCCGAGGCTCCTCTCCTCCAGACTCATCCCCACTGGAAGACAGAATACTTGATGGCCAATTACCCGAAAAAGCCATCTCCCTCACTTATCGAAAACTTATTAATAATATGTAAGATCCTCTTCGTTCACTACGAGACAAGTGGATTGGGGATGGTATTGAGCTGGACGATGAAGACTGGCAAATAGAACTCTCCTCCCCGAAGACTGTTGCGATAACAGCTCGTCTCCGCTTAGTGCAACTGAAGATCCTACACAGAGTTTACATAACAGGTCCCCAATTGTAACACATGGGTGGGTCAGCGGATGGGTCTTGCAGGCGGGGATGCACCCAAATGGGCACCTTCATGCACATAATATGGCACTGTGAGCCAGTCCAGGAATACTGGAGTACGATACACGAAGTGATGGGTGAAGCATTGGGGGTTGAGATTAGGCCAGAGGCGCGCAGATGCCTCCTTAACATATGGGAGCCCACTGACCTCACCACTCATACTACACAGTGGGTCACTCTCGGCTACATGGTCGCCAAGAGGAACATAGCCCAGCTCTGGGGGGCCTCGCACGCACCTATCATCACAGACTGGAAGAAGGACCTTGATTGGTGTATGCTGCGGGAAAAGACGGTATTCATAGCCCGCGGCTGCCCCTGAAAATGGTCCAAGGTATGGGAGCCCTGGAATGAGTATTGTGGCAATGTGTATGTGTGTTCCACCCCGTAGTTTCAACTGTGGAGAAGTGGAGAAGTGTGGCTCAATGATTAGAGCGGCAGACCCTGATACAGAGGTCTAGCCCGGGACCAGGGTTCAATTCCCCGCCTCGGCGGGTCTTGGGCTCAAAAATTCCACGGACCTGATAATTATCGCCTCGGTGCCATTCCAATCATGGAGTCCCACTCTGCAACTCTGGGCAATAGCTTGCTTAATCTCCACAACGGCCCCCACAACGCTAAGGATGCCTGGCCTCCACCTTGGGGGTGCCCAGGAGTGGACGCCTCACAGGGAAAGCCAGGATGGGTTCCACAGCGGTATTCGTACAAGCGCCTTGAGACCCTTGCGGGTGAGTAGTGCGCTATACAAGTATCAATTTACTGTGATGATGCCCCCTCCCCGTGATTTCCAATGAATTATCCTACTGTATGTGTATAATGCAACTGGCTCCACTGTGGTCCCATCCATTGTTTTTGCTGAACTGTACTTATATGTCGAACTTGTTAATAATAAGATTTATAAAAAAATAAAAAAAGATGTTAATTGCATAAATCCTTACACAGTTATTCATTTTGCATGATTTCAGAGGAGTTGTCTTCACAAAGATGGCACAGTTCTTTATGACGTTAGTTACATAAATCCATAAACAGTCAACATATGTTTCACCCCTTGCAGCTTGCAAGCCTATGGCTTTTTTAACGCTTTTTTCCTCGAATCCTTAGTATTTTATATTGTCTTCTACGGTCCATTGGTAGTTTTAGTAAAATGTATGTTCTGTTTTGTAGTTTGTAATTAGGCACTCGTTCGGTTGATATCTGGAGTAACGCACAGTATTCAAATTTCTGCCTCTGCCTGTCTTTGTGGTTTTCCTGCTTAAAATGGTCTAGAGACAGACTGTACAAGGCAATGTATGTACCGGGCATCATAAAGAACTATGCTTCCTCTATCAAGGCGATTTCTCTGAAAATCATGCAAAATTAATGGCTGAAAAGATCTATGCATTTAACATCTTAAAGAACTGTGGACTCCTATCAATAAATAAACAGAATTATATTCACCTATCTGAGGTCTTAAGCCTTAATTTAATTCACTGACCTACTGTGCAAGTGGAGAGCCATTGACTCTCTCATGTGTGTGAATGCCTTTGTAGCTGACTGGGATGACTAGTGTGAAGAATGGCGTGCTCCACTGCCTTAGCTGCAACTGACTACTAGGTATTGCTACAAAGAAAATGTGTGGTTGAAGGGAACCAGCTAACTGCTTCAGTGGATTAAGTCAGTTCCGCCTGTAAGATACACACATATTGGCCATCAAAAGCAAAGTGTAGATGTTAGGTGTCACAGAGCTCTCAGTTTCACCCACACATTTTCAGTCCCTACAGGCATCTGGTAGCTAAAATCATGAAATAGCTTGATTTATATTTTGAAATATGAGTGGATGACAGTCAGCTTTAGCCAGCTTGAAAGGAGCAAGAACATTATAATAAATTCACTATATGTTAATTGGTGAAAAAGGAGGCATTGATAAATTGTCCTATTGTTGCAGAGAGGTTGAAAGGAGGGAAATAGACCCACAATTTAACTTAACTGTTCTGGTATGTAAAAAGTTTAGGATCTGTGAACCTTTCCATAGGTGGAAATGTAGGAGAGAAAGACAATCAATCTATCCTGTTGGTTAGAGAGGCTAGGGTACAATGCAGGTACCATCAACCATTTCTCACAGAGCTTGCAGGAGGCAAACTCAATACACAGCTAAGACATTTGGAGAAATACTGCTAGTAAGCTCTTATCGGAAGAAGAACTGATTTCGGACCTAAGACATTGTTTCCACAGTTAATACGTGTATAGTGAAATCCAACAATCTCAATAGAGTTATAGCCACCAAAGTATAGAATCAGACGATGCCTAAAACATCAACAAAGAGTAATTGCTATCTACTCACCAGTAAAACTTTCATTGCATGCTACAGCTCCGAAAAGCAACTCTAAGTTCTGCACAAGGAACACCACATACAAAATGGAGGAGATTTCTGTCTTGCCAGCAGTCGTTGACACAGTTGAGCATGCCACACTTATTTGCAATTTGTACTCAAATGTTTCTAATCTTTTGTCACCAATTGTCACCAGCTGGTGAAACTAGGAGTCTACACCTCCCTGGATGTTCGGACGCCCTGCGGTATACTTTAACACACCACACAACAGTTTCACTACAACGTTTTAAGTTCTGTGAAATCCCTCGGCTTTTTCCTGGACACTTATTGCACTACAACTTTACAACAACAGTGGGGCTAATGCTACCAACTTCTTCTTTCACTCCTCAAAAAAGTGAAACATCTAATTCCTAAGGAACAAGAGAAAAGTGTGGTCCACATCCTGGTGATTCTCAGACATGAGCTTGGCAACTTCATCCAGGCCGCAGCTCCTCAGTTACACCTGGCTCATCTTAAAACTCAAAATTTTAAAAATGTTTCATGTTCCCCCCTTGTCTGAGAGTTTCAATGGTTACCACTTGATGTAAGGATCACATTTAAACAATACATTTGAACAGTCCTCCCTCCCGCTCTACTCTCCTTCAGATCTCTAGGGACATCTCCGCTGGAATGCTCTGCAGATTTAAGCATTTAGATTTAGAACAATTTATGCTCTGATTTAAACCTTCCCCCAAGTGGAGAGTTTAACCAGAAAGTCATGTTCTCTGAACATCAGAATTTATCTTTTACCATCTAATCTTGAACTAATCTGATACCTTCTCCCAGCTCCCAATCTTCACCTTGTCTATCCTTCCTTTCCCACCTTCTTCTTCTTTTTTCTCTAAGCCTCCCCTTACACTTATTAGTCAAATGCAAACCTTACTTTTCTTTTCTTAGAGTTATGATCTTCTAGCTGGTTGTAGGTAATTGTACTCATTAACAATGTAAAACTCCTAACTACCCCTCAGTGGTAGAACGCTATTATGCCAGAATATTAAATTACATAAAATAAACCATCCATATTTCCATAGCCTGTAGTAAGCTACACATTTCTTGCAGCTTGTCTGAACTGAAGCCTGACATTGCTTAAGGTTTTCTTATTGACATATTTATTTTGGTTTGACTTGTAGAGATAGACGAAGAGTTCATTAGAAACTTGAAGATATTAATTCCTTGGCTACTTAGTCCTGAGAACCTGGATATCAAGGAGATCAATGGAAATAAAATCACCTGTCGTGGACTTGTGGAGTATTTTAAGGTACTGTTATCCTAAAGAAATTCTTTAATACATTTTTTAAATTTTTCATCTTTTTACAAAGCTTTTGAATATGTTCTACAAAAATGTGACTATAAAATGGGTATCAAGCCTCTGATAGAAAAACTCTTAGTTTACATTGTAGGACTCCTGACAAGGTCATAAACTATAAATTGGTTATTTCTTCTCCAGAGATGCTCATATTCTTGCCTCATTGGTTTAAATAATGATCCTTCCAAACCCTGAACTAATTCTAGCAAATTGACATAATAACTGTGTGCATGGAACCTATTAACACACAATTTGCTGTGCACAAAGTGCATTTTGTTGTTCCTAAGGAAATTAGCCATCATTTGTGAAGTAGCTACCTGTAGCTGTTCCATACGTTTACTATGTGCATGAGAACATACCAACATTATGGCTAAAGGGCTTTTCAGAGTGAACATAGAAAGAAAAGTTTCAATATGCCTAGAATGTTGGAGTTGTGAGTAATAATGGCCTAATTTACAAGGAGTTTTCTTGGAGTAGGTACTGTTATTGAAATCCCAGATTGTTGATTTACATTTTAGCAATTTTTAAGTTGCCAAATTGGCACCAAGAGCTCATGCTTGTGAAAAGGTTGGGTTTTCTAGTATTTCGTGTACCAAATTGTGGGCAACATTTGTATTATGTAACAGTAGAGCATGAATAGTGTTTATCAATATACTGTGTAACAGTTGTTTTACATTGAAAGGTACAGTTCAAAAGCACCGTCTGATGACATTAACCATCAGTGCATATTAAATCCTCATTCACTACAGTAGTAGTTTAAAGTAAAACACATACTACCATATGGGAATATAGATTTACAACACAAATACGATATGTAAATATTGGTCTTTGCTTTTGTTCGATCTTTCAGGCTTACATAAAGATTTACCAAGGAGAAGAATTACCTCATCCTAAATCAATGCTTCAGGTAAGTGATTTTTTTATTCATGTATGTTTTGATTTTGTAGGGCCTTCATTCAACCAGAGGATGCTAAGAGCGCTGGTGACAAGGGTGAAGGGTGGAAGATGCAGCTTACGTGCCGCATTCACAGAACTGCTTGTGTGTGGTTATGCTTAACACATGAAAATAGTCTTTTTTTACAAGCGCAAAACTAGTTTTGGGCTTCAGATAAGTTGGTTCTGTACAAACACTATAGTGAGATTAAACACTTCAGGAGCAGGGAGAGGGTGTTCCAGAGACAGAATGCCCTGTCCCTTTGTGCACAGTACAAACCTGACTGGTGGCCTATCACAGACTTCTCCACAAACCCTAGAAAAGGTAAAAAATGTCCCATTGGAGAATGGGAAGGGAAAGGAAACAAACTCAAAATGCTACCAATATGTGGTAAAAATTTTCTCCATGGAAGAATTGCACATATAGGCATGTATATTTGTTCGTGCAAAAATTGAATGATTCACAAGGGTTTTTTAAGAAGGAAACCTATGAGTGCAGCAGGTTTCCAGATGTAGCCTGGCAAACCTATGTTAATTAAAAAAAGCAGTAAACCAACACTTGCGAGGTTGTAAACCTTTGTGTGAAACTTTGTTCATTTTTTGAAAACTGGACTCTGCACTCACGTTCCATTGTTTTCATCAAGTGACAACGCTCACCAGATGGAGAAAGGGGTGTTACTCTCTACTTATCAATCCCTCATCTTTGTGGCAAAAAATAAATGAAGAGGGGAGTCAATAAATGGAGATAGCTCTGACACATATTTCATCCTAGACCACTTTGATTCAACCCAGGCTTACTGAGAACCTCCCAACGTTGTTGTTATAAGTAGCCTTTATTTATGAATAATGGAGACACAGTCTGATGTAAAAGAACTGTGTTGTTATCCTGATGATGGGTCACCACATTACTACATTTGAGCTGAAATGTAGATATCATTTATACTGCCATGCAGTGTATAGACAGATGTTCCTTACCACACTCCTGATCAATACTTCTATGTAGGCTTAATCATGAAGTGAATTGTAGTGTGTAGTGAATTGGCTGTTTTATTATCGCCTTATGCGTTCTGATAATACTGTTCTGGCACTTGGCTTGGTGGCGTGCATGGAACTTTATGGTGACGATAACAGCAGTTTTTGCAAATTATTTGCATATTTAGAGACATGATGAGCAAAACATGGACACATTTTATTTTTTCTGAAAACAGACCCTTAAACTTTTGTTGATTTATTGGACACGAGAAAACGCCTCAGGTACTGTCTTTTACAGGATGAAAAGCTTTCACCCACCCATGTGTTGCATGCTTCATCATTGGGCCCCTCCTGGCACTGGTCTTAGTGTTCCTGGTGCAAGGTACGACCCTTATGGAGGAGAGCACATGAGATTTCCGTGATAAATGCTATCTGGTGACAACTTTTGTGTATGAGGTGAGAAAATGTAGTGCAGAGGGGAATTGTTAAAACTACCAATTGGTGATTCCCAATGGAAGGGTTAGAAATGGGTTGGGATTAGTTCGGCTCACAGAAAAAGATCAACGTGTTTCTGCTCAGCAGGCACCTTTGAGCAAGGTGTATGGGCATTTGTAAGGACCATATTGCTCTCTCTGCTCTTAAAGTTCTAAAAATATTGATTAGAAATAGTGAAGCTCATAAATACAAAGAATTTACAACCAGAAGTCAAAGGACGCACTTGTAAATCACCATGTTTGGGAACCCCTCTTGTTCCAAGAGTGTTTGAGGGTTTATCATCATATAACTGACAATACCTGAGCTGTTCTTCCAGAGTTACTGCAACCTCCATACCAAGTTTCAAATCTTGAATAAGGACTATATTTTTTGTGGTTAGTTAGGATGGAGGACAAATGTCTTTGGTTTCTCCCTTCTCCACAAAGAGTCATAAAGAGTCTGATTTTATGTTTGGCAGCTAAATGTAGAATTTCCTACCAGTGCAGTTGAATTTCTGTGGAGGAAGGTTCACTGTACCACTAGGGTGTGATGGAACTACTTAAACAACTTCGGGTCCTGGAAATGGACCATCTAAGTGGGGGCCAATTGACAAGACCCCCATAGAAAAGGTCCAAGTACTCTGAAAATGTGCCTTTAGCTAGTTAAAAATATTGTTCCAGATTTCTGTGCCAGACTGGCATGATTTCAAAGGCAGCAGAAAGGGCATTGGGTGGGATTGGTAATCCGTTCTGGCCACGTTTCTGCTGGCCTTCTGTCTAGTAAATGGTGTTCCCGATTGCAGAGCGGACAGGGAGATTCCATTTTCAGGGACACAGCTTTCCATCTCTACATGGTACACCAGAAAACAGAAGGAGGGTGGATTGAATATCTGCTTTTTTGGGGGATGTCCTGTTACCACCTCTCTCAAAATCAGCCCAAAGTGACCTCCGAAAACAAAACACCCACATGGCATATTGTGGTCTTATGCACTTTGCTGGTGTCATTTTCGGGCAGGTTTTTGTTTGTGATAAAATATTATGTATGGGGTGAAGTACCCCATAACATACATGGTTAGGTTATTGCAAGTCACTGACGTGTTCCTAGACCACAGGGAGGAATGAAGCCAAAGGCCAAGTTCCTTTAAAAGGTCATGGAACTTGAAGGTGACTTGCAATATCCTTTTAATGCACTAAAGAGGGCATTTTATTCCTTATAATACATGGTCACACCATTGCTGTTCCCACAAACCACTTAAATGTTTGGTGTCTTGCTCCTTCATATGGTGCATTAGTATGTTTGCTCACATGAAGAATATAATTGGAGTCTGTAACATGAAATTAAACACAACAAAAAGCAGCTTGCATTTTGCTTCAAATAGACATTGGAATCAGTGTCATGTAAGTGAGGCTAGGAAGATGATGTAGCTCATAATGCATAGAAACATGCAGAAATGATATCCTTCTTGCAACGACTAAGGAGTGCAAAAAATAACCATGTTGCCATAAATATCTTCTCTTTGCTTGGCACTGTACAGCTAGAAAAACAGAGTAGAAGAAGGAAAAGCCACGTTTCCTTTTTGTTTTGAAATGTGCATCTTTAATTATGCCCTGGGTCATGCCTTTCCCCTCAGCTGCTGGCTCTGGCAGCAGGCATTGTGGGTTCGGGACTCAACTGTAACAAGTTATTACAATTGTTGCCTACGTAATTTTTTATAATCGGCCACTGGGTGTGTCACAAGTCGCCTTCTATAAAGAAATTAGAGATGGTTTTTATTCAGGAATTACAAAATCTCATGTATTATAATCATAAAAATCATTTAATTAACTTCAAAAATATTTGGTCAATAAAAGTGGATGTGTCCTTTCACCATTATAATGCTGTCCTGTAGCTATTAGTAGATGCTGGCATTTTCATTTTCACTACGTCTGGGAACAGGTCTGTTCCCCACAAGAATGCTGTTTACACATCTGACCCCTAGACTAGTTATCGTTTGCTATCAATCTGTGGGAGAGAAATCACATTGATCTGGTTCCAATTAACCTTCTCACGCTTACATCTTGGTTTAAAGAGGTCGCTTGGGTTTACCAAATCTAAGTCCAGTAAACATTTGTCAACTTTTTCAATGCAGTCATAAGGAATTCTATCAATTTCTTGTTTAGTAGATGGGACTACCAGTAACATTATGTGCAATAATGTTAAAGGTTGTTGTATCTTTGACTTTGCTCTTACTTTGTTACAGGCCACAGCTGAAGCTAACAATTTGGCTGCTGTAGCAACTGCTAAAGACCTATTCAATAAGAAAATGGAAGAGGTAAGTCAACAAAACCAACAACTTATTTCTATGTTAGCGCATTCCACGGCGTGCAACCTCTTCAAGTTTTGACTCCTTTCATTGGATTAACTGACACTGTCATTTCACTGCATCACACACATTGACCCCTGTTCCAGTCATTATTTGTATAGGCTACTTACTTGTGTTGATGGGCGCTCGCCTGCAAACACACACACCACGCACACACACATACATACTTACATACACACATTCGCACACACTCTCTCACCCCTGTATTTATTTTATTGATTTCTGTAGTGCTGGCATGTAGCCAAAGGTATCCCCTGTAGAGCTGGGTCATTAACAGTCTTAGTACATTCTACTACCAAGACAGGAATAACAAAGATACAAACAGTGTAATGGAGTTCCTCCAATGTATAACCACTGCAGAGCTGGCAGCCATGGTATCTCAAACATTCTGGGGCCCTGACCTCTATAGCGAGCGAGCAGTGGTTCCTGTGGCATGTCGAAAGGCAAAAAATTCAACCTCACAATATTTATAACAAGAAAAAACAAGACTTATCTGAACACATGCAAAGAACTTATAATGTATTCATACTAAATTCATAGAAAATGTCAATGGTAAGATGATATATAACGTCACCAGTGATGTCACTTATGATGGTATTTGCCATATCAAGTATGAGGCCTGATCAGTAGTCCAAGTTTGTGGGGCAGGAGAGCACTAGATATAGTTTTTATTATCAAGCCACAAGTTCGGGTTTGTTTAGTGGACCATAACTGGTGAATTTCAGTGGGGTTTAGGTTTTACTTTGTAACCACAGCTTCTTTTTAACTGTGGGTTTATGGAAATGTCTGAGATTTGTTTGTAAATTTTAATTAATGTATTATGAGCAAAAGTTTAAATGTTTTGAAAATGAAACTAATTACTACCAAAGTGGAAGACACAATCCAAACGCACACCACAATGAGGAGACAGGTATAAAAGCCGACTAAAATAGCATTTCATTATTCAGAAAAATATACTACCTTTACGATATAGAAAAACGTTTTAGAAGCTGAACATTTATTCAACAGATGTGACAGAGATCATAAACATTATAAAACAAGCATTAGCCAAACCAATGGTCTAACATTTTGTGAGGTGGGGTGAACGATAATAGTTAGGGCTTTGCATGTGTTGCCACCAGTTATTCTGGAAATATATTACTACAATGAAGCCACATCCTGGCTACAACAATATGGCAGCTGGGAGTAGGAGCACTTTGCTAAACATACTGCATTAGTAGATGTGCATTTTATCTTCAGAGAAGAGTGATATGAAAAGAAGTTAGACAACTATGTTGTAAGTGGTGAACTCACAAGGCATACACACCAGAATATTGCATATTAGATACTTACGACAAAAGGATAGTATTTTCATAACAGCTTTAAGAAAGTGTATTTGCTGTGTACATCTCTACTTTATGAACAAAAAAAAGCTGTAAAAACAGAAACTTGTGCAATGACAATTAGTGATTGGTACTGTTATCATTGACTAAGGCATTCACATTACAGATGTGTTAAAACATAAATCAGCAATATAATAATCAAATACATTGCTGTTGTATCTGAACAGTAAATATACAAAAGAACATACATTTACTTTCAACTACAAGGTACACATCATGTTGCATTTGCAATCTTGCAAAAGGACTTCTTGATGCCCCACACTAGAATCTAAGCGGAAGACAAATGGGACTATAAACCATCCAGTAAATGACATGACCCTGATGGAGCCCATCCGAGCAATGGCAAACCATGAAAGAAAGATGGAAGCCAATGGTGGAAAATGGCTGCTCAAAATTCCACTCTGTCTCCTTACTTCATATTGTGCTATTTTGAGGAAGTGATGTTATGAGGCCTCCTAGGCAGCTGAAAAATAACATTCCAGCAATATTCTTCCTACTATTTGCTAAGTTGCTGCTCTTTAGTAAATGAAAGCCTCCCTCCATTGCTCAAGGCATTCGGGCAGTCATTAAACCACCTCTCCCTCCCTAACCATGCAGAAGGTTAAGACGAGTTGACAAAATTGGAATATCATTAAACACACCTGCGTTCCATGATTAATGACAATTTCAAAAATAATGCCTACCTTCGCAGGTATGTTTTGTAAACACCTTTCTTGATGTATGTGACCTTTGCACTTAGACAAGGGAGGGATGGTGTGGGATTATAAAACACCACCCCATGTCCAAGGATTGGAGGGATAAACATGATCCCCTGCCTTGACCAAGGCGAGGGTGGTGCAAAAAAGACACTCGATTTGGGGGAGGCATGGTGGTCAGAAAACAAATGCCCGCTGCGATTGTGCAAGGTAGGAGGATTTAAAATGCACCCCACTCCATAAATCATATTTTATTTACTCCTTGCAGACATTTGTCAAAATGAATCATATCATCTTGGCACTTTCGCAGTTGTTTAGGTCCTTTGGCCTAGGACAAGGCGGGGGGAACAAATTCATGCCCCTGACCTTAGGGGGAATAAAGCAAACACAAGGAGACAGAAGGGGTTGACGAATGACTAAAGGATGGCCAGTGACTTTGAAAAATGCCAGCTACCTCCGTCTTCCTTGGCCCATGCCATTCCGTCGGCCAAGTAGGATCGGGGCAGGTGACTACTGATTGGGTGCTTTGTTCGTACTAATGAAGAAGTCGCCAAGGTTACTACGGCTTATGGTGCGTTCTTCTTTAAGTAGCTACACCATAGAATGAGGCTATTAATGGGAGCATATTTGTTCAGAAGACTCTTAATTCATTTGTGGATTGCCTGATGACATACCAACCCACAGGCTGTAAACCCAGTTAAGGCAGGAGAGGGGCATAATCCAGGGTGGTGCTGGGAAGTTTGAGAATACTGTTTATATGTGTTTCAAATTTCATGGTACATCACGAAACATGTTATGTTTTGTGACACACTATGCGTATTGAAGACTTAAAAGATGGTAGGTTTATGCCTATTAATTTGTCTTTCCAACTTTATTGTATATGTAATAAGATCAACACTTTTGTTGAGAGCAATGCATTTAACAATTGTATAATATCATTCAGCTTTAAAGGAACACACTTTACCCAGAAAAAGGGTACCATAATGTAGTACGTTAAGCCTCAGCGATTGTCTGAAACCTTAATTTAGCAATTTCATCTGCTAGGTACACAATTTTCCTAGTGATACAGTGTTACAACGAAAACAGCCCAAGCACAAAATATTGTAGCTATCTTGAATGCAATCTCTTTGGAATCTTGAGAATGGCTTGGGCAATCAGGATGCTTAGGATGGTGACACTGTCTATTGTTCTTTGTTGAATGCAGACTTCAAACTGTATCAAAAAAGGTGTGCTTTAATTGACATTTATTGTAACCAGATGGAGCAGCCTCATAATGTGTGTCTACAGGATACAGTATAGTTTTTGCTTCCTAATATTTCTTATGAATACCGCAGGCTCCGCACATATAGACTGGATCAGGAGAATTCTCCAGCCATGCAGCAGCATTCAGGTAGGTGGCTCCGTGTGTCTCCGTGGTGACACCAAACTGCCTCAAAATGATGCAGTGGAGCTGCGTATAAGTGCCACCCTTTCACGGTGACATCAGTTCCTTTCTTTCTGTAACCCTTGATCGGAATCCAGTGTTATGCTCCCAACTTCATCGGTTTTTCAGATGACTAGATAACATTTTGCAGTGTGCTATGGAGCATTGCCCCTGGCAAAAACAACAGGATTCAAACCAATCTAAGACTGCAGGAATCTGATGTCAGTCATCGACATGCACTAGGTTTGTCTCTGATTCTTGGGCTCTGGGCATGACTCAAAGTATGCAACAGATTTGACCTCATGCACACCAAGATCATTCAGGACCGAGCGGCAAAACTCTACATTGCTGAGCACAAGAAGAGGTCGCACTCGAAGCATAGGTCCTGCTTCAAGTTCCTGGCCCAGGCAAGGTTCCGGTCTTGAGGCAGCACCTACGAGAAATGCACTTGTAGAGCTAAGTCTTTTGGTGAATCAAAATCGAAGTCTAGACACAAGAGGACAAAGTTCAAGGGGACTCAACCCCATCCCACCGGTCCTCAAAGTGCAATGAGAATGCGCAAGGGAATCATGATATAGATCGCACTCCCCAAAATGTCCGGTTCTTTCTCGCACTTGGTTCCAACGTGCCCTAAATTTCCAGGGCCATTGTTGATTCTGAAACAAATAGCAGACTTCAGTGAGGGCATACTGCAGATATATGGTGTAATTTTGGTTCCCTCTGCTGCACATTCGGGCCCCACAGAGCCGCAAGGCTCTTCAGACAAACCTGCACTCGTGGGTCTGTCCCCAACACCGTCTGTCCCGTGGGGCAGAAAACTAATGTCCGTGACGACTCTAGTACTGATTTCCACTCCAATGTTAAGGTCTACACCAGTTCCTTCCTCTCCAGTACCGGTACAAATTCCACCCACGCCAATAGGTGAACTGATCCCAATTTCTGACACTGAACCAATGTTGGCCTGATCCAGGCCTATATCACATTATGAAATTATGAAAGCGCAACCAATGGATATAGAGCCAATTTCCAAATCAGTAGTTCTGCCCCAAGACCAGTATCAACAGAGGATTTAGGCCATTTTGGTTCTGATTTAGACCAAATGTAGAGGACAACCAATGTCCCGCAAGACATTAACATTAATGAAGAACAGGGCAGGTTGCGTCCCCTCATTATACTGAGAATTCATTATTTGTCGACTTACAAAACACCATTTGACTAGCTACATCTCCTGAAATAGAGATAACTTTTCCACCTGGCCACCAATGTAAGAAAGCACCTCGTTTGCAGTGGTGATTTGTGAGGCAGCAGAAGTACTAGAATTTTAGTTGCCCACTTTGGAGAAATGTATTGATTGGCATTCTTCAACTAGGGCCAGCTTCATGTGAGCTAATAATGCCATTCGAATGAAGCTCTTACTGATGCCCTTCTTGTTGTATTGTCTAAGCCTTGCTCATGCCTGCCAATAATTCGACCTGTGGCTAGACGACATAGACTGCTCCCCGATGACCCATACATCTTAACTAAGCACCCTACATGAAGAGCCTTATTGTTCAACTTCAACAAGTACATTTAATACCAAGTCCTTTAAAACCAACCATCTGGATAGGGAATTGAAAAATAATTGATGCTTTCTGAAAGAAAATGTTCCCCGCCAATACAGAAAAAAAGGGCATGCTTACAGATAATTCTAGTCTTCCCAATTTGTACTGCAGCAAACAACCCTGTCATTTCAAGGCCACGGTCGTGGCACCAACAAAAACTGTTCAAGCCAGCAGGGACATCTTCCACTTCTTCCTCTTCTGCTGATGTAGCTATCAAGCCACTTTAATTTGCCCTCTCAGGCTCATGCCTGACCAGTTGGAAGCTGAGTATATCAATTCCTCACTGGTTGGAGATCCATCACATCAGACCAGTGAGTCATATTGTTCAAAAGGCCTATGTTCAGTCCTTCATTTCTTCCCCAACCCACCATTTTCCCACACCAAAGCAGCTCTATAATTCTAATGCACTATATCTACCTTTTGTTGTCCAATGATCCCATTTAATGGGTGCCAGACTCAGAGAGGGAGTAGGATGTTACACATGTTAACTCTCTCATTCCAAAGAAGTGCTTAGGACTCAGACCTATTTTTGACTTTTGGACCACTGCCAACTAAAGGACTTTATGAGGGCGGAAAGATTCAAAATGTTCACTTTAGCCAGATCCTGCAAGCTCTGGCTCTGGTGTTCTTGGACCTGCATGGTGCATATTTCCATAGCTCAAAAAATGGGCTTCTGTTCCTGTGAGAAGAGGTTGTGTGTGACCAAAGCGAGGTAATGGACACAGTCAACAAGACTGTTTTATGTTGCCCTCACACATCCCCAATGCCAGTAGTCCTTCTACAAAGTCAATCTACACTGGGTGGTGAAATGCTGACATCTTAGAGGCCAATCATTCAGATGTTCTTTTGTTCTTTCCTTGCAAGGCTCTGTGGAAAACACAGTAAAAGATTGTTTGCCAGCGCTTTTGGCCTTTCTGTGTTTACCTGACAAAGCGTCTTTGTTTAAGTCACCAGTTGGTATTAGTTTTATTAAAGGTTTAACTCACATGTCTCCTTCAAACCATTTGTTATGCCCCAATAGAATCTGAACTTAGTCTTGATAGTTCTCATGTGCAAGCCCTTTGTGTCTATGCACAACTGTTCTCCAAAGCTCTAAACTTTGAAGATAGTCTTGCATATTACCATTACATCAGCATGCCGCGTGAGTGAACTGCAGGCGTTTTGCTTGTATTGCCCTATACCACCTTCTTTCCCGACAAACTGAGGAACAGGGTTGCGATCCTGCTGAATGTTGCGACACCCTTCCATGTTGGCCAACCGATTAGTCTGTGAGCATTTTTAGCGCAGTCTTACCCCTGAAAGGAAGAGGAGAGGGCCCATTCTTCACTATAAGAGGACCATGAGCTTTTCTGTTGACCACGCAAAAGGTAATTGTGCGAATCATCTGCCCTTTGTGGATTTTTCTGAGACAAAGAAAGGGAAGGCGGTGCAAAAGACAATCCTCTAGATAGTCCTCTGTATCTCTAATGCGCTTGCCAAGAAGCATTCCCCTGAGAGACTGTTGGGTCTTTCCACCAGGGCCAAATCCGCTACAATGGCTTTGATGCAAAGGGTGCCTGTTATAGACATCCATCAGGCTGCAACATAGGCGTCAGTACTTACGTTCTTGAAACACTACTTCCTTGTCAACCAGGTTCACAGAGAGGCCACTTTCCGTGCTTGGTCCTGGAAGACTTCCTAATCTAACTCCACTCCTCAGACCTTCCACCTTTGTTACCAAGCAAGATTATGGCAAGTAAACATAGCTGAAATTTACTTTTAAAATGATCAATTAAAAATCCTATTGCAACAATAGGGAGTATGATTGAAATTTGACATCTGTACTATTTGTTTTCTGTTTGAAAATCTGCTCCAGCTGGGCTTAATGCAGTAGTAGTGAGAACCTTAAATCAATGAAAAATTATAAAACAACATAGGAGGGATCAAATGAAAGAACAGTTCTACACAGATGCATTTTATTTTATTAAGCTTTGAGATCATCATGGGTAACCAATGATTTCCAGAAGGTGTAACATACCCCACGATTGCCAGTTTTGAAGGAATATAGTACTATAGTGGAGAAGTGTGGCTCAATGATTGGAGTGGCAGACCCTGATGCAGAGGTTTAGCCCGGGACCAGGGTTCAATTCCCCGCCTCAGCGGGTCTTGGGCTCAAAAATTCCATGGACCTGATAATTCTCGCCTCGGTGCCTATTCCAATCATGGAGTCCCACTCTGCAACTCTGGGCAATAGCTTGCTTAATCTCCACAACGGCCCCCACAACGCTAAGGATGCCTGGCCTCCACCTTGGGGGTGCCCAGGAGTGGACGCCTCACAGGGAAAGCCAGGATGGGTTCCACAGCGGTATTCGTACAAGCGCCTTGAGACCCTTGCGGGTGAGTAGTGCGCTATACAAGTATCAAATTTTACATTTTACTAAGAAAGCAACATCTGTTTTGCTGTTACTGAAATTCCATGCCGCTGGATTGTTTTGGTGCCAATGGAATGCTGTTTTTTTATTTGCTTCAATGTGTGTAAATACTGTGTATCATATTAAAGCACACCTGATCTTGGGTGAAACCATGGATACATCATTTGTTGAGTGTAGTGCATATGAAAACTAGTACCGATGAAGTCACTTTTGAATGCAATAGATATATGTGTCAGTGAAATAAATTGAATATTGGTTCACTTCTCTACCAGCATCAGAGGCTCGTTCAGAAAAACCAACGTGCCATGGTCTCTTAGAAGCACTAGATACCAACTTAGTAGTTGACTTTTCACCATTCGTAGATCATGAATTGGCATTTTACCGTATCTACAATTGGGAATTCGCAATATAAACAGGTGCACTCACTAAAGAAAATGGACAATATAAAACCAATTGATGAAAATCTTAATACATGATCAATTAAGAAACTGCTGCTATAAAATATTTGAATAAAACATTTCATTTTTGTATATGAGTTAAGTTAAGAAATATACCTCACCAAAAAGATTCAAATGTAGAAAAAGTCCTTGAACATCAATCACACAACACTAATGAATGCTCTCTGCTGGGAAGACAATTAGATGTGGACATTGAAGAAAACTTTCACAAGTGCAAACACCTTCAAATACTGACAAACAATACCAAAATGTCCTCCTACAATATATAAAATTGTCGTCGTTCTTAAATTGTTGCTTTCTGAAAGTGATAATAAATCCCATAGCACTTGACTATTATACCAAATACAGCATAGCATTTGAGGCCCTTTTGAAGCTAAATCTATTGAGTACTTAACTTAAACTTAAATCTTTCCAAAATTACGTACAAACCTTTCACAGCAAGTGTGTTTTTCTCTCTGTTATGTTTTATTTCACACCTATTTGTTGATTATCCAGCATTTTCAGTAAAATGCACACACGTTATAGATATGATGTTTGTAAAGGTGATACACTGCACAGTCTTACCATAAGTTAATTTGTTTAGCAGTGTTAGATTTTGGTGTTTGTTTTCTTTTATATGAGACTAGTTTAGATAAAATACATTTGTGATATGTGCAAATGGATGATTGAACTGCGTTTAATTTGTACATCATTAAACTCTCAACACCCTTAAAGAAGTACACCCCTGTTAGGCAGTGATTGGTCAATTTTAGCTGGATGTATGACGTTACAACGCACACTATTACAACGCATGCACTTACAACGCATTTTTTACAACGCATAATCCATTACAACGCATGACATTACAACGCATGACACTACAACGCATTTTAAAAAAATACCTTTACAACGCACTACCATTACAACGCATACTACCTTTACAACGCATACCATTACAACGCATAGTATTAAATTACATTTAAGGTAAGTATTAGATAGTATAGGGGTAAAAATTACTATTCTAACTCCAGGGGGTGCAACAGTAGGGTAAGTGTTGGATAGTGTAGGGGTAAAAATTACTATTCTAACTCCAGGGGGTACAACAGTAGGGTAAGTGTTGGATAGTGTAGGGGTAAAAATTACTATTCTAACTCCAGGGGGTGCAACAGTAGGGTAAGTGTTGGATAGTGTAGGGGTAAAAATTACTATTCTAACTCCAGGGGGTGCAACAGTAGGGAAAGTGTTGGATAGTATAGGGGTAAAAATTACTATTCTAACTCCAGGGGGTGCATCAGTAGGGTAAGTGTTGGATAGTATAGGGGTAAAAATTACTATTCTAACTCCAGGGGGTGCATCAGTAGGGTAAGTGTTGGATAGTATAGGGGTAAAAATTACTATTCTAACTCCAGGGGGTGCATCAGTAGGGAAAGTGTTGGATAGTATAGGGGTAAAAATTACTATTCTAACTCCAGGGGGTGCATCAGTAGGGTAAGTGTTGGATAGTATAGGGGTAAAAATTACTATTCTAACTCCAGGAGGTGCATCAGTAGGGTAAGTGTTGGATAGTATAGGGGTAAAAATTACTATTCTAACTCCAGGGGGTGCATCAGTAGGGTAAGTGTTGGATAGTATAGGGGTACAAATTACTATTCTAACTCCAGGGGGTGCATCAGTAGGGTAAGTGTTGGATAGTATAGGGGTAAAAATTACTATTCTAACTCCAGGGGGTGCATCAGTAGGGTAAGTGTTGGATAGTATAGGGGTAAAAATTACTATTCTAACTCCAGGGGGTGCATCAGTAGGGTAAGTGTTGGATAGTATAGTGTAATATTATGCGTTGTAATGGTATGCGTTGTAATGGTAGTATGCGTTGTAATGGAATGCGTTGTAATGGTAGTTTTTAAAAATGCGTTGTAGTGTCATGCGTTGTAATATCATGCGTTGTAATGGATTATGCGTTGTAAAAAATGCGTTGTAATGGTAGTGCGTTGTAAAAGTTGCGTTGTAAAGGTTGTTCCCCATTTTAGCTTACCATTCCCATGTAATACTATAGATGTCC
This sequence comes from Triturus cristatus, assembly GCF_964204655.1. Lineage (NCBI taxonomy): Eukaryota > Metazoa > Chordata > Amphibia > Caudata > Salamandridae > Triturus > Triturus cristatus. The sequence goes on along the minus strand of NC_140592.1, from coordinate 1,095,965,245 downwards.
CAATCAATATATGTTTTATCAATGTAATAAGAATTGCTTGTATCTGAATATTAGAAAACCTTCAATGCTAGCATGTGATTGGGAAATAGCTGGGATCAGACAGGGAAAATCCAAAAATAATTTGCATTGTTGGGGTATATGCAGATACTAACCATTGAAAGTTATGCCCTTAAGTCATTATGATCATCTTTCATATGCCTTGTTAATTTCTTATTGTTTATAAATGCAGGTTTGTGGGGGTGATCGGCCATTTCTTGCACCCAGTGATCTTCAAAATAAGCACCTGGAGCTCAAAGAAGAAGCAGTTAAGCTGTTTCGCGGGGTGAAGAAAATGGGCGGGGAAGAGTTCAGTCGGCGGTACCTGCAGCAACTGGAGAATGAAATTGATGAGCTGTACGTGCAGTATATCAAGCACAATGACAGCAAGAACATATTCCACGCAGCACGCACTCCTGCCACTCTTTTTGTGGTCATTTTCATTACCTATGTGATTGCTGGTGTGACTGGATTCATTGGCTTGGACATCATAGCAAGTCTATGCAACATGATCATGGGATTGACCCTTATCACTCTATGCACCTGGGCATACATAAGATACTCTGGGGAATACAGAGAGCTCGGCGCAGTGATAGACCAAGTGGCGGCTGCTTTATGGGACCAGGTAGGATTTTTGGTTTGTAATTAAAGCAAAATAAGCTTATTTTAAAATGTTTTTATAGCATATTCATATGATTAGCCAAATACAGCTACTTTCCACTAATCAGAAGGCAGGGAACTATTTAGCTGTTTATAGTTACACAGAACACACCATTTTCCATTGATACAGTTTCATAAACATGATTGTAAAGGGAAGACAATTTCAGCCATTTTATTTAGGGGCAAAAAAACACAAATATTTTTTAACCTGAGTCAGGTGTACAGTACTTCTATGTAGTGGTGTTCCTCTTCAGACACGTGCTGGGTAATGCGCCCTGGTTTGTGTGCATCCAAATGGTGGCGCACATTCTAGAATATAAGTGTAACTACATGATTCCACTGTCTGGTGAATGTGACCAGCCACATATGTATAAAATAAATCTAATTTTAACAAAAGTTTTGGTGTAACATGACCCTCATCCAACTAACCACTAAGTCACAAATAGGACAGGTGTGCCCCACCCTCCCATGTAATTTGCACAACCATTGCTCCTATTTGCATTGATGGAAACAGAGGTATCTGTGGCTTTGCTAACGAATTTAGGGAGCATTTATTTAATCAACTTGGAAGCAGCCCATAAGCCAGATGTGTGCTACATATATCTGCATATTTAGGATTGGGTTTTGAGTTGGATGGTGTTTGAATATCCCCAATTTATGAAAGAAATGGAACAGCTGAAGGAGAGCCCATCCCATCACCAGAATTCCTTCATCCTGATAACCCTAGAGTGGAGAAGTTTCAGCAAAGGACTCGCTCTCCTGGAATCTGAAGTTTTTCAGTTACTACTCTACTCTAAATGAGAGTCTTTGCCCTCTGCGGCCAGCAATGTGAATGAGAACAGTGCACTACTCTAATTAAAAAGCAAAACTTCCATCTGCACAGCCTGCAGGCGCGCATAAGTGATTTGGCTAAGTACAGTCATTTTAATATTTTGACTCATCTGATATATTCCCTAAACTTCAAAAGAAACTGAAGGTGAATATATAAGGAAGGAAAAAAGACTATTCCGTCAAACATAAAAGTGGCAGAGTAGCAGGTGGTGACCCACTTCAGGGCTAGGCCTCGCATGACCCTGCCCATATTGGACTGTGCTATGCCCACTAAAAGGGCCCTTTTAAACCAAGCCCCACCCTCGGTCCACGCTTGTCTGAGCCATCTGCTTCCCACCCCCATTCTGAAGTATGCTCCTGCCGTCATTGAGAACTCCGCTTTGTTCTGCAAACATCACATCCTTATGCCGTCATTTTAGGGGGTCTGCATCCCTGACTAAAGATGCCACTTGAGGCCTTCTTCAGTTATAAGAGTTTGCATTCAGGTTCAGCTTGGCTTTGTTGGGAAGTTCATTACATTTTTGCAGAAAAGCCCATAATTGGTAGTTTGTGTCGTGTTCTTAAAAAAAAAAAAACTTTTTATTAAACCATGCTCGTCAAAAGATACTCACAATCAAAAAATCTTTGGTATCATAATTTATGCATGGCGGTTACAAAGCGCTGATCTCAGATTACCATGTCATAAATACAATTAACAAGGACGCTTTTATGGCACATCTGCAACGCATCCGTTAGTCCACACTCATCTCAGGAGTAGTCCAGCGGCTAGTCCCCTGGTGTACGGACAATGTTTCCTAATATACCCTATATGTCTGCCAGGCACCCCACTCCCTGTCCTACGTATTCAGGCAACCCCTACTCTGATATACCACTTGTTTATGTAGTGGTCAACCATGATGTTTAGAGGAACATGTACATACTATAACTTTTTGTGGCATCAGAGCAACCATAGAGATCAGACCATGAGATGTGAGCATCCATATGGTGCTTACCACTTCCCTGCGGTACATTAGTTCATAGACTTATTTGAATATTTATTTATTTTAGGAGTTTTATACAGTGCGAAAATGACCCTTCTGTGTATCAGAACGCTGTACAAATAGCTGAAACAAGTTAAAAAACAAGACATAAACAGGCATAGATATAGACAGCAAATGTTGTACAAATAGCAAACATTTAAACATATAAAGCAAAAAGGAGCAAGCAGAGAAAAGAATGTATATACAATGTAGGAAATGACTTAGTAGATTCTTATTAGATTAAGGATCCAGAAATGTATACAGGAAAAAGTCCCGCTGAATGATTTCAGGTCTACTGTTGACAGTATCTATTCCGCAATAGCAGTTTAACTTTTTTTAGGTCGAGCCTGGGCTGCACATGCGCTGCTCTGAAAGGCATGCTGCATTCGGTATATGGGTTATCAGGGACTTTGGACATGCCCACCACTTTTGGTTGGTTAGTTTGGCTATTTTCAAAATTCCTTTTCTCTGGTTGGTTAATACTGTGCATCTGTCCCACCTTTTGGTGGTTTGTTCCCTCCTAGCGGTCATCACCAATTGATTATTTGGTTGGCCAGCTCTGGCCATCTCTTCACTCCTCGCTCGTACACCCTCCTGTCACGCTCAAGTGCAGTGTCCATCTATGCGGTTATCTGGAGGGGGAACATTTAGGCTCATTTATACAGATGCTTGGCCTGCTGAAGAAGTCATGGGATCCCGGAACTTTGATCAAGATCAAACAAGCATTTGCAATGCAATAGGTTTCACATTACTAAAAGTTTGACCCATTGGTGTCGCAAATAATAATGCAACACCAATAGCTCAAACTTTCAATAATGCGAGACCTATTCCATTGCAAATGCTAGATAGAAGAAAGTAGTCGAGCGCTTAGATCTGGTTTCTGGAGGTATTGCGTTCCATATTCTTGGGGCAAGACCCAAAAAGGAGCGGCTATAAGTTTTCTTTTTGTTGAACTTCTGTAGCTCCTACAATAGTTAGAAATTCTGTTGCTGTTTTGACAGCAGATAAAATTAATGATCCTCACATTTCTCCAGGTATAGTAATGCTAGCCAAAGCCTGGTGACATGAATAAATGTAGGACCCACTATGATCCTAAATCAAACAATTCAACTCCACATTTGTAGGAGCGGAGTACAGGCATGTCCTGCCACTCCTATCTATGATCACGTTACACTACTAAGCCCATTGTAAACACCAGCTGACTTGTATGTCTGTAAGGGTTTATCAAAATGACATCCTATAGAAATAGTTGGATCCGAGCTTCACTAAATAACCATAAGACTCAAGATGTCATGAACGTCATCTGACATTTATGATTACCTTTGAACAGATAAATTGCTCAGAAAATCCCTGAATAATGAATTATTCAATACAGCCCACCACAAGGTCCATCAAGCAAGATCCCTTGCAGCCATCCAGGAATGTGTTCCACACACCCCACATTTCAGATATCCTTTTTACAAGAAAAATTTCTCAGAGAAATCCTTGCCCTAAACTGTGTGTACAATGATGAGCCGTTGATGCCTTTGAGATGTATTGGGCAGTTTAAGCGAGTGTCACAACGTAAATTCCTACAGTTTACATTAAACAAAAGCCTACAGCTGTCGTGGTTATAAACATATGCCATCTGCATAACATACAGCAGAACCAAGCAAAAATCCTTGATTCACCTCACATGTGCACTGTCTGAGCAAATGCCCATATAACTTTATTATGTTATGTGAAAGACCTTAATAGCAAATTTCCATTTCCAACGTAATTGTGAGGCTCAGGTCTTCATGTATAAATGCTTAACAGGAATGTTAACATTTAACCACACTCTGCAGAGCTATGCTGTAGTAGCAGTTAAGCTCAAATATGTTCATGCAAAAATTGAACGATGACAAGTATTTCTGTATGTCTAATTTGTATATTTAACAAACCTATTTCATAACTGACCTGACCATGGAGTAGGTACTTAGGGGGTTCTGGGGCAACAAGAAGGGAACTCCCTCCCTACAGTACTTTCCACAGGGGGGGGGTATTATCTAATTTTTTTGAGTTAACATGTCACCTTCTGAGCTGGCGAATTCATGTCCTTCTATAAACGTTCCTGTTGTGAGCACTGACTAAGAGGACAACCGGTGCCAGAGCCATCTGGGAAAACACTGGCTCCAGTGTGTTCCGTTTTATAATTTATTTGTTTCACTATATCACAACATATTTTTGCAAGATATCAGTGCAGTAAATGCAGTACATTTTGAATAATGGAAGCACTGGCGTTGCATATCACATGGTCATTACAATAACACATTGCAAATATAATATTGTTCATACATTGCCACTGGGCTCTGGTGAGGGGAGAATTAATGCATCCAGAGAAAGGCTAGAGGCTGGTAGGTGTGGGTGGATAATGGTGCTAGAGGTAGGCTGTCTAAGCAGTGTGCTGGAGTAACTTCATGAAGAAGTGACTTAATTTATTGACTTGTGCATAGGTCAGACTGAAAGGAAGGACTCTAGTTGGACTTGTATTATGCACCAGATTGGTGAGTTGTTTTTTGCTGGCCTGATGATGGTAATGTGTACCAAGAGAATGGACTGCTTGTCATGGTGTACAGTGGGCCACATAATTGCATTTCAAATCTAAGGAGACGTTTATGATTTTGTAGGGAGCTTCTGCAACTCTGGAAGCAATGTGACCAAACCCATTGACCATAATGATCACCGGCTGTATTTAGTAATCCTTCAGAGGTGTTAGTGAGAATATGCGTAGGCTGAAGAGATTAAATGTGTAATATGGCTAGAATAGAATCTGATTGTACTTCAGAAAATACATCTTTGATCCATAACTTGAATAACTAGGATGTGAGGTAATTATAATTGTGAACACATGTAGGATGGAGCCTACAAATTTTGTTTCTCTGACTATTGGCGCATGGTATGTATGTGTAGGTAGGGAGGTTTGCAGTTCTGCTACAGAGTTGTTGTTGCTCCGTCAATGATGATTTCTTTCGTATTGTATGTGCTATGTTTTAAGTAGGTGCTCAGTATTGTTAAGGCAAGAACGGATATAAATCAATGAATTCAATAAAGGTTTACAGTTATGTGCTCTCTATTAATTCATGCATCATAGAGCATGATTTGTCACAGATTTTTAAATGTTTTCTGATCTAAAATTACAATGCCGGAGCATGCCAAGGGAAGAAGCAAATGGTTTGGCGAGCCTAGACTTACACAACCAATTTAAGAGATGACCATTCAAGAATATTATGAGCAGGAGAAATTTGCTGGGCAGGTGATCTCCAGATAGGCTGTCACGTTCTAGATTTTAATAGAGAGTTTCTGTAATCAAAATGGGAAGATATAAGATGACTGCGAGCAAAGTGTCATAATGCAGCAGGAGGCAATTCCATTCACCTAAGGGGCCTACATCAAGTCAGTGTCTAGACTACACACTTTTCTAACAGAACTGGCACATTCTCCCATTGTACTAGGGTAGAAGCCCTAAAATCATGATCTCTTGCACACGAGCTGCTCATAAAGCCAATAATGGTAGCACATGGGGACAAACTTAGCTGCTTTGACATCAGAATCCTAGGTAGAAGCTGGATGTCCTAAACAGAAGTATGAAGCCATAGGTGTAAATAAGCAGGAGTTGGATGCTCCAGATGTGGTCATCTAGATCGACCTGTAGCAACAGAATGAACTAGATTTGATGGAAAGTCTTTTCTCCTTTTTAATATCAGAAAAAAGGAAATTTGATGACGTTGTTAAAGCAAGCTGAAAATGTGCCTGGGAAGGACTGAGAATGGGGAAGTGCAGCCATGGGTGGCGGGTTTAGTGACGAGGTGGTTCAGTCTGAAGTGGTAGAGGATCACTTGTTGAAATTCAATAAGACACAAAACATGAATTGCTAAAGTGAATAGGTTTGGCTCTTGCATAGTACATACATAGAGGCACACGCCTTTTCAGCACGACGTGCGCCACACAAGAGATGTACACAGACAAGCACATCCAGATATACTTATTTTCACAAGCCTAACCGCTGAACAGACATCGGTGCACACAGGCCAACGGACACATAGACCAACAGACAAACCATGTGAGGGTGGAGGAACAATGTGATGTTTTTCAGGGGCACAGGGTGATGTACAACATGGTAAAGCTAATGCATGGCCCCCTTTTGCACAGGACCATGCACTCACAACCATTAATATTGGAAAAATGTATTTCCCTAAAACTTGTTGGGCACACGGTCACTAAATGTGAAGGTTTGGGGATACAAAAATGGATAAGCAGTTGCAATCTCAGAGGCTCATCAGTGTTTTCTGCAGAGTACTGTTGATCAAGTTTAGTCCACGCTTGTCAGAAGTCAGTGTTTCGGTCATTTCAGGTTCAAGTTTATGCCATTTGAGACAGATACATTTAACCACACTACAAAATTCAAATTCATTCATTTATTCGTCTGTTCCTTGAAACAAAGTTTTTTATTTTTTTCTAAATTGCCTACTGAATGAACGCATATATATTTTTGTCTAACATTGCCTACAAGGAGTAACGCATAGATGCCATTTGTTTTCTTCTTTTAACTGGCCTTACCATAGGGAAGCACTAATGAGGTAAGTTAGTTTATTTTCATGCAGAAACACCTTTTGAAAAATGTGCACAGTTTGTGTTACCAGTTTATCAGAAAAGCTTTTAAATGAGAAATATCTGTTGTACTATTGAGGACCATTGCATTCATAATTCCATTACACAGAGTATACGATGAACATTGAGTCTCCTTCTGGTTGGCCAGTCATAACCATGACTTTGTTTTGATTTGTGACGCACAGCTTTAATAACTCCATGCAAACATTTCCACCTTTTATATTTTCTCAGTTCATCAAGAGCTTCAAAATACCTAATAATGTTTATAATTTTGCGTAAAACCTTTCTAAAAACATATTTTGACAATTACACCATTGTCTTTACATCTGTTGATAAAGGTTTTAATAAAATAATCTGTTAGAGAGCATTAAACAACTGGTTAGTTATTTTCTTTTTTTTATAGAAAAGATATAAAAACATTTGATTGACGCAATCACAACGCAGCAATATGAATATCTAGGAAACATCTGAAGATAAATATCACAAATATTGCACAGTGAATCATACCTAGGTTATAATCTTCAAGTGAAATTCATTGACCATAAAAGAAGAAAGAAAACTATGTAAAATATTAATAACACTTGACAACAATATCCCTTCAAATCTCCAATGTGTATCCAAGTGTGAGGTTAAAAAATCCCTTCTTAACAGTCTCCCAGATTTTCTCAGTTTGATGGCCTAAGGTCGTTTGTATGACCACCAATTCCCTCCCACCTTGAAATACAAATTCCTGCCACCAGGATAAGGGATCTGGGGCCGCCTTTTGAAGCCAAGCCCAAGCAATCGAAATCTTACTGTTGATATAGCAAAAAAAAGACACACCCCTACATCGGATGCAACACTAGGTGAGCAGCCCAATATAATGTAGGATCAGGCCGGGGATATGTTTTCAAAAATTGATTAATTTGATCAAAATCTTTATGCCAGTATGGGATAATAATTTCACAGGTCGCATAAATATGTTCTGTGCTGCTTGCAACAGGAAAAATAATTTGATATTTCCCCTAAACCCCATTTATGTAGTTTATATGGTGTATAGTATAGATCATAGAAGATTAAAAACATGGGTCTAGAGCCAGGAGATATTAAAGACACTCTGAGCAACCACCACTGGGGATTGTTATAGAGATGGTGAGTGGCTCCCACTACAGGAATTCCTGGAATACCATGACCTCCCGGCGGGACAGTTCCTGAATTACCATAGGCTCAGACAGGCCATGGTTGAGTTATGGGAACCCCACACCGCGGAACCGGATCCACATTCGGCACTGGAAGCGGTGGCAACTTTGGGCTCGGCGGGACACCTGATCCGATGGCTGTACTTGGCAATACGGGATTTGACGCCAGACGACTTGGGAGACCTTAGGGAGAGATGGGAGGCTTCTATAAGCAGGCCCTTCACGGATCGAGAGTAGCAGAAAGTTAAACGAAGCCCTAAGAAGGTGTCTAGAAACACAGCATTTAAGGTGTTACAGTTTAATGTGCTCCACAGGACATACCTGACCCCGCATAAGCTGAATACCATCTACCAGCGGACGGATATCTCATGCGCTAGATGTGCAGTACTGGACGCAGATTTTGACCATATGATGTGGTCTTGCCCCCAGCTTGTTGGGTATTGGGGTGAGGTCCTGGCACAGGTAAATAAAGTGCTGGATGGTACTCTGGCTTGTACCCCAGAGGTCTGCTTATTGGGTCTTTATCCTAGGCCGAAGTCTCGTAAGCTAGGGCACCGGTTTGTAGATTTAGCGCTTTTCTTGGCGAAGAGGCAGATAGCGCGTAAGTGGAAGGCTACAGCTACCCAGTCTATAATGCACTGGGGAACGGAGGTCACACGGTGGGCAAGGGCGGAGGAGAAGGCACTTATCACATCAGACAGAATCACCAAGAGGCGCAAACCGCTTGCGGAGCGCTGGGGAGCCATTGTCCAGGCATGGGAGTCTAGGGAGGAGCTAGAGAGGAGTGATACAGCGGAACTAGGGACACTGGAGGACCGAGAGGAGGTCGGGTGAAGTAGCGGAGGCGGAATGTTGCTTAGGCGGACCCCGAGCTTGAGACGGGGTGCGACGGGGATTTCCCTGCCTCTCTCTCTCGGGCTGGGTTAGTTACCCCTCCCCACTTTGATTTTCTTTTCCTGTCTTTGTTTTGTCTTGTTTTATGCCCCTCCCTGCACTACCCCGCCCTTGGTGGAGGGGATCCACATTGAGAGTAATGCATGTCTCTAGAGGACTATAGGATAGGGGTAGGCCCCTGGCGGGATTTAGTTTTTGTTTGACGGTTTGGTTACCCTATAAGGGGATTGAGTTACACAAGGAACGATTTGAACATATACGGAGGGTTTGGCCTTATTGAACTTGTTTTGTGGAGAAGTGAGTTAGGGAAGCACTTGGACCTCGTCGACTCCCCTTGAAAGTATGAATGGGGGTATTTCTGACGCAGTTCTCTACACAAAAAATATGAGGCAAAGGAATACTGGGGTTTTTTGGTTTTTTTTCCTTTTGAAATTGGACTTAAGGTTATGGGGATTCCCTGTGTTTCCCTCTCCTTCCTAACCCCGGGTACACTGCAGAATGTACTGTATTATGAAAATCCCCTCTTTTTGGTGTTGTCTGATAACATGTGTAAATGCCAATAAAAAGAAGTTTAAAAATAAAAAAAGACACTCTGAGCAAGCTGATTGGTACATTATTTCTGTGACAGAGATTCAAGAGTGAACATTATGCGACTAACTAGCAGACAGAGCCTCAAATGTATTTCTTGTAACCCTCTGGCTCACCAGAATAGGATAAAAAGTGTCTATGTATCCACATTGCAATACTTTATTAAAACTCTGTAGAAACGCATTGCGGCCAAGTTGATGTCACTGGGTGAGTGACGGAAGAGAAATTTTCTTAGCTGCAAATAGCAACAAATTCAATTTTGAGGATCCCATATTCATCACTTATCTCCATTACTTATCTCCTAAAATGACACTGACACAAAAATTCCATTCCTGTGAAGCCAACTGAAATATGAGTTGCCTGGAAATGAAATTTCTCACAAAGATTAGGATGGCATGGGGATACTGAGCTTCCCTTTCCGTGGCTTGCGGAATAGACATCTATGCACCACGCTGTATCTGCCTGTCTATCTCTCAGTTACTGAGTTGAGGGAATATTCTCTTAAATAGGAGAAAGATATACCTTCTAGGATCATCCACCACATTCTCTTATGGAATCCCCTACATGCGAAAATTGTTTCACCTCATGCAATCTTCGATGTCTTACATCTTTTGGGACATGTTCCACTATTTATCTTCTTACCTTTATGTTGACCAATTTGACTTTTAATGGCTTGTGTTGACTCCACAAGACTATCAGATTGAGACTCAATATCATTCAGGTGGCCATAATGCATGTCCAAGTTCTTAGACATGTTCTGCAGTACCACCTGTGTTTTTAGGTGGGAAGCCTTTAAAGCCAATGAGTCCTTTTTATACTCCTCCCTGTGAATTTGAAGCAGATTGTAAATTGAAAAATGGGAGGGAGAAACTGTTGCTCCAGACACAGACTGCCCAGGCTTAACTGCCAAGTGGGAATCTAAAGACCATTCCACAAGGGGGTTAGTCATACTTTCGGCCAGGCTTGGCTGAGATATCATTGATCGTACCTCCAGCTGGATTTCTTTGGGAGGGGTTAACCGAACTCCCTCTGAATCCTATTATAGTTCATCTTCGCAGATCTCACCAAAAGCGCCCATATTATCAAGTTGATTTTCAGTTATTCCCCTGCCAGAATTCACCATTTTATAGCTCATCTGGCGTAGTCCTCTACCCTCTTCTAATGACTGTGAACTTCATGCTTCAATTACCTCTTACAGATCGTGCTCAAAGTCTGACTCTGAAGTAACTAGACTGCCAGTCTCAGAGAAGTCAGATAATGAGACAAAAGCTTCCAGGGATTCTTGATTCTCAGGAGTCCAATTTTATTCTGATAGTGTTTCCTGGGTCTCGATCTGAGATATCTTTTTCCTTATGGAGACTTCCTCTATGGTAACCAAAGGGGGAAGTCTGCTATTACGATTCGCAATTGTAGATACAAAAAAGCCAAGCCAGGGGCTAATAGAAGCATATAAGCTTGTGCTCTTGAAGCCAGAAAAGTGCACCATAGTTTTCTGCACGAGTTTCTGTGGGGGGTCATTATAAGAAATTGCAGCTGAAGGATTTACTTGGTGCCTACATCACTGGTAAGAACACCATCCCCGAAGATCCAACTCCAGGGCCTCCATCTGCAGTAGTGCCTCCTTGCTAATCACTGTCTCCCCCGTTTGGCTACCCTTGCAAGCATTGGATGTCTCGAAGAGTTTGGTTGCCTCGTTGGGCGCCTTGTGCTCCTTTCTGTGCTCCTTTAGGGTTTTTTTTTTTTTTTGGGTACTTGTATTGAAGACATGGCTGCTGCAATATCCAGCCACTCGTCTGCTATCACAGCTGCTCTTGCTACCTGAAGATGACGTGTGTGCCGATGGATGCCCTTTCCTGCGACATGGCCCCTGCAGGCCCCCAGTATCTTTGTCCTTGCACTCACCGGTATTTGAAACTGAACTGGTACACCACTGGCGGCGGCCGGAGCTGGGGCAAGCATCAGTCTAATGAACAGTGAGTGAGGCAGAAAGCACCCCCACACAACTGATGCTGAGCAACTAGATAATGCGTGCTGAACTGACCTGCTAGTTAAACAGTACATACAGCACACAAAACTGTAGGACGTTCTTCAAGTTGCTCACATTCATGGACCCCACCAGCTAATTAGGCAGGCAGTATCCACAAACTTCATCAATCCTCTTGTAGAAGGCAAAAGCATGTGTCAGCCCAGACCCAACATAACACCTCTCTCAACAATGGTTCAATTTGTTACTTAATTTCGACAATTTGTCTCAGATTAGGGACTAAATTCCTGTTTTCTTTGTCAATTTAGTAGTTGTTGCATCGAAGAAACACAGCAGGTCAGCTCCTTTAATGTATTTGGAAATCTATACATGGTTAAATTCCATATTTATTACAGGTTGTAGAATGTTCTTCCTTAGACTACATTTTTTTTCTGAACATGTTTACCTGGAATATGTCCAATTGCGTATTATTTTTATCCAGTAGACTAGAGCTCCTTATCTCTTTGTGGAGCAAATTTTGACATTTTGAGCCTTCTGAAAAAAGGGAAACTACTGCAACTTCAAACCATGCATCAAACTTTCTTATATCCCCAACAGTGCATCTGCACTTTAGTTTTACTGCTTCCACATTGGAATTGAAATAACACTAATGCTCAGTAATCATAACAGCGCACAGGTTTCATCAGTAATCATTAAAGTACATGGGTTTAATTTTCAATTTTGTTTTTAATTTATCTGCCTGGCATATTCTTATTACTTCTGTTAAAAGATATACGAAATAATCAAGGTAGGCAATCAGAGAAAATAATTTGCCTCCTAACTTTGTCAGAAAGTAATTTGTGGCTTTTAACACTAAAGGTGAATGAGATACATAAAAGTTAAATTGGCATGGAAGCAAAATACGTCCCTGTTGAAGGCGGTTAAGAGTTACTATTCTTACAGACAAGATGCCAACTCCATGCAGCTGAATTATGACCCAAGTCTCCTCATGCATCCTTTTTATATGTAATAATAGACTGGAGTTTATTCCAGAACTATAAAGTTTATTTCACAATATTTCCGTATCAATGTGGTTGAAAGCTCTGCTACAATCGATATATAAATAGCAGCAAAATGGTGTATCTTATTTTAGCTTCATCTCAGTTGTAATTAACGCCATGATACTGATATTAATCCTGTGCTCCTCTCCAAATCCCATTTGTGACCAATGAATATTGTCATGTTCCTCAACTAGTTGTGAGGTGTTTTTTTAGCGTCACAAGTGATCTAATCCAAATACCAAATGGGAAATATTTCATCACTAGCTTAATTTGTTGTTTGTTATTGCCCCCTCTCCTTATTTTTTATTTAATTTTGTCCAGTGTTTGACATCTTATCTTTTAAAGGTTATGACCATTATCATACCAATGCCTTGCTACTGCTTACATCATATATTTTTAAGCTTAGTCCATCAAATGTTTGCTTGTCTTGTTGTTTGCCTGCTATAATTAATGCCAACAATGGAGTTTGATACTATTAAACACACATCAGCTTTCCCACATGATAAATGAGTATATTTTAATTTTCTCTCCTGTATAGTGTGGTTCATAAATAGTTGTTTACAATGTTGTAACAATGTTGGTATCCAAAACATGGATAAGTGTGTTTTCAAAAACATTTGATCTTCCTCAACTCTTTTGGCTTTGATTATAGCAGCTTTAAAATTTTGCGACATTTTTGTATGAGGGTGGTCCCATGACTAAAGTATTTAATTTCATTTTCTTTTGGAACAGTCTCCAATGTTTCATGATCATTAGTTTTCAGTTGATGATGTAGAGTATGTATTTCTATCTTGGACTCAATTCTTTTGAACTTCTTTGAGTAATTATTTCCTGGTTACATTTTGTGCTTGACTTTTGGCCTTTATAAAACTGTTCAGGTTGTACTGTCTTGCTTTCCATCACTGAATCAATATTTCTTTTGAATGTTCAAAAATATCAACTTTCAAGTGTATTCTCTTATGGTTCAGGATATGACTCGGAAGAGGCCCACTTTCAAGTTTCTTGGGTGAAAACTAGAAAGTTTTCAGAATTGTGTTTCTAGCCATACTTTTTGTGCAAATGTTGTACTTTAAGGAGTAACTAATATCATTTATGGTGAATCTATAGAGCTCAGTGAAATGTATTTGAGCATTCTTATGATTTAACTTGCCAGCCAAATTGACCAGATCATAACCTTAACCCTTCTTAATGCCTATAATATCATCAGTGTATTATTTCCACTGAAAAAGCTCACCTTGAGATTTCAGCGGAACTAATGTTTGTTTCACTTCTCAAAGTGTACATACCAATGTTAGCATAGCTTGGTGGCATGTTAAACTCTGTTGATGACCCAGATTATTGTATATAAAAAAAAAAGTTTGAACTCAAAAAGTTTTTTTTATATAAAATAACATATATTAGTTGCATCAAAATATTTTGCTAACTCCCAAATTTTCCTGTCAAAGCAAAATCCATTCCATCAACTCTATGTCTTCTTTTTGTGGCATGGAGAAGTATAAGGATGGAATATTCAGTTTAAATAGAGTCATCATTGTATTTTGAAGGAATTGAATACCTTTTAATTTCAAGTACATTTTTATTGGCAAACAGTACAACAAAAGCCAATTTATGCTTCCATAAAAAGTATTAAAACTGTACACTAATATACTATGTAAAATTAAATTGTATATCTAACACGTATAAACAACACATAAGATCCTGATCTATCGCTGAAAATTAGACTATAAATTACAGTAATAAATCATCATTATCATATAAACAGTGGTTTCAATGTAAGAGGAAGAAGGTAAAATGTAATTTATTCACAAGCATGGTTATATGTCACTGCAATTTACATAGTTCAGGTATTCTAAGAGCCTTTGCAACTAATTGTATCACTGTGTGGACAACTTTATTGGAGCGGCCCTCCAAGCACAGATTCAAAGCTTTCAAACAAGTGTGTTTTCTAAATTCTTTACACATTGAAAATATTTCATGCTTTCAAAGTGCAGGACAGTACAGAAGATAAACGGTCCCAGTGGGACAATTTAAAAGAACTCAAATATTTATGCAGCAGCATCCATTAAATTACTTGTACTATGAACTTCTCCTCAATATTATTTATTCATATTGAACATCGATGCAGTGAACGGATGCACTTTACTTTGAGAAACTTGGTACTTCAGAGGCCTTTTGGAATTTCTACCATCGCGTAATGATGTCTGCTCTATTTCACAAGTAATTCAGAATCCTCAGATTCAATCTCGGCCCCTTTGTTTGAAAGGAACATATTTGAAAGGAACATAATTGAAATTGGAAATTACTTAACAAGAAGTTGCCATCTGTCCGTTCTCTGACCTAGGAGCCCACGGGCCTACTATTATAATTTCAACCACCCAGCCAATGGTGGTTCACGGTGCCCCTTTAGAGTCCTGAGGAAGACCCCATTGGAAGGATCAAGGTCACCTATGTATGGCTGAGGTCGAAACGTCGCAATTTTGTTGTTCATATGCCAGTGTGGGGAACAGTGCTTTTTCATTGTGCCTATTTAGCGACATAAGGGCTACTAATTTGTTTGTATATAAGTGTCATGTAGGACAAACCTTTTCTTTGTGAATAATATTGTTGATGTATATAGTGTCACTCCCTTTCCGCCCTCATTTAACCCTCACTTTTCACACGAGTCCTTCCTTTCTCTCTTCTACACATTCGGGACACTTTTGTGTACATATGTTCTAGATGTTTGCTGGATTGTGAGCATTCAGATTGAGAACTATGAGGATTCAGAAAGGAATAGTGAATATTCATGGGAATCAGATTTAATGGCTCTGATTTCAAGTGTAATTCCTCATTCCTGCAGGATTTACACCCCTCAATTGCGGCTGCTTTACCATGTTGAAGTCACTGAGGACCCAGTGAATGAATGAATGAAATGCAACTTGTACAGCGTGCAGCTACTCCAGGGAGTATCCCGGAACTTTGCTTAAAGTCACAGTGAAGGGTCTGGTTGTGTCTATTCCGGCATGAAAAGCCAGATTTTCACCCTTGTTTTGAACACTGAGATAGCGTCCACTGTGCGTAGCTCCCAGGGGAGATTGTTCCATGCCATTGGTCCTAGCAAGGAGAACAAACGTCCCTGAACACTAGAGTGGCAATTTCTGGGGTTCTTAACTTGAAGGGTATTGGCAGACCGCAGATTTCTTGAAGGAATGTAGAAGCTGAATCTTGCTTTGAGGTAACCCGCACCTGTGTGGTAAAGTGCTCTGTTAACCAACACTAATGCTATGAACATGATTCTTTTCCTTATTGGGAGCCAGTAGAAAGTGCGTAGGAGCGGGAACACATGCATTCTTTAAAGGTAGATTCAAGAGAATGCAAGCTGCCTTGTTCTGGATTAACTGAAGTTTGTTTAGCAAGTATTTGGGAAGTCCAAGATAGAGGGCTTTTCCATAGTCCAGTCTTGAGATTATCAGTGCCTGGACGACCATTTTTCTGCAGTTAATGAGAGAAACTACAAAAACCTTTTTAGTGAGCGCAGTAGTCCTAGACATGTGCCTAACACCGATTTGATTTGTGGGTGAAAGGAAAGACAGTTATCAAATTTGACCCCCAAGATCTTAACTGTACCCCCCCTGTGGGCTGGGAGGGCATCTTCAGGGCAAGAATTCTGCAGTGTTTTTAAAGGGCGTGTTACTGAAGAATAGAATTTCGGTTTTGTCTGCATTGCACTATAGTTGGTGTAAGGTCAACCACTGAAATACCACTGTCAGGTAGACTTAAATAAATTCGCCTAGGATCTCTTCTCCCTTGCCACACGAGAACAGCTGAGTATCATTAGCATATGATATAACTTTAGCCAGGGTGGTTCCGCTATCTGGGCAAGTGGAGTGAGATACGCAGTAAATAGGGTTGGACTTCGGGCCAAGCCCTGGGGAGCCCCCACTGTCAGCTCACAAGACTTTGAGGAGAAAGGAGGAATCCAAACCTCCTGACCTCTGCCTTCCAGAAAGGAGGCAAGCCAGTCCAAGAATTGACCACTATCCCAATGGATTGGAGACGCACTAAAAGTCTGGAGTGGGGAACCATGTCAAAAGCCGCTGACAAATATAACATGATCACCACTTCCTTCCAACTGGCATCCAGGATGCCTGTGATGTATTCTGTCACCTCCATTAGTGCTGTCTCAGGATGCAAGTTGGGTCTAAAGCCAGATTGGCTAGGATGGAGCCAAGCCAATCAAAGATTACAAGTAACTCATAATGTGGGCTTATGTGTGGTGACTGGAGAGACATCATAGATAGCCAAGTTGTACCCCACTGATGAGATGTCACCTTTCTGCACACTGGGCATTATCTCAATTTACAAACTGAAGAGGAGAGCTTGTATCATTTCATTGTAACAGAATTGTTAACAGCAAAAAGTATGATAATGATAAACCAAAAAGCAGAAGTGGCAATCTATTTCAAAGACCAGGAAAGGGCAAGGGTTGAGCAAGACTTCAGGATGATAGACTGTTGGAGAAGCAAAGATGAATAGTTGATACAGTTTGTGGCACATTACAATATTCTGTACGCCACCTTTTGGATGATTTACCACACTGCAGTATTTGAGTCATATTCATTCATGTGGATTGATAGTAAAAAGCAGAATAATGATGACTGTATTTGGTTTTCAGCACAGCTTGCATTGAATGAGTGTGTGGCATGTTTTCATGTTTTTTATGAGAAAACAAATTAAGAGACTACCGATTATTATTTATTTTTTTACATTTTCTTGCATTGGCACCCAGTGAGATTGATACTTTACATCAATACAAATAACAGGCACGAGGGAACAGGAGACTAGAAGAACATATGAAAAGTTTTCCGTGGTTAGCCCACATACCATGATAAATTTGTGTTGCCAGTGTCACAGCTTGGGTCACACAACCCACTGCCACTCCGTGGTAGGTAGGCTTCTATTAAGGCCACTGAAAGTTATTTAGAAGACGGTCTACAGTTGTGTGCAGTTGCCTTCATATTGAGATTAGAATGGGCCCATCATCTTGAAAATGTATAGGGTTTTAACAGGGGTACCTGTTAAAATTCAAAAGCAAGAAGGCAAGACGAGGTAAGTAGATGAGTTTTTTATTCTGGTCATCCACTCTCCACACTGAGAGAGTGCCAACATTCTATTGCAAACTCTAAGCGGAACATATCATTGTACACAGGGAGGGAGGGGAGTACATGGGAAGAAAGAACCATGGGGATGAGGAGGAAAAAGGTGCAGCATATAAATACAAGAAAGGTTACAACACATCTCCCTATATAGGGGTTCACAAATCTGTCACCACTCCATGTCTGTCCATTCTCCAGGCGATGATCTCTTTCTTCAGCACGTCCACCATTTTGCTGTGCTTCTCTTCCCACATTAATGTTTTGTGTTTTTCTAACAATTCGCGTAACCCATCAATCACACTTTTCAGAAAAACTATTTACAAATTTTGCCACATATTCGATAAGGCCTAAGAAGGATTTAAATTCCTCTTTGTAAGTAGAGTATGGAGCATCACTAACATTTTTTGTCTAAAAACCTTCTTGAGAAATGGTGTGCCCAAGGTAGTCCACTGAACTTACTTTAATCTTACATTTGTCGAGTTTCACCGTCAACCCTGCTTCTGAAAGTCTCTTACAAACTGTTTTAAAAATTATGTCATGCTCTTCAGCAGATGACCCACAAATAAATATATCATCTTGCAAACACAGGGTGTTTGTGATGCCCATGAGGACTAGCTGCATCATTTTTTGGAAAACTGCCACAGCAGAGGCAAGTCCAAAGGGGATCCTGACAAACATATATATTCCAAAAGGAGAGGTGAACGCCGTTAATGGTCTAGAGTCCAGGTGTAGTTCCACTTGGTGGTACGCCATTGATAGGTCAATGACCAAAAAAGACTTGGCCTTTCCCATGGTGTTCAGCATCTTGTTTATATTGGGGAGGGGAAACCTCTCTACCCATATATTGTCATTGAGACTATGCAGATCAACACAGAGGCGAATGCCTTCCCCATTAGCCTTGGATGCTATAACTATGGGTGCCAACCACTCCAAGCATTCTATGGGTTGGATGACACCCATCTCACACAACTTGTCTCGCTCCTTCTTGAGAGGCTGTCTCATAAGGAGAGGAACCGGGCAGGATTTGTGAACCACTTGTTTGGATCTTTGTTTAACCTTTATCCTGTGCTGGAAGTCTTTCAATAATCCAAGTTCATCCACGAATAGTTCAGGAAATGCATCACATAGCGTACAATTACTATTGGAACTTTCCACAAGGATGACTTGATCTTTATTGTTAGGGTTAAGTATGATGCCCAATTCCTTCTGTTGTTGCCAGTCAAGGAGACTAGACCCTTTCTCTACATAGTACACTTTACCCACAGTGGATCGTCCCTTAAAGTCTATGTGTATCTTTATCATTCCCACAAGGGGAATGGGGTCTTTGGTATAACCTTCTGGAGAAATATCTGGCGGCTCATTTCTACACTCAAATCTCCCAATGATTTTTTGTAATCAGCAAGATTGAGTGGAGTAAATGGGGAACCAGAGTCTGCGAACATTTCTACTGGCTTATTATTGAGTGGAACCATGCATTTGGGATATTCAGGTATGGAAACACCATCTTCACCTTTCACTTGGAACACAAACTTCTGACATTGTTCACCCTCCACATTAACTATCTTTACTTGGTTGTTGTCCCCATCCCTACATACTCTCGCAAAGAGCCCTCTTCTGCTGCATCTCTTAAATGTGACACTACAGGCAGAGCAATGTGGACTGTTAGCTAGGTGATTACTACTGCCGCATCTAAAACATTTCAAACCATGACTTTCCCTTATGGGTTTGCTAACAGGTACGTCTTTTGTTTTTCACTTTGAGTACTTCACTGTGTGCTTCCTCTACTTGGACGGAAGCAACTACTTCTTCAGTAACCTTCATTTCTTTCATGCACTTGGCTGTGTGCTCAATGGATTGTGCTAGAGAGATCGCTTCTCTAAGTGTGAGGTTTTTAGCAAGCAATTTTTCTTGTATTCTGCTAATATTTGTACATCTGACTAACTGATCCCTTATAAGGGAGTCATTGAGTTCCACAAAATCACAGAGTTGGGCGAGTCCCCTCAATGCTGCTATGTAGTTGTTTTGAGAGACTCATTTTTGCCCTACACACGGCTAAAGAACTTGTGGCGTTCAAGGACTACATTGACTTTATCCCCGAAATGTATTTCTAACTGCATTAGTGTAACATCATACACCTCTAGTTCATCCTCATCTTCAACTTCCGGTTCTGGCAATGTTTCATATACCTTGCAACCATGCACTCCCAGGTTATGCAATAGAATATGTTGTTTGCGTACTGCAGAAAACTTCTCTCCCACCCCCATGGCAATTAAATATGATTCAAATAATTTTGTCCAATCTTTCCAGTGAATTTCTGGTTCCCCACTATCATTTAAAAAGGATGGCGATTGGCTAATACCTGGGGTTCCCACAATGCACTAATATAAGTACAATAAGCTGAATTTTAAAACATTTTTACACCACAAGGTATGTTACAAGAGGGGAACAATTAGCTAAAAATGAAGGTCAACAATGCTTGGAAAACAAAGGCAATGAATTTCTTAAAGAATGAAGTATGTAATGAAAAGACCATCTAGGAGTCATCGAGGAAATAACATGCCAAAAGTGTTGTGGATTTCACCGAGGAGATTGACACACAGTCATGGTGAGTGTGTCAAGGATGGCGCAGGACAAAATAAGTTGATGATACCACAAGTGCACCTGGATACAACTGTATACTAGTACAAAGGTGATAATTGGTGTGTGTGTCACCGTAGATGAATAATAGAAATAATTTACCTCAGAATGCTGTATGCTGGAGCACGAAGAGGTACAGAGGCTCCAAGAAATGGAAATGCAGGGAAGACGCTCACCACAGGATCCGAAAAGCAAGCGCTAAACACGGAAGCTCTTCATGGCACGCACACCATGCTTGAGGAGACTGGAAACTGAGGAGACGTACACGTTGACGAGCAGAACTCCTGGGGTACCTCAGTATGAGTCGTCTGATGAAGAACTGTGTCGAAGGCTCTCCTGTCAACCGGCACTAAGCCGCAAAGATACGCCGACAGGTCTTGCGCTGGTCCGTGGAAGCAGCTTACAGGAACCAGTCAGCTGTGGGCGAAGCAGGACATCGCTAGGTAGAGAGGTCGACAAATCGGAACAGCTGACAGAACCAGTGCTGCAGGAAATCTTGATGGAGACGCGGGGTGCTCCACAATCTGCAGGGGTGAACAGCCCAGGAAAAGCGGACACACAAATATTGAAGAGCACGCCACAGGAACACCTCAGGGCTGGATCGTGTAGAGACGCTGGCAATCTGAAGCTCCAAAGAGTTCACGGAGATGAAGGGCTCCAAAATCGGCAGGGCTGGTCACTGAGGAAAGGAAGATGCTCAGTGGCAGAGCACTCCTCAGGACAAACACAGGAGCCGCTGCAGAGTCTACACGGCGCAAGACTCCATATAAATCAACAGCGTGACATCTGAAGCGATGATGTGAAAGTACAGCACAGATTGCACGTCAGTCCCAAGATGCAGGCAAAAGGACATAGTCATAGAGAGAGCACGGAAAGGGGAGATGACCAGCTGCCCCCTGCACAGGATCGTTGCCAGTGTTAAAATTCAAAAGCAAGGAAGGCAAGACGAGGTAAGTAGATGAGTTATTTATTCTGGTCATCCACTTTCCACACTGAGAGAGTGCCAACATTCTATTGCAAACTCTAAGCTGAACATTCCATTGTACACAGGGAGGGAGGGGAGTACATGGGAGGAAAGAATCGTGGGGATGAGGAGGAAAAAGGTGCAGCATATAAATACAAGAAAGGTTACAACAGTACCTTTTTTCACAATAGGTGTAATTTATTTCTATTCATTAACCACACCCGTTGGAAGGTAATCATACAGATAAACTACAAAGACACATCTGCATTATGAAGTGTTCCAGATATGCTTTTCGGTATAGTACCAGAATACTGAGTTTGAAATAGCATGCTACAAAAATAAGGTAGCCAGAATATCAACAACAAAAATAGTGGGAAGATCAGTATATTCACTGAAGAAAACACAGTTAAAAAGTGAGTTATGTTTAAGGTTCAAATTAAGAAAACCACTGAAATTCACCAGTTATGTTCAGGAACACACAGCATAACTCATGGTCAACGGCCATGTTGTTCCCAAACTGTTTTTTGTGTCTGTGCCTTTGCCAAGTATGAGCTTTGTTCATGGCAGTCAACCATGAGTTGTCATATTTGGCGAATTCCTAAACATAACGGATGAATGTCAGTTGTAATGCAAGTTTGAGCCTCAAACAGAAGTCCCTTTATAACTGTGTTTTGTCGGTGAATGTTATTGTTTATTTGATGATTTACTTAGTGCTTTATCCTCCATAGTACACAGCTTAAGGTCAGGCCTTGCACCCAACTCTCCGTGTCCATCCAAAACGTGCTACACACAGCCTTTGGCTATGTGCAGGGGGGTTGGCCACATGACCTACTGTGCAGTCAGCCATGCCCCCAACCACCAGTGGCTACCCAGCCCATGTAGAGCACAACCTTTGTCCATGCTCATTATGGGTTAGCCAAAGGGCCTGCACCCAATCTGCCTAGGCCGCCCACTGCACATAGCAAAGCATCGGCAAAGCTTGGGTGATAGGCCTGGGCACTGTGCCCTACCTCTTGCCTTCTAAGCCAAGCCAGACACTGAAAACCCACAAATCGGGTACAAAATGGCCATCAAATTCAGCACCTAAATTGCTGAAAGCAGAGTTTTTGGGGGCTTGCTGTGTATTTTCCACAGCTCTAGGTACTCATGACTAATGCCCTGGACCGCTTGCTGAATTACTTTTTCCAGCCCTAACCCAGTCAAACACATGGTCTTCAAATCTGAACCTTTTTAAAGCCTGCACTGCACCTTTTTGTAAACACTAATACCTCAAAAATTAATTGACTGAGTTATACCAAACCAAAAAAGCAAGTTTTTAAGTAGATCTCTCCTTTAATGACAAGTTTGGTGTAAAGCAGTTCAGAATGTAGATGAGAGTAATATTTCCTATGTAAGCTAAATAAGAATCAAGCATTTCTTCACCCATTAGCTTTTTCCCCATGGATAGATCTTCACAGCACTTAGCTGATGGAGCTCATAGACAGCCAAATTACAGGCTCAAACACTATATAGGCAACACAAACAAATGCCTTTTCATTTGAAAATGTACTCAAACTTAACTACACAGTGTCTTTCGACACTGTGTAATATAATCAGTCAGTCAAAAAACTTTTAATATCGGTAAAAAACCATTAAAAGACAAATACAAATTTGCAATAAAAAGGAGAACAATTAGAGCTAAAAACATATGTATTTAAAAGAATCCTACTTTGTAGTCCTAACACATGAGAGATTCATATCGAAGATGGAGGAGGATCATAGGATTTCATTAGATACATTAAATAAGCACAGCGCTCCTAAAGGGTAATCCCAAACTATGAAATATATAGACAACATGAGTTACAGTGTTTGAGCTACTGCAGAAACAGTAGTTTGAGGACTTTCAGATTTTAATTTTTTGCACCTCGAGTACCACATAGACAAAAGAAATCTAGCAGTCGCAAACACTATTAGGTGGGGTGGTATCATATTTGAGAAATCTAAATTCCTCCCTATAGTCCTTAAGTCCCCTGGACTTGCAAAGTCGAATGATCCATTTGGCTCTTGCCTTACCATAGAAGGGGCAAAAGAGCAGGACATGCAAATCTGTCTCTCTACTACACGCACAACCTGGGCAGGAACTCGTGGGATGTAATGCATTTGACCACTTATATGTTACGTCCCTAAGAGGCAATGAACCATATCTAAACTGTATATATAATTTCTTGGCCAAGGGAGGCTGGATATCATCCAAGAATTTCTCAAAAAAAGGATGGGCTTTGATATTCAAAAAGGTATCAGTCAGCCAACCCGTGGAAGAATTTGTTATTATATATTCCATGCGGTAGCGCTTAAGGGCCGTGCTCAGAGATTTTTTGGAGTACAGGGCACAGGTCTCCTCAGGGGATGACCACAAATCCCCCCTACCTAAAACCTGACAAAGTTGCTTGATGTGATTTAGCCATTGAATTTTCCCCTTGCTCCCCCCGGACATAAGATCCCCTAAATCCTCCCTGTAGCTGGAGAGCTCAGGGGTCGACCACAAGCGTCTCCAATACAGGAGGGGGCGATTTGCAACCAACTCCTGAATAAGAGCCAAGCCCAAATCCAACCGAAGGGGTGTCAGGGGCGTACTCATAGGGAGTCTCAGTAGGCGCCTGGTAAAACTATTCTCAGTGCGAGATAAAGGGGCAACACTGACGTGACCCCATAACTCTGCACCGTAGAGTGCTCCCCCTCTCGCCTGGGTTTTATAGATTTCCATAGGCGGACTCAACAACTTAGATGAGGTATCAATAAATACCTTTAGGATACCACCAGTTGATTGTGCCAACTTCAAGTTAGCGTTAACCATATGGGATCCCCAATCCATTCAATCATTTAATGTAATCCCCAGGTAATCGAAGGTGGTTACTCGGTCCAGAGCAGTTCCATCCAGGTGAAGGAGGGGACAATTGGCTAAGTTGGTGTTATAAGCCATGAACTTAGTTTTAGAGAGTTTAATCTCCAAGTTCCTCAGTCTACAAAAGGAGCAAAAAGCCTCTAATGTGCGCTGAATACCTGTGGATGATTTTGACAATAGAAGGGTATCATCAGCGAACATTAGGGCGGGTATCTTCCGCCCCGCTAAACTTGGAGAATCCAAATCTCTTGCTCCATATAGATGGTCTATCAGCCCGTTTAGGAAGAGCGAGAAGAGCGTGGGGGCCAGAACGCACCCCTGCCTTACTCCCTTTTCCACCGGGAACGGAGCTGACAGTTCCCCACACCTCCCAAATCTCCCCTTGCATATGTACCTTGGTGCATACGTTTAAATAGATGGCACAGGTAGGCCGGAACACCCATCTCCAACAGGATTGCCCAGAGTTTATCCCGTTCGACCAGGTCAAATGCGGACCGAAGGTCCACAAAAGTCAAATACAAACTACCTGCCCCAATAGTGACCGTCTTCCAGTAGACCAACTGTAGTCTGAATAGTTGGTCTATGGTGGATTCTTTTGCACGGAAGCCCGCTTGAAGGGAGGTTAGGATGTGATGTTCATCCATCCAGGTCTGCAACCTAGACAAAAGAAAGCGGGCAAATAATTTCTGGAGGACGTCAATCAAACTAATGGGGCGGTAGTTGGCCGGGTCGAGAGGGAAAGCTTTTTTGTGGATTGGGATAATTTCAGCTCCCAACCAAGTAGTAGGGATCTCCAAGCCCTGAAGAATGGCGTTAAAATAAACCCAAATGTAGGGAGCCCAGACCATTTGTTCACTAAGATATAGGTCGCCCGGGATCCTATCGAGGCCTGGGGCTTTCCCTAAAGACAAACTTTTAAGGGCCGCCTGGACTTCAAGGAGAGAGCAGGGAGGGCAGGCAAGGTACGGGGCCTCCAGGTGTGCTGGTACACATGTGCTTGTTGGAATCACTGGAACTACTCGGGATGCAGGGTTACTAAGAGAATAAAGAGGTTTGAAGTGGTTCAGCCAGACCTCTTCACTAACGTTAGGTGTAATGGCCGACATCCCTTCAGCCGACCCCACTTGGACAAGGTTCCAAAAGGACCTAAAATCACGAGCTTCCAGAGCTGCCTTGATACTTTCCCACCTTGAGGCCTCCCACTCTAGCCTAGCCTCCTTTATCAAGGTTTTGTAGGTTTCCCTGGCATTTCTAATACTTAACTGGGACCCCGATTTTACCTCCTTGAGCAAGATATTTTTAGCCAGCCTACAGTTTTTATTAAACCAGTGATCACGCTTATTCACCCTTTGCCTTTTAATATTGGTAGTATAAAAATAACCGATCAGGGAGCCAAAAAGCTTCTTGTGAGTGCACTGCAATCCCTGTAGATAGAGATGGGAGGGATCGCCATTAGAACTCAAGAGGTGAAGAACTTCTGTTAGGGACTGTAAGAATATAACTCCGCTAACTTGTTGGGTGCTAATGCGATCTTCGCCCACCTGATTCGTCTACCCCCTGCCGCTCTAACCAAGTTTGAGTTACTGCTAATCTCAACACCCCCAGTTTCTTTACGATGGCCCAGAGTATTAGATAATTCTAGTGACAATAAGTTATGGTCACTGTCATCCCTTTGTAAGACATAAAAGGTTCTCAATCTGGCCCAGAACTCTACATTTACCAGGATGTAATCTATGGTCGTAGTTTTCCCTGGTCTGTTAAAGGTGCATAAACCCGGAACGTCTGGGGGGAGTCTGCCATTTTAAGCCCTTAAAGAATGTGAAACTACCAACTTATTGATTGCAAGGGACAAAGGCAGTAAGCGCTTTTCAGGATACATAGTGCAGTCCGGGATCAGCCAATTTTCATCCTCGTCCGAGGTTACCGAAGGGATCCCCATAAGCGGTTCAAAGTGGCAATTGAGATTGGCACCAATGATTTTATGATATGACGAGGGAAAGGAATGGAGAAGAACCTCTTAGGCTTCCAAGATTGATAGACCCAACTGAAGCGGTTGGGGATGTAAATTAACGTTAATCACTGCCAATGATAAGCCATACTGGAAGTTAAGTATAATACATAGGATGTCCGGGCAATGAGAGTTTATTTTCTTAACTGAGCAACCTAAGTGGGAAGCCACCCATATGCATAACCCCCCGAGGGTCTTCCCCTGGGTCCTGCACTGCTGGAGAATAGAAAGACGCATATCCTACCCTCACTGGGGCAGATAATAACCAAGTCTCTTGGAACAGACATAAGTCATAGCGATCCATCAGCTCACCCCATTCTGGATTATGCAGCTTAGTCACTAGCCCTGCTATGTTCCAAGACCCGATTAGTGGTCTACATGACACCACGTGGGCAGGGGAACCCTCAAGGGGTTGGGACGCGCTGAGAGGTGGAGAAGCTGTATGTATGCGGGTAACCAGCTCCTGTTTACCACCTGTAAGGCCAAAGTTTTGGGAACATGGGGGTATAGTTCCCCTACCCACCTTGGTACCGATGACCTCCTCTATACTCAAACCCTCCACTGCGTGACTCCGAGGCCACTGCGGAACCATTCCGGCTGGGCGCGATGGTGATAGTGGTCAATCTATATTGCTCAGTGCACTGTATCTATTGCTCACTGAGATGTTATAGTCAGGTTCAATTGCACCATAATGGGGGAGAAATGGTTGTACCATTCCCGGTATAAGAAATCGAGAATAAAAATACCCCAGGTGACAAGTATTGATAGTGCCCCTCTTCGAAAACCCTCCATTTGATACTGTGTGTCCAGCTACTCTAGGATCCCTAAAGTTGACAATTACACAGTTGCCACAAATATCTTTGGGTCTAGTCCCCAACCAACTGTCTCTTCGCACAAATAGGATCTCCCCCAGTCCGGCACCCCTTAAAGGTCTATGTCTACTTAACCAAAAGGTGGTTTTATTCTTTAACTCCTGGAAGGTTTCCCCTCGGTCACTATCCAGTGGAGGTACTCACGTTAGCACCACCACATACGGTGATGCTTCTGGGGGTATCTGGGGGCGGGGAGGAGATTTGGGTGTACCGTTTACATCAGATTTCCGGGGAAGATTGTGTAAAGGCCTACCCGATTCTAGGCTCTGAGTATCGGGAATTTTTGAAATAAGAGATGGACCAAACTGATTCTCCGCCGATATGGCTGAAGACAGTTTGGAGCCAGTAGATTGACCAAAACCAGTCGGGACTACCAAGGGGTTCGGCATATTTTGAGAAGCCGAGACATGCGTACAGATGTCAGGGCAAATACTCACACCTTGAGTTGGACCTTTGATGGCAGAATTGGTTACTCCTTCAGCCCCTACAATAACAGGATTCCCCGTCGGAGGGCTAGACTGAGATCTCCCTGGGCCTTTATTGTTTATCAATGAGGCTAATCTATCAATCCTGGAAGTCAAAGATTTAAAATGGGTGGTGATAAGGTGTTCTAAATGTGACTGGAGATCAATTATCAGATGGGTAGCCCAAACAGGAGGACCTATAATAGAAGATGGAGGGCCCGGGTCGGACTGCACATAAACAGATATCGATGCTGTTCTCTTAGCCGATTTTTTTAACCCGTTTTACATTTTTAGTTCTAGCATGGGGTTTAAAGGGCTTTGTACATGCCGACGGAGAAGAAGATGGAGCAACATCTATTAAAAGATTTTCGTCAGGCTCAGTCTGAGCACAAGGAAGATCAGAAAAGGAGGGCATGTGAAAAGACAAATTCAGCGGGGTTGGCTGTGGCTACAGAGCTATCGCCCACAGATGTAAAAAGAGGCATAGTGGGGGTAATTGAAAGACGCCTTTCAGTATTTTCTATGGCTGTTGCCACTACCCCTATTGTTTTTTGTAGCATTTTGTCAATGGCTGTGAGGGTCGGGAGCGGTTGCGTCGTTGCTGCTAATTGTCTAGTCATTGGGCGGGCAGCAGAGGGCTTACTATTTTTGCCCTTGCTGCTCATTGTAAAGGGTTAAACAAAACTATCTACGAATGATGATAAAATCTCATACACAGATTGAACTGATCGATTGAGATAAACAGAATAAACAATAATAACAAAATATGGCCCCACAGGGGCACTTCTCATAATAATAAACAAGTATCAGGGCAAGAATTCACTGGTTACAATGTATTATGGAAATTACCACAAATGTCGGGGGTCCATAGCTCGTTTAGTCTCTACCATTAAGTCCAAGAGGGGTTCCCCAGCCCAGCCTCCTGCAGCCCCTGACGGCCACAGACGGACCCGCCCTTGTCCCGGGCTTCTCCCGGCACGTCGCGCGGGACGAGGATCCAAACAGTCCTTTATGCGCCTCCTGGCGCTTACGGATGGCGTTGGCGGCGTCCTCGCTGCAGTCAGGGTTGATGGGAGATGTAGTCCCAGTGTGGCGGAGCCAAGCCCAGCCAAGAAAAGCGGCGGAGCAAAGCCCGGCCCGGAATTCAGCCCCAAGCAGGAAGCGGCTGCAAGTAAGCCAGGGATCACATGTGGAGACTCGGCGGAGTCAAACCCGGCCAAGCAGAGCGGCGGAGCAGAGCCCGGCCAGCGGTTCAGCCCCCAGCAAGATAGAAGGATCACAAGGTCCTCGGCACCAAACAGTCCTTTATGCACCTCCTGGCGCTTACGGGTGGCGTTTGCGGCGTCCTCGCCGCAGTCAGGGTTGATGGGAGATGTAGTCCCAGTGTGGCGGAGCCAAGCCCGGCCAAGGAAAGCGGCGGAGCAAAGCCCGGCCCGGAATTCAGCCCCAAGCAGGAAGCGGCTGCAAGTACGCCAGGGATCACAGGTGGAGACTTGGCGGAGTCAAACCCGGCCAAGCAGAGCGGCGGAGCAGAGCCCGGCCAGCGGTTTAGCCCCCAGCAAGATAGAAGGATCACAAGGAACTTGGCCCCAAACAGTCCTTTATGCGCCTCCTGGCGCTTACGGATGGCGTTTGCAGCGTCCTCGCCGCAGTCAGGGTTGATGGGAGATGTAGTCCCAGAGTGGCGAAGCTAAGCCCGGCCAAGTAAAGCGGCGGAGCAAAGCCCGGCCTGGAATTCAGCCCCAAGCAGGAAGCGGCTGCAAGTAAGCCAGGGATCACAGGTGGAGACTCGGCGGAGTCAAACCGGCCAAGCAGAGCGGCGGAGCAGAGCCCGGCCAGCGGTTCAGCCCCCAGCAAAATAGAAGGATCAGAGTTAGCAACTGTTCAACACTTTCACGTGACTATAAAGTGTGAAGGATAAAAAAAACGGTAAAATCTTTGGCATGGACAATCAGGCTAACTATGCTAAAAAGGCTTCCATTCCAGATGAAGGGCTGCTAAGAACCCAGTGGGCCGCACCACCACTCTATAACCCACTCAACTCTGCTCTGAAGACGCGGAGGGAGCGGTGGGCAGCAGGAGGCTGCGGCGTGCGGCACCAAACGAGAAGCAGTGTGGTAATATAGTAAGAATACACTTTTTACACTTAACTCAACATCTATGCACCAAGACAATATATATATCATCGAGGTACGTAGATGTGGAGTTAAGAATAGCAAATCTATACTTACCTCTACAATATTTTAGTAGTTATTTTTGTACCACAGTAGTTTGTGGCTGGTTTTCTGATATGTAATTGTTTGTGTTTTGCAGAATGAATGTGTGCTTCATGGCTGTCTTTATCACACCACTCCCTCTTTTTTACAAAATGATGTTTTTATGTTGCAGGCCCTGTACAAGCTTTACAGTGCAGCAGCAACCCACAGACATTTGTACCACCATGCCTTTCCTGCACCTCAGCCTGAAGCAACCGAAGAGTCGGATAGAAAGAAAATATAAATCAGGATCCCTAATTTTCAAATGTAGATGCATGAATGAAATCCGTCCTTTGTTTTTGATCGATCACTAGCAATGCTTCTTCGTATGTACATGCAGCAGACATTTCCCAAGTGTTACAGAAAGAACGAAAATCGCCAAGCACTTGAAGTCCAAATATATTTGTTTTCCCTGTGTCATTGCAGCCGCCAGTTTGCGCATGATAATCTACCCTGTGTGTGTGCAAAAGATCCTAGATTTTGTGCAAATACAGTATTTACCCGCTCTGCAGAATCATGGATCGCCAGTGTTTTGACTTTATTTATAAACTGCTTGTATCTCACCACTGTCAATTAGCAGTGACAGTTTGGCGTAATCGCAAAACAGCAAAAGGCTATATTCTCTCAAAATGAAATGTTTTAAATTCTTATGCAGAAAGATCCGCACTTCAATCTATCTGCTCATACAACAATGGGTTGAACAAATGTTAGGCATTACACGACCAACAATTCTGAGATGCTGCCTTTTCAGATATTTACTAAATATGTTTTTAATACTGCAAATATACCTGGTTGATTTATCAAAAATCTAGATTGTACTTCAATCATACAAAGTTGTTGAGCATCCTAATTTACTATATTTTTGTTTTTTGTACACACGTTATGTAGAATGGTGTTGTTGTGGTACCTCACAAGGGAGAATGTTACCAACCTGATATATCCTTTCTACATGTGCCTGTATAGATAGTAGGAGTGCAATGAGATGGTTTTATATATTGTCTTCTCTTGACCACAAAGACACACTAGACAAGACAGCACTGTTCTTTCACAAACAATATGCCAAAAGTTAATGTTCGCTCTGCTTATGTTGGTTTTGATCCGTGAGTGTAAATGGGATGTCAAAGCCCACTGTTACTTTTGAATGTTTGCAAAATGGACACCAGTATCTTTAGTGTTTCATATTTAGCATGCCGTTTAAAGAAAAGTAGATCTTTACAGTAGATGGTGGGGCTATGCTCACATTCAAGTGTACCAACTCTCTGCTGCTGAAAATTCAGCAGTAGGGTAGCAGTAGGTTGTGGTCTGCCAGAGGTATGCAATAGATGCACTAAATTCCAGAACAGTTTTCAGGTAAATATTATTGATCTTAAGATCCAGTCTTTTGTGAATATACATTGGTTTTATTTGTGACAGTCTTTGGGATATCTTCAGAAGATGTCTATCTGTGTACGGATGGGCATCCATATCAGGGACAGTACAGTCACGACAGAGGTCACACCTAGTAAATTCTAAGCATCCATCTTGTTTTGGGAAGAGGACAAAATTAATCAATTTCCTAGTAACTTTATGAATGGCAATCTGTAGAAAATGGGCATTAATTACACAGTTATTTCAAGGATATACCTCTGAGCTCCTATGCAGAAGAAATGCAAAAATTCTGTGCTCGAGTTCCTGTTCAAAGTATGGTAACCGAGCTGTGTTCATACAGGTGGCTGCAACATTTTAGTACACACATGGAAGAGTCAAACACAACTTCTAAAATACTCTTTATAAAATAAGATAAAAATAACCAAAATGATGAGAAGATTATATCAAATCAGTCCATCATTTCTTGAAATAGCTTTCCAACTGCCTGCATGCCATGGATTGAGGACAAACAGAAATGTAAGTGCCTGGGTCTCATATACAAGAAAGTACCCATTTACCTATATGATTTTACCCATACGAAATCAACACAGTTCACTTTTACTGTTCTAATGCCATAAATGATGGTGAAGATGTACTGGGCACATTCCTGTTATCTTACATGGACAAGGCCACCTGAACATGTGGTGTGGAACATAGCATTTGTAAACTTACACAACATTATAACCACTCCCTTGATGGACGTGAGGTAAACACATTTCCAAAGAATAATAAATAATATGCTGGAAAACTAGTGCTGCAGGTGTGTAACATTTTTGTTCAGCATTCTATCTCCAATAAATGAACATCATTGAACTTTTTTTAATGTTTTTATGCTAAATACCATTTCTGGAGACAGGACAGAGACATGGTGGATATGTTTATGTTTGCAAAAGTGGTTTATGACATTTTTTGAGTACCTTTGACATGGTATATGTCCTGATGAAACCAAGGCATTGGTAAAAATTGAGTCAGTCAAATAAACATTGTTAGATGGCGGTATTTGAATTATACAGCAGTTTATTGTGCTTCAGATATATTTTTGCACAAAGTCATGGATTATAAATTGTTGACAACCTTGTTTCATTAAATAAAGTTTGAAACAATTGTAATTTGCAAATATTATAGCTATTTAGTGAAATATATACTCCCTCCCAACAACTAGAAAACTGGTATGAAATAAAGAAGCCTACATTGTGAGCAGATCTATTCAGCAATATTTTTTTTAATCCTTAAAGGGAACAGTGCTTTATATGTGTCAATTAAGAAGCAACTATGATAGATCTCATTTGTATAACACCGGTGCTACACAAACTAAGAAAATCAAGGACAAATGGGAGTAATAAAATAAACAAAAACAAAAGAGATTTCACAAGTTCAAGATATCTGGCATTTTACAATGATACATCCTGAGTACAATTAAAGTAGCAGTTTTGTACTTTGGCAAGCAATTTGCAAACTATTAATGTGCAATGCAGCACAATATAGGATCAGATGTTTAGGGAGAAGGGGATGAGGTGAGCAGCAAACAGATACTCTTGAGTGTATAATTCTGAAAAGATGGACTTCAAATTAACTAAGGCAGCAGAATAATCACAAGCCAATGTTTCCAAGTGAAAAATATATTTTAAAATGCAAGCGATTAATCTATGCCTGAAACAGAGAGCTGACATGCTGCAACTGCAATGATACCATTACGCTACATGACACTAACAAAATCAAAGCAAAATGTCCTAAACTATTGGCAACTGAAAATAATACTTTGCATTTGTGTGATTAATACTACAACAGTGGTTTCTGCATAAAGTAAATAGACCAAATTCACATAATGGGGTCTGGGCCCTTCAGTACATACCCTTTGGCTTTTAAGTGTATGCTGCACTTCTCAGATTTGTCATTCACCTGAGGGTTGTAATAGATATTTTGTCAAATAATTCTACTTCAATTGTTACCTGGATGGAGTTTTTAATCTAGCACTAGCAAATTTAGAGTTTAAATAGTGTCCTGTGTTTGGACGTTTTGTTTACATGTATGCTACTAGCTCTGTCCACCAGATTTAAACAGAAATTCTGGAGACTGAATTTGCAGGGTAAGACTTGTAAATCTCACAAATTGACTTAATCCCTGTTCTCTTTTTTGTATGCTGAGCCTTGGGACAATAGTCAAAAGCATTTCCTGCCATTTGATCAAAAGAAAGATGTACTAGAGCACCCGCCGAAAAAAGTGGTCAGCTTAGACAATTTTGTTTCTCTTAACAGAAATGAAGTTCAAACAACTTTGTTGCCGCCTGATGCCCAGCTGTTACAAATCTATAATTTGGGGTCCCAGGTTTTAATTGTAACTCCGGTTGTTCAGCTGATTCTTGGCAGCTCACAGGTTATACGAAGTTGCTTTCCTTGTGCTAGTTGGATAGTAAAGTTTGACTATGAGTGAGATGCCTGTAGCCCTACATTGACTTTCACATGATCCCAGGGAGAAAAATATTCTGCCTTGGAAATCCCTTTCCCTTGATTGAAACAGAAAGACTCCCATTTATCAGTATACAGAGCCTTGCAAATAAAAGAGAAGGCTTAAAAAACAAAGTAATTGGTACATTTATCTTTAAAATGAACCATTGTCGCACCCAAGAGCATCCCAGTCTCCCCTTCCCCTCCCCCCCCTACTCGACACCCGACTACACAGGACACTCAGTCATTCAACTGATAGGGCGCTTTGCCTTAAAGTCAGAATCTCACAAGTATAAGCCAGAGTACACAAATGTCTACACTGATAATGTGATCAACAAAAGCCACGGAATGCCATTTTTTCTTCTCCTGGTAGAGTAGCATTTTCCAGGAATATGATTTGTATCCAGCTGCAATAAGACACTGTAATAATTAAGTCCGGCTCCAACACAGTCAAGTTGAAGAAGATGTCTTTATTCTTCATAGAAAGATCCTATCCAACAGCATCCCATCAGCTCCAACCGCTAACTACGAACCAACCACCCACCTACATTCTACAGAACCGCGGTATGTCATACATAGCAACAACACCAGTATGTCATACACAGTCACTACGATAGAAATAGAAGATGCCACAGACACTCATTCAAATCTTGAAGTGCATAAGTATAGTTTCTTCAGGACTGTTCAGAGACTGACAACAAACTAGAGTCACAGGTGCGTATGGAACAATTCCCTTAATCTTGACAGAGGAATAATGATAATCAGCTTGCACCCGCATGTGGCTCCCACTTCCTGACTGTAAACAAACTACCTATTTAATTCTAGAGTAAGAGATCCCACTTTCTGCATTAAAGAATATGTTCATGATCTTCAACTACTGTACAATGCACTGATTTGAACACAAAGTACGTAACCACTATACATGTCTAGATGTTTTGCAATTATTTTCAAGAAAGCTGTAATATTGTTCTCACCATATTAAGTTGGCTAGAATTTGTATATGCTAAGATATCTAAAAAAAAAACAGAACATGTTACAAATTAAATGACTACTTATAACTTCTTCCTAAACTATTTTAAGGTGAGGTCAAGAGTGAAGCCTTGGAGGAGGAGCCAAGATGGCGGACGGACAGGACGTCTGAGCTCCCGGCTCCGCAGCCCGTCTGCTGTTTGCATGATATCCTGATCTTTAATCCTGCCTACGGCGCGAGCAATTGTCACCACGGATGCGCTGATACTTTCCGCATTCCTCCGAGGTTCCCGCCGGCTTTTTTGGTCGAGGAATCATAGAGTTTGCCGACTTTGGACTTTGCCCACGCAATCTGGCCCGACCACCGCCACCGGACGCCGCTTATCACGTACGGTGAGACGACCTGGGGCTGGACCGGCGACTGGGGAAATGTGACTGGACGTGGAGTGGGCGGCCCGGCGGAGCCTTCTTCGCGACGGAGAAGAATTCCGGTACGATTGGGTCCTGGCCGGTGTATTTTCCTTTGTCCTCCCGCCAGCGGTCAGAGCGGTGTCCGTTCGAGGGCGCCCACCACCCGCATTGCAACACAGCCTAGGGCTCTCCCATCGTGGGAGCCCCGTCTAGCAAGCAGTAACCCCTCTTGCCGTAACTACTGTCCCTCCATCCCGTGGTGTCGCCCTCACCCCTCCGAGGTGGGCTAACGGCAAAACTGGTACCGGTGCCGGTCTACCTCGCCGGATAGGCGGAAGCCGCCATATCCCTGACGCAAGCTTCCCTGCCCACTGTCGAGCTGGAGGGTGTCCCGGTGGCGCCTCTACATACTGTCGGCATGCTGAAGCAGGGGGCAGACCTAACCTATGGTGATATCCTTCTAGCCCTGGGGGACTTGCGGGCGACATGGTGCCAACGCACTCGAGAACTGGAGCGGAAGTTCGATACCGCTATGCCACCCAGGGAGCTGCAGCGGTTGTCTGACCCCCCAAGGCCTCTCATTCCCTTCGAGGCGGATACAAATCGGCGACAGGGGGATACTGTGGAACGTCCTCTCCCTGGTAACAGTGTCGAGGGTTCTTTTAAGGACAAAGTTGCAGATACAAAGCTCCCTTCCACTTTCCAAGCCGAGACTCTGCATCTGCAAGTGTTGCCATGTCTGCCTCAACATCGCCGAAGTGTGAGCCGTTCTGTGGGGAAAACTGTGTTTGTCACTATCGATGTGGTGATGGTCTCTGACTGGGAACTCTCGCTTCTTCCCCCTCTGTGTCATCGTTGCCGGGAGCGGCCATCTTGCTCCTTTGTTCTGCCTGAGGTACACTCCCAGCGGCGGCCATGTTTGGTGGGGTCTCCGCGTTCAGGCCAGGGTTGAAGTTGCCACCCTTGATGATCCTGCCTGACCGCCTGGCATGACCCGGACTAGAATATCTGTTTATGTATCGGTTGTGCCGCATGTGTGTAATTTGCTACTGTTTCTTGCGGGGGTGGATCTGTGGGGCCGCTTAGGATCGGGCCGGGTCTGGGCGGTTCCCTTTAGTTTACTGTACGTATTGGCGGGCGGGGACTAGGACGGGACTGCTAATTGTTTGCTTTACTCACACATTTGGAATGGAGTCTCCCCACCTGCCGTCTTGCTTGCTATTTCAGTAGTGCTGACGATATACAGGGTGGGGGACGCTTAAGGGGCTGTGGTGACCGGGAGTATGTGAAAATTCCTCCTCCTGCTTTCTCTGGGAGTCGGCGGCTGGGAGGTTCTTTCCCACTCTCCAGACTCCCTTTCCTACTTGGGGTTCATCTGGGGCGACAGGCATGCCTATTGGGGGGGGGTGGGCCGTGGCCTTCCGCTGGTATGCAGGGTGGGGGGACGGGATGTGTTCTATGTCTTCTTTGTCTCTATGGCCCTCTTTCTCTTCTGATCTCTCTGCCTCTTTGGTTTCTTTCTTTTTTTTATGTTTCTTTGTTTCTTCGGAGTCGGGGCTCAGTGTTAGTAGGGAGTTTCTTGAGTTCTATCATTCTGTGATATAGTGTATGCTCTTAGTTCCTGGATGGTGGCCACCTGCTCTTTTACTAATGCCTTCCTATATAACGCCACCTTCTGGGTGCTCCTTGAACAGTGATGTCTCTCCTGGTCAGTGATTAGCTTCGACTCCTTTCGATGTTCACTACATCGTACTCGACTACACCATAAAATTAAACCTTTTCTTATCCTGACATTATTGTTCTATGTTTACGAATGTCATTGCAGCCGGCCCCGAGGGGTTGTAGGCAGACGCTGTGTATTTTGCATCTACCGAAATAAAGGTTTTTAAAAAAAAAAAAAAAAAAAAAAAAAAAGAGTGAAGCCTTTGTCAGCTGATGAATGACAGAATTGCAAAATTATTTGTGAATGCCGGATGTATTTCTTACCATTAAAAAGGAACCACTTGCATCCTTTGCCATATTTGCTGGTATCAGCATTAGAGTTTATCTTCCACTAATTAAAACCTTAATCAGGCTGGCCTGCCAACACTCTATAAGAAGAAGATTACAACAAACGTACAAAACATTCAACTAAGCTTTGAGCTTGGGCTGTGAATAGCCTTTTTGGTTTAGAGTACAAAAAAATCAATATGAGGAATCAAAAATGCAATTGTTTTCCAAAATGTTGCATCCACAGCCAGAAGAGAGCTGTAACAAAGAGGGTTACTTTGTAATATTTAAAGCTAATCCTATTCATTACAATATGATGTTGATTTCAATGTTAATGATCAATATGTAAATAATGTATTTAATAAACTTCAGTTTTTCATTTCACTGCACGAACAGAATGTGTATTTTACTGTGAACAGCACTTGCTCATAAATAAATTGGCCTTTGGATTGAGGAAGATCAGTTTCGGAACCTGAACAAATGCATGGCCATCTTTTGTTTCACGAGTACGCAGTACCTCTGCCACCTAGAACCCAGCAACTGACTGTCATTGTGACTATAACATGACCTCACGGGCTTTATGTGGTGGAACTTATGATAACTCACATGTTTGGAAATGTCTGTTTCTTATCTGGGTATGCGAATGACCTGATTTAAATTGTAAGCTATTGCTCATGGACTGAATGCTTACTATGCGACTCAAATATTCCTCACATCCGAGATAATCTCCCATACCTTAATCTCAGTTGATAATTTCAGATGAAGGTCCTACAATATGAGGAAATAACAGTAGCAATACAGTTTTCCAAACTATTGATAACTGCTGTTAAATAGAAGGAGGCATTCTCAACAACCATGTGACAGCATCGGGTACAAGAGCCAATACCTGCAGGACAGTAAAGTGCAACAAAACTTTCTAACTAAAGCAGAAGAAACGCAGAATTTACAAAGGGAAAACAAAAACATTTAGGAGGGAAAGGTCTTATGTTAGCAGTAGTAGAAAGTCACCACAAAAAGCAGTTTCTAGGTAGTAAGCAATTGAACTACACACCATCGTGTGTAGTTGGACCAGCGCTGTATCTGGAAACAGGAGCCACAATGACATGAACTCCTACAAAGGTATTGAAACACTAGACCACTAATTTATCTACCCATCTGCCATCTACCTAATCTCAATATTCTCCAGATTCTCAGACCCTTTATATTCTTCACATTCCTGGCTTTACCTCTACCTCCCCTCTCCCAACGATCATTGATACAAAATTCCTCCCCTCAATCTGGAGGCTAGACATGGTTTATTCAGACAGGAGCAATGGAACTTGGACATGATTCTAGGAGTAAGCACACACACTGCTGGTTCCCATGACCTCAGAGAAATCACATCTCTTCCACTCTACCAGTTACTGCAACATCCCTCGAGAAATCTTGGTAGTTTAAAATGGCTCTCACGTCAAATGCAAGTATTCCTTCTGCAGAGGAGGATAGGTTAAAGGCCTTGCAAAGTTGCAGGTAGGTTTAACTCTAGAGGTATTTTCCATTTGCGTTTATAGAGCAGTTTGATGGGAGTTGAAGATGCAGTGAACATGAAAAACCTTGAAAAAAAGACCAGCGATCCTTTTTTGGTATGTGTACCTCTGACGTTAGAGCCATAAATTAGTGTATTGTATGAGGAATCCAGGGGGGTCCCGACATTGCGTGGACACAATGCGGCCAGTGGATAATGTGTCCAGATGTCATGGGGAGCATGTGATTACTGATTGCACTGTGTGTGCTGTGTCTTGGTTGGCTAAGTGTTCCTAACTTCATGTGGCATCTCATTTTATGGCGTTTGGTAACGTTCACACTCCTCCGGCCATGTGTGCTTTATTGGGGCGAATCTCCCTGGACCATTGTGGTGTCACTGTACCTATCTGTGGAATCGATCTAGAATTTCCTGTTCGCGTGATTGCATGCTGACTACGTGCTACCCTACCTGTAATCTGTCAATCAGTCAACTCAGGCCTGGGTCTCAGGTCTTGCCTAACCACATATTTCTGAGTCGGATCGATGTGGAGTTCACAAAGGGCGAATTCATCAATAAAGATGCGATTTCGTTTGTATACATGAATGCATTGTTATTCATATTGACATAGACTTTCTCTTTTTTTTTTGTGTTGAAATTTTTTATTAGCATTTCAGAATCATTAAACAAAAACAAGAAAACTCAAATACAAGTA
Source organism: Triturus cristatus (assembly GCF_964204655.1). Taxonomy (NCBI): domain Eukaryota; kingdom Metazoa; phylum Chordata; class Amphibia; order Caudata; family Salamandridae; genus Triturus; species Triturus cristatus. The sequence goes on along the minus strand of NC_140592.1, from coordinate 1,095,925,734 downwards.
ATAAGGGTAAGGATCATATGATAGAAATTAAAAAGTAAATCCATATATAGAACAATATTTAATATTATGCTATCTAGGACAATAAATATATATAACAATATATAAAGGTAAAAATGAAAAAGCATATACAATCAAGTATTAAAAACTAAATGATAACCAATACAAACATGTTAAGAAACTAAAAAAGGTTTCCATATCTGTGAAAATAACTCTAGTTGATCTTGAATATTATATATAATCCTTTCATGCGAAGCATTTTGAATCATAGCAGATAACCAGGACTCTTGAGATGGTGAAGTGGAAGATTTCCATTGTCTCAATATACAGATTTTAGCAGTTGCAAGCGCGGTATGTAGGAAACGAGATTGTGGTTTAGAAAGAGTGGGAACATTTCTGAAATCATGTAATATAATACTAGCTGTGGAGAAGGGGTAAATGCAGTGAGATAGACTTATGTAAGGTCTGACCTATGTAAGTCCAATAATGTTTAACCAATGGACATGTGCAAAGAATATGAACAATATCACATCCAGAAGCATTACATCTCCAACAATTGGAATGCGGTAACAAGCCTGCCTTATATAATCTAACCGGAGACCAATGCCAGTCATGTAGAATTTTAAATAAGCAAAACTTTAAACAAGCTTCTTGAGCTCCCTTATCCAAACCATATAGTATATTCATCCATTCCATATCTAAAAATGAAGTCTGTAAACGTGTTTGCCATTTATGTCGGAGATCGCATGATAATGGGTGTGAAAATAATTGAGATGTAATTGTTTTGTAGAGACCTGAAATTACACCTATCTGTTTGCCCCAAATTTGTAAATAAAACATTATTGGTGATATAGATAATGACCAAGGTGTGGAACTAAGAGCTTTGAGAAGAGATTTATTTTCTAAATTAATCGTATTTGGCATGCTGCAGCGGGGGTAAGTTGAATTCATCCATTAACTGTGATAGAGGTTTAAGATCCCCGTCATGGAGAATTTGGTCTAGTGTGAGAATGCCTGCCGATTTCCATTGAGGCCATAGAAAGCTTCTACCTTTAATGCATATTCTGGAGTTGTTCCATATAGGAGCCTTTACATGTAATCGAGAGTTAATGCCCAAGATACGATGCGCTCTTTGCCATATCTTACGCATTGCAGACAATAGGGGGTTACGTGGATCTATTCGGCTTGAACCAGATCCATATAAAACTGCAAGACCATTTGTTGCAGAGAGAAGATGACGCTCAACATGGACCCAATGTGGTGTATTTAAATTATCTTGGAGCATGTATGAGAGCTGAGATAAATGTATGGCAATGGTATAATGTTCAATGGGGGGAAGACTGAGACCACCATAGGAATGATAAGCATTTAATGTATGTATAGACAGATGAGGTTTAATAGAACCCCATATGAAAGATTTAATTTTGGAATCTATAAGGCGCAATGTGGATAAGGGAACATGAAGAGGAAGCATACCAAGAATATAAAGAAAGCGCGGTAACGTAACCATCTTCACTGTTTGAACTCTACCCCATAAAGACGGACCCAGCGCTTTTCATTTATCAAAATCTCGTTGCATCTGAATGATTAACGCCCCTAAATTATCCGATACCATGGCGTCCAATCCCTTATTTACCAAGATACCTAAATATTTTAACCGAGAAGGTTGCCAATGAAATGGATATCCCTGTATCACATCCCATGAGGTGCCATCTGAAATGGGAAGTGCTTCACTGTTATCCCAATTTATTTTATACCCAGAAAAAGAAGAAAATTCCTCTTTAATTTGAAGTAATGATGGTAAAAATCTGTTTAAATCAATAATAGTGAGCAGTATATCATCCGCATATAGATAAAGTTTAGATTCACCCACCGGTAAGGAAACACCAACCACATTGGAAGATTGCCTAATAGCGTCCGCTAAAGGTTCAATGGCTAATAAAAATAAAAGCAGGGCGAGGGGGCATCCCTGGCGGGTGCCTCGCTGTATAGTAAAAGTATCGGAAGTAAATCCACCACAATTGACCAGTGCAGTGGGTTGTTCATATAACAATTTAATATTTCTTATAAATTGTTTTCCCAAACCAAATTTTTCTAAGATTAGGAATACATAATCCCACTCCACTCTATCAAATGCCTTTTCGGCGTCTAATGACAATGCCAAAGCATCATCCTGTAAAGATTTAGCAGTATGCAGAGTGTGAGCTAGGGAGCGTAAATGATTTCTGGAAAATCGAACAGGTACAAAGCACACCTGAGTATTATGAATGAGAGAGGGAATAACTCTGCGCAGACGGGAAGCAAGAATACTAGCTAAAATTTTAATGTCACAGTTAAGAAGTGAAATGAGACGATAACTGCTACAAAGAAGTGGATCTTTTCCTGGTTTTGGTAAAACTGCTATTACTGCTTTATTAGATATATAATCTAAGGTGGAAGTACGTTCGGCTTCTTGAAATGCCGCATGCAAACAGTCTATAATTTTATCTCCAGACCAGCGATAAAATTCTGCTGGAAAACCATCCTCTCCTGGTGCTTTGTGATAAGGAAGTTGAAGGATAGCGTGAGAAATCTCTTCTTTACTAATGTCTTCATCCAGAATGGATCGATCTTCATCAGAAAGAGATGGTAATTCTAATCCATTTATTTTACCCTGATCTATATGGGCGTCTGGAGTGTATAAAGATTTATAATATGTGGCAAATTCATTAGCAATATCCCAAGGACATGTTAACATGGAACCCTTAGAGGATTGTAAAGCAGGGATAGCCATAGCAACCTCTCTTTGCTTCAATTGTGCTGCTAGAAGTCTACCCGCTTTTCCACCCTGTTCATAATGCCTCCCTTTCATTTTTTGTAAGGCATATTCCGTCTTAGAGGTGAAAAGAGAATTTAATGCCATGCGTGATTGTTCCAGTAATTTTCGATTTTGTAAAGTAGGGCTTTTAGTATATAAACGTGTGAAATTGGTAATGTCTTGTTCCAATTGATTTTGTTTAGCAATATTTTGTTTGTTGAACTGGACTGCATCTCGCATAAGTCTACCACGAATATCAGCTTTAGCAGCAGCCCATATGACCCTGTGAGAATCCACTGAATTTTGATTAAATGTGAGATAATCATGAAGATGTTCTTGCAATTGTTTTTTACCAAGGGGTGTTTTATGACGTTGGATGTTCATTCTCCAGGGTTTACGACCTGGTTTGGGTGTCTCAGTCTGTAGACACAAGAGGACCGGAGAATGATCAGAGATGGATGCCTCCAAAATACAAGAATCTTGGTTCGATTGGACCGTTCTCTGAGAAATTAAAAAGTAATCCAATCTCGATAAGGTGCCATGGGAGGGAGATGTGAATGTATATTCAACATCAGTTGGGTGTGATAAGCGCCAGTGATCTATAAGGCCGTTGTCTGCAATGATATCATTCATAAGGGCTCTGTCCGCTGCATTATTCTTATCAAGAGGTCCAGTTTTGTCCAAAACTGGATCTCTCACCAGGTTCCAATCGCCTCCGATGATGTATTGTGAGGCATCAATCTCCGACAGCAAACGATTCAAACGTAGAAAGAAATCTTTTTTAGCACCAGTAGGAGCATAAACTGAAGCCACACATATTTGAATATTACCAATGCACATTTTTGCAAAACATCTTCCCATGTTGTTGGAAGGCGTTCCCCGGGGAGGCTGCGGAATGAGTTCCCGACCACCCTGAGGCCCACCTTTCCGAGAATTAGGCCGAGCACGAGCAGGGAGGCCCTTCCTGGAAGGGTCTCGCACCTAGGATCGCACGCGCTGCGCTTACTCTCTCTTCGGATAGAGGGACACCACACAGTAGGCCGTTATAAGGCAATAAGCTTTTATCGGTAGTTGTCAGGGATCTTTATGATCCGGCAGGCAGGTGCAGAATTAATGCCACAAGCGGCAGCGATCTTGTGATGATGGGAAAAGGGGTAGCGGGACAGTCTTTCAATCAGTGTCTCTGCGAGGTATCCGGCGCACAGCTCTCAATCCTCGAGCTGAGGGGATGTTGCTTCTCTCGGAAATCTCTGCCGATTCTCTTGGAGGAGCGGGCCGCGAGTCACTCAGCAGGCACCGGAGAGTCGTAGTTCAGGGAGCCGCGACGGCGTCAGCAGGGCTCAGATGGTTCAGAATTCGAGGATCCTCGACGGCGTCAGCAGGGCTCAGATGGTTCAGAGTTCGGGGAGCCGCGACGGCGTCAGCAGGGCTCAGATGGTTCAGCGTTCGGGGAGCCGCGACGGCGTCAGCAGGGCTCAGATGGTTCAGAGTTCGGGGAGCCGCAACGGCGTCAGCAGGGCTCAGATGGTTCAGAGTTCGGGGAGCCGCGACAGCGTCAGCAGGGCTCAGGTGGTTTCAGAGTTCGGATAGCGTTCTTCTGTTCGGTGAGCGATCGAGCCGCGACCAGGTCAGCAGGCTCTCGTCAGTCCAGGTCTTCTCTGCCTCTCGTCCCTTCAGCACCCCTTGTTATACTCCCCCTCCTCTTTGAAGTCCGGGGTCCTCGCGGAGAGGGGTCTGGTGCCTGGGGGGCGGTGTGGCGGGGTTTCCTGTCGCTCGGCCCTTTGATCTGTTCAGGTGGGTCTGGGAGGGACTCCAGACAACCAGCAGGCGAGGCGCCCGCTCACCGGGGGCCTGGTGGTCGATCGAAACCTCCTTCGGGGGAGAGACCAGAGGTGTGACAGGGTCGGCGCCTCTCGGTCTGGTTTGGGGTGGGGGTTTCGTTCTCCCTCGGCGGGGCATGCGTGTTGGGGATCTGGTCGGCCCTCGGGATGTTGGTCCACGGAAGCCGGGAGGCCGTGCCCACGAGGTTCGGCGTGTTTGTAGTGTGACTTGCTGGTCGGGAGGGCCCACGCCATGAGGCCGGTCTCACACGTGCCCCCCCCAGCTGAAAGGCGGGGAGAACTACCCATCCACTTGGGAGTTCTCCTCGCTGAAGCGGAAGAATCGGGACAGGCCGTCCGCGTTGGCGTGGTCAGTCCCGGGGCGATGTTCCACAGTGAAATCCATCCCCTGGAGAGAGATGGACCAGCGTAGCAGCTTGGGGTTTTCCCCTCGCATCTGCATCAACCACCGCAGGGGTCGATGATCTGTTTGCACTCGGAAGTGTGTTCCGAACAGGTAGGGCCGTAGCTTTTTGAGGGCCCAGACTACGGCGAACGTCTCTTGTTCAATTGTGCTCCACCGCTGTTCCCGGGGCAGTAACCTTCGGCTGATGAAGGCTATGGGCTGATCTATGCCTTTGTCGTCGTATTGTGAGAGGACTGCCCCGATGCCGTGTTCCGAGGCGTCCGTCTGGACCACAAACTCCTGGGCGTAGTCGGGTGCTTTGAGTACTGGAGTCGCGCACATTGCGGCCTTTAGGGTGTCGAACGCCTTCTGGCAGGCGGGAGTCCAGTGTATTTTCTTGGGGTGTTTTTTGGAGGTTAGTTCTGTGAGAGGGCCTGCGATGCTGCCATAGTTTTTAATAAACCTTCGGTAGTAGCCGGTGAGGCCCAGGAAGGCTAGGACTTCCGTTTGGGTTGCAGGGGGTTCCCAGGACAAGATGGCGTCGATCTTCGGCTGGAGGGGGGCGACCTGCCCACTCCCCACCTGGTGCCCCAGATAAGTTACGGAGCCGTGCCCAATTTGACATTTGCTAGCTTTGATGGTGAGGCCGGCCCGGCGTAGAGCCAGCAGGACTTGATGGAGGTGCTGGAGGTGCTCGGTCCATTGGGAGCTGAAGACTATGTCGTCAAGGTATGCTGCGCTGAACCCCTCTAGTCCGGCCAGGACCCTGTTCACCAGCCGCTGGAAGGTGGCCGGGGCATTTTTCATTCCGAACGGCATCACTCTAAAGCGGTAGTGCCCATCCGGGGTGGAGAAGGCGGAGCGCTCCTTGGCTCCCTCGGTGAGGGCAATCTGCCAGTACCCACTGGTCAGGTCGAAGGTGCTGAGGTAGCAGGCGGCCCCAAGGCGGTCAATGAGTTAGTCGGCACGGGGGATAGGGTGAGCGTCTGCTCGGGTGACCGCATTGAGGCCTCGGTAGTCCACGCAGAATCTCAGCTCGGGGGCAACACTCGGGGTACTCGCTTTCGGAACCAGGACTACCGGGCTGGCCCAGGGGCTGTCGGAGGGTTCAATCACCCCAAGGTCTAACATCTTTGCCACCTCGGTCTGGATGCAGGTCCGGACCCGATCAGGGACCCGGTAGGCCCGATGTCTCACTGGCGGGCTGTCTCCGGTGTCCACGTCGTGGACACACCAGCTGGTGATCCCGGGGGTCAGGGAGAAGAGATCCGCGAACTGCCCTAGTAGCTGGCGGCAGTCGTCGGTCTGTTGGGCTGTGAGGGCGGTCGACAGTCTCACTCCTTCCACGGATCCATCGGTTTCCTTTGCCCCCAGGGGGTCTGGGAGGGGCTCGGTGTCTTCTTCGGCCCCATCGTCGGTGGCTAGGAGTAGACTTAATTCGGTCCGTACAAAGTGGGGCTTGAGGCGGTTCACGTGGAGAACCCGGAGGGGGTTCCGCGGGGACTGCACATCGATGAGATAGGTGACTTGGCTCTTCCGCTCGATCACCTTGTAGGGCCCAGTCCATTTATCTTGGAGAGCGCAGGGTCTCACCGGGGCCATGACCCAGACTTGTTGGCCTGGCTGAAACTCGACCAGCGTAGCATTCTGGTCATACCAGCGCTTCATCTCTTCTTGACTGGCCTCGAGGTTTGCTTCTGCAAGTTCCCTGAATTTTCGGGTCTGGTTGCGGAGCGCCAAGATGTATCGGAACACGTCCGGAGGGGTCCCCCGGGGGGTTGCTTCCCACCCCTCCTTGACCAGGCTCAGGGGTCCTCGGACGGGGTGTCCATATAACAGTTCGAATGGGCTGAATCCCAGGGATTTTTGGGGAACCTCCCGGTAGGCGAACAGGAAACATGGGAGGAGGACGTCCCACCTCCGGCGTAGGGGTTCCTCGAGGCCCATGATCATCCCTTTCAGTGTCTTGTTAAAGCGCTCGACTAGGCCGTTTCCTTGGGGGTGGTACGGGGTGGTGAATTTGTACGATACTCCGCACTGCTGCCAGAGGGACTTCATATATCGGGAGATAAAGTTCGTACCCCGGTCACTCACGACTTCGCGGGGGAACCCCATGCGGGAGAAGATCCCCATCAAGGCCCGGCCCACCACGGGGGCCGTCGCGGTGCGGAGAGGGATGGCTTCGGGGTAACGGGTGGCATGGTCCACCAGGACGAGGATGAACCGGTGGCCCTGGGCGGTCTTGGGGTCCAGTGGTCCGACAATGTCGATTCCTACCCGCTCAAAAGGGGTACTGACGACGGGGAAGGGTTGGAGCGGAGCCTTGCGCTTGCCCCCACTCTTTCCGCTGGCCTGGCACGTGGGGCAGGACTTGCAGTGGGCCTCTACATTTGCTTGCATCTTGGGCCAATAGAAGTGGGTGACGAGTCGCTGGTAGGTCTTATCCTGGCCTAAGTGTCCGGCCAGGGGTACATCATGGGCCAGGCCCAGGAGAAGACTTCGGAAGCGTAGGGGTACTACTAGTACTCGGGCCGATCCCAACTCGGCCGACTTCTGTTCGCTGTACAGCAGTCCGTTCTCCCAGTATACCCAGTGGGTGCCAGTCCGGTCGCCTGCTGCTTGGGCCTCGGCCTGTTGTCGGGGTCCAATGAGGGACGGGCAGGTGGATTGTTCTTGGCAGAACTCTTCACGGGAGGGGCCCCCTTTGCAGGGCCACGGGGCCAGTTCTGGCAAGTCCCCGAGTTTGGTCAGGGTTTCGGGGTCGGAAGGCCCGGATTCTTCGCCGGGAGCGGTTGGTTCGTCCAGAAGGGGGTCGTTGGCTTCTGGTGGTGTATTCTGGCTCTCGGGGATGGTGGCGGTGCTCAGGGGCATGGCCTCTCCCCCCTCGGAGGAAGGCGCCCGGAGAGTCATCGAGCGCGTGGTGGCGCATACCCACTCGGGTAGGCCCATCATCACGAGGTGGGCCCTTCGTTCCACTTGTCCCCTCGGGGAGTTCTCCAGGTCGTTGCCCAGGAGGCAGTCCACGGGCTGGGAGGTTCGGACCGCTACTTTTAACTTACCGGTGACTCCCCCCCATTCGAAGGGGACTAGGGCCATCCGGCAAAGGCTCTCGGAATTGTCTGATGATATGACGGGGCAAAAGGCGTCAGACAGGATCTGATCCTCGGAAATCAGGTGACAATGGACCGCCGTGACACTCGCCCCGTGTCCCGGAGCCCCTCGATGCGGTGACCGTTGACCGTTACCTGCTGTCGGTACTTCTTCGTGTTGGCGGGCAGGGGCGTTCCGGGGACCATCTCCCGGTCCCCTAGGGAGACCAAGGCCATGGCGGCTGGTTCCCATTCTTGGGAGTCTTCCATCTCTTCCCCCAGGGCGACAGAGGCCATCTGTCGAGCCGGCGGGGTTGTGGTGGCGGTCCGCTGGTACAGGGGACACTGAGGGTCACTGGCATAGTGTCCGGTCTGCTGGCAGCGGAAACAGGTGATCCTCACTCGGGGCCCCGGCCTCCCTGGTGGCCCGGTGCTGGCCGGAGGTGGAGCTGGAAAGGGTGGAGATTGTCCTCTGGGAGGGCTGAGCGGGGATCCCCCCGGGAGCTCCCTTGGCCGGCCTTGGTTCCCTCCGCCCCTCTGGCGGGGGGGTCCCTGACTGTGGCGACCGTAGTCTCCCACGGGGCCCCGGGAGGTCCGGGTGTTCACCCACCGGTCAGCCTCGACGGCCAGTTTCCGAGGGTCTGTGAGTTTGCTGTCCAGGAGGTGCTGGCGCAGCTCTACGAAGCAATTAGCGGCCAAGTGTTCCCATGCGATTAGGTCGAACAGCTCCTCAAAGGTGGAGACCTTGCTGCCCTTGATCCATCCGTCCAAGGCCCGGCTGTAAAAGTTCACGTACTCCACCCAGGTGGTACCGGGTATCTTTTTGCAGTCTCTAAACCGTTGCCGGTACATTTCAGGGGTGAGCCCATATCTGGCTACCAGGGCCTCTTTCATGTGACTGTAGGAGTTCATCACCGTGGATGGCAGGTCCAGCAGGGTATCTCTCCCCTCACCGTCCCCACAGCCCAGCCCCCCAGTCTTTCTGCGGGACTCGGTGGGAGGTCATGGCGACTTCGTAGGCCTTGAACCATTGCTGAATATCGTCGTTCTTATAATATTCTTTCACCACATCTTTGGGGATGTGGACCTTCGGTTCCACGCTGGAGGAGATGGTTTGGGTTTCCGAGGGTCGGGCCTCCGCCCTCTTGGCCTTGAGCTCGATTTCTTTTAGGCTACGTTCGTGCTCTAGTTGGAGTTTCTTTTCTTCGTGTTCTCTCTGTCGTTTCTTTTCCTCTAGTTCTCCTTGTAGGCGTAACTGTTCCACCGCCAGTTTTTTCTCAGCCAGTTTTATCTCTCCTTCGATTTTTAATTTTGCTAGTTCCAGTTCATGGTTGCGACCTCTTTCTCGGTCCGCTAGTTCCTCTGGAGATAGGCCCCCCTCGGGGTCGCCGTTCCTCCCCGGGCTGCTTCGTGGTTCGTTGGGATGCTCTCCTTCTGTTTGTGTCCGGGGAGCTTCTGCCTCGACCCAGGTTTTTAATGCCCCCTGGAAGTCCTCTTTCGTGCTTAGTCCGGTGGTAGCGATTCCAAAGTCTTTGCAAAATTGTTTCAGTTCTCGGTGCGTATAAGATTCCAACTGGTCTTTTTGAAATGCCGTGCTCGGGTTGGTGCCTGCGGCACCTAGGGAAGTTTCTCCTTCCATTTCTTCTTGGTAGTGCGTAAGCCGTCTACTGCACGATCTCTAGGTGTTGGCTCGGATCCCGTCACCTGCCACCAAATGTTGGAAGGCGTTCCCCGGGGAGGCTGCGGAATGAGTTCCCGACCACCCTGAGGCACACCTTTCCCAGAATTAGGCCGAGCACGAGCAGGGAGGCCCTTCCTGGAAGGGTCTCGCACCTAGGATCGCACGCGCTGCGCTTACTCTCTCTTCGGATAGAGGGACACCACACAGTAGGTCGTTATAAGGCAATAAGCTTTTATCGGTAGTTGTCAGGGATCTTTATGATCCGGCAGGCAGGTGCAGAATTAATGCCACAAGCGGCAGCGATCTTGTGATGATGGGAAAAGGGGTAGCGGGACAGTCTTTCAATCAGTGTCTCTGCGAGGTATCCGGCGCACAGATCTCAATCCTCGAGCTGAGGGGATGTTGCTTCTCTCGGCAATCTCTGCCGATTCTCTTGGAGGAGCGGGCCGCGAGTCACTCAGCAGGCACCGGAGAGTCGTAGTTCAGGGAGCCGCGACGGCGTCAGCAGGGCTCAGATGGTTCAGAATTCGAGGAGCCTCGACGGCGTCAGCAGGGCTCAGATGGTTCAGAGTTCGGGGAGCCGCAACGGCGTCAGCAGGGCTCAGATGGTTCAGAGTTCAGGGAGCCGCGACGGCGTCAGCAGGGCTCAGATGGTTCAGAGATCGGGGAGCCGCAACGGCGTCAGCAGGGCTCAGATGGTTCAGAGTTCGGGGAGCCGCGACAGCGTCAGCAGGGCTCAGGTGGTTTCAGAGTTCGGATAGCGTTCTTCTGTCCGGTGAGCGATCGAGCCGCGACCAGGTCAGCAGGCTCTCGTCAGTCCAGGTCTTCTCTGCCTCTCGTCCCTTCAGCACCCCTTGTTATACTCCCCCCCCCCCTCTTTGAAGTCCGGGGTCCTCGCGGAGAGGGGTCTGGTGCCTGGGGGGGCGGTGTGGCGGGGTTTCCTGTCGCTCGGCCCTTTGATCGTTCAGGTGGGTCTGGGAGGGACTCCAGACAACCAGCAGGCGAGGCGCCCGCTCACCGGGGGCCTGGTGGTCGATCGAAACCTCCTTCGGGGGAGAGACCAGAGGTGTGACAGGGTCGGCGCCTCTCGGTCTGGTTTGGGGTGGGGGTTTCGTTCTCCCTCGGCGGGGCATGCGTGTTGGGGATCTGGTCGGCCCTCGGGATGTTGGTCCACGGAAGCCGGAAGGCCGTGCCCACGAGGTTCGGCGTGTTTTAGTGTGACTTGCTGGTCGGGAGGGCCCACGCCACGAGGCCGGTCTCACACATGTTTTAAGTACACAAACTGGTAATGTTTTTCTGCTAAGGATTGCTAAGGATTGCTACCCCACATTTTCGAGTAGGGCCTGCTTCTGAAGAAGTCCCATTGCTGATACTACTGTGGATAACTTTACCCACCCAATCTCTACGAAGTTTTTCAGACTCGAGTGAGTCTCTTGAAGAAGAGCCACATCCACCTTTTTAGATTGTAAATAGGAAAGAACCTTCTTCCGTTTGATATAGTGTGTTAATCCATTGACATTCCAGGATATAGCACATAAATCATGAGCAAGGACCATGTTAGAAATAAAAAAAAAAAAAAAAAAGACTTGCAAAAAGATGTGATCGAAATGGGTATAGAAGAGGAAAGGAAAAAAACCACCAATAAGAAATATAAACAAAGATAAAGTATAGAAAGCAAATAAAGAAAGATTTATAGACTACAAAAGAATAATAGAAAGAGTATAATAGAATAACAATAGACTTTTAACCGGAGGTCTGGGCGCACTAGAGCACCGCTCTGGGCCGGGACTCCATTAATAAGGAAAATCCAGGGCTAGAACATTTGAAGAGAGAAAAAAGAAGGGAAAAAAAGCAATTTAAAGTGGCCAAAAACATTGATATGAGAAACTAGAAAAGAAAAACCCTGAAAGAATAAAATAAAGTAAAAATAGAAAATATGAACTAAGCTGGTAAGGAATATAAAGGGATATAAAATCTGCCCTTTAAAGGATAGCATATTAAGAGAGCATAACATTTATAATATAACATTTTGGAAATATATTAGAAGATTTAAGTCATAGTAAACTAAATATTGATATAGATATAGGGTTTGAAAAATATAAATATCTAGGAATAGGTCAAATAGTCAACATCATAGATAAAATAACTATATTGCATGTGATAGACAAATCATGCACTAATAACCTATAAAGGACATCATCAAGAAATAGAATAGTAGTGAATAATCAAAATCCATAACCTAAATAATAGCCCTAATAAAAGATAAGCATGAAAAGTTAATACTGAGACATGTTGATGACTAATATATGTAAAATGCTACAGAGTTGTGACTATCTATTCATGAACACAGGAAAATAAATAGAACATTCCAAAAGGACAAGAGAATTTAACCAGTAAAACAGCACAGAGTTCACCTATATCTGTCAATTAGAGAGACATAAGCAAATGTAGCTGCAACCTATGGCTTAATACGTTATATAGGAGGCATGACATCAACATTATTTCTCATTAGAGGCAGACTTTAGAGGAGAACGGGACTTTGTTCCTGAGTTAAGGTAGAGACAGTATTTAAGGCGGAAGATGTATTATTTTTATAGTAGGGTTTTTAAAAGCATCTTTGAAATCTAGGCACTTTAAGGACATGTAGAATTTTCTCTTTTAGACATGTCTTTAGATTATTTACAGTGAGGTAACGGAGTCTGTTTTTTAAAAACGAATAGTGTTAATATTTTATTGTCTTTATGTATTGTATTTGTGTAACTTTTATGGTTTTGCAAACAAAAACCGAATAAAGTATATTGAGTGTGACTGCGAATAGACCGTTCAAATTCTCTGCCTCTTTGACGGGATTCATGTAGATTGCGACGCATGTCATCCACAGATGTGGGAATAGCTTGAGGATTCCGAGAAGGAGCAGGGGTGGGAGCAGACTGCGTGTCCATGTCTTGAGATGTCATGTCAACCAAAAAACGTTGTAAGTCATCTGGATTGTAGAAGTCTCTGGTGTCTCCATTCTTAGAGACTTGAAAACGTGCTGGCTCAAACAAACCATACTTAATGTCCAATTTCCTCAATAGAGGTCTCATGGAGAGAAACGCTTTCCTTCTTTCATTGGTGTCACGGGAAAAATCAGCTGCCAATCGTATTTCATAACCGTCATAAGAGTAGGAACCCTGAGTACGTGCTGCTATCAGTATTTATCGAACTTGCTTATGCCTTAGGAAACAAGCAATAAGGGATCTTGGACGTGTGTCTTTACTGTGCCGTGGAGGACCTAATCGATGTGCTCTCTGGATCTCAAGCGGTGGATCGAACTGAATGACAACTAATTTAGGGAGTACATCACACCAAAAGGCTCTGGTATTCTGGCCTTCAATTTTTTCTGGAAATCCAAAAAAACGAATATTGTATCTTCTGCTGCGGTCTTCTAAATCCACTAACTTACTACGCAGAAAAAGAAGTTCTTCATCTCTAGACTGCGTTGAAGCAATTTTATTTTCAACAATTGTCAAATGTTGATCAAGACCCTCCGTTTTAGCATGGAATAGTGCTATGTCAGCTCATATTGATTTAGTTTCTGAGGTAAGAGATGAAATGTTTATATCCATGTTAGCCGACAGCTGATTGTTGAAATTTCTTGGAAAAGACGATCCATGGCAGCATTGGATACCGCTGAGGAAGTATTATGTGCCTTATTAGAAGTTGATGCAGTGGAGTTTTTCCCAGACATCTTGCGTGGTTGTTTTACTACATCAGCAAATAAAAGTGAATGAGAAGGTTTGTTTCCACTCTTGTTATTAGACATTCACTTCTAACTTCAAATGTCGGGGAATATTTAAAACTGCAGACAAACAACCCTTCAAGTAGAGCGAATGTAAGGCACCAAGATGAGTAATCTTCAGTTGTGAATAAATAAATAATTATCAGAATATTAAATGAATTAACACTTAAATGACATATGAGCCAGATTTCACAAAGCAAGATATAATCAAGTGCTACTGGAGTCAAAAAGCATTGAGGAAAATATCGCAGCAGTTTTATGTAGATTAGTAGAGTAAGCAACCAGTAAACCTGTGGCTGAAAAAAATCTCATTTTAATGAAAATTATCATGAGAGAACTAGGTTGCGTATAAATATTGATGATATCATTTGAATATTGTGGTAGAGCATGAAAAGCATGACCAACAAAAATGAACTCTTAAGCTGATAGACATATGTCTAAATGGAATATTGTAAAGACTTAAGTTCTGAGTAGAAAAAGAAATGAGGAGTTTGCGCTATATGAATAGCATTGATGCATATTGATGTACATGCAGACAGCATTAAACCTTTCAGGGAATGCTGGAAAAATCACTGCAACAATGATTTCCCTCACTTTCTTTCAGTAACAATCCTCATGTGAGAGAAAAAATGCAGATTGCGCAGCTCTGCACTTTGATTATGTTAACCCTCAAGTGGAGTCGTTATTCATCATATATAAAATATGAGACCGGGAATATTACATCCGGACTGACGCATGCAACACTTGTAGCCCAATTAGCAGGTAAGCAGTGAATATAATGTGCTATCAACTCACTTCCTTTTTTAACACGTCTGTACACCGATTACTTTTAGCAAACAGTAAAGCTGCCTTTTTTCATAAATAAAGATTGTTTCTTATATCCAGGTTCACATTCTTAGTCCATTTAGCAGAGGAGTCAGCAGGAATACAAGTCACACATGCTCCAGGGAACATAAATTATTACTGGGCCCGGCCGTGTGTTGAAGCAATGTTTCTTATTTCACTGAAGCAGTTGAAAAAAGCTTAACCTTAACCCAGAGAACATAAATTACTGCTGGGCCTGGCAGAAGTGTATTGAAACAATGTTTCTTGCTTGAAAAGGAACTGTGGAAAAATGCATAAAAAGGCAACTTAATAAAATGAGAGGAGCAGTATTGCTTAAAAATGTTGTATTAGCAGTCTTGTATAATGAAAGGGAATTGTGATGTGGTTTTTTCCTCAGAATACAACACTTCAGTTAGAGATGATTATAAAAAAGGGCCGGTTTACCTCAAAGAAAAAATGTTTTTGACCGGGAATGTTTCCTCCAGCCGGTGTCTTTGGAGTCACAGCCCAATTAGCAGGTCATCGGGAGTTCAGGTTACGCAAGCACCGGGGATCCTAGGATTCTGCTAGGCCCGGCAAGCCACAATGTATCCACACCTCAGAAAAGCCAGTTAGAGATGGTCTAGCAGGACGGAATTTTCACAGCTGACAGCTTGAATGTTCAGATTACGCAGAAATGCCAAAATAACATCCTTAGACACCTGCACATAGATGTTCAATCCATTTGAGTGCCGACCCAGAGCAGAGACTCACAGTTAGGTGGCCATCTTCCTACGTGGCCAGACCACGCCCCCCGACATCGACTTTCTCAATATTAACACTGCTAAGCCTATTAATTGAGTATGCTTAAAAGGGCCTACGAAAAGAGGTGGGATGTGATAAAGGAATAGTTCGGTGTTTGGAAGATAGCCACACTTGCTCTCCTATTCAATACTGAAGGCCATAAGATCTACATTGTCTTGACAGCAAAAATTGAATGTAGAATGGCAGATTTGAAGGAACAATAACAACGGAGATAAAGAAAACTTTCTGATGTACACCATACAAGCAGAAGAAAGAGAATAGCCTAAAGCCCTGTGTAATGAGTTGTTATAGTGGAACGCAGTCTGATATAGTAGTCATTCCAGCTGCTTTGACATCAACAAACAACTCAAATATTGTTTGAAATTCTGAGTCAACCTCTTAGTCTGCCCATCCATCTGTGGATGATATCTCACAGGCAGAACGTCACTTCAGAGGCTTCAAAAATTAAAATTTAGAATAAAGTCAAAGCTTTCTTAGACATTGTATTACTTTGGAGAAATGTTTCTGATTTTACTGGCTTTCTGATATTATTGAGGTTTATCATGACAAATATCTCATATATCTCTAAAAATGTTATTTGCAAGATAGTGGGTAGCCTCCGAAGCATTACAGTACCCAAATGGCATCGCTAGATACTCAAATTACCCACAATCAATATTAATTGTGGTGGTCTTCACCTTTGATGTGCACTAAATTACATGCACCACTGAGATTCAATTTGGTCAGCACTTTAGCCTTCTTGATCTGTTCTATCAAAACAGGTATTAATGGTAAAGTATAACAGTTGTGTTGCAGGGATTCTGCTTATGCGCAGAACTATGCGCAGGAACCCAGGCCCTCAGTGAATTGCGGTGTACCAAAAACTCACCTCAGAACCCAGAACCCCTTATCCGGCCAGCATCAGTGTCCCATTCGTTATCCGAGGTTTAGCTCGGCGGTCCCAATGTATAGACAACCCAGAACAAGCGACTTAGTATATTTCTCAGGAATGGTGGGAATCAGAAATACCTTTTCGTAATTATTCTCACAACAGAATAAACAGAGACACGGTAAAAGTTTAAAGAGTTTATTTTATAAACCTTGTGTCCTAAGATGCAGCAGTTTGGCTAACATTAGCAGACAAACGATTAAAATCAAAACCATCAGCATAGTTACAATACCATAGAAAATGAAAGGAGTGATCATACTAAAATGATAGTGCCTCTAAGCCACCTTCCTTTCTCTAACACACTAATAGTATTATTAAACTAATAGAAGGTCTCTAGGCTTGAATGGGGAACCCCATACCGTAAAGATCTGCTCGGAGAGTTCACATCACAGGATCAGCTATGCTCTGCTCCTAGGAACGCTCTTCTTCCGAATGTAATGAAAACATGTAACACTGCAATATTAAAAGCACTCGACTTTCAGGTATTTGCAGCTGCGTGCGTGTTATCGCTAAACTAGTGGGCGGATCAACCTGAACTCAACAACATGCACCGTCTAGCGACCCAGACTATTTCTTTTACACTGTGTACAGACCAAGGTCGCTGCTCACTGTTTGGGATGTTAACAACAGACAGTTCTCATGTGAAGCAAAGTCGAGTAAGCATTTCTCAATTTAATAACATGTGACTACAGTGTCGTGTGCAAAAGCAGCAAAAGCGGCAAGATGGCTTTCTAACATCTAACGCGGTTATGCTAACTTAGCATTGTACATATGTAGATAACGATCTTCACTACACCCCCCCTTGATCGGACCACTAACCAGTAGGGGCGCACTTGGAAGAACGCAGAGTTCAAGTTTGATAGAACAGAACCAAGGGCATGAACCAGAAGTCCATATAAGGGAAGTGAAAAAGTTCGAAGAAAAAGAAAAAAAACAAAGAAAAAAGTTAAAACGGAGTAAAAAAACCATGTAGAGGGTAAAAAAAAAAAACCATCATTGAAGGGCGTAGGACGAATTGAAAGTACAAAAGTCAATCCATCAATATATAGGCACAATAAGTTGCAACAGCTTCCAAGAGGAAATCATTGGAACGTTCCGCAAAATTATCTGCCATCCAGTTCAGGACGGGGAAGGAACATACATTCTCCTCAACCACCGGAGCTTCCATCACCAGATGAGGACAACTGGCGTGCTCTTCAAGATAACTTCTCTCTAAGAATTCAATCGCAGCCTTTCCGATGTCCCAATTCCCAAGGACTCCATGTGCCGCACCACAAGCCATAATCGCAACTCCCGAACAGTCTAACTCATGAGCCACTAAGGGGCTCATTAACCGATCAAAATCCGGGGCCGGAAACGCAGAGTTTGACAGACACAAATCCAGAGCCCATTGGAATGGACAATCTAGGCAATGAAAGACGGGCTGTACACAGGTAAAGTACGGAAACCGGAATGACAATCC
This sequence comes from Triturus cristatus, assembly GCF_964204655.1. Classification (NCBI taxonomy): domain Eukaryota; kingdom Metazoa; phylum Chordata; class Amphibia; order Caudata; family Salamandridae; genus Triturus; species Triturus cristatus. Next base: position 1,095,908,144 of record NC_140592.1, on the reverse strand, counting down.
ATAGGCTATGCTGAACGTCGCCAGTGGTAAAGTGCCATAGTACTCAAGCATCCGGTCGCGAAGCTGTACCAGCCGGGACCTGCTGTCATGAGACGCAATTTGCGCATCCATTGCGTAGTGCACAGATCAACAAAAGTATTCCAGCTATGAGGGCGAGAAGTAAAGGGAGACCTCCGAAGACGCTGGAAAAAATAGAATGAAAAAAGGCCGGGATCACACCAAAAATATTTTGAAAAGAGGTCACGAGGCCGGAGCCCACAATTTTAAAAAAATGAGCTATGCCACTTGTGGACGAGGCATTAAAGATAGTCTGAATCAGAGTCCCAAAATGAAGTGGGAGATCAGTATTCAAAAGCGCCTGCACCTCTGTGCGCGTGTTTGCTACGTGAAGGACAAATGTTTCCCGGGATGAAGTCAACGCGACTTATTTTTGAGACAATAGAGCCCTTATTCTGCTCATCTTGTTGAACTCTGCTTTCAAGGTTGGAATGGAAGGCCAGATGGATACATCGAGCCGGCCATGCGGGAGTGGGAAAAGGACGTTATTACAGCAAACCACTCGCTGTGATACGGTCACTATGTATGGAATTCCCACTAACATCCCACAGCAAGCTTCATTATTTAACAGCAAATAACTACCGTTAGCAAGCAGCGTAAAAGATGGAGTAATAACTGGCACAGGAATCCCTTTCAGGACGCAAGCTAAATTAGGGGCGTGCATATTACATGCACCATGCAATTGAATGTGCCTACACACAACAGAATGATCCGGAGTGGAAGTGCACTCTTCACCTTTCAAGTAAACCTCCTTGCCGTCCCTCACACATCTGTATGTGAAAGGGAGTGACCAAACTTCATGCAGGAAGGCAGTACCCAGTTGTTCATATCTGCCTAGAGCATAATCTTTTATGCATGAACTAAACTTGAACAGGGGAAACGGTAATGTGATCAACCCATGTACAAGCCACACAGCAGAATTCAATTCAGCAACAGAGAAAGGCAAAGGTTCTAACTTTTCAATGTGTAGTAATGAATATGTAGCATCTTTCATGGACATGAATTGCTGTTTTGCAGTTAAATTAAAAGGAAGGAACAAAGATGAAGTATTCATGTAATCCCAAGGGACTTTCCCTGCCTTTAAAGTTTGCAACGTTCATGCAAACTGCATAACAAGAGCGCAATTGATTTTGACCATGATACAATACAGACAAATCATCCTGCACAATGTCTACCACAGATGATACAATATTATCTAAGGTATAAATTCTAGAAGAGAGGGTGTTAATACTATTATCTATTACAGCCAATACCTTTTCCATATTGGCTTGATCAATAGCACGTAATCTGGAAGCAGCCTCAACTTGTGATAACTTCCAAACTTCGTTATAAACAGCTTACACCCATCGTTTGGGCCTGCCAACAGCAGGACCCTTAACAAAATCATTCAAATATATTTTGTCATTCAAACGTGCTAAATGAAGTTTAACAGACGTTAAAGTGGAATGTTGCAGCCAAGATTGGCATAACTTCCCTACTGAGTAGGTAGTTACAGTGTGAGAAGATTCAAAACGGGGGTCTACACGAACTTGTGTATACCCCTGCTTTAAATCCAGAAACCGATGTTGACAGGAGTCCGAACTAGTTTGCCACACCAACCACCCTTCCGGATTCAATTCAGAAATATTGAAGGACGTGTTGGAAACCTGTGTCTGCAACATAGCAAGGGATAGATCCGTGTGATTACCCCAATTGTGATAAGCACCCAGAACCGGAACGGAGGGAGAGTTTAATTCTTTAGAAGTAGCCAATCCAAAACAGGTCGTCTGATAAATGGATGAATTTAAAAATAACATGTGATTCGGGATAAGACAGGCACGATGCAAAGCTTCTGTTCCCTGTACTTGCCATCGTTTGGAGCCCCAAACCGATTTAAGATCGACTGTAGCTTTCCACAGATCATACCCGCCGATTGCCAACTCGTCCATAAAGGACTTGGAATACAACAATTTGGTATGTGTCAGTCTAACTTTAGAAGCAGACTCAGGCGCAACCTTAAAATAAAAGGAGGCCGGATTGGACACACTAAAATCAGAAAAATAAGTGAACTTTTCCACTAACGTGGCAGAGCTGCCCATCCTAGGGGCGGGACAGTGTTCCCATTGTGTATAATTTACAAAATTTCTAAACGTATTTGCATTGTGTAGGAAATGCGTGCCATAATGTTGATAACAAAATTGCTCATCATAATTAGCAGTGTCTAAATACAAATCCTCAGCATCAAATGCAGCATAATATTTCAAATCAGAAAACAGTGCTTCTATGGCTTGAACATCCCAATCATCTGAGTGAATGTTCTGCTTAACGACATCTCCCATAGAAACACGAAATACATTTGGCACATTAATCACTTCAGTGGGGCCATGAATTTGAAATTTAACGGCATCCCAAGCGATCCCATCACGTACAGGCCAGGCAGTAATGTTCACAAAAGTCTGGTCCCTCTTCATAATGTGTGATGAGGAGTGGGGGGCCAAAGTTCCATTAATTAGTCGAATCATAGACCGTTCATTCAGGTAGTGTCCATTGATAAGTCTAAAAAACACTACCACAAAGCCAATGGACAAACAAAAAAACACATATGAGCACTAGCCAAATGTACGTCCAAGGGGGTATTAAAAAATGTCTTTTGAACCAAGCCATAAACATCGAAACCTTGGACGGGGCCATGGAAGTCATTCAACGAGAATAAAAAGAGTCTTGTGAGAGGGCAACTGTGGTGGATTGTAAAACAGGCAAGGTAACATCCGCAGGATAAGCATACTCAACTTCTTCAAGCACACCACTAGGTGTTTGTGGCAACAAGGGACCAGTAACGGCATGCATCTCGATGGCAACATCAGGCACTGTGTCAGAAGCTCGGGCCACAACAGAATTTCTCAGCATCGAAGGGCAGGAAACCGCCGGAGTCATACTAAGAAGAATCGGCCACTCGCTGTAGTTTGACATTGTCAATCGAAATGTACCTGTTATCCTTTCGACCAGGAAGTGGAGGTAAAATGACTGTTCTAGTACCCTGCACTCCAAGCACTGGAACCGGTGCACGATAAGAGGGGCCAAACTCCTTCTTGTTCTCCACCTTCTGACGGACCAGATCACCAACTCGAGGTAGCCAGCCGACTACCGGAATCTGAAGTTCAGCATCAGATGAGGAGGGTACGTGTTCCTTTGCTAGACTGTTTCTGGCTTCTTGAAGATTCTGCAATATAGCACAGTGTTCATCTACGTCAAAGGGTGCGGCTGACGCCGCCATGTCTAGACCATCAAGGTCTGGAACAAACATTCGAACACCAAAGAGCATCATGTATGGGGTCCGCCCACCCAGAGACCTTCTAGGGAGATTATTAAGTGCACGTTATACAAGTGGGCTAGCCAGTTCCGGCCAGTACCCAAAACTCTGGCTGTCAAAGATTGCTTTAAGTCACGGTTCATTCGCTCCACTACACTATTACCCTCAGGCTGGTATGGAGACGAAAATTTGACTTGGACCCCCAAATTTCTAATGGCCTCTTTGTACGCCTTAGAGGCGAACGCCGGGCCTTGATCAGAATGAAAGGTACCACACGCAAAACTCCCAACAAAGACACGCAAATCTTTTATGACAGTGCGAGAATCAGCACTCCTTTGTGGCCACACCCACAGAAAACGTGTGCACGAATCTACTGCAACCAAGATGTATTTGTATGCAGTATCAGAGGTAAAAGGACCACAATGATGTAAATAAACACAACCATTGGTTTATTAGATATGTACAACTGAGTTTGTGGTGGGCGCGCCGCAGTTGAAGGTTTAATCTGCTGGCAAATGTCGCAATTAAGAACATAAGCTCTGGCCGGTTTGTACAAACCGCACCACCAGTAACATTGTTGTAGCAGAGATACAGTAGCTGCAACGCCGGCATGCGCGGACGCCATGCCCTCGTGAGCCGCTAATATCAAAGAAGGTCTGCAGTCTGCGTTGGGAATCAATCTGTCACTAACGTCATTAATCCTCACTAATGGGACTTTATCAGGACTTAAGCGATAATGGTAACGAGCCGGGAAACCTCTCGGTGGCTTCGTTCCCTGCTCTGTAGCAGCAATAGCTGCCAAGATGTCATCATCGATCTTACTTTTGGATCTTGTAACTGCTGCTACTAAATATGTCGCCACTGCTGTTTTTGATGCCTCGTCAGCTAGGCTGTTGCCGACAGCATGGACACCAACTCGTTGGTGACCAATAGTGTGAATTACATTCACAAGAGGCAGACGTTCTTTAAGATCTGCCACTCGAACCCAAAGCAGTTTATGCTTAATAGTGCTACCTTTGGAATCATGGTAGTCATTCTGAGATCAAAAATGTAGATTGTCGTAAGATTGAACACAATAAAACGAGTCACTCACTAGAAGTGTAGTGACTCGGGGATCAGCAAACTCCAGTGCAAGCACCAGAGCACGAAGCTCCGCCAACTGAGCGGTACAATCACCCAATGACTGCGTATGCACGACATCGGACTGGAATTCACCATTTACGAAAGTACTGACTACAATTGCGCAAGCCGCTGAATAGGCGTGCTTTGATCCAGTTGCGGGTTGCGCAGAACCGTCAGTGTATATGACACAATGGTAATCCTCGAGCGGCCGCAAGGACAGAGGAGCCGGATGAACGAATTCATACTGCAAAAACTCCTGAGTCTGAAGTGCCGCGTCAAAGATAAAAGTGACGTCCGGCGAGGTCAAGGAAGTGGCCCATTGTATCCACCTTGAATGCAAAGCTTTAGAATTTGGTACACTCGCTTTTGTCACCGCCTCAAGGGCAGGATAGGGTGTTACCACCAACATGCGTTTTCCTTGTGACAGCGCTCGTTCTTTCAGAATCGCCATCTGCACCGCCGTCAGAACCTTCTCGACAGCGGAAAAACGCAGTTCAGCCGAAGTGTACAAGTGAGATTTGTAAGCAATGGGGACGGTGTCGCCCTCATTGAACGTTAAGTATGTGAAACCAACTGCGCCGGGCACTATTCTTATGATCAGGTTAGTGTGGTTATCACGCGTCAGTAAGTATTTAGAAGCAAGAAGATCAGCTTGCAATAACTGCAATATAGCTGAATGCTCTGGCAGCCAACAAGATTTAGAAAAAATAGGTTGTACCAAGGCATAAAGCGGCTTGATACGCTGGACATAATCCGGGATGTAAGTTCGACCGAAATTCAGAAAAAACCCAGCAGGGATTGTAATTTCTTCAGTGAAGTAGGAGCACGGAGGCATGCGCACTTCTCTAGAAAGTGCGGAGCCAATCCTCGACCTTCATTGTTGAGTTTGTACCCCAAAAACAACACTGTATATTCCGCAATGTGTGACTTCGCAAAGTTGAATTTGTAACCGAAGTCTGCAAACAAAACAATAATGCGATATTGGGGTTGAGGTTGGGGCATAGTCCGCAACGGAATCTCATGGCCGGGAGACAATTTATCCCAGCCAACCTGATTTCGATATAACGCAGGCGCTTGCAACCGAGTCTATTCCCCGGCGTACTTTTTAGCTAGGACCTTAGGCACTGTGTGCGCAAAGGATGGGAGGATCACCTCCTCCCTTCTAGGAGCATCTAAAACGAAAGCCGGGGGCCAATCTGCCTCCGCCAATAGAATATCATAGGTAGTGTTCAGATTATCCCAAAAAACCCCTTGAATTGTACGTTGTATGTCACCTTCAATTTGAAGGACAATATTATATAGTCTATCAGGGGGAGACACCAGAGTGTCAGCAGTTTCAATATTCACGAATATATCAGTTGCTGTCGCCTCCAGATATGGGCGCAGTGCTTGTCGCACTACTGTAACTTCCGCCGCACTGTCTAGCAGCGTTAGCGCCCATGTCAGGTTCTGAAGCTGCGTCCGTACCATCTGAGGCATACCTCGCTGTCAGTGCAGCAACTTTCTTCTTCTGAAACGGGGGTCTTTGACGTGCAGAGTCCTCTTGCTTGCCTTTTCCGTCAGTCTGTCGGGATTGCTCACATGCTTGTGGTGCACCCCGACTTTTGCCAGCGCCTCCGCCACCGGACTGTGAAGCCGATGTTTCCTGTGAAGAACGAGGAGAGCGTTGTTCAGAAACCTGAAATCGATCAGGTGACTTAATAGTAGCATGATCGCGCAGATCATAAGTGCGTTCACTACCTGACTATACTGGAGAGGCAGGACGAGACCCCTGTTTCTGTTGCTGTTTCTCCTGTTTTTTCGCCCGCCAACTTTGTTTTGGAAAATTAGGACGTTCGTCCTTACCAGACGAGTTTGCCTTTGTCTGCTGTATTACATCAGGATTCTTCACAGTTGGTTTAACACCTAAAGCGCTACGACCAACTTGTTTATAGGCGTTCGCGAAAATTTTCGCGAATTCCCTCGGCTTGTCGTCTTCGTCCACTGCTTCTAATTTATTAAGCACCTGGAACTGCATAACATCTCCTTCCTTTGAGGTTGCCCAGTATCATGGTAGCTACCACATTGAACACACCGACAAGCCTCATTCCCAATTCAACAGCAGCCTCCGCACCATGATTCTCCTGAACACGTTTTATAACGGAGGGCAGTACCGACAGAGACGGAGTGCCAAAGCACTTCGAGTATGTCGCTGCAAAGACGTTACCCCAGTTCTCGCAATCGGCCATATCTGGGACTAAGTCTTTCGGCAAAGTGATGGTAAGGATCCTGTGTTTTTCCACAGGAGTCGTATGCTGATAAACCGCTTCTAACTGGTCAAATTTCTCAGCAAGCCAATAAGGGAAATCATCTCTACTTTGGGGTCGCTTGCCGACAACCGAATTAACCATAACAGGACTAATAACCACCGCGTGGTGGTCCGTCTGATGTCCCGCAACAGCAGTAGCGACCACCTGCACGTTGCGTGACACGTACTGCACTAAAGCCCTATGTACTGTAATAAGGGCTGTGTGAAGCACACGCAACTCCGCCACCGTCACCTGTAGATAGCGGGGATGAGGCGTATATCCGGCTAGTACCGGCCATGTGGCCCCTGCAATCGACAAAGGGCCCATTCTCGCCGGTACAACCGCATGGGGAAGGGCGCCATTAAACCAAATGCTATGCTGCCAGGCTGAAATAGGAATTTCCTGAGTCCTATATGGCGTATAGTTGGCTGGTAGCTGCGTGGCAGTATAGGTGTGGAACGTATCATCGTCTCCACTCACCGCCGGCAGAGTAACCCAAGAGTAGAACAACTCAAACGGAAACAACGCATCGGCACTCACCACAAAAATCACAGCCATACCATTGTCCGGCACCCCATACTGTGCCAGATGACGTTTCAGGGGTGCCCGGCTATGAGCCGGAATATCGACCGCCATTAGGACACAAACAGTAAATCTACAGTATATTAGTAGCACTAGGGTTCAGATTAAAAAACCTTTTTAATGATCAAGCTTGAAGGAACCTATTTAGTCGAAACACAGGTAGGTTAAACCGTCACTCCGGTTATCCGGAAACCAGAGTGAGGGTGTTGTGGACTAATACAAGCACTACTAAGGCGTCTCAAATCAATAGACCAAACGTTAGGTGCGCCATGTTGCAGGGATTCTGCTTATGCGCAGAACTATGCGCAGGAACCCAGGCCCTCAGTGAATTGCGGTGTACCAAAAACTCACCTCCGAACCCAGAACCCCTTATCCGGCCAGCATCAGTGTCCCATTCGTTATCCAAGGTTTAGCTCGGCGGTCCCAATGTATAGACAACCCAGAACAAGCGACTTAGTATATTTCTCAGGAATGGTGGGAATCAGAAATACCTTTTCGCAATTATTCTCGTACCAGTCCACAACAGAATAAACAGAGACACGGTAAAAGTTTAAAGAGTTTATTTATAAACCTTGTGTCCTAAGATGCAGCAGTTTGGCTAACATTAGCAGACAAACGATTAAAATCAAAACCATCAGCATAGTTACAATACCATAGAAAATGAAAGGAGTGATCATACTAAAATGACAGTGGATCTAAGCCACCTTCCTTTCTCTAACACACTGATAGTATTATTAGACTAATAGAAGGTCTCTAGGCTTGAATGGGGAACCCCATACCGTAAAGATCTGCTCGGAGAGTTCACATCACAGGATCAGCTATGCTCTGCTCCTAGGAACGCTCTTCTTCCGAATGTAATGAAAACATGTAACACTGCAATATTAAAAGCACTTGACTTTCAGGTATTTGCAGCTGCGTGAGTGTTATGGCTAAACTAGTGGGCCGATCAACCTGAACTCAACAACATGCAACGTCTAGCGACCCTGACTGTTTCTTTTACACTGTGTACAGACCAAGGTCGCTGCTCACTGTTTGGGATGTTAACAGACAGTTCTCATGTGAAGCAAAGTCGAGTAAGCATTTCTCAATTTAATAACATGTGACTACAGTGTCGTGTGCAAAAACAGCAAAAGCGGCAAGATGGCTTTCTAACATCTAACGCGGTTATGCTAACTTAGCATTGTACATATGTAGAAAACGATCTTCACTACAGTTGAAGATGGTGATTGCATTTATTCCCTATAGTCTGTATAAAATCTATAATGTCCTCCAGGTTTGGAAGGGAAGAAAATAAGAGCCTGAGCTGGTGATGTGGACTGTTGCGCTAAACATTTGTCTAAATTATCTTTCAAATATTCTCTTAAAACATAATCTTCTTGAACTACGAGGAGATAGATTCTGCCACTTGGCATCTTAGCCCCAGGAATTAAATCAATAGTATGATGACATTGACAATGGGGTGGAGGGGAGTGGGTTACCCTTTTACATAAATGTATGTAGATAGTCTTTATATGCATCTGGTAATACTGATGCAACACACTTCTGTAGTGAGAAACATCAGTTGTTTCACCAGGTTAGAGAAAACAAGAGTAACTCTTTTGCTGACAACACTGAGAATTCAGGATAATCTAGCCCTCTGACCACTTGGTTGTTGAGTCATGAAACCGAAGCTAAGACAGCTCTACAATCAGAGAAAACCCCTGTATTTCTGATTGGGGAATCACTAAAGTTTCGGTTTCATTGATTACATCTCTGGAGGTTAGATTAGTTCCATCATAATATGTTCAGGTCTTTTTCTTTTGAATAGGTATGTTGTTCTTTTGCTGAAAAGACTGATCTATAAATATACCATAAGCATCACAGTGAACTAAAGTTTATAGAGCAAAAGGACATTATCTGGCAAAAACTAGACGGAAACAATGCAATTATTCAGAGTTAGATCTTTCCAAAAGGTAATCGATCAGTCCTGGTCTGTCTTTCAGGACCAAGCCGTTTTGGTTGCTTCTGATGATGGGCAATTTGGAACACAATAGCTCAGTGCCCACAATATAAACACAAACCTTCACTTCTTCGCCTCTCTTTTTCAGTTCAAGACAAAGGTTTGCAAGTTTCCTATCTGCATAAGATTTTCCGTTATGTCTTTTACTGGGGATTTCTCTATCAGAAACAAAAGTTTATATGCTGGTCCTAGACATTCCCCTTGTTGGTTTCTGTGTGTCCATCTTTAAAGTTAAGTTTGACCATAGCTATAGAGGTAATGAGTTGGTTCACTACCAAATACAGGGCATTTTTAAGATCTTCTCTAAAACCATTATAAAAAACACCAGCCACCTCCTTATCTGTCCATGATGTTTTGGGGGTGAGTTGCTAAAATATATATATGCAGTATGTCAGAGCCATAGGCCCGTAGTGCAAGTTAATAGCCCAATGTGAGCTAATGGTAGCAACTGGCATTTACCAAATACAGCCTTGAATTGTTGAGTAAAAAGATTACAATTTTCCAACCAGCAACTTTTAGCCAAAGAATGATGAGTACATTGAGCAGGAAAGCCTGGAAAGTATGTGGGTTATCTCCATATTTATCAGGGGAGGCTAGCAGAGCGCAAACCCATTAATACTGAAAGATTCCCTCCAGAAGGTATATCCAGAATTTCCAACTATAGAAGCAAGGCTAGCAGTAACTCGGAGTTGGAGACTAGCAACAACTGAGGCCCTGGTTATGATCGGTTTTTGGGTTCAAAGCCAACTAATTAATCATATCTAACAGCAAGAGCCTTTCTCGTTTAACCATTTCTAAATTAACTTGACAATATTTTATGTCCAAAAAATAAAGTGACCAGGAAAAACGTTGGTCAATTGGTCTAGTTCAGATGAAAAGATGAAGGCAGTTTCAGGAAAGATTGTAGATTTCTAGTAAGTGAGGCCCTGGATTCCTCAAATTCCAGGTATATAGTCTGAATAGAGAAAACCTGAATTTTTCTAATTCTCATAGATACAGTAATGGCAAGCATGGTGGCTGTTTTAATGGCATCATCAGACTAGATTATTTGTGAATGGACTCAAAGTGCCTTCCCATGGGATTCTCTATAACTGTTTAAGTTCCTACACTGGGGGGTTGTTTTGCTAAAGGGGAAAAGTCCGAAAGAGGCATTGAATTGTCTGGAGTGGTAAACAATTGAAGCTGTTCCACTGACAGCTTGAAGTTAATAAAGGACACAGTGCCAGAGGGTCGCACCTTCTTACAACAGCGCTGGAAATCTTGTCTCGCCTTGCTTTCTTATGCAAAGGTGGGTGCCATATTGCCTGCTAACGCACAATGCAGCACTTGCCTTACCGTTCTGGACTTTTCTTCCAGGTACCACAGCCTGTCAGTGGAGAGATCTGGAACAGTGGCTTCCCAGCCTCAGAGGGAAGCACCAGTCCTGGATTGAAACTAAGGACCCAAAGAATGCAGGTCTTAGAGTTTCCCCATCTTTGGCAGTTATCATCCCTTAGACTAGAGTTTGTCTACCCTTGGCAGCTATCAAGGCCAGGTCATCACAATGACTTATGATCTGCTTCCAATGAAGAGCCAGCTGTTCATGAAGAGGATTCATTCACAGATGGCATTGTGGAACTAGAGAATATAAGAAGACATCATTCCCAGCATGGTGTTATACTTGTGCACCAAGACCTGTGCTGCTTGTTAATGGTCTGGAACAGGAATTTCAGTCAGAAGGGTAGGCCCTAGGGGTAGCAATGCAGATGTGAGATCCAAAGTATAAGGGTGGTTTAACTTGGAACAAGCATGGACTTTGTGTTCAGGAACACCCAGAATTAGGAGTAAGATTGAGGAGGTTGACTGTATGGCTAGTGTGCTTGAGGAATTCGTCTTTGGTGAGCCAAATATCGAGGTAAGGGAAATCCTTACTCCTTGCCTTTGTAGGTGTGACATCACAAGAGCTAGGCATTTCATGAAGATTCTGGACCCCGAACAATTGCCTAAGATTAGTGCTCTGAACAGAAAGGGCTTACTGTTAACCATGAACCAAAGACATTTCCTCTGATTGGAATGGATCAGAATATGAAGGTATGCATTCTTCAAGTTGAGAGATGCCAGAAAATTGCACCTGCTGCTGGAATGTAGTACATCAAGGAGGAAAACCATCCTAAAGGGCTCTTTCTTGACTGTTCTTTTTGAGCGGCCTTAAGCATACAGGTGGGTACCATTCTCCTGACTTTTTGAATACAAGAAAAAGCCTTGAGCAAAATCCTCTTGACCATCCGCAACAGCGTAGGCCTGCTCCTGTTCACAGCTGCCTGAACCAGTGTGAGAGGGGTCTAGGAAAGCTTCAGTAAAACAGGCATCATATCCCACAGCTGTCTTTCATAGTGTGCTAGAACGGCACTGGTAATCATAATGGGCATAGATGCAAAGCTCTTATTCTCATGCGGAGGGGGCACAAAACAAGGTGAAAAGGAGTTGCGGGAACACCTCTGGACAGAGGCAGAGATGAATGATTCCAACTTGACATACTCAAGCAAACAAGCTGATGCTATGTCAATGGTCTTGTATTTCATTTTAAGTCTGACAACAGGGGAGGAGCCAAGATGGCGACCGGAGCAGACGCTTGAGCGCCCGGCTCCGTCGGTCCGTGGCCTCGGACTACTATCCTGATGCCCATCCTCGCCGATTTTCGAGGTGCAACGTGTGCGAAGACGCGCTGACCGCGCTGCCGCTTTCCCGGAGTCTCAGCCCGCCCGGATGCCCGAGTTCTGGGTGCTTTTGTCCTCTGCACTGAAACCCTGCGCCATTACGGCCTTTGCTGGCCCCCTGGAGGCTCCGCAGTTGCCGGACCAGCTAGCGCTAACCTGAGCCCCGCGGTCCCGATTTCACCTCGCACCACGGATCGTTGCCGGACGAGCCCGGAGAGGGACGGCCGGACACCTTCTGCACCCTGTGCCGGACGGGCTGGAGCTGTGGGGTGGGCCCCGGTGCGGCGGGTCCCCTGCCCCGCTCTGAGGACCGCGCTGTGGGAGGCAGCTGCCCCCTTCACCTATTGCCTAGCCAGCGGCGGAGGGAACCTGCGAGAAGAGAAGCGACTGTTGGCCTTTCCCGTTGCGGCGTAGACCTGAGGGGAATTGACTCCTTGCTACGACCCCCCCCCCGGCCATTGCACCGTATAGCGGCAAAACATGGCGTTTAGTGCCTGCTTGCGGCTGGGGGGCGATACTCCGGTCTCGCCTGCTGCCCACTTCGCCCCCCCTCTTCCGGACACCAGCTCCACGGTGCCGTCCCGGATTGCTGCCGCTGTGGGGGCCCAGCCTCCGCTTACATGCGGCTCCGTTCTGGCTGCCCTGCGGGACTTCCAACTACAGATGTGCGCTGGCCTGCAGGCGCTGAGTGAGCGGTTTGACCCCATACTGTCGGCCGCGGGTCGTGAGCGCACTGTGTGCCATCTACAGGGCGTGGGTCTCCCGGTGCTTTTGTCCGCTTGCGGGGACGCAACGGCGGTGTGTGACTGTGTTACACTGGTGCCTTCACCTGGCGCTCCCGGCGCCCAGGGTACACCGCTCTACACCTCAACTGCGGATGCTTTGTCCCCCTGGTCATGGCTGCCTGCTTCATTGTTGCCTGCCTCACCGCGTCCACTGGACTATCCTGTTGAGAGATGCCTAACGGCTTCGAGGAACCGTTCGCGGTGGCCCACTGCTGACTTTTTGTGGAACTCCTGTACCTTACTTGCCAGGTTTGGATTTTATGTGGTGCAAAGAGGGACCTTAATCGATGGGCGGCGGCCATTTCGTGATTCTACTTCACCATCCTTTCACAAGCGACCATCTTGTTTTTGTTTGTTCGGGACACGGGGCCTTCATGCAGGGGCTGGTTTAATCCCAAGCCCGCGATCGGGCCAGGGCTAGACTGATTTCTATTGTCATGGTTTATGGACGGGCTGGCCTGGGACTGGAACTGTATGTATGTTATGCGCGCACTGTTGCGACTTGTATCCCTTCGCTTACACTGTGGTGCCATGGTATCTTCGCATGCCGTTTTTTGGCGTAGTGGGCTCTCAGTGTGTGGGGGCCATGATTGGCTGATGGTTTGGGGCGCTCTGGTGTCCCGTGGGCTCCTCCCCGCCTTCTTTTCTGTTTTCTTACTTTCTTTCCTCTATTCCTACTTTCTTTCTCCTCTATATTTCGGGTTCATTGGGCGACAGGCACTATGCTGGGGGGGGGGTAGGCCGTAGCCTCCGCATTGGTGTAGGGTGGGGGGGTAATACTCTGTTCTTAATTAGTTCTATGGGCCTTTTTTCCTTTATGTCTCTGCGTTCTACTTTCTTCGATTCGGGGTCCGGGTGTGGGGTGGATCGAGTGGGGGCGGCTCCGGAGGGGTGCGTACTTGCTCATGTGACTATCCTTTTATATTTCTGCACCGCCTCACTGTTTGAGTTTTTACTTCAATTGTTGTTCTTACTGCTGTTGCTGCTCTCCCGTGTGGTGAGGCTATCTTGCGGACTCGAGTCTCCTTTGTTCCTATCCTTCATTGACTTTTTTCTTGATAAAATTATCTAAAAAACTTAAAATTAACCTTCACTTCTCCTTCCCCGGGTGTCAAAGATATCTCCAGCATGTGATCCATAACTTGTTGTTAATCCTGACTGTTGACGCACGGGGGATTTAATGTGGGTATCAGTGCTTCATTGTATCGTGGCCGGCCTGACGGTTGTAGGCCCGTATTTGTTTTTTTAAGATGCACGAATAAAGGTTTTTAAAAAAAAAAAAAAAAAAAAAAAAAAAAAAAAAAAGTCTGACAACAGAAGTCACCCTTGTTGCAGGGTATTGCATACAGGCAAGCCCCTTCCTGCCCCATGTGATCTAGTGGGGAATAGCCTTAGTGAGGCATCTCAGCTTGTCCTTAAAGTCAAAGAGAAAAGAAGTTTTCTCCAATTTACAAAATCAGCAAGCTACACTTCTAGGAAGCCATTAACAATAAGCCTATGAACACAGTTTATATAATCAGGTGGTGAGTCGTTGTGGTTCCAGGCTAGGATCATTAACTGGGACATAATAGCTCAATTTTGGCACGGAATCAGCATTATTACTGTTGCTTTGATCATCATCATGGCCTTAGTCTGCACCGTCTGAATTGGTTTCTTGACGGCGTGGTTATGCTTCCTCTTCATGAAGGATCTGGCATCTTGTTTGGTTGGAGTCTCAATGGTGGGTAAAGACACAAGTTCCTTCTAAGGGACATTTTGAGAGGTATCTAAAGGAAGTAATGATGATAATAATGGCAATGGATGTAAAATAGGCAGTTGTTGTGCCACGGACTGGTTTTGATTGATGTTGCAAAATGAACAGTGGTGGCAACAAATACATCGCTTGTGGCTGCATGCAGTACCGAGGGAGGGGGAGAGGGCACTTGAGCTATCAAATGGTTGCTCCTCGTATTTATTTTTATTTATAAAAAGTGTTATATAGCGCAAACGTGACCCACGAGGGGTATCAGAGCGCTTTACAGTGTACAGTCAAGAACATAGATGGATGAGAAGATGTACACGCATTCAAATGTGTCAATTTGTACAGCAGAGATATAAAATATATGGATGGCAAACAGAGGACCAGGAATCTGCAGGGCGTTGTGCAATATACCGTTATTTAACATTAGGGGATTGTGCTAGCAAACAGATAAAAGCCGGTTAAGCTTTACATTACCTACAGTTATTAAGCATTAAGGGCTGTGCTATTAATCTTACATAAAATAGTCTCTTTCACTCCCCCGGAGGTAGGCAATGATAAGTGAGTCTTAAAGATGACTCGGTGACGGCCTAGAATTAAGACTTAGGATGAGAATTTGTTCATTAGTAGTATTTTTACTTCTTTTTTGAATGCGGTAAAGGAAGAGATTCCACGCACTACTGGAGGTAAGGAGTTCCAAATCTTAGGAGCAATCCCTGAGAAAGCTCTGCAGCCAGTTCTCTTCTTATGGAAGGATTGAGGTTTCAGAAGGAAAGTACTCGCACTTCGTAGTTGTCTGCAACCTCCAGATCTTTCCAACTTTAGAGCCAAGTAAGTGGGTGTATTGTTATTAATTGCTTTGTGTGTCATGCAGGCCACTTTTAGGTGAATTCTTGCCTCGTAAGGCAACCAGTTCAGGGCTTTCAAGGTTGGGGAGATGTGACTGTTTCTTTTGGTTCCTGATAATAGTCTAGCAGCAGCATTCAGTGATGCCCTCAGCAGAGCCAGTTTGTATTTTGGGAGACCGCAGAGCGTGGTGCTTCCGTAGTCTAATCTTGGCAGCACTAGGGCTTGTACTGCCGTTTTTAGATCAGCTTGAGAGAGGAAGGGTTTGAGTTTCCTTAATATAGTCAACTTGTGATTGGCTACCTTGGTGGCATTAGAGATGTGCGAATGCATATTAAGATGTTTCTCTATGGTGATTCCTAGGGATTTTGTTGAGTCAATGATGCAGGGAACACAGTCAAAAGAGGTTAGGTGTTTTAGCCATAGGTCTAAATTCGGTGTGTGGCTCGGGGGCGAGTTGAGGATGAATTCCTTTTTTTGGTATTCAGCACAAGGTGGTTGTTAGTGAGCCAGCTTTGAGTGTTCATTGCCCTCAACACTATTCTACTGAAGTCTTCTGGGGTGGAGATTTTCAGATACAGCTGGGTGTCATCCGCGTACAGGTGATATAGAATGTTAGCTGATTTCAGTGTGTTTGCCAAAGTCTCCATAATTGCGTAGCTTATGGGTAGCTTATCTGTGTGCTCATCAGTTTCACTGAGTGCTAAGCGAAAGTCCAAACCATGAGGGCCCACAGCCTGGCGATTCTGGTCATGTTGCTTGTCACCGATTTATATTTCCTCCTCACTGCTGATCATACTAAGGCCCTCACCTTCCTGACTGGAATTAGGTGCTTGGGGGATCCTCATGGCTAACACTAGTGGGATTCTAATACATGAAACGGTGAGCACTGAAGACCCGCTCGAGGTCAAATACTTGAGGCACTCATACACTTCTGCCCATTAACAATGATGCTGTCAATGATAGTGCCATCAACTGAAGCGCCCAGGAAGAAATGTCAACAGGGTTGATATCAATGTGGCCGCAGACTAAGTCAGCTATGTAGTGACCGTTAATGAAGTGACAGTCATCCTTGGATTGGTCGTCGACTGAAGCACTGACAGAACAGAGGCCCTTGCCTTCCATGAAGGGTGCTTGGAGACAGCTGTGGATTGTTGGGTCGTCGGTGGGACATTTTTGGTCTTAGAGGATATACTCGCTGATGAAAATTGAACAATTATCGATGAAGGTTTTGTCACGGACTGGGTTGTTTATTATTGAAAATGTAGTTTCAACATCGGAGGTTCAAGAAATGTCAATATATACCCCAAAGTCTTTGGTTTCTTGATTTTCACAGAATGCTAGCTACCTGTAGCAGTAGTCTGCCCATTAGAAACAGTCAAAGAGCGTAGAAACTGAAAGATACTTGGAGGAAGTGGTTGACCAAATCAAGTTAAGATTCTTGACCTTAGCATCTTAATCGGGACACATTTCTTTCAGGATGCATAAGGTTCTTACCTCCCTGTTGAGAGTCTAGTTACTGAAGTTATCACAGATGTCACTATTATCTGACGCATGTTCCGAGTGTGATGACACAGTGTAGGAAGCTGGGTTTCTGTTGCAGTAACCCCCCACATTTTGCCAGACTACTGAGGCACTTTGACTGGATGTGCCCTGGGTCCCTGCCAATCAGGTTCCCAGGGCCTGTGTTCTTTCCCAAAAACTGTACCTTGTACCCCCAATTGGCACCTCTCTGGCCACATGTCAGTCCCTTGTAAAAGAGGTACAATGGGTACCAAGGGCACTGTGGCCAGGGAAGACCTCTAAGGGCTGCAGCACTTATTGTGTCACCCTTAGAGGCCCTGTACCTTTACACACACACACACACACACACTGCCATTGTAGGCTGAGTGTTTTGGTGCAGAACAAAGTGAAGAGTCGACATGACACACAATCCCTGTGTTGCATGCCTACAACCCACTGCCCTGGGATAGGTCAGGCACCCCTCTAGCTGGGTGCACTATACCAATGGTGAGGATACAGGTGCATGAGCCCTGGACCCCTACAGTGTCTAAGCCAATTCTTAGATATTGTAAGTGCAGTACTGCCACCAAGAGTATATAATGCTGGGAGTTTGTCATTTCGAACTCCACATCATCATGATAGCTTTACTGAAAACTGGGAAGTTTTGTATCAAACGTCTCAGCACATTAAACCCACTCTGATGCCAGTGTGGGATTTAGAGATAAATGCACTCAGAGGACATCTTAGAGATGCCTCCTGAAAAACGACCAGCCTCTGGTGGGTTCCCTGACTAGTACACACCAGCCTGCCACCACGAGACATGTTTCTGGACCCCTGGGGTGGGAGCCTTCGCTTCCCGAGCCCAGAAACAAAGCCTTTCCTGGGCGGAGGTGTTCACACCTCCCCCAGGCCAGGAAGAGCCATCTTTGGCAGGGAAGGTTCAAAGGCCTTGCAGCCTTTGTAATGCGACCCCCAGCCTCTCCTGCTATCAGGAGCAGGCCCCCTTCCTGTCTCCCCTCCTTTTCTGCAGGAAGACATGTGGGAAAAATTAGCCAGCCCAGAAGGTGTGCCCACCTCTGCTAACCCTGGAGGCGAGGTGAAGCCCAGTCTTCAGTGCCCGCCATCTTGCAGATGGCAGGCACCCCCCAATCAGGGATTGTGCTCACTACCCGACGTGGGGTGAGCTCACCAAGGGTGTAGTCACCCGAAGGTCAGTAGCCCACTGGCTACAGACCTCGAGACCCCCAAAATGCCCCCTAAATATAGTATTTAGGGGGCAGCCCTGAGCCAAGAAGACCTACGTATACTACGAAAAAGGACAAAAGAAGACACCCAGCAGAGGAGACTGCAGAGAACAACTGACTTGGCCCCAGCCCTACTGGCTCGTCTGCACTTTCCAGAGATCCTGTGCCAAAAGTCGCCTTGTCCTCAGCCTGCGATCTCCAGAACCCTGGGAGGACTGACTGCCTTCAACAAAGACTGGATCTCCTGTGAACAGCAGCTCTGTTCAAAAGAACCACTAAAGACAGACTGAGCCTGCTGAGGACGAAGAAACCCGACGGCTGGAACCACCACAGCACCCATCGCCTACGGTAAGAGTTAGAGTGGCTCACCGGTCCCAGCTAGGTCCCCCAAGGCTCCAGAGTCCCAGTCCACCATGGGTTGACCCCTCCAGGTATCCCCGACATCACCTGCAGCCTCTGCACAGACACCCCCAACCACGAGAGACCCCATAAGGTGAAATCCGACCTCAAGACACCTATGCATCCAGCCGCCTGGCAGAAAAGAACCTGAGGTGCACCTACGACCCAGAGCCCTCTAACGTACCTGCCCAGCCATTGGTTCCTCGCGGAAGTCTTCCTGGACTGAGCCTGCAGCTAAAAACCACAACCGAAAATCCCCATTGAAAACTGGGCACCCGATGCCAAAACAGCACCTTGCACCCAGCCGCCCGTGTGCTGCTGCAGTGTGTGTGCTAAGCCGAATCCGCCTTTGCCCTGACCCTAACACCAGGAGCTTTGCTCCCACAAACCTGTGGCCTCCTCGTGAGCAGCCACCAACCGGAGGTCCCCTATCTCCCACTGGATAACATTGGGCATCAGCACTCTGCACCCGGCCGCCCTAGTGCCGCTGAGGGTGTTTTGAGAGTGCATCTTTGACCCTGGGAGAACACTTGTTCTAACCCCAGAAACTCAACCCCAAAGACCGAGTACTTAGCTGGTAACCAATAACTTCATTTCTCTCTGTAGGAATACATTGACTGTTTTTCTCTGAAAAAATATTTTGAGTGTGGAGTTGATTTGTAGGGAAACCTGGAAAACTACAACTGTGCAAAACTGATTTTACTTATCTTTTCTCTGGTTATGTCTCAGTGTCTCAAGGCATATCACACTGAGTAGAAAAAGTAACTTAAAAAGTAATCTAAAAAAGTAACTAAAAAGTAATCTGAAGAGTAATTTCGATATTTTCACTTACCTGTATTTCAATCAAACTGCATGTGAACCTGCATTTAATTGTAAACACTGCATTGGATTTTGCAAAGCATTTATTTCACTTACCTTCGTTAGGCTTGGCTTGGTTCTAGAAACAAAATAAGTTAATATTTTTAGACAAACAAAATCAATCTGTTAGACCTGTCAGCCCTTTGGGTGGTCCCTCCTCATCATTATTTATTTTGTCCCACTACTGCCTCAAACCCTGTTATAATTTTTCCTTTTTGGGAACCACCAGACTTTTTAGTGTTGATGCAGGGTCGGGGAGCCATTTTCCCTACCCCTGGAACTTCTGTCTGAGGGCCTGAGACACAAAATGGTGGCCACCCATTGTCACCTGTGACATAACCAGAACTCACTGGAGGTTTCTAGAACCTCCTGGAACATTCTAGAATCTTGTGATAGTGGGAGGCAGTTTAGAATGTTGGGAGGCCATCTCAGAGTGGCAGTTGGCATCTGACTGGAGAGGAGAGAGGACAGAGATAGAAGGAGGTCGGAGTAAGGCAGCAGAGGTGGAAACCAGTGCTTGGAGTGGGGTCCAGAAACCCACCCTTGATGCTAGTCCCTACTGACCAAGCCCAGCCTAAAGCCCTGTGTGGGACCAAGACCAGAAGAACCATCTTAAGGAACTGAACATTTGGAACAGGCCTTAAAGAGGAAGAACAGCAAGCCCCTGACCTGTTCAGCGGTGTCCTCCTGGAGTCCTGACGTCGAGAAGCCTGGAGACCTGGGGCCTGAGGTAGAGAAGCGGCGCTGACAGAAAGCAGACGTCGTACCCGGAGCCGCCAGAGGTCGAGTGAGGATGCCGACGGAGGTCGAGTGGGGAGTCACCTGAGGTCGAGGTGAGGCGTCGACGGGGGAGTGAAGTCCGCCCACCGGAGTCGCCGGAAACGGAGGTGAAGCGCGCCGGAGGTCGGGAGTGGAGATCGCACTCCGGAGACACCCGGAAGCGGGGAGACTGTGTCCCTGCGACGCCGGAAGGCGACATCGAGTCGAGACCGCCCAGCGACATCGAGTCGAGACCGCCCAGCGACATCGAGTCGAGACCGCCCAGCGACATCGAGTCGAGACCGCCCAGCGACATCGAGTCGAGACCGCCCAGCGACATCGAGTCGAGACCGCCCAGCGACATCGATCCGGAGCCGCCTCACGGCGTCGACACGGCGCCGAGCGGAGCCGATCGTCGAGGAAGGGACAGTAAGTGGTAGAGGGGGCGTCTGAGGCCCCGTGGAGCCCTAAAAGACCATCCTAGGGGTTAAAGAGGTGTTAGGACCAGCCTGGGAGTGCCAGGGGTGAACTGAGACTGGTACAGTGACCTCTGAAAAGGGCTGTGTAGTTTGGAGGGCCAGATCTTTAGGTTACCCTTGTTCTACCTCAGCTTAGGCCCCAGCCTTGACCAACCTAGGTGGGACACCCCCATGCCATCTAAATGTCCATAAGCTGTGTTTGGGCAAAGTAAGACCAAGTGACCTCATGAAAGTGATCTGATCTGTAATTGTCATTGATTGGTTTACCTTAATTATTGAAGGTGCTTTATTTATTGTCTTCCACTAATTTATTCTTGCACTGTATTTATTGTCTGACTGTATTTATTTGCCGTCTATATTTATTGCACCCCTATTTATTCTTTGCTTAATGATGACCTGAACCTATTTATTGAAATTCCGAAGTAGCATTGTTTATTTGACCTGCTCTTTGGAAGGAAAATCCTATTGTATTGTATTTATGATGTGAAGCCTGCAACTAAGAGAAAATAAGATAAAGACATATATTTTCATCTTGACTTCCATAATTTTTTACGGTGTAGTGTCGTTTTTGGAACGGATGAACGCATGGTTATTGTGAGGGTGTGACGTACGCTTAACACGGTGCCTGACCCCCAACCGCTCGAGCCAAGCTACCACTGTGCTGGGAACCTGGTGACTGCTAACCCGGTTGCCTGGTTTCCAACATAAAATTGGTGTTCAGTGGTGGGATAGAGCTGTGCTTGCGTCTACTCGACAATAACTTTGGGTAGTCCATAGGCCTACACCGGGAGTTTTCTCCAAGCGGACTTCCTAATTTTGAGTTTTGTTTTTTCCAAATTTACTTCTGGTGGTGGGAGGAGGTATTACAAAAGGTACCCCCCTGCATAGCTTCTGTAAGCAACTGTCTTCTATCCTGAGTGGGCAAAATGGAGTTTGTGTTGGAGGATGTGGAAACTTACACTGTGGCCCAACTCAGAGAGTTTTGTCAGCGAGAGGGGGTGTTTTGTCCCCAAGGTGCAAAGAAGGGTGAGCTCCAGACCAGCTTGAGGGCTTGGGGGGAGGCACGACGAGAAAGTAAGGTTGAGAAGGAGGACAGGGATGGAGAGACTGACAGCGAGGGAGCTGGTGTGTACCAATCTGAGGTGGGGAACCTATTAGCGGGGCCCAGAACACTTTCAAGGAAGGGCAGCAGTGTTTCTAGCAACGGCTTATTAGAAGCAGAATTAACTGACCGGAGGGAGAAAAGACAGCTCACCTGGGAGTTGGCGAAGCTGGAGAAAGAAAAGGAGGAACAGAGGATGGCTCACTAGTGGAGGCTCAGGGAGATAGATCTCCAGATCCTACGGGTCGGGGCACACACTGTTCCTAATGGTGGCAGCGAAGGCAGAGAAATCACCAGGGAACCCAAACCCTATCTGCCAAAAGACATAGTAGCTAGCTATAGTGCGGGAGATGATATCGCCAAGTGGCTAGCGGCCTATGAGGTCTCTTTAAGAGCCCATGGGGTTCCAGAGAAATATTGGGGAGGGGGATTGTATAAATACATGCCTCCAGCTGGCAGGGATACATTATTGGCCCTGGAGCAGGATGAGCAGACCCACTACCCCACCATGAAAGTGGCGCTCGTGAGGAAGTTTGGACTAACACCCGAGAAGTACAGACAGAAGTTCCGGGGTAGCCACAAACTGGGCACACAGAATTGGGTGGATTTCCTGGACTATGCAAAGAAGGCATTAGAGGGTTGGATACAGGGCAGCGAGGTGAGGGACTACGAGGGGTTGTTTGATTTGATGTTGAAGGAACACCTGCTCGAAAAATGTTTCCCCGAACTGCGTCAACACCTGGTGGATAGCAAGCTGACCAATCCTCGGAAGCTTGCTGAGGAGGCGGACATTTGGGCTAGTACCCGGGTGTCCACAAGGGGGACTGGAGGGGACTCTCAAAAGACCGGACAGGGTGCCCCCCAGAAGAAAGAGGGAGGGGAAAAGAAAACGGAGTTCTCTAAAGGCCCCCAAAATAGTTTCCAAGGGAAGGGAACAGGATTCACCCCTAGGGCTAACCCACCCAGAAACCCTAATCCTGGCCAGAGTCAGCAGCCAAGGGTTGTCCATTGCTTCGAGTGCGGTGGTGTCGGACACTATAAGGGAGATGTGAAGTGCCCGAAAAGACCACCCCTCCCATCGGAGGGAAGGCCCCCGGAGTAGCTAGTGTAGTGCTCGGGGAGGAGATGCCTTTAGATAAGGGAAGGGAGTGGGCGGGTGTCACTTTAGTGTCCCTGGGAGAACGGGAGATGGTTCCTAAGATCCAGGTGCCCGCAAATACCACAAAGTATGGGCAGTGGGTCACCATCAATGGCCAAAGAGGGGAGGCTCTGAGAGACACAGGAGCCAGTATGACTATGGTACGTAGCCAACTGGTGTCTCCAGAGCAGGTGATTCCCAGTGTACTCCACCCTGCCGCGATGGCTGACGGCAGAATGGGCCACTATCCGGTGGCCGAGGTTCCATTTGAATGGGAAGGGGTTGCAGGGTTGCTTTGAGTTGCCGTAAGCCCTGCCGTGCCAGTCGATTGTCTGCTGGGGAATGACATGGAGCATAATGCTTGGAAGGAGGTGGAATACCGGACTCATGCTGAGATGCTGGGTACACCTGACTGGGCCTGTGTCAGCACAGGGTCTGCGACTACCCGGAGGGGGAGTTCGTTTAGGCGGGAGCCTGGAACAAAGGCACAGCCAGCTGCCGACCAAGGGAAGAACCGAGGGCAGGAGGAGCCTGCCTCGACATCCGTGCCCCGTGTGACGGATAGGCCACCGGAGGTGGTGGACCAGGAGTCCGCGGAGGGGGATGTTACCGAACTGGAGAACCTACCTATCCCGGCCGAGTGGCACGTGGAGGGAGGGCCGACCAGGGAGGAATTCTGCAAGGGCCAGAGGGAGTGTCCTACCCTTGAGGGACTGAGGAGACAGGCCGAAGCCCAGGCAGCAGGGAACGTTGAGGGGAACTACAACATCTACTGGGAGGATGGCCTCCTCTACAGTGAACCCAAGGCACCCATGCACGGTTAGTCACGGGCCTTGGTTGTCCCTCAACGTTATTGAGCCTTTCTCCTGGAATTGGCTCATGAGATCCCCTTGGCAGGACACCTGGGGCAAGACAAGACCTTTGCCCGTCTTGTCCCACACTTTTATTGGCCTCAAATGAAAGTGTCGTCCGACACCTACTGCCGGACGTGTGTGTCTTGTCAAGCCAGTGGGAAAACAGGGGTGAAGCTGAAAGCTCCCCTGGAACCACTTCCTGTCGTTAGCACCCCCTTTGAAAGGGTGGGCATCGACATTGTGGGTCAGTTAGATCCGCCTACTACAGCTGGTCACAGGTTTATCCTGGTTCTGGTGGATCATGCCACACGGTACCCAGAGGCTATACCTCTGAGGACCATTACTGCACCTGTTGTGGCTAGGGCCCTGATGGGAATCTTTACCCGAGTGGGTTTTCCCAAGGAAGTTGTGTCTGACAGGGGGACCAACTTCATGTCAGCATACATGCAGGCCATGTGGAAGGAGTGTGGAGTGACCTACCGGTTCACCACTCCTTACCATCCCCAGACCAATGGTCTGGTGGAGAGGTTCAATAAAACCTTGAAAGGCATGATCAGAAGTCTGCCTGAAAGCCTGCGGAGGAAATGGGACGTCCTCCTACCCTGTCTATTGTTTTCTTACAGGGAAGTGCCACAGAAGGGAGTGGGCTTCAGCCCCTTCGAGCTTTTGTATGGGCACCCTGTGCGTGGACCTCTCGGCCTGGTGAGACGGATGGGAAATAACTCCCTGAAAGCTTCCCCAGGACGTGGTGAGCTACATGCTGGCCTTCCGGAGCCAAATGGCTAAGTTGTGGAAGCAAGCTTCTGACAACTTGGAAGCCAGCCAAGCAGTGATGAAGGCGTGGTATGACCACAATGCTCATCCGGTGGAGTTGGAGCCTGGCCAGAAGGTGTGGGTGATCGAACCAGGAGAGCTTAGCGCCCTCCAGGATCGCTGGTCAGGACCCTTTGAGGTGTTGGAGAAGAAGGGTAAGGCTACCTACTTGGTGGATCTGAAGACCCCTCGCCAGCCCCTACGGGTGCTGCATGCCAACCGCCTCAAACCCCACCATGAGAGGCCCGAAGTCATCGTGCTGATGGTGACTGACGGAGCAGAGGACGTGGAAAGCGAGCCTCTCCCAGACTTATTTGCGTCTCAAGAGAAGGATGGGTTGGTGGAGGGAGTGATTCTCTCCCAGTCTCTAACTCCTGAACAGCAGGAGGACTGCCGCCAGGTCCTGGGGCAGTACTCTTCGTTGTTCTCCCTTGTTCCGGGTAGGACTCACCTGTGCGTCCATGATGTGGACACAGGAGACAGCCCACCTGTGAAATCAAAGATCTACCGGATGACAGACAAGGTGAAGGCCAGCATTCACAGTGAAGTCACTAAGATGCTGGAGCTAGGAGTGATTGAACCTTCCAGCAGCCCCTGGTCCAGTCCGGTGGTATTAGTACCAAAAGCTGTACCACCGGGTGCCCAACCGGAACTGAGGTTCTGTGTGGACTACCGGGGACTGAACTCAGTAACCAAGACTGATGCTCATCCGATCCCGAGGGCGGATGAACTGATTGACCGGCTGGGAGCTGCCCAATATCTGAGTACCTTTGACCTTACTTCCGGGTACTGGCAGATCTCTCTGACTGATGGAGCTAAGGAAAGGTCAGCCTTCTCCACGCCCAAGGGCCACTACCAGTTCTGCGTGATGCCCTTTGGGCTCAAGAACGCACCTGCCACGTTTCAGCGTCTGGTGAACCAGATCCTCGCTGGAATGGAGAGTTTCTCTGCTGCTTATCTGGACGACATTGCCGTCTTCAGTAACAGCTGGGAGGATCATTTGCGTCACCTGCAAGCTGTTCTCCAGGCCCTGAAGCACGCTGGTTTAACGATCAAGGCCAGTAAATGCCAGATCGGGCAGGGGTCGGTAGTGTACCTTGGACACTTGGTGGGTAGGGGAGCGGTGCAACCCCTCCAGGCGAAAATCGAGGCCATCATGGCCTGGGAACCCCCCAAGACTCAGACCGAGGTCCGAGCTTTTCTGGGCCTCACCGGATATTACCGCCGCTTCGTGAAGGGGTATGGTACCATTGTGGCCCCCCTCACGGAGCTTACGTCCAAGAAGCAACCTCGACGGGTAGTCTGGACGGAGGCTTGTCAGCAGGCCTTTGTGAAACTGAAGCAAGCCATGTGCGAGGCCCCGGTCTTAAGGGCCCCAGACTTTCCCAAGGAGTTCATTGTCCAGACGGATGCATCGGAACATGGCATTGGGGCAGTGTTATCGCAACTCAATGAAGAGGGTCTGGATCAACCCGTGGTCTTCCTATCCCGGAGACTACTTCCCAGGGAACAGAAGTGGAGTGCAATAGAGCGTGAAGCCTTTGCAGTGGTATGGGCTATGAAGAAGTTGCGGCCATACCTGTTTGGCTCGCACTTCCTAGTTCAGACCGACCACAGACCCCTTCGGTGGCTGATGCAGATGAAGGGGGAGAATCCCAAGTTGCTAAGGTGGTCTATCTCCCTACAGGGAATGGACTTTCAGGTGGAACATCGGCCTGGAGTGGACCACGCCAATGCAGACGGTCTCTCAAGGTATTTCCGCCTTAGTGATGAGAACTCCCAAGGGGTTGGGTAGCTCTCCCCACTTTCAGCTGGGGGGGGACGCGTGTTAGACCTGTCAGCCCTTTGGGTGGTCCCTCCTCATCATTATTTATTTTGTCCCACTACTGCCTCAAACCCGGTTATAATTTTTCCTTTTTGGGAACCACCAGACTTTTTAGTGTTGATGCAGGGTCAGGGAGCCATTTTCCCTACCCCTGGAACTTCTGTCTGAGGGCCTGAGACACAAAATGGTGGCCACCCATTGTCACCTGTGACATAACCAGAACTCACTGGAGGTTTCTAGAACCTCCTGGAACATTCTAGAATCTTGTGATAGTGGGAGGCAGTTTAGAATGTTGGGAGGCCATCTCAGAGTGGCAGTTGGCATCTGACTGGAGAGGAGAGAGGACAGAGATAGAAGGAGGTCGGAGTAAGGCAGCAGAGGTGGAAACCAGTGCTTGGAGTGGGGTCCAGAAACCCACACTTGATGCTAGTCCCTACTGACCAAGCCCAGCCTAAAGCCCTGTGTGGGACCAAGACCAGAAGAACCATCTTAAGGAACTGAACATTTGGAACAGGCCTTAAAGAGGAAGAACAGCAAGCTCCTGACCTGTTCAGCGGTGTCCTCCTGGAGTCCTGACGTCGAGAAGCCTGGAGACCTGGGGCCTGAGGTAGAGAAGCGGCGCTGACAGAAAGCAGACGTCGTACCCGGAGCCGCCAGAGTGAGGGCGCCGACGGAGGTCGTGGAGAGGCACCGGAGGTCGAGTAGGGAGTCACCTGAGGTCGAGTGAGGACGCCGACGGAGATCGTGGAGAGGCCCCGGAGGTCGAGTGGGGAGTCACCTGAGGTCGAGGTCGAGGTGAGGCGTCGACGGGGGAGTGGAGATCGCACTCCGGAGACACCCGGAAGCGGGGAGACTGTGTCCCTGCGACGCCGGAAGGCGACATCCCGTCGAGACCGCCCAGCGACATCGAGTCGAGGCCGCCCAGCGACATCGAGTCGAGGCCGCCCAGCGACATCGAGTCGAGGCCGCCCAGCGACATCGATCCGGAGCCGCCTCACGGCGTCGACACGGCGCCGAGCGGAGCCGATCGTCGAGGAAGGGACAGTAAGTGGTAGAGGGGGCGTCTGAGGCCCCGTGGAGCCCTAAAAGACCATCCTAGGGGTTAAAGGGGTGTTAGGACCAGCCTGGGAGTGCCAGGGGTGAACTGAGACTGGTACAGTGACCTCTGAAAAGGGCTGTGTAGTTTGGAGGGCCAGATCTTTAGGTTACCCTTGTTCTGCCTCAGCTTAGGCCCCAGTCTTGACCAACCTAGGTGGGACACCCCCATGCCATCTAAATGTCCATAAGCTGTGTTTGGGCAAAGTAAGACCAAGTGACCTCATGAAAGTGATCTGATCTGTAATTGTCATTGATTGCTTTACCTTAATTATTGAAGGTGCTTTATTTATTGTCTTCCACTAATTTATTCTTGCACTCTATTTATTGTCTGACTGTATTTATTTGCCGTCTATATTTATTGCACCCCTATTTATTCTTTGCTTAATGATGACCTGAACCTATTTATTGAAATTCCGAAGTAGCATTGTTTATTTGACCTGCTCTTTTGAAGGAAAATCCTATTGTATTGTATTTATGATGTGAAGCCTGCAACTAAGAGAAAATAAGATAAAGACATATATATTTTCATCTTGACTTCCATAATTTTTTACGGTTAAGTGTCGTTTTTGGATCGGATGAACGCATGGTTATTGTGAGGGTGTGACGTACGCTTAACACGGTGCCTGACCCCCAACCGATCGAGCCAAGCTACCACTGTGCTGGGAACCTGGTGACTGCTAACCCGGTTGCCCGGTTTCCAACACAATCCATCTGTGTTCAGTCTTTGAGTGTATGACACTACCGTTTTCTTGACTCAAATAATCTAATGTCGTATTGACATCATTTAAATAAGAGTGTTATGGTTCGATGGACTTAGGTTAATATGCATCGAGAATCTTGAATTGGCCATTTGTGCGCCATCAAGTCTCACTGTTAGGGGATCCTCTTTACACCGTTCAAAGATGGCGTCCATATTGACATAGTAAACACATAACGTAGTTCCGGTCTCGTTAGTTTTAACTCGCACGAGACCGACACACATTTAAAATACACACGTCTAAGCGACCCAGATCTCTCCGAGAACCGTGACAGTGGCCAGCGGCAGGATTCTGTCCAGTACAGGTATGCGGACCCACTTTAATACTAGGCTCCCAATCTGTCATCCTTGGTGTCTGCCCCCTCCACTTTTGCATACAATGCTAGCCTTCGTTGTTGGGTTTTGTAAATAGAAGCTTTTGCCCCATGTGCTTCTTATAAGCCAGACTTTCCAACTTACTTTAGCTTAGGAGTTCTCAGCTCTCTGAAATTAGTGTACGCAACTATCTGGCAACAAATGCACCTTTAACAGGCATAATGCCAGTGCCCTTACATCAATGAGTAGAACTTAACGCTGCCCTCCTCTTCACATATATGGGAATTCTTGGGAGGAAGTAATATGACGACGTCATAACGAGGAGTCATGCTTTATGCATGCCCCTACAAACGGCTATAGCACAACCAACTGCATTCTGGTTTAAGCACATTGGCTATGTGCCGATATTTACAAATCCCTGGTATGTACGCTAGGGCCCAATCTGTCAATTAAATAAAAATAAAAGAAATCATGTCCTTTATGCAATAAACATAAAAATATAAAGATGTGCTCATCCGCAATCTAGAGTATCATAACGAGTTCACACTTTAAGCATGGTATTATATCTCTTTATTCCTCAGACAGCACTAGTTGGGATAAACCGAAAAAGCAAAAACATAAAAAAAAGAAGACTTTACAACATAGCACCACTATTGGAATTTAAGAAAAATACTGAGAAATTCAGCAATCCTGTTTTGCTTCAAAGGAAGGACTACTAGGGGTAAATAAATCCGCTAAAGATTACCCTATATGACATAGAACATTTTGTGTCTACAAGATATATAAATTTACTTCATCTTACTATCTTTCCAGCTTCATGCCTATACACTTACTGAAATTTGATATGGAAATCATCTAATTGGACTTCCCTTTACCTAACTGCTGGAGGTACATTTGACACATAAAAAGAACCGCCCTGTTAGACTTCGCCTTTGGGGCATAAATATAAATATTATGGCTCATTAAAATTATGTCCTCTCTTCCAGAAGAACAAGTTACTTACCTTCGGTAACGCTTTTTCTGGTGGATACAGTATCTGCCTGTGGATTCCTCACCTTGTGAATATCCCCTGCGCCAGCATTCCACTGAACTTTTCTTTCCCAGCACTCCACGTCGACGTGGGCGACGTCACAATGCATCGGCTCCGCTCTCGACTCCGTACGACGTCACCGGAGCCATAAGAAGCCCACGTCGGCGTGATGACGTCAGTTCCACCCATTTTTTCCGAGCCTTCGAGGCGAACAGGTGAACCAACGACAACTCCAAGTATACACAGTATACAGAATACCAATACATATACATAGCATACAAAGCAAAGGAATGCTAAACAAACAAGCATTTCCTACAAAAGTACCAGAAAGTACCAAAACATTTCAAACAAGACCTATTTCGTGGTATACAAAGGTGGACAACGGGGAGGCGGGTGGGCCAGTGTGGAATCCACAGGCAGATACTGTATCCACCAGAAAAAGCGTTACCGAAGGTAAGTAACTTGTTCTTCTGATGGATACATCTGCCAGTGGATTCCTCGCCTTGTGAATAGATTCCCACAGCAGTCCCCACTCCCGGAGGAGGGTGTCCACCTTCCTATACCAGAAAATCTTGTAAGACAGAGCGCACAAAGTGGCCCTCCCTCCTCATCTCGGAGTCCAAGCAATAATGCTTTGCGAAAGTATGGAGGGAGGCCCAAGTCGCGGCTTTACAAATGTCTGCCACAGGAACACCCCGGGCCAAAGCAGATGTAGAAGACTTAGCTCTAGTAGAGTGAGCACGAATACCCTCAGGAGTCTTACCAGCCAGGGCGTAGCAGATCTTGATGGCAAGGATGATCCATCTTGATAAGGTGCGCTTGTGCACCGCTCTACCCTTCGAATGACCAACGTAGCCAACGAAGAGTTGATCATCAAGACGGAAGTCTTTAGTCCTGTCCAGATAGAAACTCACAGCCCTCTTCGGGTCAAGGCGATGGAGTCTTTCCTCCTCTTTGGAAGGATGAGGGGGTGGATAGAAAACAGGGAGGGTAATAGACTGCCCCAAATGGAAAGGAGTAACAACTTTTGGCAGGAAGGCAGCCCTGGTTCTAAGAACCATCCTTTCAGCATGTAAAGTAAGAAAAGGGGGTTTAGAACTAAGAGCTTGAAGCTCACTTACCCTCCTTGCCGAGGTTATGGCTACAAGAAAAAACACCTTAAAGGACAACAGCCTCAACGGACAGCTATGTAGAGGCTCAAATGGGGACCCCATCAGAAAGGTTAAAACAAGATTAAGGTCCCACTGAGGCATTACAAATGGAGTGGGAGGAAACATGTTTGTAAGGCCCTTGATAAACCTCAGAACAACCGGAGATTTAAAAAGTGACGGTTGATCTGGAAGGCATAGAAAAGCCGATAAGGCCGAAAGATCGCCCTTGACCGTGGCCACAGCACAGCCCTGCTGAGCCAAGGAAAGAACAAACTGGAGAACATTAGAAAGATGGGCTTTTAAAGGGCCAATGGACCTCTCTCCACACCAATTAACAAACTTAGACCACCTATAGGAGTAAATGGACTTGGTGGAGTGTCGCCTGGCCGATAAAATAACGTCCACCACGTCAGGCGGGAGAGAGAATGAACTCAGGTTGCTCCGTTCAATCTCCAGGCATGAAGGTGTAAGCTCTGGAGGTGGGGGTGTAGAACCTGCCCCTCCAATTGCGAGAGGAGGTCTGCCCTCAGAGGTAGACGGAGCGGAGGGCACGAGGATAGGTGGAGAAGATCTGTGTACCACACCCTTCTTGGCCAATCCGGGGCGACCAATATGACTTGGGCCCGGTCTTGGCGAATCTTCCTCAGAACCAGAGGAATCAAGGGTATGGGAGGAAACGCATAAAGGAGTCGCGAGCCCCAACTCAACTGAAACACGTCCCCCAACACCCCCTGCATCGGATACTGGAGACTGCAGAATGACGGGCAGTGCGCGTTCTCGCGGGTGGCAAACCGGTCCACCCGAGGCGTCCCCCACGTCATAAAGACGAGACGAACCACCTCCAGATGGAGCCGTCACTCGTGGTCGGCGGAGAACTGCCGACTGAGACTGTCCGTACGCACGTTCAACACCCCGGCCAGATGATTTGCCATCAGACAAATCCGATGGTCCTGAACCCAGGACCATAGACGTAAGGCCTCTCTGCATAGGCAAAGAGACCCCACTCCTCCCTGCTTGTTGACATACCACATCGCGGTCGTGTTGTCTGTCAGGACTTGAATCGACCGACCGCGAAGGGAAGGGAGGAAGGCCTTGAGCGCCAAACGAATCGCCCGCAATTCCAGAAGGTTGATGTGAAGCAACCTCTCCTCTGGAGACCAAAGTCCTTTGATCTCCAGATCCCCCAGATGTGCACCCCACCCTAAAGTGGAGGCATCCGTTATCACTGTGGCCACCGATGGAGGCAGATGGAAGGGCTTTCCTTGTGACAGATTGCCCTCCACGCTCCACCAAGATAGATCCGCTGCAGCTTCTCTGGAGATCTTGATCGACTCCCTGAGATCCCCGTTGTGCTGATACCACTGCTTGCGGAGGCACCACTGGAACGCCCTCATGTGCCAGCGTGCGTGGTTGACCAACAGAATGCAGGAGGCAAACAGACCGAGCAGGCGAAGGACCTTCAGAACCGGAACAACCGCTCCACTGTGGAATAAAGGGACCATCTCCTGAATGTCGAGAATCCTTTGAGGAGGAGGGAATGCTCGACACACAGTAGTGTCCAGTACCGCCCCTATGAACAGGTTGCGTTGAGAGGGCACCAGGTGAGATTTGGGCACATTGATCAAAAAACCCAAGTCGAATAACAGCTGAGATGTTACCTGCAGATGACGCTGCACTATCTCTGGGCACGCTGCCTTCAGAAGCCAGTCGTCCAGGTAAGGGAAAACCGGGACCCCCGACCTCCTGAGATGAGCAGCCACCACTGCCATCACCTTTGTGAAGACTCGAGGTGCGGTAGTAAGACCAAACGGGAGGACCGCAAACTGGTAATGTTGCGACCCAACCGTAAAACGGAGATACTTCCTGTGCGACTTCAGGATTGGGACATGGAAGTACGCGTCCTGCAAGTCGAGCGACACCATCCAGTCTCCTTGCTGCAACGCTTGAAGAACCTGCGCAAGCGTCAGCATCTTGAATTTCTCCTGTTTCAGGTAAAAGTTCAAGACTCTGAGGTCCAGGATTGGACGCAATCTGCCGTCCTTTTTGGGAATCAGGAAATACCGGGAGTAGCATCCCTGACCCCTTTCCTGCTCCGGAACCACCTCTATTGCACCCTTTTGAAGCAAGGCTAGAACTTCCTTCTGCAGGAGAAGCAGATGGTCTTCCGAGCAATAACCTTGGCAAGGAGGGTAAGGGGGAGGAAACTCCCGAAAGGGAAGGGTGTACCCAGTCTCCACGAGGTTCAAAACCCAAAGGTCGGTTGTAACAGATTTCCAACCTCGTAGAAAGTAGGACACCCGACCCCCCACAGGTCTTACATGATCCAGGATGGGGGATCTAGGGCTGCTTCCCTGAAGCCTCATTTGGAGCAGAGGAGGAAGAGGGGTTGCAACCAGAACCTCTCCGACCCCTTTGCTTCCCTCTATAGGACCTATAGCTGTTGTTGCTGCTGCTGTTGTGGCTGTCGGAAGGAACGAAAGGATGATCTTCCGAATCCCCTAAACTTTCGAAAAGCTGTACCCCTAGCAGGAGCCTGCAGATCCAAGGACTTTGCCGTCAATCTGCTGTCCTTAAATCGTTGAAGGGCAGAGTCTGCCTTTTCCCCAAACAGTTTCTGACCGTCAAATGGTAGATCAACCAACGTGGCCTGAACATCTGCTGAGAATCCAGAGGAACGGAGCCAAGCCTCCCTCCTTGCGGCTATAGACGACCCCATAATTCTCGCCACCGAGTCCGCCGTATCCTGCCCAGACTGGATCACCTGCCTGGCAGCCGCCTGAGTGTCCGCAACAACTTCCAAGAAGGACGCCTTATCCCCTCAGGCAACTTAGGGGCCAAAGATTTGATAGAGTCCATCAAGGCATGAACATAACGCCCCAGCAAGCATGTGGCATTAGACGATTTCAGCGCCATACTTCCTGAGGAGAAGGTCTTCTTGGCCGCCTGATCAACTTTCTTTGATTCCCTATCAGCCGGAGACTGAGGGAAAGCACCCGAAGCATGTTTAGAACATGAAGCCTGCACAACTAGGCTTTCCGGAGATGGATGTGTAGACAAAAAATCCGGATCTCCTGGTGCAACTCTGTACCTCCTTGCCACCTGTCTGCAAACCGCCGGAGCTGAAAGAGGTTTCTTCCACACCTCCAACACTGGTTCCAAAACGGCCTCATTGAAAGGCAACAAAGGCTCTGAAGCCGACGACGGAGAGTGCAACACCTCCGTAAGCAGGTTAGACTTGTACTCCACAGAGGGTAGCTGCAGATCTAACAACTCCGCGGCCTTCTTAATCACCACATGGTAGGGTGCCAATTCTTGTGGGGGAGAAGACCTTGCAGAAGCATGCTCCCACTCTGGGGTGGTATCCAAACCACTTGCCTCTTCGATTCGTCCAAACTCATCCGAAGAAGAGTCGACTTCACCTTCTTCCACCTCTGCTCGATATCTCCCTTCCTCCAATACCCTTTGGGCCTCCCGTCTCGACCAGATCAGGGGAGCCGGCGTCGTCGACGTCGTACGCGGCGTCGGTGGAGCCAGAGGTACCGGAGTCGGAGGCGCCATAGGTGGAGTCGGTGGAGTCGGCGGCGCCGGACGCGGCGCCGTTGGAGTCAGTCCCAGCTTCGAGGAAGGCTCCGAAGACTGACGGTCCATCCGAGGTCGAGTCGGATCCCCAGCCGGCGCCGGAAAATGCCAAGAAGGCGCCATCGGCATAAAGGGCAGAAAGGGGGCCTGAGCGTAATGCTGCGGCACCCCTAGCGTAAAGGCCATCGGACCCACGGGACCAGTTGGTGCTCCGGATGGGAAGGCCGCCCTATTAAAAATACCATACATGGCATTCAGAAAGCTTGAGGAATCTGTACCTGGAGCCGGGAATTGGGGATAAGGGACCGTCCCTGTATCCCCTTGTGGAGTCACCGGCGTCGGCTCCGCAGAATCATCCACCGGAGCCACAGAGTCATCCGGTACCGGAGCAGTCTCCTCCTGCTCTTGCTCATCCAAAGGAACATCAGACTCCACTTGACCCGGAGTCGAAGCCTTAGACGGAGCCGGTGACGGCGTCGGGGAACGAACTGGAGCCCGCTTCGGCGAGGGAGACTTCGGAGACTCAGAAGGAGAAGGTGACAAGGCCTTGCTCTGACGTAGATGGGGCGAAGCCGACCTCGACTTCCTGGACTTCGAGGACCGACGCCGAGAAGAAGGCTTCCTCTTCTTGTGGTGTTTCTTCGACTTCGACGACCTCGAAGTCGATGACTCCCGCCTCGACTTCTCCTTTTTTCTCCCTCTCTTCTCCTCAGCGATCTTCTTCATGAAGAGCTTAGTCTTCCTCTCCTTCAGCGCTTTAGGATTCAAGCTCCGACAGCACCCGCATTCTTCCATACCGTGGTCTGAATAAAGACACCATAAGCAGTCCTGATGCGGATCCGTCATGGACATCAGGCCTCCGCATTCCCTACACGGCTTAAAGCCCGACTTCCTCGTCGAAGACATACTGAATTTTACACAGTAACACAGCTAAACTACAAACTAGGCCATCCCATTTGGGGAAATGATACGCATCCGAAGGAATTGTAGTGAGGATGGCAACTTTGAACACCAGACTACATTAGCTATGAATAGGCTACACAAGAGAGGGTACAAACATGACATCTTAGAGTTGGCTAAACGCAGGGCTACACAACTGAATAGAAGGGATCTACTTGTTAAGAACTGTAAGGATACTCCTAAACAACATGAAAGACTTGCTTTCATTACGACATTTTCCACTCTCAATCATGAAGTATTTAAGGTACTCAATAGACATTGGCCTATCCTTCAAGGAGCGCCAGGTATCAACAGCGTAATCACGTCTAGACCTTCGATGACCTTCAGAAAAAGCAGAACCATCAGGGACAGCCTTTGCCCGAGCTACACATTGCCACAGCCCCCGAAGCTAGGTTGGCTTAAAAAACCTTTAGGGTTTTACACCTGTAGTTCCTGCAACATTTGCAACCTAGGATGTAACAAAACTCTGACGTTCAAGTACAACTCTGACAGACAACATACTATTCACCACTTCATTAACTGTCTTACCAGTTTTGTGGTGTATGTCCTGATATGTGGATGTAACAAAATCTATGTAGGTAGTACTGTAAGACCACTCAAAACCCGCATACAGGAACATCGCAGAGCTGCAATGCATGGG
This sequence comes from Triturus cristatus, assembly GCF_964204655.1. NCBI lineage: Eukaryota > Metazoa > Chordata > Amphibia > Caudata > Salamandridae > Triturus > Triturus cristatus. The sequence goes on along the minus strand of NC_140592.1, from coordinate 1,095,872,238 downwards.
GACACTTCATATGCCTTAGTGACACACCCCTGCAGAGAGGGTGTGGACAGGTCTAGATTTCGGTTTCACGGCATTGATGTAGCCCTACCAGGAAATCGAGGGGGTGATAGAGAACTCAGACTAAGGCAACTGGAGGCGAGATGGATTTGTACCCTGCGGGCAGTTGCAATGGGCTTTAACAATGATAATGAATTGCACTATTTCTTATAAATTGATTACGGATTTCAAACAGCGTAACCACATTGAGAAATAGATTTCTTGCTCGAACATGTCAAAGTTTGTATGTAGGTTCATGTAATGTATAAAATTGTTTATTACATCAAAACGTATGGACATTTTCGTTAGCTCTATGACCCATTTTCCATTACTCTCTGTATTCAGAGTGGACAATTGATTATTATTGGGTGTGTCTTTGATGTATCAAACACAGCTCATTACTATGTTTTCAACCTGTCTGCTAATACTGTTCCTTTGTGGTTACAATTTACACAAACCAGTCTACTGGTCGAATGTACCCTAGCCATCTTTTCTGCATGAGCGTGTATTCTATCGTTTGTACTATTATGTCAATGCTATAATAGTATGTTTCATAGTAAGTTCTTGTCATCCTACAGTCGTTGTTCCTTTTACTGCAATGACCCTTTTTGACTTTAAAGTGTTATTTAATCACAGCTTCCTTTACTCTATTTCTCCTGGATAACCAGAAATAAGATTAAACTTCAGACTTGATTTTCCTCCCATTTCTAGATGTAATGACTAAAAACACATGATATTCAAACACACCTACTTGTTCTTATTCTTTCCCTTTTTGGATAGAGTCCGAGTCTCTCAACAGACGATCTACTTATGTTCTACTCCTAAATGGTTCAGCATAAATATGGGTCCTCTTATGGCCCCTTTTTAATTCTGACTTTTAGTCGCTTACCTAGTGTTTTCTTTCTACATTTGCGCTGACCGCCCCACGCTAAATAGCTTCCGTTTTTCCAGCCATTTCATTACCCTCCACTCACTTTAATGCCGTACGCGTGGTACTTAAGATATTAGACACGCAGGTTTACACTCAACTGCCTTTTCCTGGCAACACTCAGGCACGTTACACTCCGGCCTCCGATACTTATTTTGCGAATTGCGGGTAGACACGACAAGACCATTTTGTCCCTGTAATTGGACAACATTAAACCATGTTTACTTTTGTCACCCGTCACCTCCTTATATTTGTGCGTTACAGTGTCCGTTCAAATCAAACATGGTATTCAGATTACATCTAAAACATACCGGAACTACTCCAATATGGAGGATTCCAGTTAGTGACGCGCTCTAGTATTCCAGCACTCGTCACCGTTACATACCGGACATAACCGACTTGGCGCGTTAGTATAAATGCATGGGCGTTGCCATTGCCAAGGTAACCGTTTCAACACGACGGGATTCACGGCGCCTCGGACTTCCGCTGGATTTAACACATTGAGTTTAACAAAGTAAGTGTCTGGTGGGGGACACGAGTATGTCGGACTTTGGATGCTTTCATGTGCAGAGATACCATTATGTCTTTGTGGTTACGAATGGCTGGTAGTTTGTCTTTTCCCAGGCTAATGATACTCTGCGGCATTTCAGACTGATGTGAACATACTTGGTAACCAGTGTTCTTAGGTGCCCTTTTCCCTTGCCTGAGATTTCCGTGTATGGACTGTAATTAGTCGGATTTGAAACACCGGTAATACACGGGTCAGCATTTTTCTTGGATGAATCTAACCAGTTGGGTTCTTACTTTACTAAACCGGAAGGTTCTCGTGAATTCTATGACTGTTTTCTGTCACTGTAGTTCACGTGGTACGGAAGCTTGCTTATACACTTTGAGGATACGTGGACGCGGTCTACTGAATTGGCGGGTTTACGTGTAGAACAGCTGTTTCTAACAATTAACATCCGTTTTAGGATCTGTATCTGTGGCTGGACACCGGGACATATGCCATCATTTACGCAATTTTGCGTTGTTTTTATTCTTTCTAACAGATCTGATCAGCCAGAGCTTCTTAACGTATACTATTGAAATTCTACATCAGACGTACTCACAATGCTCACTGGCTAATCACCTAGCAAGGTGAGTTGACACTACTGTGTTTCCACGCCATGATCATTTCCGATAGATGTTTGCCCACCTTGGTGCACTATTTATTGTACTTTCTTACATTACAGACACAATACTGGGTCCAGCTGCCTTCGTCACACTACTATGTGAATGTTTTGACGTGTGCTTACGTTTTATTAACCTTGGTAAGCGACTTCTCCTTTTTTTAACCTAGTTCTTCTACTTTTGGTCGCAACATTCTCTTAGCCCATTATAAATTCTTTGGACCTGGTGTAACTCATTTAGCTTTCTTTAATTCCTTTCGTCAGACACAGCTTTTGCTTTCTAGTACTTTGTGTCTACTGGTTTTTACGCGCTGTAATGCCTCATGCTCTTCCTTTGTTTCTCACAGTCCTTTCTTTTCCCTGCACGCTTTGGTGTTTCTTCAATACACGAGTCGTGTTTGTGCAGCCCCCTTTATGTATATATGAAATGTTACAAATATTGCATTTGTATGATCTCTAAACAGCCTTGAAGATGCCCATGTTTGGGCGAAACGCGTTGGCTGCGGATTTGGTTGCACCGAATTTTGGAATAAAGAACATCTGAAAATACTCAATCGCTGTGTGGACTCAGCACTCAGTTTTCAATTTGTATTAATACAATACTTTTGGTTTTGTGTTGCCTCTCATACTTGTGTATATATTTATTTATGGTCATCTAAGCAGCTGGCCATTTGAGGAGGGCAATACTCTCACTACTGCTAAGTGACAAGTCCAGGCTGTGCACTCGTGTATAACCTTGCTGCTTTATCTTATAACTGTCAAACTACAAACTAGCTAGAGAGCACTGGAAAAAAACCGTTGCGCGTCGACGGCGCGGAGAAAAGGGAACTGACGTCATCACGCCGACGTGGGCTTCTTATGGCTCCGGTGACGTCGTACGGAGTCGCGAGCGGAGCCGATGCATTGTTACGTCGCCCACGTCGACGTGGAGTGCTGGGAAAGAAAAGTTCCGTGGAATGCTGGCGCAGGGGATATTCACAAGGTGAGGAATCCACTGGCAGATGTATCCATCAGAATTTTACATTTTTTCAGATAAAATACAGAAGGCCTCTCTGGAAAGTTTACCTGTGGCCTTACACTGACTTCCAGGTTAGCACTCAGGAGTTTCTACCCACTTTGTGTAGGACTCACTCCTAATTCTAAATAAATATTGTGGGATAAGGTTGGAATTTCTATTACTATTTTCATCTTATTTCCTTCTCGGCTTTTCTATATCTAACCACATTGGGAACCCTATGGCCCTTTCGCTCTTTGCACATATTCCTTACTTCGGATAACCAACACACCTCAACAATGGGATGCACTTACTGTGTGAACGAGCACCAGTAGTAGAGAAGAGATAAATTATTCGATGCCATATATAAATACGAGGAAGTATCTCCTCTTGCAAATTGAATACGTTACCATACCTCCTGCTAATGTTACTATCCCTCCCTTTTTCTTACAGACATCCTGAAAAATTTTACATATCTTATTTTTTAAACATTTGTTGGTCCTGAAGAAGGTGGTCTCCCACTGGAAAGCGCGTTGACCGCGAATTTGTTTCCAGTAAAGTGGTATCGGAGATTGATATCTCCCCTAATGGGGACCTTGAGAAAGGAATGACCTAGTTCACTGGACGACATCTTTGAGACCATATTAAGGGTCCTTGTCCTTCTCTTTCCTCCCTTTTTTCCTTATTTGCCCTTCCTCCTCTTAGAGAGCAAGTCATATTATTGTATGAATGGAAGCATGTGGGAGTATGTAAGCACTTCTGAATGATGGGTTTTTATATGTTTAGGATGTCTTTTGGGAATTTAGTGTATTACGCATTTACAAAAAATACAATGAACAAAATTAATTACATTGTTTGTGGAATAGAAAAAAAATCACTTTTTTATATGCACATGTTATGATGTCAAACAAAAGATGTTTACAAAAAGATTAATAAATTGTCTAAAATTAAAAAAGACTAATGAATTGTTGTTTAAAATTACATGAGGATTTTGAATGATATGTAGCAGGACTTTTTTGGTAATGTAGAATCTTTACAGATCACTTTTCAAAATTAAATAGGCCAGTATAGAGGTTTCCCTAGTTTATACTTTATTTTGACTCCCTCCTCGAGAGCCTAAAATTATCTCATGGAGTACCTTTTGCCCCTCTTATTGTTCCAAAGAAGGTAAATGGCTTGACTTGAACCAAGCACACGTTTTGGTAAGGTTGTCAACCATGAAAAAAGGTTCCAAGGGCTCATGCAACCAAGTAGAAAAGGGTCAGCAAATGAAATGTCCCAAGGACCAAGTGCAAATACCACATTCTTAAAGAAAACATAGAAACTGATGAGATTCAGAACTCGTACAATGTTATCAGCTAGACTGTAGTATAAAATGTGAGCAATTCAGCCTCTATGGAGAGTTGGAGCTCAAAATGTCTCCACATGTTGCCTAGAGTTGCATGAGGACGTGGATAGACTACATATAGACTATAACTGTTTGATGGTTTTTGAGCTTACAGAAATACGGATGCATTACAAGAGATAGCCAAAGATTTCCTGTCTGATGACATCAAATATACAAGAATCTATGAAAGTGGCCACTGTTGGAGAAACATGTTTTAAATTGGTCTTTGTTGTGTAAAGTACATTGGGCATAATTTATACAAATGCAAGAAGGAATGTCAAAGTCGTATAGTTTCACTTATTGGCTTACGCCTACAGTTTGTGAAAATATCAGTTTCCCCAAGAGGTCTCAAAGAATTCCAGGAGTGACATTGGGAAGCTAATCTCACTGAAGTTTTCACATTCATAAACTTATTTCCATGCAACTTTAGCAAGACCAAGTTTCTGCATGTGTTGATGTGTTGATATGTGAAGTGATGATAAGTGTTTGTTCCTCAACAGGGAAAATATATTTCCTCATGGAGAAATGTCTGTCCACTGAACTAGGGCTGATGGTTGTATAGAAAGCGCACAAAACCCAAACGAGAATACCAACAATTTAACTCATGCTCTCTGCAATATTTCTTACACTAACATACAATGACAAGTAAAGCTAACTGAAGTTCTTTCATTACGCTTGAACAAACACAGTCCATCTTGGTTAAGTTAAATGCACTATCCTTGCCTAACTCAAGTCTCAGAGTAAATTTATTAAATGTCACTTGGATATTATCAACACTGTTTTACATTTTCTCAAAAGGCTCTCCAATTCCAAGAGGTAGCCTACCCCCATGTCCCAAAAGTTCCCAATATCATGCAGAGACTGGCAGGTTTTCATACAGCTCACTGTCATCTTCAGTCCCTACATAGAGTACCTTTGCACTTTACTCACCAACAAGAGCATTTCAAATTCACCAATATGCAAATGACACACAACTCGACTTGAAAGTCGTCTCAGTTCCATATTTACAAGGACTAAAACACTGCTTTCACCGCATCAAGACCGGGAAGTCCAGCACCTACCTGAAGATCAACCCCATCAAGACAGACCTCCTTTTATTTGGCAATAACAATAAGCAAGGAATAATACAAACCTGGCTCAATAACAAAGGAACCTCACACCTGCACTCTCAACTGAACAAAGTAAAAAATAATCTTCCCAAAAAGAGACTTAAATACTGCTGTTCGAGAACTCATTCTTTTGCATCTGGATTGTAAAAATACCCTTCTGCAAAGCCTCACAGGCTCCACAGTGGCCCCTTTTAAGAGCATCATAGATGTTGCAGCACATTTCAGTGAAATGCAGAAGTATCTCACTCCTATTCCAACATTACTTCACTGGATCATCTTACCGACTCACACTATCTCAAAAACTAGCAGCCTCAATACAAAGTCATCCTGACCTGCACTTCTACCAATCTGGCTGATAAGTTCAAAATCTCTGGTGGCTCTCGGCACAACATGAGCCAAAATACCATCAACTGGAGAAAACTGTAAAATAGAAAAAACAAGGTAACGCCTTTTCCGTTTATGAACCCTAGATCTGGGATTTTCTTTATTCATCAGGACCGCCCCAAACCTACTTCAGTTCTATAGAGTTGAAGACAAACCTCTTAAAAGAACACTACATCAGGATACAGTAAGATTCTACATGCCAATTACCTCTCCATGCACTTATTGACTGTATCCCTGCCGTTGACACTGTACAGCACCCTGCTGCCTTTGGGGTAGGTTCATGCAATACAAATATCACATACACAACGCACCATAACCAACACAAAATCTAAAAACACAAGTTGAGTGCATGAATGCTCGTACCAATTGCTCCCTGATAGAGGAGGTGAAGTGATACACAGCTGAGGGCTGCCTAGTCTGCTGCTCGAAAACAGAAAAACTGATTCAGATCTGCAGGCATATTACCACTAGTTATATTTACTCATATTCATTGACAATTCATCTTAAAGTTCAGCATTTGCTGAGACCCCGACTTGTCAAGAGTCCCAAGACATTGCCGAGATTCCCCAACCTTTTGAATAAGCCATGTATACCCTTGAAAGAGTAGACCTCTTCTTAGAGATAGACAGTGCCACATGTCTTTGGGGGTGGGAGGAGGGGGTTGCGGTCAGCTATTAAAAGCCATATCTTCACCACAGTTTGTTAAAAGAAAGAAATCAGAATGTACAAAGAACTGCTATTAGCTGGGCAGACAAACGTTCTCAAACAACAGAAATGCAAATAAATCAAAATGGTTTGTAGTTGAGCCCATTTCAAGTGATTTATGATTGGAATCCAATAGGCACACTGGAATTCCCTGTCGAAATCCCCTTTTTGCCAGTCTGAAAATGCCCGAGTAGACAGGCCCACAAGTTTGACTTTGTTCCCCCCCCCCCCCCCCCGATTCCCCCACAGAAAGCGTACTATTTTAAGATTAACCTTCCACTGTTGGTTTTCCAGGTCTTTTATCTTGGCCTGCCTCAGAATTACCTAAATACCGAATGTTTCCACTAAGGCCACCAGCAGCAGCAATGCTTGCTTTCTAGACTTAATTCAGGAGAAAACTCCTGATCTGATGTAACTAGAGCAAACCGTATCAAGATTACCGGGGAGGGGGGGGGGGGGGGATGAAGGATTGACTAACTGCCAGCTAAGATGGCCACACAATGAGAAGGCTCCCCAGCCGCCAGTGACTAATTCCCCGCAATCTGTCCAAAGTCCGACCAGTGCCAACTAATCTGACACCTGAATGGTGTCAAAGTGCCCCTGGTTGGCTGCTGCAAGATTCTGGACTGAAAACAGCACCAGGAAAGCCTAGAAAATGATCGCAACCCTGGCGCCTCGTGGTGTGACAAACATGGTGGACAGCAGAGCGGAGGTCTGAGTCGGAGGCAAGAAGGCCTGGGGCCGCTCAATTAGCAATCAATCCCCCTCTGACGCACAAAATGGAATCCTCAGAGAGCAGAGTGGGGAGGAGCGGTGCAACTACTGGTGCGGGCTGTAGCTTATGCGGAGCCTTAAGTGGGAAGACGGCAGACCTGGCGTCGACCTGGGTCAAGCCTGGCACATGTGCATGAAAACGTACATCCCCGAACAGCACTACAACAGCCAACTATCAGTGGGCGGCCCGATACGCGGCTATGAGAACTGGTGCATGAGGACTGCTGCGGGAGTACCGCCAGTAACCTGACGGCGCTTGGACCCTATACCTCATTACTGTAAGCGGTGTTCCAAGGGGGGCTGCAGCAGACACCCTAGCTGACCCTGCACTCCCATTCTATAACCAAGGACCCGGCTGGGTCTGCTAAAAGAAACTGTGGCGGAAGGTCCCCCAAAAAACCCTGCTCATCCCGTGTGCACTGAAATGGCAATGCCAACGAGACTCTGGTGGTCATCCCGACACAGGGGGGCGCCACAAGTCGAGTGCTTCACAGCGGGGGCCCCCTAAAAAGGAACTGAGGTGCTGGGGGGGGAGAAAGGACGTGCAGGATTGGGAGCCCTGGGAAACAGGTGCGCAAGCAACGGAATGGCCTGCCGGCAGCTTACTGTATTCCCATGATAAAGGGACCCGCAGTATCCACCTGATGTCCCCAGGTCTCCACCTGATGTCCCCAGGTCTCCTCCTGTCCACAGAATAGATTGTGGGGTGAGATGAGGGTCACGGGGCTGGTAGGCACAAATACAGAGGCCGTGGCCTAGGGGGGAGGGGATAGTGGAGCAAATACAAAGGCATCCGGCTGCGAAGGTTACCGCGATCCGCCTGCTGGGGCTCCGGTATACCTTGCTTGAACCTAATCGCTAATTGGAGCAGCGCACCCGTGGACATACATTGCAGCTACTGAGAGGCCCGCACAGACCGCTGGACAAGTGGAGATGCTGGGACATCAGCAGCCATAGTGGTGCGGGTTGGAGCACCTGGGAACATGGCCAGGAATCGTGATCCTAAACCTGTGCAAGTCAAAGATTTAGACAAAGAAGCAGTAATAATGGCTGCTCCCAACTGGGGAAAACTCAGGGGCAAATAGTAGCAACAATGGACAAGCGATTTGGCCCATAGGCGAACCGTCATTCCGCGAAATTATAGCCGCAATCCAGGAACTGAAAGGCACGATTGAAACAAAATTGGATGCAGTCATTTCCGGAAAATCTCATAGAAAGTTACAGTGGCAGACTCATGAACAAACAAACTGCACTCAACAAGCAAAAGGGTGGAGGAGCAAGTCCAAACTAACAAAGCAGAACGCAATAATTCCTGCCAGACTGGAAGGGCAGGCCAGACAAAATGACATCCATGTGGTAGTGGTCCTAGAGGGGGCAGAAGGACCTATTGTCTCTACCTGGAGGGCTTGACCCTGAACACGCTTTGTCCTAAGAGACTGTCCAACTTCTTCTCAATTGAAAGAGCACATAGGGTGCTGGCCCCCCTGCCGTGGCCTGGTGCCCCACAACAAACTAGAATTGCGAGGATATGTACCTACAGGGATGGTGATGCGATCCTCCAGGTGGCCTGTGTTAATGGCGAACTGCACTTCGAAAACGCAGTCATTCAATTGTTTCTGGACTTTGCGGACGGAACTACTCAGAGGAGAGCAAGCAGTGCTGATGGCAATGGATGCCAAAATAAATGCAAAATTGCTGCCCAGTCTCACCTATGGTAGCAAAGAACTTTGCAGCAAGGACTCTGTACTTTTAAATAATGCTAATACCAACGTTTTAAAGTTATTGTTTCGACTTCCCATCAACGCATCACCGGCACAAATTAGATTGGAATTTGGTATATCCAATCAGCAAATTGCAAAGATGGGTCAATGTATAAAGTTCACAATTTTGGAAAAATTTACAAATAGCACTAAAGGAGTTATCGGCACATGCGGTCTGGGAAATCGCCATAACAGCAACATCCTTCAAAAAGACAATTAACGGAATAACAAAACAATTGTAATTGCTGAAAGATAAAAGAGCTGTTTACTAAAAGAGCACATGCATGGATGGTTCTGCATGAGTACAAGATCTCCAAATCGCAGCGTTCTTTAGAAATACGTTGGTCTGCAAAAATAAAAAAATATATTTTTTAAAGCGAGATTTGGTAATCTACCCGGAACAACACATGCAATGCCATGGTTGCGACCATCTAAGTCGATCCCCTGCAGACTATGCACCCAATGGGAAGAAAATATGCTCCATTTAGTTTGTATATGCCCAGAAATGGAAGCAGAAAGAAGGAGATATTTAAAAAACTATTTTATTAATCAAGGAGTACGATCTTGTAGACAAGCTTTGGTAGTCTGTTTTAAGCCAACTGATAAAATTATGAAAGCAAACTTTACAACATTTCTAATTTTAACTAAAATTCTTTCATATCGTATGGGACTGCCCAAGGATACAGGAGTATTGGGAAAATGTCACTGAGGTAATGTCCCAAATTTTGTCTTTGACAGTTCCCATGGATGCAAAATTGCTCCTTCTGAAAACCTCTGGAGAGTAGACCTGCCCAAGTAGCAAAACATCTGGCTAGTGGTAGCTTGTGGGAGTGGCCAAACTCAATACAGCACAGGCCTGGAGCAAGGCTACTCTCTAAAGAATCAAAGATTAGGAATCGGATCTGGATTGGTGCTAGAGGGTGGAACAAGTAGTGTACCAGACAGACTGTCCCAAGAAATACAATACATTTGTAAAGCGCACAGCAGCCTATAAAGGTGTCCCGGCGCTAGCAAGAATTTCCACCTTGTCCAAAGACAAAAGCAAACTTAAGAAAGGATTATTGCAGAGTCAAAAAGAAACGTTTTAAGCTTTTACCTGAAAACCATTTCAGATGTACGGCTTCTAAAATCTAGAGGTACGGCATTCCAGAATCTGTCTGTCAGGTAGGTGAAGGAACGGCCCAGTCTTCTGGATCTGGACAATGCGAGGGGTTTGAAATTAATTACATTTGTTGGAAGGTAAGGAATGCACCTAGGAGGACAGTTTGAACCTGCGCCTCAGATAGAGGGGACCCCTTGAGTTAAAAATCTTAAAAGCAAAAGTAAGGGCCCTAAATTGGATCCTTTTATTGATCGGTAGCCAATGAAGCTGACAGACTGGCTTACGTGTAACAGGGTGACTACTTTCAGCAAGAAGGATGCTCAAGTCTGAAGGACTAGTTTGTCGGGGAAAAAGGAGATGTAAGGAGGCTCACAAGATAGTGCCTGCAACCCAAAGACTCTCCATGCAGCTGTACTTGCCACCAGAAAAGCCGTCTAGATGGTGAGGAGGCTAAGGGGACAAGAATGAAGAGGTTTGAAGGGAGTGCACATTAAGAAAGTAATAACCAAATTAAGGTCCCATTGAAGCATAACAAAGGGAGCTGGGGGAAAAGTGGTGTAGACCTTTAAAGAAGCTATTTGGATTAGGGGACTTGAAGAGAAAGGGCTGATTTGGCAGCTGCAGAAAAGTGGAGATGGCAAATAAATAGCCCTTCAAGGTGCCCAATGCAGTGCCCTGCGTTCTGTGATTTCAGGCTACATGGGAAAAAAACAATTTGCGGCATGCCAGTCAATCAGGTTTTAGAACCAGCTGTAGCACAGAAACAACGCTCGGAGGACACAAAGCACGTTAAAGAGAAGTTTGATCGGGGGGAGGGGTGATCTCTCGGCGGCCTTAGATATGGCCCCTCATGATAGACTAATGAAGGGCTCCAGAATATTGGAATTGGTGGTACTACCATAAAGTGGCTAACCTCTTGTCGGGAGGATAGAAGTCAGGCCAGGCAGTTTGGACCCCTCTCTATACTGCCACTATTCAGAATGTGAATGCGGGCGTCCCCCAGCGTTGGCTGAATTTATTAGGAACTTCTGTTGATGAACTGCTACAAGCTTGTCAATCAATACTGATTAACTGTCATAATCGTTGTGGAAACAATATCCTAAAGTAACGTGCAATAAATTGTGGATCTGTGGATTCAAGGAAATCGGTCTTTTTGATTTAATCAGTTGGGAACAAATTAGCATTTGCAAATACGGATTCCTGAATACGGCGCTCCCTTCATTGTGGTATTAAAGAAACAAAAGAACCTGGGAAAGGGGAGTAGATATATGCTCAATCTGTTACCCCGCACACCATGTAACAAATTTATTCCAATGGCAAATGTATAGTCTTGGTGGAGGGATGTCTGGCTGCCACAATAACATTGTAGACTTTGGGCAGAAGGTCGAAAGCTGTCAACTGTCGCTGCTCCATCTCGACGTATAGAGGTAGAGCGTTGACAGGTTCAGGTGCAGAACATTCCCCTGCTGAGACTGAAGATCCTTCCCAAAGGGGCAGCCTGATCGGAGGTCTGATGGCCAGGTTCAACAGCACGGGATTCCAAACTCTCCGAGCCCAGTCCGGCGCCACAGTCGGTCTTGATCTACTTGAGAACTCTGGGAAAGGAGTGGTATGGGCAGAAAGGCGCACAGGAGGCCTGAGCTCCACTCAAGATGAAAAGGGTCTTCGAGAGCGAGCCGCCTCAGAAATTCCAGCGCACAAAACTGCTAACATTGAGTGTTCTCAGCAGTGGTGAACAGATCGAAACAAGGCTCTCCCCACTGCTGCAAGATACCTTGCACCACCTCTGGATGGAGACACAGTTCGTGATCTGCTAGGAATGTTCGGCTGCCCTGTAAATTAGAGAGCCTGTTGGGAGTTGAACATCAAGGAATATGCCACGATGTTCCAGCCATGTCCAAAGGCGCAGAGCCTCTTGACAAAAGGTCCATAACCCTATCCTGCCCTGTTTGTTGCAGTACCACATGGCGGGGGAGTTGTTCGTGAACATCTGGACTAGCCTTCCCTAGATGGAAGGTGGAAAAGCTTTCAATGCCAGCCGGATCGTGTGGAAGGAATATTTTGGGATATGCCGTGGCTCCAAGGATATAGCACCCAAGTCGCATGATTGGAGAGATCAGAACCTGGGGGCAGCAACAGAGAGAAAAGTAAGATTAGCGGGCGAAACCAAGCTAGTTTAGTATGGCATAAGGACTGGGACTTCGGTACAGAAGACATGACTTCTGGAACTGAAGGAAATATCATCATGGCGTCTCACAACTTGAATGGGCTTCTTAGTTCGACTAGGAGTGGAACACAATTAGAGGATATACCAGACTCAGCCATGGCATTTTTGGAAGGTATGAATGTGGATGCTGGTGATACAGTGTAGACCATGTAATTTGTTTAAAGTAGGTCCTTCCTTGGGTTGACATGGTTTAGTGGTGAGGTAAGGAACTATTAATGGCCGGTCTACTTAATTGCAATAGTTAATTATCGTTCTCTTGTTGTGCCTCTGCTTTCCCTTCACACTCATTGACTCCTTAAGGACCAATTTTGTTTCCAAATTTCAAGGCACTGACTCCAGCAAAAAGATTATGTTTAACATTACTTATGTTTTTCTAACTTCTGAGGTTTCTGTCGTTAGATACACAATGGAGTTGTAAACGCGGGCATTTTATGTTAACTCGTGCTTATGAAACAAAAGCTAAAATGAACCAAAAAGCATGATTTTTGCAGAAGAGATAACCAGACTTAATTGCACTGAAGATCTTTCCAGCAAATTATTGAAGCAACTAGTATACATTCAAGGGAGGAGTGGTGGTGGAGGGAGGTTTTCTCTACAGCACGAGTACTGGAGGGCTGCACTGTAGCTGTCTCGGCCTAGGCAACAAATGAAGGTTGCTGATCTGACCGAAGTAAAAACATTATGGGCATGTTCAGAGGGCCTTTTGGCACAAAGGAATCATGGGAAATAGACCTGTTTAGTTGCCACTTTTCCAACTGTTGGTGGCATGGATTAAAAAATAAATGTAAAACATCTCTGCCCTCCTCCCCTTCACAGACTTTTCAGCAGACAAGAATAGGTCTTGTAATGACGAAAAGGTGGGAACCCCAAAACAAATACAAGTCTCAGTCAGCATTTTGTGCTATTGTTGCTTCTGTGATCAGATAAGATACTTCAAGTCTAAAGTCATAAAGATCACATATGCACCTTTGAGCACTCTCAAATTACACATAAAGGAGAAGAAGCATCTAAAGCATATCTTTATATTGCCTGGGTCAGTGAATGTTAATAGAACTTCTCTCATGGCATCTCAAAGTTATTTTGAGAGATGATGAATGCCTGTGTGCAGAGCACCTTTTTCTTTAAGGCGAATGTTAAAAAGAGGACAAAATGGTGTTTCATACTGAAAATCGTACTAAGCAGGAACAGTTAATAAAACATCCTAAATACTGACTGAAAAAAACAAAAAAACAACTTTTAGGATAATCAGGAATCAACATGACCTTCATGATAAAATTCCATCTGTCATTTGTGAATAAAAGGCACATCTTGACAAAACGTTTTAGGGTTGTTTGTATTAATATTTTTGTTCTTAACAAATGCTCTAAAAAGAAACAGTTGTATCGAAAGGGGTCAACAGTTTTATTAGATTTTAATTTGCACCCCAATTTTTTGTTGACTTTTTAAAATCCGCTTTAAAATTACAGTTCAATTTGATACAAATGTATGCACCTTGTTATAACAAATCTATTTGTTTTCTATAGCAATAATGCATTTAGTTTTTGTTCTGATAATTAATGCACAATGAACATATTAGACGATTATATAAAGTTAAAAGAAGAATGCACTGGTCACAATTTTGTAAAAAGCAGCAAGTTTATTACAACCAAATGTGGAGATGGGCACATTTATTTTTAATCACTGGGTGCTTTTAAATATCTTGAACAAATGTTCAGATCGTTCCAGTTTAACAAACCATACAAAATGAAGGAACGAGTGCTGTAAAGTGTTTTTAGATTTACAATATGCTGTTGCATTTTTGGTTTACCAAAAGATTAACAAATGTAAACTGTAATATCTTACATTTTTTGAATTTTATCCTCTAAATATTAGCTTAAAAATTCTTGCCATGCTGTGCATACCACTGTTGTCTTTGTTTACGATTCTCAAGCTCAGCGTGGAGAGTCTGTCTATACGCTTCATAGAGTTTAACAATTCGTTCTAGTTCTTTCATGAAGAGCAATTTTAGCATTCCTTGGTATGTATCCAAGTCTGCAAGCTGGAAGAGATCCCACTTCAGGATGTGATCAAACCTGTATTACAACATACACAAAAATTACAATTAAAACATTTGTTTTATACACACCATGTCACACACGCACGACACACAAGCAAAACTATCTCCCATATTAAGAAGCTGATACCTTTACAACAACACTGGTTCTCAATCACTGGCATTATTATTAAAAATGTAATGTCTTTGCATATGTGAGAAACCTCCGAAGACCTTTACCATAGAAAGTGCAAAATCTCACATTTAAAAAATAAATGAATAAAAAAGAAATTAAGGCCAATCTTCAATGTGCTTATTTTTAAAAAAAAAATCTAAATCATAAAGCACTGCTGTGATTCTTTCATCTCTTCACAAGCAATGATACACACAAATAGAGAAGAAACAATATTTGAACAGAGTACACAAAGAATGGTTCTTGGGCCTTCAATCTTGAAGTCTAATTTTTCTTTATTGTTTCAATTCATACAATGCAGCCTTATATACTCAGTTCAAATATTGTTGCCTCTCTATTCATGTATGTATCATTTCTTTGTATGGTCTATAAGCAGGGCGGGCAACATGGTCTGTAATATTTAACAAAAACAACTGTGACTTCACCAGGCGGTGCGACTACAAACCCATTGGCTGCTTCTTTATTTGTGTTTAATCACTTCACAAGCCTACATTTTAAAAAGAAAAACAAGCATCGTCAAATACAGGTTCAGCTTGCACAGATTTGCCAGTCACATCCTTTGATTTTGTTGATGTTTGCATGCAGCTGACGGAAGTCACAGTGTCCTTAACAGCAGCAGGGGAAAAGATCCTCGGGGCATCCTTAGAATGTGAGCAGAGTCTGGGCAGCAAGAGCGAACTGCTAGATGTGCTTACTGTATGAGCAGAATACCGGACTAAGAAGTGGGTGTGCGGCAAAGGGGAGGGAATAAAATGCTGCCGGTGTGCAGAAAAGCATGAGACATGTGAGAAGGGCTGGTGGGAAAATCGCTGGTTGGCCCGTGTCCTGGCAGCAGCAGAGAGATTAAAGCAGAGCTGCTGGGCACGCAGAAAATAAGTAGCATGAGAGAGGAGTTTTAAATAATGTGTGGTCTGTGGCTGTATTTTTCAGATTTACTATAGTCCTTCAGGCATTTCAATGGAGGTGAAATTACATACACCACAACAAAAAACAAGACTAAAATACTCCTTTGGGCTGATCCAAGATGTGATTGACAGTGTCTCAAGCCAGTGGCGGAAGGGCCCTGAGCAAAGGCAACAAACGGCTGGAGGTTGCTAACTGTATATTAAACTTAAAAAAAAATATATATATACAAAAAAAGTCTTGCCTTATGTTAGAACTAATAATCAAAACAAATAAGTTACTGGAGACCCACAAAACCACAGAATGTTATACGGTCGCCCAGGATTATTTTTCACTTTTAGCCAAAAACATTTTCTTTCAAAACAATCTCCAGGCATGCTTCCGACAGCAATTAGTTTGTTTAGGATTATTTTTTTTAAACCAGTCAATGATGAAGAACCAGTACTACATAACTATTTTTCCATCATAAGCCCTTATATCCAAAAGTGTTGTCTACAACAAAAATCTACTCCCAAGAACTGGATTGTCCAAGAAAAGTTAGAGGTGAACATTTTCAAGAATACAGTAAGTACTATTGGACGGCTTTTTCTAGTTCTTAGTTTCCATCACCCGAAAAAAAGATGATCAAATGGGTGAATTTCTGTCGGAGGAAAAAAGCATATCCAGGGAGTGTCACCATGCCAATATCATTACTAAATTATTCAAGAACAACTCACTCCTCTTCTTAGTCAATTATTATGAAGCAAAAGTAAGCGTGTTTGTGTGTATGTATATATATATATATGGAATATGCTACTTACCAGTATGCATCTGTTCTTGGCATGTAGAGCTGCAGATCTACACACTTTTGCATAGATCGCCATCTGGTGTTGGGCCCGGATGTTTGCAGTTTGTTTTTCCTCTTGGAAAGTCTTTGGAAGTCACGAGGTCGGTGACTCCTCCTTTGGATCGTATTGCGCATGGGCTTCGGCTCCATCCTCAGATTGTTTTTGGCCAGCAGGGAAAGATGGAGCGTAGTAACAGTGAAGAAACCCCTGTGTGTTGTATCTAAATAAGATAGACTGGAACAGATACAGGTACCCGGGAAGGCGGGTGGGCGTGTGTAGATCTGCAGCTCTACATGCCAAGAACAGATGCATACTGGTAAGTAGCATATTCCGTTCGAGGCATATGAGCTGCAGATTACACACTTTTGCATAGACTATATAGCAGTGCCCAACCTTAGCGGCGACTACCGGTATCTGTTGCAGTTGTTTGAAATAGTGTTTTTAGTACAGCCTGGCCCACACTAGCTTGTTGCTTGGTTTGCACATCTACACAGTAGTGTTTAGTGAAAGTGTGCGGTGTTGACCATGTAGCTGCTTTGCAGATATCATCTAATGGGATGTTCCCTAGAAAAGCCATAGAAGCCCCTATCTTTCATGTAGAATGGGCTTTAGGGGGAACGGATAGCGTTAGTTTTGCTTTGTGGTAGCAAATCTGGATGCATTTTACAATCCACCTAGCTATCCCTGATTTTGAGATGGGGTTGCCCTTGTGTGGTGGAGAGAAAGAGACAAACAGTTGTGTTCTTTGTATATAGTAAAGTAAGGCTCGTTTGACATCTAGTGTGTGTAGAGCCCTTTCTGCAACAGTTTGAGGTTGCGAGAAAAATACCGGTAATTCTACGGATTGGTTTAGGTGAAAAGGGGAAATGACTTTAGGTAGGAATTTTGGGTTGGTACGGAGAACAACCTTGTTCTGGTGCATTTGAAGAAAAGGTTCTTGTATGGTAAGTGCTTGTATCTCACTGACCCTTCTAAGGGAAGTGATGGCTACAAGAAAAGCTGTTTTCCATGTGAGAAATTGCAGTTCGCATTTATGCAACTGTTCAAAGGGCGGCCCCATTAGGCTTGTGAGAACGATATTTAAGTTCCACACAGGTGAGGGTGGTACTCTGGGGGGAATTATTTATTTAAGGCCTTCCATGAAGGCTTTAATGGCAGGTACTCTGAAAAGTGATAGGTGCTGCCTGTTCTGTAGGTAAGCTGCAATTGCTGCGAGGTGTAGCCGAATGGAGGTTATATGCTAGATTACACTTTTGTAGGTGGAGTAAGTAGCATATGATGTGTTGTATAGACACGTCTAGAGGATTGATTGTGTGGTTATGGCAATAAACAACAAATCTTTTCCACTTGGCAGCGTAGCAGGCTCTAGTGGTAGGGCGGCTAGCTTCTCTGATGACGTTCATACAGTCAGGGGGAAGGTTTAGGTATCCGAATTCTAGGATTTCAGGAGCCAGATCGCAAGGTTGAGCTGAGCTGGGTCCGGGTGCCTGATCTCTCCATGGTTCTGGGTTAGGAGGCATGGTGAGAGGTGTAGCTTTTGGTGTGGTACTACCGAGAGTTCCAGCAGCGTGGTGTACCACGGTTGTCTGGCCCATGTTGGAGCTACTAGGATTAGCGTGAGGGAATGCTGTTGTAGCTTTCGCACCACTAATGGAATTAGTGGGAGAGGTGGAAAAGCGTACGCAAATTTGCCTGACCAGTTCATCCATATCGCATTTCTTTTGGACAATGGGTGTGGGTATCTGGCGGCGAAGCTTGGGCATTTTTTGTTTTCGTGGGTGGCGAATAGGTCTATTTGTGGATGCCCCCACGTTTGAAAGAACGGGTGAAGAACCTGCGGGTGAAGTTCCCACTCGTGGATCTGCTGCGCCTGCCTGCGGAGCAGATCTGCCATGGTGTTCTGGACTCCTGGGACATGTTGGGCTAGGAGAAAGATTTTGTGCGGAATTGCCCATCTCCATATGCTCTGTGCTAGTTGAGAGAGCTGTGGAGAGAGTGTGTGCCGCCTTGTTTTTGAATGTAATACATGGCCGTCATGCGAATGAGGACTGCCTTGCCTAAAATCTGTGCCTGAAAGGATTTTAGGGCTAGAGAGATTGCTAGTAACTCCAGATGGTTGATATGGAGTAACTTTTGTTGCAGCGTCCATGTGCCCTGCACTGTGAGGTGTAATAGATGAGCTCCCCAGCCGGAGAGCGATGCGTCTGTTAGTATTATTTGTGACACCGGGTCCAGGAACGGTCGACCTTTGGAAAGGTTTGTGGTGTTCCACCACTGCAGAGAGCGATGGGTGCGACCGTCTACTAACACCAGATCTGTCAGTTGCCCCTGGGCCTGGTTCCATTGGCACGCTAAGCACTCTTGGAGTGGACGCATATGGAGTCTTGCGTGGGGTACTATAAAAATGCAAGAGGCCATCATCCCTATCAGTTGCATAAACACTCTTGCTGGAAAGGAGTGTTGAAGTATGAATCTTTGTCGCAAAGCCTGAATGCTTGCAATCCTGGCCGGATTGGGGTAGGATATGGCTTTTGAGGTGTCTATGGTGGCACCAAGGTATTGTTTTATGTGGGATGGTGTTAGTTGGGACTTTTGGTGGTTCACCGTGAAGCCTAGTTGGTGAAGTAGTTGGATTGTAGTGGCGGTGTGGTGTACACATTGGTTGTAGGACGTGGCTTTTATCAGCCAGTCGTCCAAGTATGGGAAGACGTGAATGTGCTGTCTTCTGAGGTGTGCCGCCACTACCGCTAGGCACTTGGTGAATACCCGTGGTGCTGTTGTGACTCCGAATGGGAGCACCTTGAACTGGTAGTGTTGCCCGTCCACTACAAATCTGAGGTACTTTCTGTGAGCATGGTGTACTGGAATGTGGAAGTATGCGTCTTTCAAGTCCAGTGTGGTGAGGAAGTCGTTCTGGGAGAGGAGCGGAAGCACCTGCTGAAGTGTTACCATGTGAAAATGGTCTGAATGGATGTATGTGTTTAGGGGCCGGAAATCTAGAATAGGTCGTAGAGTCTCGTCCCTTTTTGGTATTAGAAAATATAGGGAGTAGACCCCTAAATTTTGCTGATTGACGGGAACTTGTTCTATTGCATGTTTTTGTAGGAGTGAGATTACCTCCTGTTTTAGTAATGTGGAATGTTCTTGTGACATTGGGCGTTGCCTGGGTGGAATATTTGGGGGGGTAGATGTTAATTCCAGGCAGTATCCTGACCGAATAATTTGGGTCACCCATTTGTCTGAGGTGATGGTCTCCCAGACAAGAAGGAAATTTTGTAGTCTGCCCCCGACCGGAGTGGGATTGTCTGGAGGGAGCGGGGGGAAGTCATTGGGTAGGCGGTGTGGCAGAGCGGGCGGTATTTGTTTTGCCTCTGCCTTTATTATTATTATTTCCCCTATAGCCGCCTCTTTGATAACCCCTTGTGAAGGTGGACTGAGTGGTGGATTTGAAGGAAGTGGACGCGCTATCTGAGGAGTAGCCTCTAGATGTACTCTGAAAGGAAGAGCGGCGAAAGGAGCGCCTAGGAGGGTGTGACTGCATGGCTCCCATGGACTTCGCTGTATCAGTGTCCTTCTTCATTTTTTCGAGGGCCTCATCTACCTTCGGGCCGAATAGGTGTTCTTGGTCAAAGGGATGATACAGGATGGAGGCTTGTACCACTGGTTTGAAACCTGATATTCTTAGCCAAGCATGGCGACGGAGGAGGACGCTAGTATTAATGGCCCTGGAGGCTGTGTCTGCTGCATCTAAGGCACAGCGTATAGAGGTGTTAGTTATCGTCTTACCCTCTTGAATTAATTAATTGGCCCTAGTTTTGTATCTTTCAGGGAGGTGGTGCATTATGGTTTCTAATTCATCATAATGTGCCCTATCGTATCTGGCCAATAGCGCTTGGGTGTTGGCGATACGCCATATATTGGCTGCCTGTGACGCAGTGCGCTTTCCTGACGCGTCCAGTAGCTTTGACTCTTTGTCAGGAGGTGGTGCTTCGCCGGACGCCTGGGAATTTTACCTTTTTCATGCAGTGGAAACCACTAGGGAATCTAGTGGCGCTGGCCCTTTGATATAGGCAGGATCTGTGGGGGCAGCTTTGTACTTTCTCTATGCGTGGGTTAATGACCCTGGCCCTGACTGGGTCCTTAAAAACCTCTGGCGCATGTTTTACCACCCCCTTGAGCATAGGTAGTATGGAGGTAGACCTATGTGCGGTATCAAAAGTGTCGAGGAGGAAATCCTCCTCCACTGGGTCAGTGTGTAACTCTACCCCGTGATAATGTGCTGCCCTTTGAAGTAGGTGGTGGAAACCTAATGAGTCTTCCGGTGGAGATGGCCTGGAAGGGTAAAAGGTCATCTTGTGGGACTTCTGGAATATCTGGGTTATTGTAGTTGTCCCATGGGTCTGGGGATCCTGTAGGGGTGGGGTCTTGGGGCAAATCCCCTGGATGGTGATATGGGTCCCCCTGATCATCATCGTCTGGAGACGGGGTCGGAGAGCGATGAGGTGGGGGTGGAGAAGGTGGAGGGGGTGGAGGTGGAGGGGGTGGGGGAGGTGGAGGAGGTGGGGAAGGTATTCTGAAAGGAGAGGTAGCAGAGTCCTTCCTCTTTGGAGGTGGAGGCGGAGCCGGTTTGTCCAAATGTCTTTTTGGAAGAGAGTGCCAAATGTCCAGTTTTTGGATCCTTGGTGAGAGCCTTTTGTAAGGGATCTGGTGTAAATAGTTCCTGTGACAATGTGTGGTCCGTCGGCGCCGAAGTCTTCGGGGCCGATGACTTTTTAGGCTTGTCCGTGCCAGTTTGCTTAGCACTGGGCTTGGGAACCTCAGATTTCTTGGTCGGCGCCGAGGTGGGCTTCGGCGTGGAAGTGTCGGTGCCAAGGGCCTTATGGGGTTTGGTCGGTACCGAAGCGCTGGGTTTCGACCCCGAGGACTTCGGTGCGGAGCTCGGTGTCGAGGCAGAGGCCGGTTTCTTTTTCGGTGCCGAAGTGTGTTTCTCGGCACCGCTGGCAGGCTGGCTCGAGCCCGAGCCACCGGAAGGCTTATTTGGCTTCTTCACCGGGCCCGAAGGTGGGGTCTGTGAAGTAGTGTCTCTGGTCTTGCCTAGGCCCGGAGGCGAAGGCGTGACCGAAGCCTTTTTGTGTGTCGGCGCGGGTGTGGGGGGGTATATTACTCACGACCCTCTGCGCCGGAGTGATGTCCTCCACATCTGAGTCGTCGGCTTCGGAAGCACTGACTAGGTCCTCTTCGGTGCGCTGCTGTCCCGGATCTTCGATGTCGTCTCCGAAGATGTCGACTGGAGCGGAGGTCGAGGAGTGTGCCATGTTTCGTCTGGCTCATCGGTCCCGAATAGTCTTTTACGATCTGAAAGACTTACAGGCCGGACAGTCTCGAGCCTCGTGTTAAGGGGAGAGGCAGAGGTTGCACACCTCATGAAGATCGGTGTGGGGGAATTTGGACCCACATCGAGGGCACTTCTTGAATGGAGTTCTTTCCATCAGCTGGGACCGGAGCTTGGGTAGGCCCGAAGGCCGCTGTCGACGACTGGAACCGAAGATTTGTTGATGAGAAGGTGCGTTGATTGAGGAGATCGCGATCGAAACAATACCGCGATGTGAGGTGAGGAGTCCGCTTCGATCGTCGAACTGGAAATGTTCGGAACCGGAGCGCGAAGATTACATCCGAGCCCGATGGCGGAAAAAAACAATGAGGATGGAGCCGAAGCCCATGCGCAATACGATCCAAAGGAGGAGTCACCGACCTCGTGACTTCCAATGACTTTCCAAGAGGAAAAACAAACTGCAAACATCCGGGCCCAACACCAGATGGCGATCTATGCAAAAGTGTGTACTCTGCAGCTCATATGCCTCGAACATATATATATAAAATATATAAATGTGTTCCTGCATACATAGATATTTATACATGTGTGTCAGAGTCATGTATAGACGCCCTGAACTTATGGTTGACTTTCATAGGAGACACATTTTTTTCCTTCGGTAGTAACTGACACGGTTTGGTACACATGCCTGAAATTTGACTAATACTCGAAAAGTCCAGCTCAGATTCTTTTAGCATGATGTAAAAGTAGCACTTCTCATTTAAGTACCAAAATACTGACTCTGCAAACACTGTATAAATAAATTACATAAAACCTGCAATGAAAAAATAATTTTGCCTGGAACAGCTCTTCTCTGTGGACTGCCGGGAATACGTAATTATTTTAGATCTATGCATGACAAAAAGGCACAGGTTGGGCTTGAAAGGGTTTAAACCTTTGCATACTTTGACAGTGTAGCAGAAGAACCACCCAGTATAATAAGTTATTTTGAAATAAAAAACAAATCCTTTCTATTGTGCATTAGATTCTCGAACAACTAAAGAACCGCGCTGGATTGGAAGTTCTCTTTAGAATAAAAATTATATGATGGAAGCTGTGTGAGAACCATCACTGAATCCATATTGTGGAAAGAAACACACAAGTTGCAGCAAGTGAACTTAACAAGCACACCCCCCTTCCAAGGGTTAGGTAACAAGCAAAAAGTATACAAAATAACCTACGAGCCCAAGCAAGAATTTGCAATGCAATAGGTCTTGCATTTACGCGAGTTTGAGCTATTGACATTGCAAATAACAATGCTTTTTTTTTGTTTTTAAAACATAAATAAAAGGCAGTGTCATTTACAATGCCAATAGCTTAAACTCGCGTAAATGTGAGATCTTTTGCATTGCAAATGCTTGTTGGTGTCGCCTCCTCCCACTGCCTTCAAGATCCCTGTGAGCAGGGGTAGAGAGCTCAGTGCCAGGAGTACCACAGGGAATGCCAGGGTAGCAGAGGCCACACTCAACTACCCTTTAAACAATGTCCATGTCTGTGTGAGGCAGCGTGTTTGATGTGATTATTTGCCTGCACACTAACTGTGTTTGTGCCCATGTGTCATGTGCGTGTATCTGTGTGGATGTGTGCGTGTATCTGTTTGGAGGTCTGCATACATCTGTGTATGACTGCAGTATGAGTGTCTTCATTTGTCTTTGTGTATGTGTCTTCGTGTGTCTGTGTGGGTCTACATCTGTGAGCGTGTTTGCGGGTCAGTGTATCTGCCTGTGTGTCCGTTTGTGTGTATGTGTCTGTGTGTGTATGTGTCTGTGTGTGTCTGTTTGTGTGTATGTGTCTGTGTGTGGCTGCATGTGCTTATGTGCGTGCGCGCTGTCTGCGTGTGTCTGGTGTGTGCGTGGCTCTGCCTGTGCGGTGAGGGTCAGCAAGATCACACAAAAAATGAAGAACCCCTAAATTCCGCCAGAACCTATCCTTTAGCTGTGGCCACCTCCTTTATTTCTTGTTAAGCGCTTGCCTCCGTGGACGCTTCACCCCGGCTCTTTTCTCACAAGCCCTCCGATGGACTCCCGCGGCTGGAAAGAACTAACATGTCACGTGGGGGCCAGGACATATTAATAAAGGCAGATTAACACATTTTCAAAAAGCCCTCCAGTGACCGAGGCTGGGAAGCACTCTGCCACGCTCCCACGCTTGTGAACTGGGGGCAGTACACGCTTTGTCCTGATGAAGATGGCTGCCCCCTCCTACTGAGAAGGCCACTCTGACCCGATGAACTCCCGTCTGAACAATGAACTGCACAACTCTGGGGAGTTTGCTTTTGAATGGGGGGAGGGAGGAGCTGGTATAATTCCCAAAGAGGAGCCAGAGTTTCCTCCAGCAGCACACCATCCTACGTCACGCCAAACAAAGATGGCGTCAGCCTGTCCACATGGGCCGTCCTAAAAGTATACAAGGCAGTAACCTATCTATCTATCTAAACTATCGACACTCCTGAGGCGGAAGCCGGGAGAGAGACACTCGATTTTGAAACTTTGTAAATTGTATACTTATGTTTTTACCTGTATGATTGTAGCTTCTGGGCACTCAATTCCCACTTGGCTAATCCTGCACAGCGGATGCTAGCGCTGCCGCGGCCTGGGATCTTACTCACTGCCGCCATTCTTCGAACAGCCCACAGGCCACGCCCCCTGACGCGAGGCCACGCCCCTTTCCCCCGCATCCTATAAGAATGTGTATTTCTCGGACGCGCAGCGGACGAGCGCAGCAGGCGCGCCGACAGCGCGCCGAAGGCGCGCCTAAGGCAAGCCCGTCTGCGCCCGTCCGCGCCCTGACAGGCCCCAGGGCACGCCATGCTACAGGACGGATCATCTACTCCCTTGAAGAGCTGCTGCCCACTAACAACGGCCAGGGCCACCTGTGTGAGTCATCATGCTTTCGAGCCCAGAGACTGGGGCTTCTAGTCAACCGCACTACCGTTCTTGATAACGCCACTTCGATTCCTGTTACTCATACAACGCCCGTTTCCTTTCTCCATTCCATGTCTATAGCTTATCTAAACACCCGCTCCATGGTGAAACATAACCTGGACCTCTCTTCTACTAGGCGAGGATAATCTCGACATTCTCTTACTTACTGAGACTTGGCTCACCCAAGACTCTGCTCCAGATATCATAGCAGCGTTGCCGCCTAACTACCGCATCATTCACGCTGATCGTGGACCCGGCAAACCTGGCGGGGGAGTGGCAGCAATCTTCCGCCACGACCTGAACGTCACCGCCTTGACCTGCCTGAATCTCTCAGACACTGAAAACCTGGTTCTAAAAATTGATACTTCCTATACTACTATGGCATGCGTCCTATACAGACCCCCTAACATGCCGTCCTTCCCTTTAGCGCTTAGCGAACAAATTGCCAACCTAGCCATTGATCATGCAAGGATCCTTTTGGTGGGGGACTTTAACTACTGGTTCAACGATCCTCTGGAAGGTCCTCAGTCGCGTGAACTCACTGAGCTCCTTACAAATCTAAACTTTGAACAACATGTACAATCACCTACCCACTGTAAAGGCCACATTCTGGACCAGGTCTGGACCAACTCTCTTTTAGTTACGACCCCGGCCACCTTTCCGTGTCTATGGTCGGATCATCTTCTTATCAAATTTAACCTTATCCATTCCCCTAGAAAGCCCACCGTCACAGCTATGGGTGGAAGAGCTAGGAACTGGAATTCCCTAGACAGGTCGGAATTCCTACAAACTCTTGCTACTTCCATTCCTTCCCATAACTCTGATATCAATATAGCAGAAAACAATCTTTCTCTCTGGCTGCAATCAGCCAGCGATGCTCATGCTCCATACAAGACGATCAAACTGGCCCGACGCGCCGATGCCCAAAAATGGTTCTCTCCTGACTTAAAAGCAAAAAAATTGGCCCTTCGACAACTCGAGCGACGCTGGCGTCGCAACTATGCCCCTGACGCTAAAACTCGATACATCTCTGCCAGGAAGGACTACATGAAATCTATTTTAGTAACTAAAACTGCTTACTTTTCCTCCCGTATAACCAACTCAAACAATAAGCCCAATGACATCTTTTCTATTCTTAATGAATTAACCAACCTTGATAACGACCGGCCCAGTTTGCCCCCGACCCAGGTTTTCTGAAATTCACTTAACGTTTTTTTTTACAGAGAAAATTATGGCCATCAAAGCCAGTATTCCTCAAACCTCAAGTCCTCTCCTTTTTGTTCCAAGCCCCAACACTATCGATTCACTTAGCAGTTTCCCCCCCATTACTCCAGAATTATTCCAGGAATTACTGGTAAGAGTAAAATCTGGCGCCCCATCTGACAGATGCCCTCCTTATATCCTGAAAGACTGCTTAGCAGCTATTCCGGCCCCCGCCTGTACCCTTCTAAACAACTCTTTGGCCACTGGATCAGTTCCCCTTGCATTTAAAGAAGCGATTGTAATACCTCTCCTGAAGAAACCAGGTGCAGATCCGACCTGCAATGCAAATTATCGCCCAATTTCCCTTCTTCCCTTTCTTGCTAAGGTGTTGGAGGCTCATGTCGCCAACTGCTTGTCCAACTTCATAGAGACATCTAACTGCCTTGATCCACATCAGGCGGGCTTTCGCCCAGCCCATTCAACTGAGGCGGTGGTAGTGGCAGTAATGGACACCCTTAGGGACTGCGCAGACAATCGCATTCCACAGGCTCTAGTGCTCCTGGATTTGTCAGCCGCATTCGACACGGTCGATCATACCATCTTGATCGACCGTGTCGCTCAGGCTGGCATCCGGGGCACGGCAGCCGGTTGGCTGAGGTCCTTTCTAGTAAATCGTTCCCAGGCAGTCCACCTGGGTAACCTAGCGGGCACTAAGCAGGCCATTACATGCGGTGTACCCCAGGGTTCGTCCCTGTCACCCCACCTGTTTAACCTCTATATTTCCCCTTTAATCCAAGCTCTTAGAGATAAACAGGTAACGGTGCTGAACTACGCGGACGACCTACAGCTGCTATTCACAATTGACAACTCAGATACGTCCATCTCCTTCTTTCAATCAACAATGAGGTTCATCCAAGCTTGGATGAACCAAAATCATCTGAAATTGAACCCAGGAAAAACCGAGCTGGTCCCGACTGCGGATAGTGCCAAATACTGGGGCCCTCAGTATTGGCCAACAGAAATGGGTCAAGCTCCGATCCCTTCATCTTCGGCAAAGACGCTGGGTATCACCCTAAACAGTGACCTCTCTCTAAAAACGCAAGTAGGCCAGGTGATATCCAAGTGCCACTTTCAAATGAGAAAAATCCGGAAGGTTCGCCGCCTTTTGACCCATGAAGCCCTGATACAGGTGGTGATCGCAACCGTGATTTCCCATATAGACTACGCTAACTCGATATATCTGGGCCTCCCCCAGTTCCTTCTGAAACGACTTCAGATGGTGCAGAATCAGGCAGCAAAACTGATTTTGAACCAGCCTAGATGGCATTCTGCCACCCCTCTTTTGAAAAATCTTCACTGGCTCCCGGTCGCCCAACGTTGTACCTTCAAAGTCAGTTGTATGATCTTTAAAGCGCTCCACTGTAAAAGTCCTACCTTCATCACTAAACTCATTATAAAGTATGCCCCGTCCCGTAGCCTTCGCTCAGCCCAACAATGCCTTTTACAAATCCCATCCTTTAAACGTAAACGCTCGGGTGGCTGCAGATTTGGCACTTTGGCACCCCGTCTGTGGAATGCCCTTCCCCTTGAGATCCGGCTATGCCCCAACCTCATATCATTCAGGAAATCCCCAAAGACCTGGCTTTATCAACAAGCCTACTACTAACTCCGCTGGCTTCCAACTCTGACTGTCCCCTGTCTCTACAGCGCCAGGAAACCAACCAGTGTCAGTGCGCTATACAAATCATTGTTAACATAACATAACAGTAACCCAAAAGCCCGATGTTCAATCATGCGCCAGCGTTTAACAAACGAGGACGCAAGGCAATTGAAAACAAGAGCATGGCTTAAAGTCCCCTTCCGAAACTATATTGATTCCAAAAGGCCCTCGCAGAGCGAGCAACGCATGGGCGCTGCAACGCCAGGCGAGACCTAAAAAGAAAGTATATTGGGAGCATGTTCTTAAGGCAAGGTTGCTCGACGTATGATGGTACCATCCTGCTGTGGTAACCAGGTAAGGGGCTTGGTTAAAAGTAGGACTACCATGTAAGGAAAAACATGGCTTCATGTCACCAATGAAATCTAGGAATCTGCAGGCCTATTACTACAAATATAGCATTTAAAATAGTGATCTGTTCACTTCTCTATGAATACATGTTAGAATCCAGGAAAATATCTTATACAGATATGAATGTACCCGCAGGAAAACAGTGATATTGCCCATCACTTCAAGCGTTGGGTTTGGAGAAGAACTACTTATCGCCCAATCAGAACTTATCTTGTGGCATTGTTGTAATTCTCCAATGGAACGGAGAGGGGAAACAGTCTTAGGATGTTCTCCCTTTAGCACCCAACCCTCCCACCCCACAACAGAAAGTATGCTCAAAGACAACTGTACTTTTGTAAAAGGTAAAAAGACTGCCTTCCTCCCAGATGACAAATCTAAATTCTTCTAGTCTCTGGCCCTTCTACACTGAATGATAATCTGGCTAACCAGGGGTGAAGAGGAGCCATCTGTGGTTGTATCAGTACCATCTAAGCCTCTCTTGAAGGGGTGGAGTCAGTGTAACCCTTTAGGCCACCTCATGGACAGGACAACTCGCATCTCTGGAATATGGGTAGTAGTAGTACTCGGACGCTACAAAATTAACATTAATGACCGAAACCCCTGATGAGAATAGTGGCCACCGACAGTGGATATCTTGCCAATATACATGAAAATAACAGTGTTGACAGGGTGATGTCTGAAAGCAGTCTCTGTTTTTGCACTCACCAATGTTACGGCACCTCTCCAAAATAGAGGCCATAATAGCAACCCACACTGGAAGGAACAAGCATCTGCAATGCAATAGGTCTTGCATTTAAGCGAGTTTGAGCTATTGGCATTGTAATGACAATGCATTTTATTTAGTTTTTTTTTTAAACATATATAAAAGGCAGTGTCATTTATAATGCAAATAGCTTAAACTCGCGTAAATGCGAAACATATTGCATTGCGTACACATCAGCTGTCCGGGCAAGTGCACATCTCCTGTCCCCCTTCGGCAAACAAGTTGACAACAATAGATCTCGCCAATACATCTACATAGACATTTCATACACACATACACGTGACCACATACACAAACACACAGAAATACACACAGGTGTACAAACACGCATTGGCACTGCCACCTACACAAGAGTAAACAGATATACTTTTATACGTAGACAGACAAGACACTCGAGGCACACCAGACACAAGCACAAAAGTACACATGGAATCGAAGCCCACAAATACAGAAAATGACCACATGCACACATACCCACACACCTGCAACCTACTATTGTGAAAGCAGATTTACAGGCACACACGCACAAGCATCAATTTACACAAAGTTGTACCAATACACAGGCACATGCCTAAACACATACACATTGACACACAACCATGGACACATGAAGAAATAGTGGCATACGCAAGTATAAACAATTAGAGGAATACAACCAGACGGCACAGGCATAAAGACACAGGTCTACATTGGCACACCGACGCATACACATACATGCACTATCAAAAATACACCACCTACCAACTTACAGACACATCCTATATACAAACAACTCCATATGTACCTATTTGTACACATTTTTACACCAAGAAATACACAGATACACAAGCACTTACGCACATGTCAAAACAAACACAAACGTACACATACAGACTCGTAATCAAAGACTTACACACTTGGCCACGGGCAAACAAGCATAGACGCGTACGCAGGCACAAACACACACAGACTCACATACACACAGACTCATAGATCCTACACACCATCCAACACACTGATCTACACAGCACACACATACAATCACACATGCACACACAGATTCACAGATCTAGACACACACCATCAGACAGACGGACAGACAGACACACACAGAGAGTCAGGGGTCAATACAAGCCTGGTGGAAGAAATGGCTGCGGAGAGAAATAAGCATGAAGATAGATCCAGACACACCATCCAACACACTGATCCACACGGCACGCACATACAATCACACATGCACACACACACAGACTCACAGATCTAGACACACCATCAGACAGACGCACAGACACACTCTCAGAGAGTCAGGGGTCGATACAAGCCTGGTGGAAGAAATGGCTGCGGAGAGAAATAAGCATAAAGATACATATAACTATTAAACAACAAAACGTAATACAGGAAAGCAAGCACCCATGCAACTTGTATCGAACTCTTCCAATGCCACCCTTCCTCATCGCTCCCCAGAATTGTTTTAAACCTCAAAGTACATTATACGGACTAGCAGTTCTTATTTTGATCGTGCTAAATCCTGAACTGTCCTGATCGTGTCCTCCCTGCTCTTGGAGGAACCCCTACACCACCACCAACTCTCGGTTGGCAGGAACGGTGATCGGGTGAGCGCAACGTGCTCTCCCACTCCTACAACAATCCCACCACTGTCCAAAAAAAACACTGAGTTCCTCTGCCGCATCACTGCACAGTTGGTGTTACTGAGGTACAATACCTCAGCAGCTATGACACACTGGGAGCACAAGCCCAACTTCCCTGATTGCCTCATCGCAGTCCACAGCTTTGTTTCAGAAAACACAAGCATAAATCAGACAGACGCACTCTCAGAGAGTCAGGGGTCAATACAAGCCTGGTGGAAGAAATGGCTGCGGAGAGAAATAAGCATAAAGATACATATAACTATTAAACAACAAAACGTAATACAGGAAAGCAAGCACCCATGTAACTGGTATTGAACCCTTCCAGTGCCACCCTTCCTCATCACTCCCCAGAATAGTTTTAAACATCAAAGTACATCATATGGACTTACAACATATGGATTTGCATCGTGCTAAGTGAAGAGATACCGTGCGCGTGCCCATCTGCTGTCTGGGCAAGATGATAGAGACGCCGTGAGTTCGAGTGCGCAAAAGTTAAATCGCGCGGTGGGAGCACTCAATAGTGAAGAAACGCCGTGAGCGTGCACATTAGCTGTCCGGGCAAGTGCACATCTCCTGTCCCCCTTCGGCAACCAAGACGACGACACTAGATCTCGACAAGGCATGCAGCGCATGCGCTGCGTCGCTAGGCGAGACCTAAAAATTGCATCAATATCTCTGAGGGACTACAACAAGGTACTGTAGCAAGGACCCGGTAGGGAAAAGGCGAGGCAAGGAGGGTCACCCTAGGAAGTCTCACTTAAGAAATATACCTGTAATGGCAAGGCATAAGATCCCCCTTTGAATTTCTCTCCTCAAACAATTTTTCGAAAGGAAAAGCTACATCTCCAGAAACAACCCGGATCCCTAGAAGGTTCTCATCCAGAGACTATGATCCTGGAAGAAAAACAGCCTTCAATAACCAGGAAAACAAGGGAATGTGAAAAGAGTAAAAGGCAAAAAATATATATATTATATATTACCTACTGGCGGTCGCCAGTAGGTAGTTATAGTTAGGACCACGTTTCCATAGGAAAACCTCAACATTCTATTTTGAATAACTTTGGCGCCGGTCGACGAATCCTCGCGAATTTCTCAAAATAGGTGGGGCGCTACGCTCCGCTCCTACCCTGAAAGTATCGGGGGGATCCGTCAAGCGGGGGCTGAGATAAAAGGGGGGTCCCAAAACGCGTTTTTCCCATGCATTTTTCCATAGGACCTTTAGAACGAGCTACAGCCCGAACGGCTGAACAGAATTACTCAAAATTTGGCAGAGAGGTAGTCCCTAGGTCAAGGAAGTGCCTTTTGTAGGTTTGGTGTAAATCTGTTCAGTAGATTCTGAGAAAATAGCCTTTAAATCAATATATATATCTGAGCCCGCTTACGGTACGCTTACCGTACGCTTACGGTAAGCGTACGGTGGCGTGCGCGAGCGCGATTCTGATTGGCTCTTAGATCTTAGTAAACATTCGAATCGGCCGAAACCAGGAAGCGGCGGCCGCCATTTTGTGTATTTCACTCTGAAAAAAAAGAGTGAAAACAAGGAAAGGGGGCAATGAGGAGAGTTACAGACCCCCTAACATTTGTAAGGGGGTCAAAGAAGGACAGAAAAGTACAAAGAAAACATTTATTGATTTTAAAAAAAATCACGGGGTACGCGTACGGTAAGCTTACGGTAAGCGTACGGTAGGAAAAAAAAAAAAAAAATGAAAATCAGATTTAAGTGTTTAGATATTAGGGGGCTCTAAAAAGAGCCGTTGTGTTTATGAAATGATTTTTTAGTGGTACCTACAAGTAAGTACCGATGCAGAGTCTAAGGTTCAAGAGGAAGACTCTGTTCCCTTCATCATTGAAGTGCACACCATCTCCTCTATAAATGTCTTGCATGTCATAACGCAAGTTGTTGTGGTAAATGGCACCCATACCATAGTCACGGAGGAAAGCAGAAACAGATTTGTTGACGTGCTTTCTTGCTTTGTCATCGCAGCGCGAAGCGCACCGTGCGCGCACGGAACGAACTGCGTTAAGTGGGCGCGCACGCCACGAATGGCGTAAAGTAACTTAGCATTTAAAAAACCTTGCAAATTCACTGAAAAAACCATAGGTTTCACACATGTTATAGTTAGCGGAAATTTTACTGATAAAAAACCAATGAAATTCCCCCGTTATAGTTAGTGCAGGCAACTATAACTCACACGACCGCAATCTTCTGCTGATGACATATGTGTCTTTATGAAAAAAAAATATTTGTAATATATGTATAGCTAAAAATGTATGGAAGAAGACATGGGCAAATAAGTGTCTAAATACAGTATTAGCATCAGCAGAGGATTGCGGTCGCGTGAGTTATAGTTGCCTGCACTAAATATAACGGGGGAATTTCACTGGTTTTTTATCAGTAAAATTTCCGCTAACTATAACATGTGTGAAACCTATGGTTTTTTCAGTGAATATATATATATATACATACACACACTGAAAAAACCATAGGTTTCAGGGGTGTTATAGTTAGCTGGACTTTTCACTTGTACAAAACCATTGAAATTCCCCCGTTATAGTTAGTTCAGCTAACTATAACTCGTGCGCCCGCAATGCACTGCTGAGGACGTCACATATTACATCACTCATGACATGGTCAGTGACATCACTCATGACATCACTGATGACATCTCAAATGACATCACTGATGACATCATCCAGTGAATGTGTGTTTTTCGGAAAATTAAATATGTTTTATATATTTATATCTCAAGGTCGATGGAAGAATAAATGGGTATATAAGTGTCTAACCCCTTCAGTGCCACGCCCTTTCCCCCTCCTGTGCCGGGCGTTGCACTAGTGGGTGGGGTTCATGACGAGAAAGTGTCGTCATGGGCACAGCGCAACCGTGCTCCATGACGAGACTATCTCGTCATGGGCACTGAAGAGGTTAAATGGATGATTTGTTTTTGAAAAATTGATTGTGTAACTGACTGATTAAGTGTATCATAGTGAATACATGGCTTAGTGAGTAATGTTTAAATATGTAAATATCTGTATCAGTCTCTCACTTTGTGTATAAGTGGCTGCATGGGTTGGTGAGTAGCTACATGGGTGTCTATATAGGTTATTAGTTGTTTTTTTGAGTATCAGTCCGAGTGTCTGCATGGTTCGGTGGGGGGTATTACGTAGTGCATAGGTGCATGAATGAGTGACTCACTGTTTGTATGTGTTGAAGACCGCATGTGTGCAGGACTGTATGGGTGGATGAGTGTGTGCATGGGTGTGTTAGTGAGTGAATGACTGTCTCAATAGTGTCTTTATGAGTAACTACATATTTTTTAAACTAGTATATGTGACTATTGGTGTATATAAGTGAGTATATGTGAGAGTGAGAGATTGAAAGAGTTCCTGTATGAATAAGTATGTGTTTCTATAAGTGATTGTTTAAAAGACTAAGTATGTGTAAGTTTCCGTAGAAGTAAGTGTGGTGGTGTGTGTATAACTGTATATGCAAGTAAATGTATGTTTGATTCTTTATTAGCATGAGTGACCATGTGTGTGAGTAACTATGGATGAGTGGCATTGTATAACAGGATGTATAGGTGTACGAGTACATATGATGAGTGAGTACATGTATGAGTGACTGTATAGGACTGTTGGTGAATGAGTGGATGTGTATGTGGATCTTAGAATTACTGAAGAGGTTGTTGTAACTGGTATTGGTATGTCCATTGTTTTGAAAAGTTTAGTCTCTATTTTTGAATGTGTGTATCAAAGGTTATATTAGGTGAGAGGAGGTCTGCCACTCTATCACAAGGATGATGTCATCAGTGATGTCATGAGTGATGTCACTGACCATGTCATGAGTGATGTAATATGTGACGTCATCAGCAGTGCATTGCGGGTGCGCGAGTTATAGTTAGCTGAACTAACTATAACGGGGGAATTTCAATGGTTTTGTACAAGTGAAAAGTCCAGCTAACTATAACACCCCTGAAACCTATGGTTTTTTCAGTGAATTTCTGAGGTTTTTTAAATGCTAATTCCTAACTATAACGTGCCTGAAACCTATGTTTTTTTCTGTGAATTTCAAAGGTTTTTTAAATGCTAATTTCTAACTATGCCTACAGAGATAGGACATGTGAAGAAAGAAGAAAAGATGCACAGAAAGAAAAAAAAAGCGCAGAAAGAAGCAACAGAAGTCCTCAAAGACGAAGAAAAGTGCAGGAAGAAGGCTAACGTGCAGAAAGAACAAAAAGAAGAGCAGAAAGAAGCCTTGTTGCAAAATCATCCTGTACCCTCAACTTTTTCAGATGGATACTGGTGGTAGCTGAGTCTGACTAACCAGTCCTAGAGCCAGTGCTATGTTAAAAGACACTTAGAATACAGTGAAAACACCTACATACACTAGGGAACATTATGCGTTGCGGTCCCCCTGTGATTAGCATGACCTCCTCTGTAAGCCCCTAGTATATAATAGGGCAGGGGGATGAAAACTACCTCTCAAAACAGGCCAGAGGGCGTTTTTGCACACGTTAACTCAGGCCCTGTCCCCTCCCCTTCACCACTGTGTAAACACGCCCTGTGTCCGTTTTTAGTGGGGAGATTAAGTTCATTTGAATCCTGAGGGTCCCTAGGGTCCAACTAGCCCACTAGGTACCTCCAGTAAGTGCCACAGAGCTGCGTTGCAGAGAGGTGTACAAAGTGGCACGGCCTGGACCACCTCTCTGCAATGCAGCTCAGTGGCGCTTACTGGAAGCACTTGGTGGGCTAGTTAGCCCCCAGGGGCCCTCAGTATTGAAGGAAAATTATATCCCCAATTTAAAACGTGCCATAGTGCGTGTTTGCACACGTCACCTCAGGCCCCGTCCCCTCCCTTCACCACTGTGTAAACACGCCCTGTGGCTGTTCTAAGTTGAGAGATTAAGTCCCCTTGAATCCTAAGGGTCCCTAGGGTCAAACTAGACCACTAGGTACCTCCAGTAAGCGCCACAGAGCTGCGTTGCAGAGAGGTGTAAAAAAGGGCTTGGCCTCAGAACACCTGTCCGCAGCGCAGCTCCCTGGCGCATACTGGAGATGCCTGTTGGGCTAGTTGGCCCTCAGGGACCCTCAGTATTGAAGAGGAATTAATTCCCCAACTTACAACTCGCCAGGGGGCGCGTTTGCAGAGTGCTGCAAGGAGGGGGCGTGGCCTCCAGCACAATGCCAGTCTTTTATTTATTTGAATTTTTTAAGAAGGGGGGCTGTGTGGTTCCCCTTCTTATTCTAATTTATTGGCCCTGATGACCCCATCCCCCAGGGCCTGTCTCCTAATTATATTTTTTTTACCCCAATCCCCAGGGCCGGCCACTGTTTTTTATTATTTTTAAAAAATATATATTTATAGACACACCTAGGACATGCTGGACAAACCGTACGTACCTATCACCATGACGATTTGCGTGATATTCATTAAAAGGCGACTATGCATACAATGAATCCACGTGGAATGTATTTACACCACTAGTGAAGCTCTGACATGTCTGATGCCCTACCGTGCCTAATCCCGGTAGACACCCTTGTCGTTTATTTATACAAACATGGGTAGCTATTGACGGGCACATTTAATACACATGCACACCAAGCCATTCAAAGGGGATTCGACAAAAATTCGACCAAAACTATGTAAGAAACCCCCCCCACGGTTAATAAAACACACATCCACTGCCGGATGTGTAATACTTTTTATTTTACTCTCTGGAAAGGGGACGAACATCACTTGAGAGTCACAGCGTGCTCCTGGCAGAGCCCAATGCTGTGTTACACCCACCATTGCCTGCTGAGTGCCACACACCTCTGTGTTGTATTCCACTAGCTAGTGCATATTCTATGACACTCTCTAGCCCATGTGCACTGTAACACCACCCCGTGAATATGTCATGCCACACTTGTCTTCGCACGGGTTATATTGCCCCATCTAACGTGCCTTCCTCGATGCCTATGTTATAACGCACAGTGCTATGCCATACATATTACAATCTGGGATCCATATCTTTGTCACAGTGCATATGCAACGTTACACTCCCCAGCACAAATTTTATATTACAACTTTAGAGACTAGTTAGGTTACACAACACTGCCCTGTGCATATTACACTCCAAGGTGCATATCGCATAGCATGCGCTAGTGCCTGTGCTATCTCGCGCTCTCCAATGAATCTGTCATTGCGCACAATGTATTGCATATTATATTTCACGCCCGGTTCATCTTATATCACCCTTTTTGGTGCATAGTTTATACCATACACTATATCTAGTTTTCATTTTCAATCGTGCTCTCAGGACTATGTTCTATCTAACACTGTGTTCACCTACCCTTTTCACGGGCATTACATTTTGCGATAGGGGTTGGAGGGTCAGGGGGTGTTTCTGCCAAGTGAGCCCGGAGTCACAGTCACAAACGTCCTCTTCTTCCTGAATAAAAGTGAGATTATGCTGCATACTTGTTCATATTTTAAGTAGTTCGCACAGACGCACGTTTTAAAAACAATAAAGTTCCTAATTCCCGCCTTCTCTGAACAGTTAGCTTGCTGCCCCATCCCCCTTCTCCCTATCCTCTGTTGTGTGAATCCACGGACTAGCCTCCTCCCTCCTGCCATGCAAGGTCTGATGTGCTGCCACTGCCCTCAATTTAGTATGATGTATCAGTCCACTCCTCCTGCCCTCCATTGCCCAATTCTATGCCCCATCATTGACCTCCTGCTTAAACTCTGTGCTTAGCTTGCTGCCCCTATTCTCCTTCCCCCTGCCCTCCGATGTCTTTGTGCATGCCCCTGCTCCATCCTTTGTGCCCACCATGTTCCATGGACCTGCCACTCCTATCTACTCTGAGTGTTCTGTTGAGCTGCCACTCCCCTCCCACCTGCCTAGCATTGTCAGATGACTGTAACCTGTCCCTGCCACCTCCACCCTGCCTGTCCACATGCCATGCCCCTATCCTCTTCCTCCTGTCCTACATGGTCCATTGTACTGCCACACCCTTCTGCCCTCCCTGGTCTGTTGTGCTGCAACTGCTCCTCCTGCCTGCCCCGTGCGGTCTGTTGTGAGGCCCCTTCCCCTGAACTTTGTCTGTGCACAGGTCCTGACCCTCCCTTCTATCCTCCATCGTCCTTTGTGCATGCCCCTGCACCCTCCTTCTTGCCCATCATAGCCATTGTGCTGCCACTAACCCTTCCACTTGCCATGCATGGTCTTCTGTGCTGCCATGGCCCCTCCCACCTTCCCTGTGTGGTCAGTTAGCTGCCCCTGAACCCCTCCCACCTTCCCTCCATGGTCTGTGTGTATGCCATCACAGTCTCACTGTTGCTCTTCATGGTGTCTTGCTTCTAGTGCCCATCCTGCCTGACCTCCATGGCTATCTTGCTGCTCCTGCCCTGCCCCCTTGCGCCCAGCCCGCTTTACATGTGCAGACCCCTACTCCCTCCCTCCTGGCTGGTCTGTTCCATTGTAATGCCCCTGATCCGTCCCTCCTGCCCTTTATGGTCTGTTATGCTGCAGCTTTCTCTCCTGTCTGTCCATTATGGTCAGCTAGCTACCATTGCCTCTTGCCCCTCTGTTCTCTGTTGTCCATGTGCATGGTCCTGTCCCCTCCCTCTTGCTTTCTATGGATTGTTGTGCTGCACTCCCGTCCCGCATGCCCTGTGTGGTGTATTGTGCTGCTGCAAACCCTGATGCCTGCCCTGCAGGATCAGTTTGGTGCACCTCTCCATGTCCCTCCTGTCCTCTGTTATCCAAGTCTATGTCCCTACTCCATTTCCTTCCATGGACCAATATACCATACTTGCGAACATTTTGAACTTGGTAAGAGGGAGATTTTGAAAAAAAACTGGGGTATTGATTTTCCCCTTTGAGTTACATTGAAAAAGAGGAGATTGTAGACAGGAGACAGATCAAATAAAGCCCATTTGAGCTTAAAAACATTGGACGTTTCCTGGCTGAATCGGGTCTGTTGACATGTATGGTTGTACTACCATTGCCTCTTCCTTCTGCCCACAATGGTCTATTACATTGCCACAGCCTCTCTTGCAAGTCCTGTATTGTTGGTTTGTTGCCCCTGCCCCCCTTTCCACTGCCCTCCATAGTCTGTTGTGCTGCCACGGCCCTTTCTGCCTGCTCAGTGTGGTTAAATTGTTGCCTTTGCACCCTCCTACCTGCCTTCAATTTTCAGAGTCCGTGCCCCTGGCCTCTGCCTCTCAACAGTATCCTAATGAACAACTAGATTGCTAACATTCTATATTTATTACAAAAGTGTGGAACGCCTGACGTCATCTTGATGTAATCAAAACTGTAATACCTAGAGCATTTCCTTTAGAAATTACATATTGGTCTTATTGGCATCAAAATTATGGTTAGTGCTCTAAAAAAGACTAAAATAAGGACATATTTTCTGAGTTTTCAAATAGCGACAAAGCAATTTTAAATGATTTGTTACCTTTATGTTTTTTTATCCAGTTGACCACTTGATTAAATGTTGCACTTAGGGGAGAGGATGTGGTGTTACTTCCAGAACTGCAGACTTTGCAACTGGGAACCAGGTTGGAGTTTCTGCTTCATCTCGACATTCTGTGATTCTGGTCAAATCACTTAGTCTCCCCATGTCTACAACCAAAATGAATTTGTTCTTGTGTGATGTAACCAATGCTCATGTAGAGCACTCCAATACCTGACAAGTCTGCACTATATAACACTGCAAAAACACAAAATAATAAAGTGTTTTGCACACTTCTGTCATTGGGCTATATTTGGGCTACATCTGGGTGATTTTGGGCTACATTTGGGCTCTTTTGTCTCCGGTGGCCATCTTGGGAGATTTATTTTGTTATGAAGTTTCCTAATTTCCTCATGTACTGCAGTCTCCTCAGTAGGAAATGCTTTCAGTTTTTTACTTTGATTCCATCATGAAGGTATTCAGATATGTCACACATTTGCCATACATTCTGAATGTTAGCACTCTAGTTGCTCATTAGATCACTGTAGTAAAACTACTGTTCACCATGGAAGTCTGCTCCTGGTATTAAAAGTGCATGTTTCAGTCTGCATATCAGAATTTTTTAATGAAATAGAAGAGGATTTGAGAAGTCTCTCAAAATGTGCCCTCATTTTCTTTCTTCAGCATTAATCATAATTTCTATGGCAAAATGAACCCCCTCATTGTGTTCCTTTTTAAATTAAATGTTTTAAGTGTTACCAGTTTATTCCAATCAAGATGGCTTCAGGTGTGCCATACTTTTGTCATAATGAAGACAGTAAGCGCTCTAGTTGTTTTTAAGAACACTCTGGGACATTCTGTCATTGGGCTATACTTGGGCTACATCTGGGTGATATTTGGGCTACATTTGGGCTCTTTTGTCTCTGGTGGCCATCTTGGGAGACTTATTTGTTATGAAGTTTCCTCATTTCCTCATTTACTGCAGTCTCCTCCGTAGGAAATACTTTCAGTTTTTTACTTTGATTCCATCAAGAAGGCATTCAGATGTGTCACACATTTGCCATAAATTCAGAATGTTAGCACTCTTTTTGCTCATTAGATCACTGTAGTAAAGCTACTGCTCACCAGGGAAAACTGCTGCTGGTATTGAAAGTGCATGTTTCAGTCTGCATGTCAGAATTTTTTAATGAAATAGAAGAGGATTTGAGAAGTCACTCAAAATGTGCCCTAATTTTTCTTTCTGCAGCACTAATCATACTTTTTATGGAAAAATGAACCCCCTCATTTTGTTCCTTTTTAAATTAAATGTTTTAAGAGTTACCACTTTAATCCAAGCAAGATGGCTTCAGGTGTGCCATACGTTTATCATAAGTAGGACTGTTAGCGCTCTAGTTGTTCTTTGGAACACTCTGGGAAGCTGCAGAAGAACACAAAGGAATCAACTGACAGTCTCTGCCCTTGTTGGATGTACATGTTTTACTGAGAATGTCAGACTTCATTCTCACATGACTGAGAAAGATAATGTGGATTTACAGAAAATAAGCTCTCAGTTTAGCTTATAGATCACCTTCCAAACCTCTGTGGGAAAAGCATGAGAAAATATTTTTCTCTCAATCATGATATCCCAGCAGAAGGCTTTTTCACATGGTGAAATCACCTTAGAACATACCACAATTCCTAAAATGAGTATGGTACCATCAACAAATGATTTATAATGTAACTAAAGTCTTAAAACCTTCTATTAACTGCAATGCTTTTTAATGAGGTGCTATCATGTATATTGGACCCAAGATGGCTGCCAACACTTCTTGGATGAAGTGCTGACAGCCAATCAGATCTCAGGATGAGATGTGTGGTTAGGCTCCGCCCACATATATATATATATATGAGTTTACTTTTGATTTTCTCAGGAACTACTGAACAGATTGACTCCATATATGCAAAAGGCACATCCCTGAGCTGAGGACTACCTCTCTGCCAAATTTCAAGTAATTCTGTTCAGCCGTTCGGGCTGTACCTTGGACTAAAGGTCCCTATGGAAAATTGCATTGGGAAAACACGTTTTGGGACCCCCCTTTTTTCTCAGCCCCCGCTTGACGAATCCCCCCGAGACTTTCAGGGTAGGAGTGGAGTGGAGTGCCCCACCTATTTTGAAAATTTCGCGAGGATTCGTCAACCGGCGCCAAAGTTATTCCAAATAGAATGTTGCGAATTTCCTATGGAAACACGGTCCTAACTATAACTATCTACTGGCGACTGCCAGTAGAATATATATATATATATATATATATATATATATATATATATATATCAAAGGAAGAGATGCTTCCCAACTTCGTCTTCTCTTACAAAGTCAAGCACTCACAACAGGAGTGTTGCTCATAACATGAGCCGAGTTGATTGAGGGCGATTAGCTTTCTAATAACATATGTTTACAACATTGTTCTATTGAGAATTTGAGCTAATACATGGCGGTATTACGTTACAGCGGTTTAATGAAGTGCCGATATACAGCTTAATTTGTTGATAAAGCTGTCCTTGAATTGACGGGACTGGTTCGGATTATCAGAACACACGCGGCATTATACCGTTTTGTTACCTGATGAAATGGGATGCTATAGATTATAGATCATGTGTTAAGATGTCTGATATTCAATCATCTGTGGTAACGCATACTGTTAGTATACTAGGAAATGGAATGCATTAATGTATTTTGCATGATGAATACACTGTTTTAAGATGGCCGCCGAGTTAAAATCTAATAGCGAGGCTTGTATAACCGTCATCGATTTTGCTGCAACATGAATGACGTAAATGAATTTAAATGTCGGTGCGCGGCGTCTGTAACTAGACACTGATGAAGGAATCCCCGAAACGCGTCTGTTTTTCTGTTTCGGTTCATCTGCTAATTAAATAAGAGCCAATACAACAACCCCCCGTGAGTGCTTGACTTTGTAAGAGAAGACGAAGTTGGGAAGCTTGAGTATTGATACGTGGGGCACCACCACGAGACAGCACCTGCCCGTGAGTGCCTTGGCTTTTTGGTGTAAACTTGGGAGCAATATATATATACACATACACACACACACACACCTCTAGAAAAAACATAAAAAAAAAGATTAAGAGAAACAGAATGACATTTAATAACAAAATAAAGCTCAAAAGCAGGAGCCAGCTTTCACTGGATTTTCAACACTGAGCAGGAAAAATAATGTACTGCATGTTTGGACAGTCCTGCCTCTTGCAGCTCTTAAAGTGAGAGTGCAATTTTAATTCTCTGTGACAAATCATAACTACAAGGTTGCTATCACGGACTGTGAACATATATATTTATTTAAGCAGTTGTAACTATAGAGTTATGGCTCAGCACATGCACTTATAATTTAAAATACATTTTTGGATTCCTAATAAGTTTGGCGCAGTAGAGTTGGTCGGTTCGCTGAGGCACCAATACATAAGACAAAGGGCTGTGCAGTAGTACAGAATGGATACAAGTGGGATGAATGAATTACATTCTGAAAACAAACACATTCACTGGAAAAAACCAATACCGTTTACGGTTGTTTATAGTTCAGCAAAAAGAAACCCAAAAAACCTGGAAATGCACCAGTTAT
Organism: Triturus cristatus; assembly: GCF_964204655.1. NCBI lineage: Eukaryota > Metazoa > Chordata > Amphibia > Caudata > Salamandridae > Triturus > Triturus cristatus. The sequence continues at coordinate 1,095,829,692 of NC_140592.1, read as the reverse complement.
GGTATACACACAATATCTCCCGAGGAAATGCACCAGTTATGGTATACACACAATATCTCCCGATGCCCTTCTTGGGCAGTACAACACTTTACTGATGAGATGTGACAAAGTCTGACTAACAAGAGCAAACAGGGTAGAAGCAGGAGATATGCTGAATGTTGCATACCATACCTGTTAATATTCGGGGATTTTTGGGGTTTGCGCTCACTTAACCATAGCTCACCTTTAACTGTTTTGTGAATTTCTGGGTTTGATATACGTACAAAAGGTATGCTTATAGAACATCTTTTATTTTTAGGTTTTTTTTTTTTTAAAGAAAAGAGACATACACTGAAGCAGTAATGTTTTCTATGTACGTTTTGTAACCGGTTTCCCTCGTTGGGTGTGACATTTTGCCTTATTTTTCTAAAGCATTAAAAGAAATAACATTACTCATACCCAAGGGCTGTTCTTTTATTGTGAAATAGACCTATTGCTCTTTTGTCTAAGAGTTCAAGAATCCCGAATGTGCGCAGAGATGTTCTATGATCCATGAATAATAACGAAGATTTCCTTTTCGAGAAACTGAATCTCCAAAAAGGTGATGTCCATTCCTATAGACGTTTCCACAGAAGGAAAAAGTGGATTCGAGAACGACTCTTCTGACAAGAAGGGACACGTTGTGGGCAACTACCCAGATATGTCACGTGGGGCAGGGAAAGGCCAGCTTGCTTAAAACAGATGGCAGCAGCCTCCGAGACACCCTGAATGGTGCAAAGAGAAAACTCAGCAGAGCCCAAGGGTAAAGATGTTCTCACGAACAGTAGTGCTTACATGCACCACAGTTTTATTTTTCTGAAATAAATCCTCCCTCTGAAAGGGCGGTTTATAAATTCTGCATTTTTATAAAATAACAAACAAATGATGTAGCTAGAGGCACCCTCTCTGAAAAATTGTCTTTTTAATTAGAGAGGTTGCCAATCAAATGAGTTTCAAGAACCCATCCAGTAGGAGAGATCCTAATAATTATAAATATCAGCATGGATCCACCAACTGACAACTATCCTCTATCAAAAGAAAACATGCTTTGTAAAAGATTTCATATGCACAAAATAAAGAGAAAAAAAATAAAATCGGTCCTCACCTCACCGGAGCCCGGGCATAGACCTGTAACCAATCTGGGATGTCGGCAGTGTGGTATGGATTAGCTGGTACTAGGAGGTGCTGTGGCTGCTGATATGTAACAGGAGGAGGAAGCGGTGGGGGATGATCATATCGAGGAACACTGCAAGAAAACACAATGCTTATAGACATTATACAGGTAAAAGCACTACAGCATACCTAGTACGATTCTATAGGAACCTTTAAAAACCACCACTCCAATATACAGGCAAGCATATGCAAGACGGCATCTCAAACTTTTTTGTCTTCAATGGTGGACTCGAGGCAACACCCACGCTGCATTGCTAGCTTACAACATTTTAACAATTCTTTAAGATATTTTGGCTGCTTTTAACTTTTCCCCAAATATTTCAGTACTCAAAATAGAATAATAAATACGCCTCTGGGATTGTTTAGGGGAAGTTACTTTCTGACAAATATGTTAGATCAGTAAATGACCCATGCCCCTGCACTTCTAAAATCTTCTGCTGCCCTGACTGCACAACTTAAGATGAGCAGTTTTTACGGTCAAACTCTTAAAGGATAGGTGTCAGAACCAATTTGTGTGCCACAGGGCAAGTAGGGGCCATCGAGATTCAACTGTGGGGGTTGGTACTTTTAATCACCCGTGACCAGAGGCTAGTCTTATAAAGTCACTGCGAACTGGGCCCCAGGTATATGCCCTTTCTACAATTGATTCTACAAAGTACTGAGTGCAAGCAGTCGCAGGCTTCTCAACGAAGTAGTTGAGGGTAGGCGAGGAAGAGACTTAGAACTCAAACAGTTATGAGGGAGACACAAACAGTGCTGAGTCCCATTTGCCTGAACAGGAGTCTCTACCATTTGCTTGAATGTTGGCACCAAAGTTCCTCTAGTGATTGCCTAAATGGTCTCATATAGATTTGCATGCGGGACCACAAAAATGCATCACACCATGGCAGCTGGAGAGTTATCCCTCTAGCTGAAATGAATTGTCCTCAGAAGTCCGTGACACCTGTGATGGATGGAAAAGTCTCTCCTCCCATGGATACACTTGTCTGCTTCGAGTGTCCAACATATTCCCCAGTAGGGTTGTGGAATTCCGATCGCCTGATGCCCAGTACATATTGTTTGGGGTCAAGGACAAGAAGTTTTCATACTCATTTTGTTCTTTGGCCAAGTAGACTCAAACCCCTGCAGTATAAAACCCTTGTCTGCAGATAAGGTAAGACGTGCATCAGTATGCCCATGCGGGTTTAACTTTTACTTATGGTCAAGTATTGCAAAGCCTTTGTTTTTAAGAACATGCTGTAAGCTCAGCTTGCACTACAGACAGGGGTTCCAAAAAAAGGTTTACATGAGTTTGCAAAATTTAACAATATGAAGCTACCTATAATGCTCCCAAAAGGCTCTCTGGTTAGATGAAAATACTTAAAGCTTGAAAGCAAGATTGAGGATTCTCTGCTTTTAAAATAAAATCTACACAAAACGTATTCAACTGGAAAAAAGATTTTGATAAACTTGTGTTACATTTTAGGTACTATTTCTCTGAAGCATCATTTAATGTGTTTGATACATGCTTGTGTGTCCCAAAAATATTAATAAATCAGTGTCATACCGGAATAAAAGCACCCCAGGATCAGTATTCCTTACATTACTTTTTTGTATACTTCAGTGCAAAACTAAGAGACGTTGGTCCTGTGCCCTGGAACCATGCTATACCCGGCTGATAAACCCTCATAAAGGCAAAACCAGTCCTTGAGCTGATGGAGTTCTGATTCAGGGCAGACCAGGCCTGGCAATTCGGCTGGACTCTTCCCATTGTAGCAGGGTCAAGACTGATTTGCACGTGGCAGGGTCCAAACTGAGGTGGCATGGTGTGCAAAAGGACTATGGCCTGGGATGAGGACACAGTGGCAAAAATCAATTCAAGCATTCCATCTATCACTTTTTTTTTTTTTTTTTTAAATCTTCAGTGCTGAGCAGCCTTAGCACAGGCTGAAGGAAGAGTTTTGGGACCAAAGAAAGCATAGGTGGAGGATTTAAAAAATAAGTATTTTCCAGTGGCATTGACATGTTCAGTTTAGCCGTCCCTCTGTTAAGCAACTCATGGAAAGGTAATAATGTACCCCAGGAGAAATCCTGGTAGAGGCGAATTCCTTACAGTAGGAGGATAACTCTTGATAGGCAATGAAGGAAGCATAGAAAATGTTGTTGTTCTAGGAGTATTAGCCCTTGGCAGTGTGCGAACTGGCTTGACGCAGGCTCTACGTGGGGTGCTATTTCTCAGAGGACCACCTGGTGTCTATGGAGAGTGTGTGTCTCAGTTTGAGTGAAAAGAAGGCTACCTAGTGGTACAAGACCTTTTCAGGTAGAGGTTCTAGTTGAGTTAATACACTGGAGCTAGTGGTGTACATGGCATGGCAGCAACTGGCATCACAGGAATTAAGTGGTAGGAGGTACAGGCCCTGGAGTTGTTGCAGGAACCCCCATGGATGAGGTGCAGTCTAAAGTAGTGGAATGCCGCCATGAAATTCAACACTGTGGAAAATGAGTAGTAAGGAGCATGTCATGGTAAAGGAGAGTAAGAATTCCAAGACTGAGGTGACCTCTATAAGTGATGAGTAAGATTCTTTGTATTAACGATCCATGGTCGCTGAACTATATCTGGCCTTGAGCTCTGCAAGCCATGGTGCAGATATATGTAAAAGGCTGCACAACAGATTGATCGCACAGAGGGGTCCTTTAAACTCAGGTAGCTGCCAATTTGTCCTTTATCCCATAAGCTGTTACACTGAACAGGAAGCATGATTGCCAGCCTAAATGATGGCATAATCTACTCTTGAATCCGCAGTGATAACCAAGAGAGTAGTGGCTTTTAAATGATTCTGCGATCCCTGAGAGATGGATTCTTGATGGCCGCTTTGCTGGTCGTCAAGTCTGAATTTTAATACATTCTAGACCACATACTGTTGAGTAATGTCAAAAACGAAAGTTTGGCAAGGTTTCTGTTTGGGACATAAATCTAAAAAAGCAAAACCCAGTACTTCAGCCTGTTTATAGGAGCCAGAAAAGGGCAACCAGAATAACTGCCAATGACAGGGCAAGCAATTCAGTGCTTCCTTAAAAGGTAATGTGCCACTTTTCCAGCATCTAGAGGCTGCAGCCCATCTTGCTACACCACCACGTTTATTTTCAGGTTGAGCAGGTTCCTCATCACTTTTATTAACAAAGTAGCATCTTTAAAAAGAATCAAACAAACGTTTCAGTGATTTTGACTAGCAATGGAGATTCACTAAAGAAACATATTTTACACCTATTGTAGGACTGGATTAAATAACTTAATTTCTGTACAAGAGAATGAAAAATTTCCTAGCTATTGTAACAGAAAGTTTCAGTTCTATTAAGGATGCGGAGGCGATGACTATGCTCATCTTTCTTCACTTTAATGAATAGGAGCAATTTTAAGAAACCACTTTAACAAACTACAATTGCCATGATGCCTTGGGAATTTCAACAAAAGAAACAATAGAGTCCATCATGGCGATAGTCTCCTCCTTCAACCAATCAGGAGCCAGCAGTCCTAGATATAGTCCATCAGCGTTGTCCACCCATCCTCTTTCGTCAAGCTTAGCCAAGTCCATCCCTTCAAGCATCCTGCTTCTTCACATCCATTCCTGTAACAAAGAGGGCAGATTAAAGCCCTGCCATGGCAAATAATGCAAATAAGCAAAGCAATGACCAATCAAAACAAGCTACTTAATGAAGTAGGGAAGGTTCCAATCACGTGAGCTGTGGCAATTCCAGGGGGTGGGATAATCCTCACCTTTGCATCCTTAATAGAATTGAAACTTTCCGTTACAGTACCTAGGAAATGTTTCATACTATGTCAGGACCGGAGGCGAGGATTATGCTAGGTCAAAGCTTACTTACCACCAATTGGGCTAAATGCAGCACTGGTTTGAAGTTAAACCTCTTGAAAGGTCGAGTCCAAGGACGAGTCTGCCGCATTCAAAATACCTTCCAGCCGGGCTCCTAGCGTGAAAGCTTTGGAAGCCATCGCCCCAGGCATGGAATGGGCTTCGAACAAACGCAAGTCAATGCCTGCTATTTGCATCACCCACCTTACCCAGCGGGCAAACGTGGGAGAGGACACCGCCCTGTGAGGCTTCCGCAGGGCAATCAGGAGCTGACGCTTCCCAGGAGGACGAAACTCTTCTGACATCTCCTCATAAGCCTGAAGGCATGAAACGACGCACAGTTCTTGCGATACCAGGAAAGCTGGGTACGAGATTACCCTCATGCCGCACTTGGTACATCTTCGGTCTGTGAAGGGGTAAAAATCCGATCGGTGATGTCCAGGGCTCGAACATCCGAAACTCTTTTCCAAGACACAAGGCTGAGAAGAATAGCTAGTTTCACTGAAAGTTCCTTTCTGGAAAGAAACCTATTCGGTTGCCAGGAAAGAAACAGATTCAAGACCTGGTTCACGTACCAGAGAGCGGAATAGCTGGGTTCCGGGGGAAGGGAGAGGAGGATTCCCGGCAAAAGTCGACAAACCAGGGGGTGCTCCCCACCGGAGAGCCCTCTACCACTGCGTGTCCCACCGAAATAGCTGAGCGGAAGGTATTTATCGACCTATACACCAAACCTTCCTCTGCCAAGGAGGCCAGGAAATTCTGAACATTTATCACATCTGCTGCCACGGGATCAAGGCTCCGTAGCAGACACCAACGGGAGCTTCTCCGCCAAGTGGATTTGTATTGCTTAGCAGTGCTGTCCGCCTAGGCCTTGGACATGAAGTCAACCGTGCCCGGGACCGCCCATCGTCCCCGGTAATCCACCACGCCATGAGAGCAAGAGACCCTTGCAGAACATGGGGATGCAGTTAAGCTGGGTTGAGAAGAAGCTCTGGAAACAAGGGGAGAGGAATTGGAAAATCTCAAGAAAGTTCCAGAAGAACTGGGAAGCAGACTCGAGATCTCCAAATTGGCGTGACTAGTACCACCTCCAATTTCTGCTGACGGACTTGCGGCGAGGCTCTTGAAATCATGGCAAACGGGGGAAAGGCTTAACCCTACTTTTCCCTCCAGTCTAGGAGAAACGCATCTGTGGCCGCTGCTAGAGGATCCGGCCTCCAACTGAAAAATCTGGGAAGCTGATGGTCCAGGAGGGAGGCAAAAAGGTCCCCCGAGAAAGGACCCCATTTGGCTTGGAAGACCGAGAATACACCTTCGCGGAGTTTGCAAAAGCTCTCATCCTGCAAATTGCGGGACTGAAAGTCCGCTATTTGATGGTCCTGACCCGGAAGGTACTCTGCTGTAAGCGAGATCTAGAGATCCAGGCAATACTGACAAAGAGTGAGGCAAGGTCGGACAGGGCCTTCGACTGGGTGCCTCCCAGATGGTTGATGTAGCGGGCCGTGGACACATTGTCCATCTTGAGAAGAATGCAAGACTGGACAGAGTCCTTGGTCCAACACCAAATTGCAAAAGAGTCCGCCAAAAGCTCCAGACAATTGATATGCAAATGTTGCTCGTGTGGAGACCACAGTCCGCCTGTAGCGAAATCCCCACACATGGCGCCCCAACCTGACCTGCTGGCGTCAGACTCTATGACGATGTCAGGGGCAGAGCCAAAAATCACGCGCTCATTCCAATCCTCCATGTTGGCCAGCCACCAATTTTCCTCCTTGGCATCTCTTGATAGATCACCTGCTGGGAGTACGAGAGACCCCTGCACAAGTGCGCCGCCTTCAATCGCTGGAGAGCACGATAGTGAAGGGGCCCCGAGAAGATGGCCTGAATGGAAGAAGAGATGAGGTCTACCAGGCGGGCCACCTGTCTCAAGGAGATTCGAGGTCTGGACAAAGCACGTCTCAACTCGTGTTGAATCTTCATCACCTTGCGGGACGGGAGGTTGAGAGTGGAGTCGATTGAGAAACCCAGAAAAATCAACTGCTTGGAGGGGACCAGAAGGGACTTGGATTCATGGATTTCGAAGCCCAATTGCTGCAAGAGGTTGACCCCGCGCTGAAGCTGCACAGCCGGACGGTTAGGACATTGCGCCATGATGAGGATGTCGTCTAGGTAGATGATGAGTCACATCCCGTGAGACCTTAAATGCTCCACGACCGGCTTGAGGACCTTCGTGAAACACCAGGGGGAAGGACGAGAGGCCAAAGGTAAGAGTGGTGAACTCGTAAGTCTCACCTCCTCAACGGAACTTCAGAAATATCTTGTGAGGGGAATAGATCGGTATCGATAGGTAAGCTTGCTTGAGATCCAGACACATCATCCATTCCGGGGGCGGAGGATATCCTGCAACAGATGGATCCATTTTGAAGTGGCGGTAGACGATCCACTCGTTGAATTTGTGCAGACTGATGAACGGCCGGCGACCCCCATCTGTCTTGTCTACCAGAAAAAGGTTTCTAACAAACCCCCTGGGATGTGGGATGGTGGGGGATATAGCATCCTTTAAAAGAAGGGAGTGCACCTCGGCGTCCACCAGAGCCGAGTCCTCCACGGAATGATTTATGGGTTGGGGGATGCGACCTGAACCGGGTGCTATAGAACTCAATCCGGAACCCCCCAAATCATCTGAAGAACCCAGGCGTCCCCTGTGATGAAAGTCCAAGCCTGGAAAAATATCGCTAGCCTGCCCCCTATTTTTACGTGGGAAGAAGGAAGGACACTCACCAGTGTTATTGGAAGCATTGGAAGCACCTGCTCCTCTGCCTTTGCCCCGACGTCCTCTGGTCGGATAGAAGTTACCAAACCAGGCCTGGTCCTGGCGGGAGCCTTGTCCTCTGGAGGGATACTGGTTATTGGACCGCCCCCCCGTAAAACCTAAGAGGATAAAAACTTTTTGATGGAGGACTGCGCTTTATCAAGGGAGGTGAAGGTATTCACGAAACGCCCCAACTCCTTGATAAACCGCCTCCCTAAAACGTCCGCCTTACGCGATAGGGCCTGCCTCCGAGTCGGCCAGGTCTCCCAGCTTGTGATTCACCGTGATAAGCAACGAGCGACGTCTCTCCGTAGATAAAGCGCAATTCGGGTTTCCCAGAAAGACTATTGCACGCTGTGCCCAGGCAGAGAGGTTGTCAGGGGAGATCAGGGAGCCTGAAGTCTTGGCCTCTTCAGCCATGTCTAGGATCTTCGTTAGTGGGCCCAGGGTATACAGGAGCTTGTCCTGTCAAGCCCGCCAGGATCTATATCTAGCATCATCGCCACCTTGCCGTCAAGGGCCAGGGGAACTCCGCCTGCAAGCAGTTCAGTGAATCCTTCTCTAGAGACTGCCAAAGGCAGCCCACCATGTACTGTGCGACCTTCTCTGACGGTGCCTGTTCAGATGACCTCGGGTGAAGGATTTCGTCTGGGACCAACATGTCAGAGCACAACCCCTGGGTGTCTACTGAGGGGGAAGGGTTGAACGGTGGCTGAAAGGAAGGGCGCCAGGGACGGGACGGACCTGCGTCATCCATGTCCCTATGATGGTCATCCACAGGGGGTGGGCACGGTACTGGCCAAGAACGCCTGCTTCAACTTAGCGAAGGCATCGATATCCACCCTGCCTCGCGTGGACGCTTAGGCGGTAGGGGAGTTGATGGCTGGGAGGACCCAGCGGGCAAGGAGGGCCGAGGAATGCTCCGCGGTACAGTCACAGGCCTGGACTATTTGCACGTGAGGACTCCTCCAGGAGGGGCCATGCCCTTGCACACTGTCCTATGAATTGATGCATCTACCGCATCATAAAAATCATCATCCCAGGGAAGCCCTGCCAAGGGGTCCTCCTCCCCCTGGAAGTCGTCAAAGGGTTCCATAGCAAGATGTCCCTTGGTGCCACTGCAGCTCAAAGGGAATAAAGTTTTGCAGCACCCAGGCAGAGCGTCAGCCTAAAGCTTTATTGTGAGGAACTCGGCGTCGGGTCCAAGCCCCAGGGACCGTTCCCAACATGTGCAAGAAGGAGCTTCTTAAGGGGCAAAGACTGTCTGGGAGGGTCCCTGCAGGACAGCGTCCTGAAAACAATACGGACTACCGTAGGAGTGTGGCAATCAAATTTGCTCAATCACCGACCCCCGTAAGGGCGTAGATGTCAAAGCTGCCCAACGGCAGTACGGACAGAGGGCGTCACTCTACAGAAACCAGGATCCCAATCGTGGCGCGCTGCTCGGAAAACTGCGGAATCCTGAGAGCCGTTCGCGGCCGGAGGTGCCAGTCAGACTCACCCAGGCGGTGGGAGAAATACACCGCGGAGCTGCACCTCAAGTCACAGAGGCCACGAAGGAGCTAGGAAGGTCCCGCGGCTGCTATTAACAGAGAAAACACCTAGTGTCAGCACGGAAGGTATATCAAGGCAATATGTAGGACAAACTGACAAGATTACCTGAGAAGAGAGGAGGAGCCTAGCGCGCAACCAAGATGGCCGCGTAGGTGCGAGGCTCCCGAGGACCTCCGCGACCTCCTACATATATCCTGACAATATCCTGTCCTAGATGAGGGGACTGTGTTGGTGAGCCAGAGCTGAGGTGGCACCTGCTTTCCGCTTCCAAATTGGACCTCGGACTCCGGCGGTAGCGCCGTTTGAGATTTCCGGCCTTCTCCACGCCGGACCCCGGATTGGAGTTGTGGGGTGATCCGGAGGCAAAGTCAACAACAGCGGCGGGCTGGGCGCGGCGGCTCGCGTACCCCGCACTTTCACTTTCGCTTTTGCACCCTCCTTGCTGTTTCGGCGAGGTTGGGTTGCGGGGCACTGTGAGGTAGTGTGGCCCCGTTGGGGTGCCCTGCCGGCCCGCCGGCTGTGACTTGCCCCGTGGCCCTGTGGTGACCCCCCCCCCCCGGATCCGTGAACCGGCTTGCCCGCCCTTTACGACGTGCCTGGCACGGCCGTGGGACTGGAACCATGTCCACAAAGCAAGATGGAGATCGGGCAAAGGTGAAATCGACCCGACGTGGCGCAGTCCCCCAGTCTAACAGCATGGACCGCTACACCCTCCAGAAGGGATCTCCCGAGGTGCCGCGTAGGTCCCCTGAGGGCCCGACTGATGCTCCTGCTCTGCCCGCGGACCTGACCCTGCGAGACGTGATGGGCGCCATCGCTGAGATGAAGGCCTCGGTGGACCAGCGCTTTGATACACTGGCGCAGAAAATCGACTCGGTCCTTGTGGATGTTGGCCTGGTAAGGGCCGATTTATCCAAGACTAATGACCGGGTTGATTCGTTGGCCCACACCACATCGGGCCTCACGACGGATGTGGCAGCCCTCCAAAAGGAGGTGCGCCGGCTTGGCCAGGCGAGCGCGCTGATGGATCGTCGCCTGGAGGATTCTGAGGGTCGGGCCCGGAGGAACAATGTCCGTATTCTCGGGGTGCCTGAGGGACGGGAGGAGGCGGCGGCGGATCTATTCGTGGAGGACTTGATTCTTACCCACCTCCAGCCCCGGGGACTGAGTAAATTCTTCGCGGTGGAGCGGGCCCACAGGGTTCCCGGGGGAAGGCCTAAGCCCGGAGCCCCCCCCGAGGCCTCTCATCGCCCGGATTTTCAACTTCCGAGACAGAGACGCTATCCTGCAATCCTCCAGACTACAGGGGCCGGTCAGACTCGACAATATGGATATAAATTTTTATCCTGACTTCACCCCAGCGGTCCAAAAGCAGAGACTAAGCTTTCTCGGAGTCAAACGTCGTCTACGGGACCTAAATCTCAAGTACGCTATGCTTTTCCCGGCTAGGCTGCGGGTGGAGTTGGATGGCCGTACGCACTTCTTTGATTGTCCCGAAGCAGCCGGGGACTGGTTAGATACTTTGCCTGGGGATCGGGATCGGGGGGGGAGCGGTGGGGGGGAGAGGGCCCGCCGGATCAGGACTGAGGGCCTAATATTATGCCTCGCTCTGGACAAAATTGATGTCACTTTAGACTGTTCACCTGTGTGAGTAAGTCTCCTCCTGTGGAGGTCGTGTGGGGTCTCTTGGGGGTTCTCCCTCCTCCTCTGGGGGTTTAGTTAGTTTCACCATCTATGGGGCGACAGGCACACTGCACTTTGGGGGGGCTGTTTGGGCTCATGCAGGGGTGCAGGGAGGGGGGAGTTCTGTTGGGGGGGGGGGGGGGGGGGGGGGGAGTTGGGGTGGGGTGTTGTTGTTCGTTTTTACCACAAGGCAAACCCTTTTCTGTATTGTTTTTAAGGTGCTCTCCGGGGGACGATTGATGGCTCCTATGTGTTATGGGGGGTAGGGAGTTGACTTTGTTGTCTTGGAACGTTAATGGACTGGGGGATAGGATCAAGCGAGGTGTGGTCCTGCAGTATTTGAAACGAATCTCACCCGATGTAGTCTTCCTGCAGGAGACACACCTTATTGGAAACTCTTTCTGTGCCATGAATCGGCGTGGCTATCGTTTGGTGGCCCACTCGGGCTTCACGTCGGGCTCACGGGGTGTGGGCATTATGGTGAAGAACTCGCTCCCGTTGGAAATTGATGAGGTGCGCCATGATGATAGGGGGCGCTATGCTGTTTTAGTGGGGAGAATGGAAGGCAAAGTGGTGGTTTTTGTATCGGTATACGTCCCACCGGGGTTGCAGGCGACCACTTTTGCAGACCTGGGGCGCCTCCTCCTGGGCCTTCCGGGGGGACTCCTGGTGGTTGGGGGGGACTTCAATGCGGTGGTTTCTGGGACTCTGGATCGTCACCCCCCTAGGGACCTCCCCCGGGCCCAGGCGTGGCTACCTGGCCTCTTGGATACACTGGGATTGGTGGACTGCTGGCGCTTAAAACATCCCACGCAGCAGCAGTACACTTTCCACTCGGGGGCACATGGTAGCCTCTCACGGCTTGATCATGTCCTTGTCCCGGCGGCCTATGCTGGGAGTGTGGGGGAGGTGCGCCATCTGGCGCGAGGTATTTCAGATCACTCACTGCTCCTGTTCCATTTTGATGTCCTTCCGAGGGGTAAGGGCAGGGTAGTTCCCATCAATGCCTGGTACCTGCGCGACCCCACTATTCGCGCTGCTGTGATTAAATCCCTGCAGCGATACTTTGATGAGAATGTGGGGTCCATCCCTTCGGCTATCTCCTTGTGGGAAGCCTTCAAGACAGTTCTCAGAGGAGAGGCCCTGTCCCTCATGTCCCATGCCCGGAGGCGCGAGCGGGAGGAGGTTACCCGGGTGGAGGCCGAAATTGCTGAATTGGAGGGTGATTTAGAGGGCGGAGTGACGGATGCTGCACTGCATGTCCTACAACTTAAGCAGGCGGCCTACAGGGCCCTCGTTACGGAGGCGGCCAGGGGCCTCAGTAGGGAGCAGCAGGGGCGACTGTATGATGTGGGTGATAAGGCGGGCAAACTGATAGCGTGGTTGGATAAAAAGGAGAGAGTGAATCGTGTGGTCCCGCTGATTGAGAGGACGGATGGTGTGAGTGTCACCGAGCCAGAAGAAATTGTCTCCTGTTTCGCGGATTATTTCCGCGAGGTGTATTCTCCGGTCTCTCCTTGCTCGGAGGAGGACTCCCATTCCCTGCTTAGGGATATCGCGCTGCCTTCCCTCTCGGAGGAGGACAGGGTGTCGCTGGATGCCGCTCCTACATCCGACGAAATTGCCCTCGCCATACGTTCGGTTGCCTCTGGCAAGGCCATGGGCCCAAATGGCATCCCTATCGAGTTATATAAGTTGCGACCAGATGTACTGGCGCCCCACCTCCGCGCGATGTTCCTGGCGGCCCACTCGCTGGGCTCCCTCCCGCCGGACCAGCGTCTGGCTACTATCGTGGTGATCCACAAGGAGGGGAGGCCTCGGGGCCGGGTCACATCCTATCGGCCTATCTCGCTTTTGAATGCGGAGCCCAAAATTCTCGCCAAGGTGCTGGCCAATCGGCTGGTCGGCGTGGTGGGCGACCTGGTCCACCAAGACCAGTCCGGCTTTATCCCCCATCGCAACACAGCCCTTAATCTGCGGCGCTTGCACGGGGTGCTCGCACGTGTCCCATTCGTGCGGGAGCCGGCCATTTTGGCGTCCTTAGACGCCACTATGGCGTTTGACACGCTTGAGTGGCCATACATTTGGGCGATGCTGGCGAAGTTTGGATTCGGCCCGGGCTTCATCAGTTGGGTCAAACTGTTGTATTCGGGCCCATTGGCGCAGGTGGTGGTGAATGGAAGAGTTTCGGCCCCATTCGAGCTGGGCCGGGGCACGCGACAGGGCTGCCCCTTGTCGCCGCTCCTGTTTGCGCTGGCCTTGGAGCCCCTGGCGGAGTGGCTGCGGTGGCACCCCTCCATCCGTGGTCTCCGTTGGACCCCCGAGTATGAGGACTGTGTGTCCCTATACGCTGACGACATCCTTTTGTACCTAGCCTCCCCACGCAAGTCACTCATAGTCCTGGTTGATGTTTTACGTTCATTCGGCCGGAACTCAGGCCTTGTCATCAACTGGGCTAAATCATGCGTGTATGTGCTCTCTGGGGAGGCTCCTGTCCTCCCGCGGGGTTGTCCGATTCAGATTGCCTCTCAGGGGTTTCGATACCTGGGTGTCTACATTACTCTGGACCCAGAGGCTCGCTACGAGCGGAACTTGCTTCCCCCTCTCCAGCGCTTGAAGGAGGACGTCGTGCGCTGGCGGCGCCTGCCGCTTTCGCCGCTCGGCCGGGCGGCGTTGTTTAAGATGATGTCGTTGCCACGTTTCTTATACGCTCTCCAGAACACTATGGATCCAGTCCCGGCGCGCTACTTCCGTGAGGTGGAGAGTTTACAGCGCCGCCTATTCTGGGACGGGAGGCCGCGCATTGCCCTGGCGAAATTGACGCTCCCATGGTATGACGGGGGGATTGCCCTCCCGGACATTAAACGGTATTACTGGGCCTCCCAGCTAGCTGCAATTAACCATGGCCTCTATGGGCCCGCCTTGAACCCGGCGTTTGAGATGAACAAGATGCTACTGCCCGGTGGCGACTACAATCGAGCGCTCTACTCTGGCGCGCCCGATGCTCGCTTGACGGGACCTACGCGTGTCATGATCAGAGTATGGCATGCGGCTAATGCATCTATGGGGTGGAAGGACCGTTTGACCCGGGCGTCACCGCTGTATGCGTCTGAGAAGCTGGGCTCTCTCTGGACCTCGAAGGGCTTCGCGAAATGGGATATGATAGGCATCAGTAAAGTGGGGGAGCTCTGGTCGAGGGGAGGATTTAAAACATTCGAGATGCTGCAGACGGAGTTTCAGTTGCAGGGTAGTGAATACTTTCGATACCTGCAGATCCGTCATGCACTGGGCTCCGTCTTCCCAGACGTCGCCTCCATCCCGGAGTCTTCCCCCCTGGAGGATAGAGTGCTAGATGGCCACGTTCCAGATAGTACGATCTCCCTTATTTATAAAAAACTGATTAATGATCGATCGGGCTTGCTGATTGGCCTTCGCGAGGCTTGGGTTGCTGACGGTCTGGAATTGGACGATGAGGACTAGATCTCCGCGGTGGCCTCTCCGAAGGAGGTGGCTATACCGGCTCGCCTTCGCTTCGTCCAGCTCAAGATACTCCACCGGGTCTACATGACGGGGCCAAGGCTTCTGCGCATGGGCTACACTGTGGATGGATTGTGTAAGCGTGGTTGTGGTGCCGTGGCGACCTTCCTGCATATTTTATGGGAATGCCCGAGGGTGGAGCGATTCTGGCGCGGTGTGCACGAGGTCCTGCGAGTGGTTACGCGTGTTGCGCTGCTGCCGGAAGCGAGGAGATGCCTGTTGAATGTGTGGGAACCAACTGACTACTCGGCTCCGCAAACGTGGTGGGCGACTCTGGGATATATGATTGCTAAGCGTGACATTGCGCAACTGTGGGGATCCCAGAACCCCCCGACGGTGTCGGCCTGGAAAGAGCACATGGATTGGTGCATGTTTCGAGAAAAAGTGGTGTATGTGGCGAGGGGTAAGCCTGCGACATGGGTGAAAGTGTGGGGCCCCTGGAACGCCTACCGTGGGAGTATTTGCGCGCCACCATTGCTGCCTGCTGCCTCACCAGCCCCGTCCCCTTAGCTGACCCCTTCCCCTAGCCCCGGGCACAGGTTCCCCCAGTCCTCGCTCTGTTTCCCTTCCCCTCTTTGGACTCCTCTAATAGTTGGGGTTCCCCTTTGGGGAGCACGTGCTGTTACTTTCGACTGTAGGGTAGCCTTGTGGGTGTTGGTTTGTTTTTTTGTTGTTTGTATAAAATGAAACCGCACTGTGACGTATTATGGCTGTGGCCCATGATGTTGATGACTCCTGCTTATGCTCCTTTGTAATGCCAAGGGTTCTATGAACGTATGCCATATGTTTCTGCCATTCCTAGCGGCCGGCCGGAAGGTTGTGGGCCCATAATTGTATATTATAAAAAAAAAAAAAGATTACCTGAGAAAACTAAACGAGCCCGCAGAAGCGTAAGAGTACAGTAGAAGTGAGTACAGCAATAACTAGCAGAACACAGCTAGAATATAAATCAAAGTGGTCAAAACAGTACAATCACAAGCAATAAGCCATAGCACTTATCTCTGGCTGAGTAGCAGCGAAGAAAGAGGATGGGTGGACAGAGTTGATGGTTATCTGTGACTGCAGGCTCCCGATTGGTTGAAGGAGGAGACAATCGCCATGTTTAACTCTTTTGTAGCTGAAATTCCCAAGGAATCGTGGGAATTGTAGTTTAAGTGGTTTCTTAAAACGGCTGCTATTCATTAAAGTGAAGAAAGATAAACATAATCCTTGCCTCCTGTCCTGACATAGAATTTGGGAGAAAAATACTTGATGGATGCAGGTAGATATTTTTGTAGGGACATTTATGTAGCGGCACACTTTGTTTTGCAGTATAGTGTCACATCTGCAAGTAAAAGTTGGTGTACGAAAAG
This sequence comes from Triturus cristatus, assembly GCF_964204655.1. Lineage (NCBI taxonomy): Eukaryota > Metazoa > Chordata > Amphibia > Caudata > Salamandridae > Triturus > Triturus cristatus. The sequence goes on along the minus strand of NC_140592.1, from coordinate 1,095,813,715 downwards.
GGGCAAGAATTTTTTATTTTTTATTTATGGACATTGTGCTCGAGCATTGGTATCCCTCACAGATTCACATGCTTTAATTGTTGCCCATCATCAGGCTAGAAATTCCTAGTAGCAAATATTTATTGGAAGTGACAGAAACACTTCGTATTAATATTACACTTCATGCAGGCGATCGATCTCTTCATACAATCATGATTTAAACAGATTAAAGACGCACTCGAGAGGCTTCATTAGCTCAGACCTTCAAACCAGAAGTGAAATAATAAAAGGAGTGTGCCATGTAAGAAAATACCTACTTGTTAATGGGACAGGTTGTTTAATAAATCTGTCCTGTAAGAAAATCCACTTGCCCCTTTGGTGCATAGTATTGCAGTTACAAATAATGGCAGCAATCTCATCATATAAATGCCTCCATATGAGCCTTTCTGACTATACTAGGGCTCATACTATAGTAGGTTTGAATTCTAGAAACTTCCTTATTTTTCCAACTTTCCGCAGAGGGAATACTGGGGCTGGAAGAAGCGTTAAGCAATAGTTCCAGGGTTGGAATGACCTTTTGAGTCTGTGCAAACCTACTAAATTGCATGTTTTAGTGCTTTTCGCCAGTCTTCTCTAATCTTTACCCGTACTTCGAAAGGTTGGAAAGTTACTCCTTACAATGGCATAAGTAAAGCTTCTTCCAGGGTTGGGAGAAAAGTGGTTGGAGGATAAGAACTTGTAAATGCTCAACATATTTTCGCATGACATATTTGTTCATGCTAAAAAGAAGTTTACAAACATTCGAGAAATGAGATGTCCTGGCCTACTTCTGTAAATTCTTGCAAATTCACAAGAGCCGTAAATCTGCACTAATGCAAGGACACTTACCATGGGTGCAATTTTGTGACTTTCTTTAAGAATATGGCCCCTAATTAGGTTGGAGTCAACCAAGACCTTTTTTTTATATTAAAATTCTACCTATCTATCCATCGACTGGCTTCCGCTCCTTCACAAGGAGCATATCGGCAAACAAAGTAGTTTTGTTCAGTGCCAGGGACCCTTGCGACGATGTGTACGTTCAGTGCCAGGGACCACTGTGACGATGGGTGCATGGAGACCAAAATATATTGTTGCTTTTTGCTAATGTTTATTATAATGGTGAGGGCACAGGCAGTTTCCGCAAAGTTTTACAAAACCCATATTAAAACAAGCATTGCAAAAACCAAAGGATTGACCATCAATATCAGACCGATTGGCTTTGCCAATGCTGGCTTATTTTCAGGTTTCCCATTATCTTGAGTAAACTGGTGGAGCTGAATTTCCATTATGGATATTTTTGGGAAGTACTAGGATGCAGCAACACATTTTACTAAATGATACCTACAATTTCACATTAGTTTAGCTAAACTTTTTTTCCTAATTGCATTTTTTAGCGAACTTCTATATTGTAAGCAAAGGCTCATCAATCTTGCTTTCAAGGTTCTGCAGATATCTGCATCTAATTAGAGATCAATCTGGGAGCACTATATGTAGCCTTATATTATTAAACTTAGCAAATGCGTATACACATTTTTACACTGGAGCCACTAGTGCAGTCCGAACGCAAGTTTCTTTAGAGCGCTCACCCTAATGAACAAGTTACTTACCTTTGGTAACGCATTATCTGGTAAAGCCAGTATAGCCACAGATATCTTAACAATTGAATTCTTTCCAGACTCCAGTCTGGATCACACTTTTTCAGCAGTACCTTTGAGCAACAGGGTACGGCTTTGTACGACTTCATGATGACACAGACTACGGTTGTGATGTCAGTGAAGTAATTTAAGTCCCCTGCGGCGCACGGATGTCAGTTCCTTCTGTGAAACCTTCAGTGCCAAAACGCGGAGCCACTCTAGAAACAGGCTGTGTGAACAGTGTGCCAAAAAGATCAATGAATCTTTGAAAACAAGTAGAAAACAGAAATTAATGGTGTGATAATACCCAGACATGGTCTGTAAGGAAAGAACAAATGGTTTGTCGAAGCACAAATCCACACGAAACAGTGGCCACTGCTGTATAAACCAGGGCTGTATAAAAAAAAAAATTACTTACATTACATATCGTTAGCAGGAAGGATGGGTAGGGCATTAAGGAATGTGCGGCTAGACTATATCTCTACCAGATAATGCATTACCAAAAGGTAAGTAACTTGTTCTTCCGATAGAGACATCTAGCCACAGATTTTTAACTTTTTAATTAAATGCCATAGCGATACCTTACACGGAGGACGGTCTGCAAACTAATCCTACAAAATTTCTCAGAGAGAACCAACTGGTCGAAATTAAAGAGTCCAGACAGGTGTACGAATTGGATGAAAAGGAGCAGGAGGCTCCTTACAAAAACTGTGGCCAGGACCACAGGCAATACAAGTTTAAAACGCTTCCTGTCAGCACTGAAAAACCCATGACCCAAGGATAGTGAGATAATTCGGTGTCAGAAAACCAAAAGACAACAGTACCTTACCCCCAAAGGGTGAAGTGAGCTTAAGGATAAGGAGACCAGAGGCAATAGCGAAAGCCATACAAACTACAGTTCCTTCCATCAGCAAAGGAGTATAGGAGGGAACCCTGTCCTGAGACACCCAAAGAAAAGAACTCCCAGACCACATTCACATTAGAGCTAAGAGGAATAAACAGATTCATTGCAAAGCTGGAAAGACCAAACAAGAACAAAGACTGATGCACATCAAATCCTGTCTTTGGGAAAAAAACACTATTAGACAAAGTAACCACTACAGGGTCACACAAGTTGTAGAACCCGTAGAGATGAAAAAATTGAGCCACTGCTTACATAATGAGATCGTTAAAGTAGCACTGCAAACCAAGCACAAACGGAAGTCTGAACTGACATATATCCCATCTGGATACTAGAACGGCAATTATACAGATATGAATCTGTTATAAATATCTTTATTATAGTATTTTTTATTGAACAATGGCCGCAAATCGAATACAAGAAACAACCATTAACTTGGTACATGTTGACAGTTTTGATTCTTAAATATTGCAAAACAAATATAATTTTTTAGTATTGCCACTTTTATCAATTGCATATCTGGTATTTATTTGCCCCCACTACTGCCCATGGAGGGTTACTCCATCAACCGGCATGCATATCATCCCCCTGCTTTTGTGCCATTACACCCTATCTTTGACCACTTATGCAGACAGCCTCTTCATTGGTAGACCACCCTTTTGGCTTGCATACACCAATCCATATCGGCCTCCCAGTCTCTGTACCTAGGCTCCGCCACCACCTTCCATGTCCATGCGATGTTGCGGTTTGCAACCATTAACCTAGGGTGACCCAAGTTCTTTCTAACCACAAGGTCAGTTTTCTCCCAGATGTTCAAGACACACCATTGGGACGAGGCTTCAACTTTATTCACACACACTGTTAGCATCTTTTATATAATCTTGTCCCAGTATCTCCGGATTGTTGGGCAGTCCCACCATTGATGTTTAAAAGTTCCCACCTGACCACACATCCTGGGGCGTAGTGGCGAGCTTGTGAGGGCCATTTTTTTTCTTTCAAATCTATTTTATTGAAAATACAAGTTAAAACAATACACCAACAAGCATAGAGAAAAGAAAGAAGGAAAAACATTACCAAAAAAGAAAAGAAAACAAGCATTGGCATAGCCAATAGGTCTCGCCTTTGGGACCTTATAAGTGTTTAGCCATGCAACAGTTGCATAACTAAATACTTATAAGGTCCCAAAAGCGAGACCTATTGGCTATGCCAAGCGGCCGTGAAAGTGATCGCTGTCAAGCGCGGCGCGCCCGCGCACATGCACTGTAGCTCTAGGCTGGCCTGGTAGCACTTTTTGGAGCCCTCTCAATAAGTCTTGCCAGACCAGCGCATGCGCTGGGTCAGGCAAGACCTAAAAAGGAGGGAAATGGGAAGGGCAAGGGTAAAAACAAATCCACATTTTCAAAGAGTACAGCATTGGGATCCCGGGGATATCGATACATTAAAACAAAGATACAGAGCAGTTGCATGTCTCAAATCTTTAACATGTGGAAAGATATCGTACAAGGTCGAGAGCAGTGAACATGTGAGAAGAGGCAAAATGGTGCAAAGAGAGAGGGAAAAATACCAATGTAGAACAGAAACAGAAGAAGCAAAATATCCCACAGTAAGGAGGAGAACCCCTGTGAAGGGGAGAGCCAAAGGTGAAGGAGGACCCATGGGAAGTCGTGTCTGTGCAGATGTCCAGAGCCATGTGGGAAAAGTATTAAGTACTCTCTCTATTCAGCCCCCAAACTCAGTCTGCACAGTAAGGGAATATGTTCTCCTCGTAGAGGTGTGAAGCCCGAAGCTTCGGGGGACTGAAGGTTGACGTGTTCAATTGTGCAGAAGTAATCTATCAATGGTTGCCAGGTGTTTGCAAATTTGGTGTTATGACGATGAAGCCACACCGTGAGGAGTTCCATCGCCATGGTATGCCACAGGCGAGTGAACCACACTGTCAATGGGGGCGCATCAGCCTTCTTCCAGTACACCGCTATTGTCGGTTTAGCTGCGCAAAGCATGTGCGAGATAAAGCGCCAATCTGCGTGTGCCATAGCAAGAAGATTCGCAGGTTTGTGTCCCAGGATAAGTATGGTTGGGGCTTCGGGTATGGGGTAGCCATTCACCTGCTTGATGTGACTGAGAATCTCCTTCCAGTAAGTGGCCAGTAGCGGGCAGTGTCACCATATGAAAATCCCCAATAGCGCTCATGCAACGCCAACAAACAGGAGAAGAGTTAGGGAACATTTTATGTAAACTGTGGAGAGTGCAATACCATTGTGTCATAACTTTGTAGGCGGTTTCTCTCTGGGGTATGCTGCGGAAGACCCTTGGTATGTCACGCCATAATTGTTCCCATTATTTGTGTGTGATCTCATCAGGACTACTGGATTGCTATTGCGACTTTTAGGTATGTGGAGTGATCCGGGGGCATGTTGAAGCACTTGGTACGTGCAGGATATCAGTCCCCTGGATCCGTCATAATAACAAACCAGCAGTTCAAAGGGAGTGAAAGGGCGAGTGGCTCCCTGGACAGGGGACGATGCCTGTACCCAGTGTAGGAGCTGGAGATATTGTAATCTCGCGCCCTCAGAAAGGTAAAATTCCCATTTGCATTGTTCGAAAGATTTGAAAGTGTCTCCCATGAAAAAGGTCCCGGAGTATTCGATATTCTCCTTCCGACCAAGCCAGAAAGGAATGGGGCTGCAGGGTGCGTGGAAAATGTGGATTACGAGCAATGGGGGTGTTGGGTGGTGGAAAGGAGGTGAGGCCCCTTGACAGTGCAAGCTTGTCCCATATATCCAACACAGTTTTTGTGGATATGGCCATATAGGCACTACGCGGTCGAGCCTCCAGTAGGAGCCAAGCAGGATTACACAGAGGTCAGCATGCCACAGCCCTATCCATATGGAACCAGACCTTCTCAATCTCCTGCACAACCCACTCTGAAATGTAGCGTAAATGTGAGGACCAGTAATATTCCATCAGGTTAGGACACGCCAGCCCCCACCCCCGTCCCGTGGTAGCATGAGTAATTTATTGGAAAAGCGTGGCAACCTCCCTCCTCAGATAAAGGTAGTAAGCTCGCGTTGGAGGTGCTGGATTTGTCTTTGTGGTAAAGTATATTTTTTTCGGCAGCACCAGCATTTTAACCGCGTTCACACGCCCCAGCCACGATATAGGTAGGTATATCCAAGTTCGTAAATCGTCCATGACTGCAGTTTTACATTCCTGCCAGTTTGCTTGCGACTACGTACTAAGAGTGGAGGTTAGATTAAGTCAAAGCTATCTAGTGGAATGAGGGGCCCATTGGTATGGAACAAGAGATTGAAGCACGGGAATCTCAGATAGGGGAACTTTTAAGATTTAAGGACCAAGATTTCGCATGGTTGATTTTAAGGCCGGAGGCAACTTCGAAAGATTGCAGTAGAGTATGATGTGCCAGCAGGGAAGTATGTGGTTTTGATAATGTAAGAAGGAGAAAGTCTGCGAAAAGGGTTATTTTGTGCTCTACTCCTCCATAAATGATGCCACTGATGTCTGGTGATTGACGGATCAGTATGACAAGAGATTCTATAACAAGCGCAAAGAGTAGAGGCATCCCTATGGAGGTGTATAGGTCCCGTAAGTTGACCGTTGACCCGGACCTGGGCTTGAGGGGAGGTGTATGGCGCCATAATCCTACAAAACATCATAGGCCCCAGCCTTATCTTCTGTAATACTGCCCGTAGGAAGTCCCAACCCACTCGGTCAAATGCTTTTTCAGCATCAAGAGACAACAAGCAAGCAGGTATATCCCAGTGGTGGGCCTTCCCTACCAGGTGCGCTATTATCTGCACCCTGTCGGTGCCGGATAAAACAACCTGATCGGGATCAATGAGCCCCGGCAAATAGGAATCAAGGCGTTTGGCCAGAATTTTGGTGTAAAGCTTTAGGTCTGTGTTCAAGAGTGCAATGGGTGATGCCCATTTTAACTAGTTTAGTATGTTCTATGTAAGATCTTTAAATATATTAACCTAAATCGGGAGCGTGTAGCCACCTCCCGAAGGGACACCAGTGCCTCCTGTCAGTCCTCGTCACTCATGTCTCCGAGGTCTTCTACCCATTTAGCCCGCATCTTCCCTAGAGTGTCAGGTGAATTGTTTAGTATTTTCCTGTATGATATTGTAATATTGTTTTTTCACTTAAATAATCATCCAAGAGCCTGTCTTCTAGAGGGGAGGAGGCCGAGATGCTCCGTGCCACCAGGAATGGCACTTTGCAGTGCACTTCGTATCTATAGATATCGAAACGTTTCACCAGAGTCAAGTTCATAGTCCCTTTGAAGGTCTCTAAAGGGTAGAATCTTACCTCCCGCCCATATGTCACCGACCTTAGAGAGCCCTATGAGGTCCCATTTGTCGAAACCAGGTTGTTTTGCTAACAGACCGAGGTGTATTGACTCCCAGAGTGGAGTAGCCATCGTAATCTTCTCTCTCCACCCTAGTGCCGCTGGCGCAGTGGGCCATAGTGCGATTGTTGTCGACTGTGTGCGTCGTGGTGCATTTTGTTTCCCCACCATAGATAGCTCTGCGATAGTTCCCTGGTTCCATATTATTTCTGTCCCTTCTGTATGCTGGTTCTGTTTGTGGTAAATGTACCCATTGGTTCATTACCTTGAATTGAGCTGCCCAGTAGTAATATTGTATTGTGGGGAGAGTTCTTCCTCCGTGGTACCAGCTCTTTGTCAGTGCTATTCGAGGGATACCGTTATCCCAAAGGAGTGTTCTTACCTCCGATTCTATAGCTTGAAAATACTTTGACGGGACAGGGTATGGCATTTTCTGCAGGATATAGACAAAGCGAGGGAGGGCCATCATTGTCGTTAGGGAGGCTTTGCCCAATAATGACAGGGGAAGTGTCTTCCAGTGTTGGACGTCTTCCTGTCGTCGACGCAAGGGGAGAGCTAGGCTGCGGTCGTAAAAAACTGCCGGTTTTGTGGTGACATATATTCCCAAGTATCAAAACCCTTCAGTTACTCTTCGTGCCGTGCATATCCTGGGGATATTGAGGCATGGACCGCAAAGGACATATAGTAGCGACTTATCCCAGTTTATGGTATATCCTGAGTATTTTTGAAACAGGTTAAAGATATGCAATACTCTATTTAAGGAGGAGTGGGGGTTAGCTAGGTAGAGTTTTATGCCATCTGCACACAGGGAAATTCTGCCCTCCCAATCCTCTTATGAGCGGATCACCTCTAATCCATATCGCCAGCGCAAATATTAATAGAGGGAGAGGGCAGCCCTGCCTTGTCCCACTCTGCAATTTGAAGATTGATGACCTTCCCCCATTTACTGTGACTTGTGCTAGGCGTTCAGACTAGAGAAGCCGTATCCACGCTAAGAAATTTTCACCAAATCCGAATTGTTCCAAGGCCGCGAATAAAAAGGGCCATTCGATCATATCAAATTACATTTTGGCGTCCAATTACATTAGAACAGCCTCTTCCCTAATATTCCCAGCCTTCCCCAGCACTCCATGTAGGCACCGTAGGTTAAGTGCTGTATTTCTACCTGGCATGAAGCCCGATTGATCAGGACAGACTAGTTTATGTAACAGGGAAAACAGGCGTGTTGCGAGGATTTTGGTGAGAATCTTAACTTCTGCATTCAGCAGAGATATAGGGCTGAATGAGTTGCATTTTTCGGCCGGTTTCCCACTTTTGTATATTACGACGATGTTAGCAAGTCTCTGACTTTCAGGTAGGTTACATTCTGTTACGCTTTCTTGATACATTCGCACCAGGAATAGGGAGTTTGTGGACACTTTTAGTTTGTACAATTCAATCGGCAGGCCATTTGGGCCCATTGCTTTTCCTGCCTTTAAAGCCCCGATTGTCTGTGCCACCTCTTTCTTGGCCAGTTCTGACTCTTGACTTCCCCCATCTGTCTCATCCAAGGAGGCCAGACAGAGCGGCCAGCAACTCTTGGGCCCCTGTCTGGGGGGTGGGGGGGGGGGGGGGGGGGTAGGAGGGAATGTCGCTGATGGCATGTATAGGTGACTGAAAAATGTTGAGAGCGGGATCCACCCCATCTGGTGTAATTTCAAACAGCCATCTGGTTGCTTTTTCCCGTTTCTCTAACCATGCTAGCAGCTTACCCCCCTTATCCCCAACTTCGCATATTCGGTGTTGAGTGGCCCGGTGTTGTGCTCTTGCTGCTTCTTCCGCTATGTCTTTATATTCTTTCTGTTTAATATGTGTTTAATGTCCAGGGAATCTTTGGATATTTGTTCAGATTCTAATTTCTGAATGTCATCTTCTATTGCTATCAATTGTTTCAGTTTTTCTTTTTTATGACCAGCTATAAAAGATTCCCTGCCCCCTGATTACTGCCTTGTAGGCTTCCGACATAATTAGTGAGGAGTTCACCGACTCCTCATTTTCGTTAATGTAATTAGTGGCCGCTTCGGCTAAACCCTCCCTTAAAGCTGGTATTTTCAAATACCAAGGATTAAGTGCCATCCCATGTCCCTTGGATGTAGGTGCATTACCGTACAGTGCGATAAGTGGAGAGTGGTCCGAAACACCCCTCGGGAGGCGAGCCCCCGCCCTCGAACATTGAGAGCTGGTCTGCCATTCCAAAAATATAGTCTATACGGGAAAGGCTTCCATGAACTCCAGAGTGAAAAGTGTACTGGCGGGCCATGGGATTATGCACCCTCCACACATCAACTAGGCCCACAGCTCGTATAAATTCTCCTTGGGCCCTCCCAGGAGCCTCCCCTTGTCTGGTTGGCCACCTATCCCATTCTCCGCGAAGGGCAGCATTACAGTCGCCCCTATAAGTAATTGCCCATCGGGTAAGTTGACTATATGTCACCCCCAGATCTGTGAGTGTGGGAGAATGCAGTCTTGGAGGAATATAGAGGAACATAATATTTAGTGACCTGCCCTCTTAACACCCTGACAGGGTTACAAATCGTCCCATTGGGTCATGTTTAACCATTTGTATTTTAAAAGGGAAGGACTTGCGCAGTAGTATCCCAACTCCCCTTGATCCTCCCGTGTAACCAGCATGAGCTACCAGCTTATAACCCCATCTATTAAGTGCACTGTAGGAGGTCCCTTGTATATGGGTTTCTTGCAATACGGCAATATCCGGTGTATGCTGCTTCAGGTACTGTAGTACAACCCCTCTTAATCCTGTCCCCTAATCCATTGACAGTCCAAGAGAGGATTTTAAAGTTACAGGGGGGGTCTGCTGTGGTCATGTTACCATGCATTTCTTGATCCTGGGGAGCACTATCTTGGGGCTTGGGAACACAAGGTGCCTCCTTGGGGCCCTCGGAGGCCATTGGATGTCGGGTGACTTGGCAGCTGACCCTGTTGGCTTTTGCATGGCCTCTTGCCTTGCTTCTATGTTTGTTTCAGAGCAATTACTGTGAACTGTAACTTTCATTTTCAACTGTGAGTACCCCAAAATTATATAACTCAATCTAGTATAAACTCCCACTCCCCTGCCTACCTCCCTGCAGTGTGGGCTTGAAACTGCCCACCCCCAAACCTTGCAGAGTGCCTCTGTACCCCTTCCCACATAACACAACTTTGGGGAACATGTCCAAGCTGGCCACCCACCCCTTGTAGTCTCCTCCCCTAAGTATGTAGTAATTATTCCATTTTGATACAGATAACTAGGAGTCTATCTGGTTGGTACTTGATTCTAGCAAACTCAGGATAGTCAATATAATCATGTCGACATTGAATAATTACGACTGGTGTCATTACTATTGGATCCCACCCATATACATCAGCTGGATTAGCTGTCCCAAAAATGTTCTTTACGTGTTAGGAGGAATTAGTGGCAGAGCGCTTTAAGTATCTTGCTTCTACCAAGGTCTTATGGATCCTGCAGCTATCTTCCGACCCCGGTTCGTCTATTCCCGGTCTCCGGACCTGCTTGTTGCCACTCCGGTCAGTTTTTCGGCCGGTAGAGACTGGGTCTTATGTTTCCAGAGGTTCTCCATCTCTTCAGTCACCCCCAGGCTTCCTCTGGTGATTCAAAGAACCTCGGCTACTACTCTAAGTCTGGCTGGGAATAACATTGCATATTTTATGTCTTTATCACAGAGAGCCCATTTAACCTCCAAGAATGAACGCCGCAACCTCTGAACCTTCAGCGTAAAGTCCGGAAAAAAGATTGTAGTAGAGTTGTCATATTTTAATGGAGGAGCCGAGCGGACTGCTTGCAGGAGTACGTCCCTATCCCGGAGGATGAAACTCCTCACCAGGATGGGGCATGGGGGCGAACCCTACCTAGGCATGCCCCCCTGGCACATGGTGGGCACGTTCCACTGAAAAGTACTGAGAAAGGGAGCGGGCTGCAAGTGTTTTTTAAACAGATCTTCAACAAATAATCTGTGGCTGGGCCCTCGGCTCTTTCTCGAACCTCCAAAATTCGAACGTTGTTCCTACGTGAGCGTCCATTCATAGTATTCGCCTTTTGCTTCTAGCTCCGCCATTGTTTGAAGCTTAACACAATTCTAATGTTTTGGTAGATATCTGGAGCGTGGAAACAGAGTCCTCAGTAGCTTCTACCCGTTCTCCCAAGTTATGTAGGTATGCATGCATTAGCGTCACTTGTGAAGTGACTGCGTCGATCTGGTCTTCGAGTGCTGAGTGCACTCCTTGAATTGCTGCCATAATGTCCTGTAGTGCAAGGTCTTCTCCCTCCATTAGCTGCTTTTGACCGTGAACCTCACCCTTTTCAACTGCAGTATCCATTTTAGGGTGCGCAAACGTATCCAGTTTTGTTTGGTGCGTAGGTTTTGGCCCCTTCCAGTTTGGCATCTTGTCTGGGTGCGTTGTTTCACCGTCTATCTCTCCTGCTCCGCACCCACAACTCTACACAACTGGCTTAGGATGCCTGCTATATGATATTTCCTCTCATGTATATGCATCATACAAGTTGGAAGGCCAGTATCAGACACTCATAGACCTATAACCTCCATATATCCCAGTGCACCACTTGAGTTATTCCTTGTTTCTGGGCTCCAATCTGTGAACCTTTCTTTGGCGCCCACCTTGGAGTATGATTCGTGGGGATTGCACTCTTGTTTTTTCGCTGCCTTTCTGGTCTACCGCTCGTATCGCCGCCATGCCCCGTTCCCTGAGCACTGCGTGCTAGCGTAGTCCTTCACCGCAGTCCGGCCCGGATCGGGAGCTCTTGCACGCCTCCAGGTGTCCCTCAATCAGTAGGGCCGACCTAAATGTCTAAGTGGTGGCAGCCTACCTTGCACCGCCGCACGCTCCTGTCTCTTCCCTTCCACCAGGCCGAGAGGGCCCGCCGCGGCCTGACCCACTCACCCAGCACAGGTCACTCGGGGATTAGGTCAGCTTCCATACCGGCTGCGGGGATTCAAGGGAGCCGATTTCATTGCTACCTAGGCCGCAAATATCCGGAACGGAGATCGGACGCCGAGGTCCAGGCGTCTGCCACACTCAACACATGCCTCCTCCTCATAGGCGTTCTGTCACCGCTTTGTGGCCGAGTGGTCCCACCGCAGCCCGCTCTCTCCACTCGGCATTGATCCCACGTCAGGTTGAGGAGTGCCCACATTCCAGCTAAGGGGGTCCATGGGCTCCAGGATCACTTTCCTCTCGGCCGCTTCGTCTTACCGCTGTTCATGAGTCTCCTGCCACTGATGCATTCCACGCCCTCGGGCCTGTCGCCGGTTGTTACTCCAAGGAAGGGCGAGGCGGATCTCCACAACTCCTGCCGAGCCTTGGCTGGTGTGCAGGGACTCTTTGGTGATAATCTCGATCTTGGCGGATTTATATGAAGGATATTCGGGAATTTGGTGGGTGCTCGCTGGAGCTCACCCAAGATGTGGCCATCTTGGTTGATCAAATATGCCCAAATCTATATAGCCAGTTCTCCATGTGTATATATAGATCTATACCTATAATTCACACACACATATATATATATATATATATATACACACACACACACACACACACACACAAACATATCACCATACATAAAAGTGACAAGAGAAGCAAACAGCATCTCATAAAAATATTCGCAAATAGATAAACCATGTCTTGCATTATTGTATGTAGCAGAAGAGCTACATCTCTCTCTCTCTCTCTCTATATATATATATATATACATACACATACACACACACACAAATACACACACCAAAATATATATATAAAAACACACACACCAAAATATATAACGGGTATAGATATAATGGAGCTGAAAAACCAGCACCTTACGAATACAACAGGAAATTGAGGGAGACATAAAAACAAAAAGAGTATTCCCTCGATAAATTACATGGTTGACTTGGCATCAAAATAATGCTAGCTGTTCAAAAGTATCTTAAGAGCATGTCACTACCACAATCCTGAAAAGAACACAAGAAAGGGAAACCTGCCAACAGAAGGCACTCACGATCAACATATGACCCAGTAGGTCCAGGTGAAGAACAAACCAACAAATGGACTTCTCAAAGAGAGTTATCTAGTTGGCATATTAGACCTTAAGGTATACCAGAAAGCTGACTGGAAATCATTATATATATATATATAGGGATTCCTGGTCCCTAGTTTCTGTTGCCGGTAAGGAGTCATCCGCTGTTCCAAGGAGGTTTCATTACGGGTTGGGAGATATTTGCCTACCGTTGTTTGTTTTTACGTCCACGCCCTACAGTGTAGCGGTTTTTTGCTATCTGATTAAAGTAAGCTTGTTAGCTTATTATGTCAGCCCAGGACGCGCTGCGTGACCGGGAGGCAGCAGCAGAGGCTTTATTTGATAATTTACCAACTGCCAGTGTTGAAGCTGAAACACGAATCTATGAGGGAAACGCCAATGATGTTAAGGGCTTGTTGAAAAAATTGGAGAAACTACTAAAAACGGAGCTTTCAAAGTGGTGGGAGAGTAAATCACTTGAAAAGTATCGTGATGCAGGCAGGGTGCCGCGACGACTGCGAGTTATGATTGCACCCTCTTATGAGAATCCACACCCTGACATGCTCTCAGAATGGGCTACTAACAACCTTCAATCCTCTATGAACATGGTTCCTATTTTAATTAAATATGCTGTGATTGATAGAGAACGGATTTTAAAGGAGATCGATGAATTAAACAACGTTCTCGATGCCCATGAACAAAAGGATATCATTGCCAAGGGAAGAATCACAATAGCCAATAAATTAAAACAGTACGAAGATACTATCAAAACTCGTAAGGCTTTCAAGTTTGCAAGGGACAGGGATGATTACTTGGCGGGAAGGGTTTTCACGTTTTCACGCAAATTTGACAACATGAAAAGAAAGGCCCTCACTGATCAGGTTCCCCTGAACCGCACCAATGTTGACAATGATACTACCACCATTGATGTTGAATCTGATACTAACTCGCTCACTAGCGGGGATTCGGAGGAAGGCCCCAGTATACAAGCTACATCCAGCAATGTGACAATAAGACATACTTTAGGGGAGGAGCTTAATTTTTTAACTATGGACAGGCGAGCAACCCTACGCCCCAGGAATCCCCAGAGTCAAACCAACGCAGCATCAGCCAGCGTCGGAGAGAGAGGCGCAGGCAGCGCCTCAAGGCCATCAAACAGGGGCAGAGGAGGACGGAAATGGAAACGTTAGACTCTCATGATAACACCATTATCAATTTAACGGACACTACACTATCTGAAGCTGAGAAACAACTATTAATGCTAGGTTTGTCATTCTGTCCTGAGTCTAACTTTTCATATAAACAGTCACGCATTGATGTCTATAAATTCATTCGCAAGATCAAACTAAAGAAGTTCTTCCAACTTAATAAGTCTACTACTGAGGTCACTACCTCCAACACTATGCTGGATGCCTTACAAGTCCGGGACTCCAACATGATACAAATGATGCAATCCTTGGCTAAGGAAAGCTCGGACTCTCCAATTTGTGACAATGACTGTGAGCAACTCGAAGGGATTAATACGGGATTGGCGGCTGCCAGTCCGTTCCGCCCTCCGTCTTGTTTTTACCCAATGATGCCTAAGGATTCTGTAGATGTTTTTAGTGACATGGTAATTGACTATTTGAAAAAATTAAATTTGTTGACTCACTCCAAATGTGGTAAAATTAATTGGAAATTGAGGAATTATTGGGCATTAATCAAAAAGATACGTGACAATGGTCAGATTGTGGTCATGGGTGCTGACCAGGGAGGAAACATAGTTTTATGGCCTAAACTTGCGTATCTTCAGGAGGCGCAACGCCACTTATCGGATACTGCTTGCTATTGTAAAGTAGGTCGAGATTATCTCACACAATTTAAAAAAACTGTCTCCTCCTTGCTGGCACAATGGAAAAGAATGGGGTTTCTCTCCAAAAAGGAGTATTTATTTCTCAAGAATGATCACCCAACTACAGCCACCCTTTACTTCATTCCTAAGGTTCACAAGGGAATTCATCCTATACCTGGCAGACCTATCATCTCTGCCAGGAAGAGCCTTTTGGAAGCCATGTCCAAGTATGTTGACTATTTTCTTCAGCCACATATGACTGCGTTGCCGTCCTTTATCAAGGACACTGGCGATTTTTTGAAGAAAATACAAGAAGTTCATTGGCAACTGAATTTCATGTTGATCACGCTAGACATTGCTTCCCTTTATACGAGCATAATACACTCACAAGGATTGGAGGCTATAGAATATTTCTTGGGTTTTCGCTCCATCAATTTCAAGGAGCATAATGTTATGCTCCTTCAAATGATTGACCTTTGCCTCAACAACAATGTATTTCTCTTCAATAAAGTTTTATACAAACAACTTAGGGGCGTGGCCATGGGGGCATGTTTTTCCCCAACCTATGCCTGCCTTTTGGTGGGAGGAACATGTCCTCCGAGCCACACACAAGAACATGTGGGATTCACATATTCGATACTATGGCAGGTACATAGACGATATTTTTATCGTTTGGGAAGGATCTCAAGAGGAGGCCTTCTTTTTTGTGAATTCAATTAATACTAACACTATGAATTTACAATTTACGGCAAACATCAGTAAGGAGAGGGTGGAATTTTTGGATGTGGAAGTCTTCATTTTAGACGGCCACATAGAAACCAAATTACATAGAAAGAGCACAGCTGGGAATTCCATCTTACATGCCAGCAGTGCCCATCCACCCCACCTCATATACAGCATACCGTATGGGGAATTTCTTCGCCTACGGCGTATTTGCAGCCGTCAATTTGACCTTGAACAATGTCAGAAGGAAGCCTTTGATCGATTCCTTGCCCGAGGTTACAATCAAGTTAACCTTAAAAGAGCACTTGATAAAGCCAATCTTTGCTCACGTGAATCCTGCCTTCCCACTCAACAACCCCATACCACATTTTCTGAGAGTGGAGTAACTAATGAGGTTACGCAACCAATTAGATTAATTACCACTTTTTGCAAACAACATAAAAATTTCCGTGGTATCATTTACAAACACTGGCCCATTGTCCTGACTGACATGACCCTCAAATTTTTGTTGCCTGAATTACCTAACATCACATTTAGGAGAGCACCCTCCATGAGGGATGCTTTAGTCAAATCTAATCCTGAAGTCACGGAAACAGTCACTTGGTTATCACGTTCTGGCTTTTTTAAATGTACTTCATGCCGTGCTTGCAAATTTGGAACCAATGTTTCTGAATACATTACAGCGTTCAGTAACATTCCAGTACAAATAAAACACCATTACACCTGTCGCACGGATCATGCAGTTTATGTGCTTGAATGTACTTTTCATCTCAAGTATGTGGGCAGTACAAAATTACCGGTTTTCAATCGCATTTTGCAACATCTTCGTGCGATTGTTAACTCTGATTCTACATATCCTGATGCCCGACATTTTAAAGCCGTTCACTCCCAACAAAATCAGTGACCTAAAATACTTTGTCATTGGGGCAGTGCCCCCTTCCATCCGTGGGGGCAACAGAGAGAAACAACTTTGCCAGTTAGAATCCTCTTTCATCCTATTGCTTGACACTAAAATGCCAAATGGGATGAATACGAGTGAGGACCTGCATAATTTCTTGTAAATAGTGTATAAATTCGGTATCTGAACCTTTGGATATGTTTTTCTTATGTAGATGAGCTAAAAACTTTTGGATTAGTCACTTGTACATCTAGGTGTTTTATGCTTCACTGGCAGTTTCAATATCAAATTTATTTCTTCAAGATTATTTTTTCTTTTCTGCTTTACCTCATTCTCCCTTTTCTCTTTCCCTTCACTGTTCTATTACTTTGATTCCTCTTTACTCTTCTGTTATATTTTAGGATTTTAAGTAATTATTGTTCACTTAATTTCCAAGTTTTTTTAGAGAAGATGAGCCTGAAACTGCGTTATTTTCAACCAATGAACCGTGGATTTTGTGTTTCAGTACATTTCAATTTTGATTGGGATCTATCACTGTATTTAATTAATTCTGGGGCACTTGCCGGATATTGTTTACAGCTAATGTATGATCATCATTATGATTTGTACTATTCCGTGTGATTTGTTGGAGTGTTGAACTCTTCTTAATGAATTCACGTCAGTTTCATGGTGATTCCTCAGCTCTCTAGTATATAGTATTTTGTTTATTTTCATTGAGCACGAAGGAATTGATTGGGTGTTACTATCTTTTAAAAGGAAGGTCCGGTCTCAGCGCGTCATGTGATCAAGATCGCGGAGGCAATCGAAACGCGTCTGAGGCGGACACTTGTCTGACTTAAATGGAATAAATCAGAAATGAAATAAAACTTTAAACTGCTAGGCGTACTTTCATTGGACAAACAGCAACGTGTGGGTTTCGAGGTCCGTACCTGTTTCTAGACTCCCCAGCTTGATTGGGAGTTCAGGACTTGTTTTTATATATATATATATATATATATATATATATATATATATATATATATATATATATATATATATATATATATATATATATATATTCACTGAAAAAACCATAGGTTTCACACACGT
The DNA here is from genome assembly GCF_964204655.1 of Triturus cristatus. Lineage (NCBI taxonomy): Eukaryota > Metazoa > Chordata > Amphibia > Caudata > Salamandridae > Triturus > Triturus cristatus. Next base: position 1,095,796,179 of record NC_140592.1, on the reverse strand, counting down.
TATAGTTAGGAATTAGCATTTAAAAAACCTTGCAAATTCACTGAAAAAACCATAGGTTTCACACATGTTATAGTTAGCGGAAATTTTACTGATAAAAAACCAGTGAAATTCCCCCGTTATAGTTAGTGTAGGCAACTATAACTCACGCGACCGCAATCCTCTGCTGATGCTAATACTGTATTTAGACACTTATTTGCCCATGTCTTCTTCCATACATTTTTAGCTATACATATATTTCAAATATTTTTTTTTCATAAAGACACATGTCATCAGCAGAAGATTGCGGTCGCGTGAGTTATAGTTGCCTACACTAACTATAACGGGGGAATTTCACTGGTTTTTTATCAGTAAAATTTCCGCTAACTATAACATGTGTGAAACCTATGGTTTTTTCAGTGAATTTGCAAGGTTTTTTAAATGCTAATTCCTAACTATAACGTGTGTGAAACCTATGGTTTTTTCAGTGTATTTGTACAGTTTTTTAAATGCTAAGTTACTTTACGCCATTCGTGGCGTGCGCGCCCACTTAACGCAGTTCGTTCCGTGCGCGCACGGTGCGCTTCGCGCACCGTGCGCGCCCACTTTACGCAGTTAGTGCCGTGCACGCACGGTGGGCACGCGGTGCGCTACGCGCACCGCGTGCCCACGTTACGCTAGATGGGCCATGTACGCACGATGCGCTTCGCGCACCGTGCGCACATGGAGGACATATGATGCACTTCGTTTTGAAAGGTAATATTTTAATTTTTCGTAATTTTTATAAGTGGGGTGGAGAGAGTGTTGTTAATTTTTTCTTTTATTATTTTTGTTTAAAATATTGTGGTTTTTCACATACCTCTAATAAGCCCTGCAAATTTGGTGGCCTGCGGTCACCAAAAGCACAGGGGGTGGGGTGAGTGTGGATAGTGTTTTTTTTTTACATTTACCGTACGCGTACGGTAAGCGTAATCGGCGAAATTAGCGAAAAAATAAAAATTGCATTTTTGGCCTTGGGGGGTCTTTGGGGACTCCCTCAACATGGCTATGTGTGTGGGAGCTGTCTAAACAGCCCCTTTACATGTTTATTGGTTTTATTTAACAACCTAGCTCTCAGTGCGAGAGAGAAAATGGCGGCCGCCGCTTCCTGGTTTCGGCTGTTTGGAATGTTTACTAAGATCTAAGAGCCAATCAGAATCGCGCTCGCGCACGCCACCGTACGCGTACGGTAAGCTTACGGTAAGCGTACCGTAAGCTGGCTCAGATATATATATTGATTTAAAGGCTATTTTCTCAGAATCTACTGAACAGATTTACACCAAACCTACAAAAGGCACTTCCTTGACCTGAGGACTACCTCTCTGCCAAATTTCTAGTAATTCTGTTCAGCCGTTCGGGCTGTAGCCCTGTCTAAAAGTCCTATGGAAAAATGCATGGGAAAAACGCATTTTGGGACCCCCCTTTTATCTCAGCCCCCGCTTGACGAATCCCCCCCGAGACTTTCAGGGTAGGAGCGGAGCGTAGCGCCCCACCTATTTTGAGAAATTCGCGAGGATTCGTCGACCGGCGCCAAAGTTATTCAAAATAGAATGTTGCGGATTTTCTATGGAAAAGGGGTCCTAACTATAACTACCTACTGGCGACCGCCAGTAGGTAATATATATATATATATATATATATATATACACACACACACACTTAAAAAAACCATAGGTTTCACACGTTATAGTTAGGTGGGCATTTCACTCGTAAAAAAACAATGAAATTCCCCCGTTATAGTTAGTTCAGATAACTATAACTCGCGCGCCCGCAATCCACTGCTCAGGACGTCACATATTACATCACTCATGACATGGTCAGTGGCATCACTCATGACATCACTGATGACATCATCCTTGTGATAGAGTGGCGGTCACGCGAGTTATAGTTATCTGAACTAACTATAACGGGGGGAATTTCATTGGTTTTTTACGAGTGAAATGTCCACCTAACTATAACATGTGTGAAACCTATGGTTTTTTCAAAAAATTTGTACGGTGTTTTAAATGCTAAGTTATGTATGTATTATTTATTTTATTTTTTTTTAAGGTTTTTCGCGATTTTTTTACAAAAAAAAAAGAACATGTTTTTTCACCCTTCGGGGTCCTTTAGGGACCCCCTGACAAAGGCTAGGGGGTCAGGAACTCTCTACCCTGCCCCCTTTTCACGTTCGCCACCTCTTTTTCACTCTCGCACCCAAAACAAACAAAATGGCGGCCGACACTTCCTGATTTCGACCGATTCGAACGTTGACTGACATGTAACCACCAATCAGAATTACGCTTGCGCACGTTAGGGTGCGCGCACGGTGTGCGGCTATAGATATTTATGTGCTTTTAACTGCAATTTTCTCAGGAACTACTGAACAGATTGACACCATATATGCAAAAGACACATCCCTGACTTTAGGACTACCTCTCTTCCAAATTTCAAGTAATTCGGTTCAGCCGTTCGGGCTGTACCTTCGACTAAAGGTCCTATGGGAAAATGCATGGGGAAAACGCGTTTTGGGACCCCCCTTTTTTCCTCGGCCCCCGCTTGACGAATCACCCCGAGACTTTCAGGGTAGGAGCTGAGCGGAGCGCCCCATTAGTTTTGAAAATTTAGCAAGGATTCGTCAACCGGCGCCAAAGTTATTCAAAATAGAATTTTCTGATTTCCTATGGAAACACGGTCCTAACTATAACTATCTACTGGCGACCGCCAGTAGAATATATTCACTGAAAAAACCATAGGTTTCAGGGACGTTATTGTTAGCTGGACATTTCACTCTTACAAAACCATATACATTCCACCATTATAGTTAGTTCAGCTAACTATAACTTGTGCACCCGCAATGCACTGCTCATGACGTCACATATTACATCATTCATGACATGGTCAGCGACATCACTGATGACATCTCAAATCACATCATCCAGTGACTGTTTCTGTAAAGTTTAAATATGTTTTATATATATATTCCAAGGTGTATTGAAGAATGAGTGGGTGTATAAGTGTCTGGATGGAGGATTTAGTAGGTGAGTAGTGAGTGATTAAATGGGTCTTACTGAATGCATGGGTTAGTGACTAAACTGTGTGAATCTCTGTATCAGTCGGTCTATTGTTGTGCAAGCTGTTGCTTGGGTTGGTCAGTAGCTAGACAAGTGTCTATATAGGTTATTGATTGGTTGTCTGAGTATTTTTTCGGGCGATTGAGTGTGCGACTCTGCATAGATATGCGAGTGGTTGATTCACTGGGTGTATGGGTTCAAGAGTGCATGTGGAAACAGCTGTATGTGTGTGTAGGTGCGTGAATGGATGTCTCAGTGGTACATGTCCAAGTAACTACTTATGTAAAAGGCAACGTATGTGAGAGTTGAAGTATATAAATGACTATACATGATAGTAAGTGATTGTGAGACTGGCTGTATGGATGAGTGTATACTTGTATCACTGATTATATAAGAGAATAAGAGTGCGTTAGTATCTGTATGAATAAGTGAGGTGGTGTGTGTATAATTGTATAGGTGAGTAAATGGGAGTGTGATTGATTCTTTGCATGACTGACTAGGTGTGTGAGTAACTGCATAGATGAGTGGCGGTGTGTGTGGGTCTGTATAGGTGTATTAGTGCATATGATAGTGTTGTATTGATGAGTGACAGCATGTATGAGTGATTGTATGAATGAATGAGTGGATGTGTGTGTAGATCTAGGAATCAGTGAGTGCGTATGTAGTAACTTGTATTGGTGTGTCAATGATTTAGAAAATGGTAGTCTGTATTTTACAGTGCGTGTATCAAAGGATATATTGAGTGCGAGGAGGTGCATCAGATTTTCACGTGGATGATGTCATCAGTGATGTCATTTGAGATGACATCAGTGATGTCACTGACCATGTCATGAATGATGTAATACATGACGTCATGAGCAGTGCATTGCAGGTGCGCGAGTTATAGTTAGCTGAACTAACTATAATGGTGGAATTTCAAAGGTTTTGTAAGAGTGAAATGTCCAGCTAACTAAAACGTCCCTGAAACCTATGGTTTTTTCAGTGAATTTCAATGGTTTTTTAGATGCTAATTTCTAACTATGACATCCCTATTAAGTCCCCTTGAATCCTGAAGGTCCCTGGTGGCCAAGTAGCCCACCAGGTACATCCAGTAAACGCCACAGAGCTGCGTTTCAGAGAGATGTTCTGAGGCCATGCCTCTTTTTACACCAAGCTGCAAACGTGGCTTCTGGCACACTGCTGCTCAGAGGATGAAGACCACTTGTGTCTTGAGGTCCTCAGAGCACAAGAGGACCTCATCGCCCCACCAGCTGTGCACCAGAAGCCACGTTTGCAGAGTGGTGTAAAAAGGAGCGTGGCCTCGGAGCACCTCTCTGCAACGCAGCCCTGTGGCATTTACAAGAGGTACCTGGTGGACTAGTTGGCCCACAGGGACCCTCAGGATTGAAGGGGAATTAATCCCCCAACTTAAAACACGCCACAGGGCGCGTTTGCAGTGTGGTGCAGGGAGGGGCCTGATGTGACAATTGTGCAAAAGTGCCCTGTGACGCGTTTTAAGGGGTGATTAAGTCCCCTTGAACCCTGAGGGTCCCTGGGGGCCAACTAGCTCACCAGCTACCTCCAGTAAGTGCCACAGAGCTGCGTTGCAGAGTGGTGCAAAAAGGGGCATGGCCTCGGACCACCACTCTGCAACGCAGTTCCCTGGGGCTTACTGGAGGTACGTGGTGGGCTAGTTGGCCCCCAGAGACCCTTAGGATTGAAGGTAACTTAATCCTCCAACTTAAAACGTGCCAGAGTGCGTTTGCACACTTGTCAAATCAGGCCACGCCCCCTCCCTACACTACTGTGCGAGGTATATAGTAAAAATAATAATGAAGCAAAACAAAAGAAGAACTAGAAGAATACGAGAAGTTGAAGAGTGAAGACGAGAGCAAAAAAGAAGTAGTGAAATAACAATGGGAACACAAACTTTAAGAAAGAAAACGAAAATACACAAACAGGTGAAAAGAAAGATAGAATGGGAAGAAAGAGCAGGAGAAAAAGAGGAGGAAAATGTGTTAGCAAATAAGAGGAAATAGAAGAGAATTAAGAAAACTGGTGGAGAATGAGAAAAACAAGGAAGGGTAGGAGGCACAAGAGGAGAACAAAAAATAAAAGAAGAAAAGAGGAGACAAAAAAGGTAATATAATGAATAGAAGTAAGGGAACGAGAAGAAGAAAAAAAAAGAGAAAGACTGGGGATGTTTGGGAATTGGCTGAGGAGGAAAAGATATAAAAGAAGGAAAGGGGAGAGAGGGGGGAAATGAGAAGGCGAAGAAGAATACTTCGGAGAATGAATAGGAGGCAGAGGAGGAGGAGCAGGAAGAAGAGAAAACAATGTACAGAGGAGATGAGGAGGAGAGCGGTAAGAAGCAGAATAAAAAAAGAGGGCACCGAGAAGGGGGCAGCAGAAAGAGGAAGAGGAGGAGAAAAGAAAAAAAAAAAAAGGAGGGAAAAAAAAATAACAGCACTAACAAGCAGAACTGCAGAAGAAATCGGGGTGGGGAGGGGGAAGGAAGAAGGTGGGACCTCGAGGAGAACAATAGGGAAGGAGGAACTAATGCAGGAAAAGGAGGAAAGCTGGGGACTTTGTAGGCCCGTATGCAGGGCCCCCGAGCGCGAAGTGTCCTTTGAGCTTCACTGCAGGGGCATTATTAGCAGCCCAGCAGGTCACGTGACTGACCCTCCCCGTGCTCCTGCGCCCGCCTGCTTTGTGGCTGCGCTTCTAAGTGCTGCTTTGCAAAGCTTGGGGCGGGAAGCATCAAAGCTCACAGAAGACACTTTGAAACAAGGCACTAGAAGTGAGAGACGTGGAACTTCTCGCACGTCATGTCTGTTCTAAGGGTGATTTTGGTGAGCCCCAGGGGATGCTCACACAGACGAACGGGCAGGAGAGACAGGGTCCACTTCATATACAGGGGTGCAGCCAAACGAAGGGAGAGCTGGTCGATTGGCAAAGTTTGGGGTTTGGAAAGAAGAGATCTGAACTCGGACCACAGCTTAACCCCTTTTCCAACTTGTGTTTTCCTGGGTAAGTCACTATCGCGCTCTGTCCGGATACCTTTATGTTAAAGGTTTGGACAGTATCGACAAAACACTGCAGAGCGTGTATGGCCACATTCAGGCTGAATTGATGCCCCTGTGCCAGTCCACATGGATATCGGTGGGAGCAAAGGAATGGGTGAATGAATGATTGGATGAAAGAATTAATTCAATCACTGACAAATACACAAATGAACAATGCATGAACGAATGAACGTGTAGGTGACTGCAAGAATAAAGAAATAGGTAAATGAACACTGTAATGGTGGTCGGATGGATAGATGGGAGTGGGTGGACGAATGCACTATTGAATGACTGAACCAGAGTGTGCTGGTATTTTTAAAACAGATGAATGTCCGAGTCTGATTGGCACGTGGAAAGTGCGCGCCACGCGTTTGCTGCAGTAGGGACAGTGCACGCTCCCCTCTGTGCTGTGCACCGGGGCAGCGTATCCAGCGAGTTACTAAAAGTTTCACGCGAGGAGTTCCCAGAAGGTGTATGAAAACCACATACCGCAGCGTGGAGGCTGCGTGGGTGGGCATGAGAACCGGGGCGTGTTGTAGGTTGGAGTGGGGCCCGCAGACTGCGTGGAATATGGGTGAGGGCTGGAATAAGGACTGCCTCGGGCTTGATGTGGGTGTGGTGGGTGGGACAGGTTGGGGTGGAGCAGAGTATCTGTGTGCGAATTGGACTAAGGCGGGCCGTGGGTAGGTAGGGTGTGGTGGGTGGGTGGGATAGTTTGGGGTGTAGCAGAGAACCTGTGTGGGTGTTGGATAAATGTTAGTGTAAGCCGTGTGGGTGTGGTGGTGGGTAGGACAAGCCAAGGTGGAGCCGAGCGTCTATGTGGGAGTCGGATACAGTCTGGCTGGGGCCAGATGGGCGTGTGGTGGGTGGGGCAGGCAGGGGGGAGGTGGAGCAGAGTACCTGTGTGGGAGCTGGATAAGAGTAGGCTGTAGCGAGATATGCATGTGGTGGGTGAAATGGGTTGGGGTGGCGCCAGTGTCTGACTGTGGGTAGGTGTGTGTGATGGGTGGGCAGGGTGGAAGGGGCAGTAAGCTCGCATGGGTTCTGGGTGAGGGTAGGGTAAGGTCCGACGGTGTCAAAGAGGGGTGGGGCACCAGCTCTACCCGCTCCTTCCACCTTTCTCTCCAGGGAAGCCAAGCATCGAATGTGACAAGAGTCCATGCTGCAATACCACATCTGGCAAGTAGTAGGCGCCCAAATTCACAAATGTACAAAAATGGGGGAGGAAAAATAAGAGCGAGAAAGAGGAGCTGAATATAAAATGAAACGGATTTCGGCTTTGACAACCGGCTGGGGAGGGAGCAGAGCTCTGACACGGCTCTGGAGTGGGGGCACAGATCCCAGCGCCCCACCGGCGGACGCACACTGGCCTGATGTCGTCCTGAGGACGCGCATGTTCGGGGTTTCCTAGTAGAGTCTTCCGGCTGCACAGGTAGGTCTTCCCTGTACTCCTCACACCCCTGTAACGGTCTGGTCCCGCCAACCCTGCCATGCATCCCTAATTGGCATGACTGATGGCCCCGCTCAGGTGCGGCTTTAATTGAGTCTGGGTTCGGAGCTGCGCCCCCTGACCCCGCGCATTGGAGGAAGCGAGGATCATTGGCTGCCATTGATGGATGGCTCCGGGTGGGAAACTCTGATTAACGCAATCAATCTCGGATTACTGGGTTCCCACCTGGTGCCGACTTTCTGTTGGTTCCCAGCGTTGCGCTGACCACCCGAGACAACCCGACCCACCCGAGACAACCCGACCCTCTGCACAGAAGAGGGAATGCTTGCAGAATCCCCTATATAACCATACGCCTAGAGGGGTAGTGTATGTTTAGACCCTAGGCAAACCACCGCACGGAAGAATTCATGTTTGCAGCAACCCCTATGCAATCACATGTCTAAAGGAGTGAATATACAGAGATCCTTGATGCACACCACTGCATAACATAACAGAGGAAGAAATACATAATAAATTCGTATGCACTCTGCTGCACATAAGGGAATATGGCCCACCCGGGGGCTTATAGAAAATGAAGCGTAGAAGCCCGCGCTTGGTTTATTAAAAAATAATTTCGGCAGCATTCGCGACCCCATCGGGACATCTGCAAAAATTATTTTGTTTTTTTAATGATTTTTTTGGCCCTTGGGCTCCTGGTGGGACCCCCTAAGCAGGCCTGGGGGGGGGTGGGGAGTAGGGTCAGGGTGTTTCTACCCTGCCCCCTTTTCTTGTTTTGTATCTTTGTTTCACAGGAAGTGTTGGCAGCCATCTTGTGACTCGGTGGAACCGAGTCACAAGATGGCTGCCAACACTTCCTGGTTTGGAGTGTTGGCAGCCAATCACAGGGAAGCTCATGGTCGGGAGGGTATTAATATATGTTAGAAGGACGTTACAGTTAGTCTGAAATTTCACTTGTACAAAACCAGAGAAATTCAGCCGTTATAGTGGTTATAGTTAGATGAGGTAACTACAACTCACGACCCGCAATGCACTGCTTATGACCTCATAACATCACTCATGACATGGTCAGTGACATCACTGATGACAGTCATGACATCATCCAGTGACTGAGTTGTTTTTTTAAAGTTTAGGAGTGTTACTATATATACCAAGGTGTATTGGTGAACCAGTGGATTTAGGAGTGTATGGATGACTCAGTGGGTGCGTGACTGACTGTATAAGTGAGTGATTAGGTTTCTCAGTGAATGTATTATTGAGTGAATGGCTGTGTATGTCTCCATCTGTCTGTCAGTTAATGTCTAAGTGGGTGTATGAGTCGGTACGTGAATGGCTATATAGGTGATTGTTTGGTTGTCTGAATAGGTCTATGGTGGTCTGGCCGAAGAGGTGTGTGACTGCCTGTATGGATAAGTAAGTGGGTGAGTCGGTGGCTGTATGGGGTACTGTTGTGTGTGTGTGAAAAGCTGTAAGTGTCTGTATGGCTGTGTCAGTGATTGAGTGCATGTGTCAGTATGGGTGAGTAACTGAGTATGTGAAAGGCAGTATACGCGAGTAACGGCGTATATGAGGGACTGCATGCGTGCATGATTGAATTGAGAGTGCCTATGTAGAGGAGTTCATGCTTCTGTCAGTGAATGTATAGCTGAGTGAGTATGTGTTCCTATTTGTAGGAGTAAGTAAGTGACCACCTCTCGGCAATACCACTGTGTGGGGCTTACTGGAGGTACCTGGTGGGCTAGTTGGCCCATAAGGACCCTCAGCAGTGATGGGGATTTCATCCCCCAAACCCAGAGCGCGTCCTGAGGCGCGTTAGCAGAGTAGTTGAGAAAGGAGGGCGGGGCCTCTGGAGAGTTGGCAGTTCCTATTTTTAATTTTTTTATTTAGGAAAGGGGGCTGTGTGCCCCCCCCCCGCCCCCTTCGCGCTATTGGGCCTCGGAGACCCCAACACCCGGGGCCTGACACATTTTTGAAATTTTTATTTAATTTAAACGGGAGGGGCTCCCCTTTCCAAGCCGATATATGCCCCAGGGCCCCATCCCCTGGGGCTGGGCCTTTGAGTGTATTTATTAATTTTTTTAAAGGGGAGAGGGGCAGTGTGTCCACCCTCCCCAGGCCGATTTCGGCCCCAGAGACCCTATCATCCCCCCCCCCCCCCCCCCGAGGCCAAGCCAATTAAAAAAAAAGTTTAAGGGAGGGGGCCGAGCAACACCCCCCTTTTCCCAGGGCATTTGGAACCGGGACGCTATCCCCCGGGGCTTGGCCAATTGTTTTTATTCATTTTAAAGGGGGGGGGGGGGGGGAACGCACTGCCCTCCCTCCCCAAGCCTATTTCAGCCATGAGGACCCCATCCCCCGGGGCTTGGCCTCTCATTGGGGACCACAGGACGAGCCCCAAGGCCTCCACAGTCCCTGCTGACTCCCTGCCTCCTGCCGAAGCGGGCATTGCTTTTGGACAGAGGGAGTTGCAAACCTGCAGCTCCCTATGCCCAAATGCAATTCTGCTTCAATTCATGTAAGCAAGAGAATTTTCCATGCTCTCGCTTCCATGAAGCAAAGATGTGTTTGCTATGGCTTTCCCAAGCCATAGCAAACTGCAATGTCCCGGGGGTGGTGGCGGTTCTCAGGGCCATGGAGGGCTTCTGGAGGGGCCCACGCGGCCCTGCCCTCCCATCGTCTGTGTAGCCCCAGGGAGGTGGGGACCCCCTGCCCCGGGGACCACCAAGGGACCCCTGCATTTACTTAATTTGTGCTACTTAGAGGTGGTGGTCCCCGGGGCTGTTGGGGGGGGGGGGTGACCCCCCCCCAACATCATTTTTAAAGATAGCCCGAGGAGGTGGTGGTTCCCGCGTGGGCCCCAGCATCATTTATAATTGCCCCTGGGACCAGATAGCCCGAGGAGGTGGTGGTTCCCGCGTGGGCCCCAGCATCATTTATAATTGCCCCTGGGACCTGGCCCGCCCGGGGACTTAAAGAAAACGAAGCACGGGAGACCGTGCTTCGTTTTTTTGAAGAAAACGAATTGCCCGGGAGTCAAGAACCCAACGCGACTCCCGCTGAAAGTTTTTGTTTTTAGGGGCCTGAGCAGGCCTAGGGGGGCAGGGTGTTTCTATCCTGCTCCCTTTTCTTGTTTTTAGCGGGGGTTTTTTTTTTTTAAACCTTTTTTCTTGTGACTCGGTTCGATCGAGTCACAAGATAGCTGCCAACACTTCCTGGTTGAAACTGTTGGCAGCAATCAGATCGCTGAATTGAGATATATGGATATCTGAGAAATGTTTACATTTCTCAGCAACTACCGAACAGATTAACACCATTTAACACAAAGAGTGCTTTCTGAACTACAAGCTACCTTTTTGCCAAATTTGGTGCAATTCCGTTCAGCAGTTTGGACCTTTTGAATAGAAACAAGGTCCTAACTATAACATACCTACGGGTGACTGCCAGTAAGTAATACACGCTTACACATACATATATACACACACACACACACATCACCATCCCACTTTTACATTGAGGACACACGGCACCACAGACATCGGTATGTTCTTATTCTTTTTTGTTTAACACCATAGTGCAATCACACAGACGGATGGACGGTTACGCGTTTCGGCTCCCAGCCTTCTACTGGACTATAGAATGTCATTTTAAAGTGCTCTTGTGCATTAACCCCTCTTTACTGTTTATTTTGCTAGAATGTGAGTCTTCAACCTTGCTTATGGCAAATAGTAAGCGCCATTTCTCTGTAAAGTACAAAGTGCATGTTCTTTATAAGCAAAGTATTACATTCCGAAAATTTGTTTATTTTGTAATATTCGATTTGGGAGGAAGAGTTCAGAATGTTAGATAAAATATATAGAATTATTATGTACATACAATATACACATGTCAACATATAAAACCTATACGTTTGACACACAATGCCAGATGTATATATAATTGGAATGGTAATCTGTTTTTTAAATACATAAAAAAAAATCAGATTCAAAGATCGATGATATGAAATGTGCTACAGGAATAAAGACTACAGGGAAAAATAGAAAAGAAAGATTTAAAAATGTAGCTCCAAATTATTTTTATCATCCTATACCAATAATTTCTTAATATGGGGGATCAATTGTTCACAATATATTTTTTATATTTTGAAAATCTTCTCATATCGCTATATGATCTAAGACATAGTTTAAGCTCTAGTTTCCATGTAAAGTACATGTTTAATGTAAGACATAATTTGAGCTCTGGTTGTCACCTAAAGTACATGATATTCAATTCACCAGTTATATATATATTGCCACAACCTCACGCTGTAAGGATGACGACGCCGTGTCTTTGATATGAAATTTTAATTCAGATGTCGGCTGTTGTCGGACGCGTTTCACCTGCTCACCAACAATTCGATAAAGTTTGTTCAACCTTTTTTAAATATTCTGCTTGAAAAGCATGTCACGTGAAAACTACTAGTGCAATAAAAAGTGAAGACAGACCTTTAGTTCTTGAATGGTAATGCGAATTTGGCACTTACATTCATCAAGTTTGCAACAATCTATAACAACATTTAGTTATTTTATAGACATGGATATTTGAAATTAATTTGAATTCTTTAAAGCAATGAACAAGTAAAAACTGCTAGTGATCTAAACACTCACTAAGACATATTTACATCTTGCCGAATGCGACTAAATGCCACATCCCGAATGGGCTTTGAAACAAAATTTCATTCTCAAACGTGTAGTTGCTTACATATAAACAATAATAAATATACGCATTTTGCCCATGTGGGCTAACACAGTACCTAACAGTGTGCTATCTATATAGTTCATCCTTATTGGTATCCTGCCCTAATGAGCTAAAAATTCACTACTTGATTAAATAATTCCTTGGCTGTCTGTCTTGATTTACCCAATAAAGCGCTCATGCCCAAATCATAACTAATTAAAAGAAAATAGTAAAAACAAAGGGAGAGACAAAGAATGCAACATTTCAATTTTACAGATTAGTATACAAATCTGCCATATTTAAACCTTCTGGGTATTTGGTGTTAAGTTCAATGATGTAACACCAATCAAGTTCTCTCAATTTTTTTACCCGGTCTCCACCCCTTATATTTGGTGGAATAGCGTCAATTACATAATATGTAAGACCTGTTGTGTTTTTTCTGCGACACTGCTCAAAATGTCTCGCAACTGGGTAAGTTTTATCGCCACTCTTGAAGGCTCCTAGATGCTGTAAAACTCTTTTATGCACTGGTAAGATTATGCTGCCAACGTACTTCAGGCCACAAGGGCACTGAAGCACGTAAACAGCAAAATCAGTTTTGGACGAGAATTGACCCTTGATTTTCTTTTCCATGCTTGATAAATTGGAGTTGTATGTAGAGATATTGACACCATGCGCACAGGCTTTACATTTTACACATTTGATAAAGCCATTCTTTCTATTTAACCACGTTGAACCTGTTGCCTTTGGTAGAACAGCTGGCAACAGGTTGCTGACCAGTGTTTGATGTAAAGATTTTGCTCGTCTAAACGTTATTTCTGGTTTACACTGCACAATTTTTCCCAAGATAGGATCATTACGTATTACATGCCAATGTTTAGACAGAATACCACTCAAGTTGTCATGTTGCTTATTGTAGGCTATAATCGTTCTACTTTGATTGCCATTCGCATTCTAAGATATTTCTTGTGTTTTGTCTTTTTTGTTAAAGAGAATTTCCTCCCTAGATTTTTTTCTGGCTTTGTATATAGCTGATTCGATACAGGCTTCTGAATAGCCTCTAGCTGAAAAATATTTTTTAGACATTGTAGTTCTTCTTCAAGGATATATATATACCAAAGAGGTAGGGGACATCCAACCTCCAGAAAGGATAAGTGCAACTACACACACTCCTAGCATGTCGCAGCATATGGGGGACAAAAACTCAGAATGTTCTTAAAGACGATAAAGAACCACAGAAAGAGATACTCTTAAGAGAAGAAAGAAATCCCACCAAAAAAAAAAAACCGACATGGGTGTAATAAGGATAAGTTACTTACCTGTAATCCTCTTCCAGGGGTATCCTCAAAGTCATAAACAAATAAATAATATACCCGCCCATGCATGTAAAAAAAAAAAATATATATATATTTATTTATTTTTTTTTTTTTATCTACTGGCGGTCGTCAGTAGATAGTTATAGTTAGGACCGTGTTTCCATAGGAAATCTGAAAATTCTATTTTGAATAACTTTGGCGCCGGTAGTCGAATCCTCGCGAAATTTTCAAAACTAATGGGGCACTCCGCTCAGCTCCTACCCTGAAAGTCTCGAGGTGATTCGTCAAGCGGGGGCTGAGAAAAAAGGGGGGTCCCAAAACGCGTTTTCCCCATGCATTTTCCCATAGGACCTTTAGTCCAAAGTACAGCCCGAACGGCTGAACAGAATTACTTGAAATTTGGCAAAGAGGTAGTCCTCAGGTCAGGCATGTGCCTTTTGCATATATGGTGTCAATCTGTTCAGTAGTTCCTGAGAAAATTGCAGTTAAAAGTACATAAATATCTATAGCCACGCACGGTGCGCGCGCAAGCGTAATTCTGATTGGTGGTTACATGTCAGTCAACATTCGAATCGGTCGAAATCAGGAAGTGTCGGCCGCCATTGTGTGTTGTGTGAGAGAGACAGGGAAAAAGAAAGGTGAAGAACGTGAAAAGGGGGCAGGGTATAGCGTTCCTGACCCCCTAGCCTTTGTCAGGGGGTCCCGGAAGGACCCCGAAGGGTGAAAAAAACATTTTATTTTTTTTCAAAAAAATCGCGGGGTGCGCGCACCGTGAAAAACCTTAAAAAAAAAAAAAAAAAATACATAACTTAGCATTTAAAAAACCTTGCAAATTCTCTTAAAAAACCATAGGTTTCACACGTTATAAATTTACGTAAATGGGTCGCGACACTGCTCGTCATGCTGCAAATAACCCCAAAGGATTCTGGATAGTGTAGTGGCTACGGTGAGTACGCCTACGCCACGAGTATATAGAAATATAATGCCATCCCTGGACACGTGTTTCGAGGTAATTGCCTCTCGTCAGCAGGGAGCAGGTAGGTATGCGGGGTGCCGATGACTGCCATATATATAGGTAAAATACCTTCCAAGGCGCGCAGGTGCAGACACCGGGCTCGTCAGCCAAAGTCGCTCGAATGAGCTATTAGTAATTTACGTAAATGGGTCGCGACACTGCTTGTCATGCTGCAAATAACCCCAAAGGATTCTGGATAGTGTAGTGGCTACGGTGAGTACGCCTACGCCACGAGTATATAGAAATATAATGCCATCCCTGGACACGTGTTTCGAGGTAATTGCCTCTCGTCAGCAGGGAGCAGGTAGGTATGCGGGGTGCCGATGACTGCCATATATATAGGTAAAATACCTTCCAAGGCGCGCAGGTGCAGACACCGGGCTCGTCAGCCAAAGTCGCTCGAATGAGCTATTAGTAATTCACACGTTATAGTTAGCTGGACATTTCAACCATTGAAATTCCACCGTTATAGTTAGTTCAGATAACTAAAACTCGCGCGACCGGCACTCTATCACAAGGATGATGTCATCAGTGATGTCATGAGTGATGTCACTGACCATGTCATGAGTGAAGTAATATGTGACGTCATCAGCAGTGCATTGCGGGCACGCGAGTTATAGTTAGCTGAACTAACTATAACGGTGGAATTTCATTGTTTTTTTACGAGTGAAATGTCCACCTAACTATAACATGTGTGAAACATATGTTTTTTTAAGTGAATTTGCAAGGTTTTTTAAATGCTAATTCCTAACTATAACGTGCCTGAAACCTATGGTTTTTTAAGTGAATTTGTACGGTTTTTAAAAAGGCAAATTTTTTTTTTTTAATGGTTTTTCAACGTGCGCGCACCCCGCGATTTTTTAAAATAAAATGTTTTTTCACCCTTCAGGGTCCTTTAGGGACCCCCTGACAAAGGCTAGGGGGTCAAGAACTCTCTACCCTGCCCCCTTTTCACGTTCGCCATCTCTCTTTTTCACTCTCGCACCCAAAACAAACGAAATGGCGGCCGACACTTCCTGATTTCGACCGATTCGAACGTTGACTGACATGTAACCACCAATCAGAATTACGCTTGCGCACGTTAGGGTGCGCGGCTATAGATATGTATGTGCTTTTAAATGCAATTTTCTCAGGAACTACTGAACAGATTGACTCCATATTTGCAAAAGGCACTTCCCTGACCTGAGGACTACCTCTCTGCCAAATTTCAAGTAATTCTGTTGAGCCGTTCAGGCTGTACCTTCGACTAAAGGATATATGGGAAAATGCATGGGGAAAACGCGTTTTGGGACCCCCCTTTTTTCTCGGCCCCCGCTTGACGAATCACCACGAGACTTTCAGGGTAGGAGCTGAGCGGAGCGCCCCATTAGTTTTGAAAATTTTGCGAGGATTCGTCAACCGGCGCCAAAGTTATTCAAAATAGAATTTTCAGATTTCCTATGGAAACACGGTCCTAACTATAACTATCTACTGGCGGCCACCAGTAGATAATATATACACATATATATATATATACATATATATATATATATATATATATATATATATATATATATATATATATATATCACACACACACACACACACACACTAAAAAATTATTTTTTGTATTACATATAACAATCAAAGCAGCCTTCCATACACCACAGGCTGAGCAACGCAGTGACATTTTTGCACACATACACAAATGAAGCAGGAAAACAATGAACATTTGAGCTGCTTTAATGCACAGTAGAACCCATAACCCTGCAGAGGGAAAAGAAGGCTTTGTCAGCTCATAGGCTGCATTGTAATTCCAATAGTAAAGAAAGCTGAAAAGTTAACCCATAGAAACACAAAGAAACTGGCACCGTGCCTTTAAGGCAGCCATGACCCCTAGCTTCCCATCGTGCCTCAGGGGTGACAGTTAGGTCAATTGTTCTTTGCGGGACCCGGAGGTCAGGGCACAAAGAGATGACACTTTATGGATCATTTGCCCGGGGAGGCAGGAGGGTTGCTTATGACTTTGATGATGATACCCCTGGAAGAGAACTAGGATTACAGGTAAGTAACTTATCCTTCTCTTCCAGCGGATCCTCATCAATACTCATAAGCACATGAATTGAGTAGCAAGCCCATCCCTTCTTCCTGTGGGCAAATGAGAATCAAAAAACATGCAGAACACATTGAAGAATATCAATTCCAACAAATTTAGCATTGGAATATATTTTTCAAGAAGGCTTTGCCTACTTGGGTATCTGCTCTGTAGTCAGAATCGTGACAATAGTGTCTGGTGAACGTGTGTACAGATTTCCAAGATGCTGCCTTGCAAATCTCAGCCATCTGCACATTATGTAGGAAAGCTATCGTAGCTGCTTTAACCCTAGTGGAGTGAGATTAGGGAGAAACCAGTATGGGTTTGTTTGCCAATTGGTACACCAACTTAATGCAAGACACTATCCATCTGGAAATGGAACGCTTGAAGGCTGGGAAATCTGTCCTGATGGCACCATAGTTTAGAAACAATTGATCAGACTTTCTGATGGACTTTGTTTTATCTAAATAGAATGAGAACCATTTTAAGGTCTAGGGAATGAAGAGACCTTTCTGCTGGCGAAGCAGAATTGAGGGAAAGAAAAGAGGGTAAAGAAATTGTTTGATTGACATGGAAGTCAAACACCACCTTTGAAAGGAAAGTGGGGCGAGTCCTCACAACCACTCTGCTGTGATGGAAAACCGTGTACGGCGCATTAGAACAGAGTGCTTGGATTTCGCTTACTCTACTTGCTGACGTAATAGCCAGTAAATAAAGCTACTTTCCATGTAAGGTGCTGCATCATGGCCTTATGATTGGCTTCAAATGGAGGAACCATCAGTTGTGACAGAACCAGGATTCAACTCCCAAGGACGGGAAGGAGGTCAGACAGGGGGAAAACCTTCTTCAAACCCTGAAGGAAATCCTTGACAACCTGGAGCTAAAAGAAAGAAGGTTGGTTAGGTGACTTTCTGTAGGCTGTAATGGCCGCCAAATTAACCTTTATAGAGGTATACTTCAAACCTGATTTGGCCAAATATAGAAGATATGGCAAGATTACCTCCTCTTGCCCACTAGCAGGGTGAAAACTATTACGCATACACCACAAGTAAAATCTCTTCCATTTAAAAACATAAGAGCTTCTGGTGGACGGTCTCTTTGACTCCCTCAAAATGTTCATACAGTCCTGAGGGAGATTCAAGTGGCCGTATTGCAGGACCTCAGGAGCCATGCTGCCAAGCTCAGTGAGGGAAGGTTGGGATGAAGAATCTTCCCGTTCATTTTGGACAGAAGGTCTGGTTTGCACGGAAGCTTCCTGTGTGGACACATTGAAAGCTGCAACAGGTCCGGATACCACCATTGACGTGGCCAGTTCGGTGCTATTAGGATCATTTTCATCCTGGATCGAATGAGCTTGGTTACCACCTTCGGAATGAGAGGAAGGAGCGGAAAGGTGTACGCAAATGTTCCGGACCAGTCGATCAAAAGGGCAGTCCCTCTCGATCCTAGTCGGTAAAATCTTGACGCGAAGGCGTGACATTTTTTGTTTAGTTCGTCTGCAAAGAGGTCGATGAATGGATGACCCCATTGATGAAAAATGTCCGCCACCACTTCGTCGTTTAGCACCCAGTCTTGTTGCTCTTCGAAGTGTCGACATGGAGCGTCTGCCTGCAAGTTCTGTTCTCCTGGCAGATGGACCGCTGTGATCGATAGATGTCTGGCCAGAAGCCAGTACCAAATCGCCTGCGATTCCAGGGAGAGTGGGCGAGAGTCAGTTCCACCCTGTTTGTTAAGGTAATACATGGTGGCCGTGTTGTCCGTTTGTATTAATATTGACTTGGACTGAATTGATAAATGGAATGCTTTGAGAAGTAGACGAACTGCCCGCAGTTCCAGCATGTTTATATGATAGGTTTGTTATTTGCAAGACCACTTGCCCTGAGTTTGAAGACAACCCATGAGTGCCCACAATCCTTGAAGTGAGGCATCCGTGATCAAGGATTGCGTTGGAAGAGATTGATGGAAGGGGACTCCCACTTGGAGATTTTTCGGATGAGTCCACCAGAGAATGGACGTCCTCAACGATTGGGAAAGAAGAATCCGATCCTTCCAACCTCCTGAAAATTGTTACCATTTATCCTCCAAATCCTGCTGTAGAGGTCTCATTCTCAACCAGGAGTTGGGAATGAGAAAAATGCAAGATGCCATTGACCCCAGAAGTGATGCCACTTGTCGAACTGATGGTTGATGCACTTGAAGGAGGAGACTGCATTTCCGTTTGATTGATAACAGTCTCTGATGGACCAATTTCTCCAAATTTACATGAAGGCCCAGGTGACGCAGTAAGTTCAGGCAGATCCGGTAGTGGTTCTTCACCATTTGGGGAGACAAACCTTTTAGCAGCCAGTCGTCTAGATATGGATATACGAACAGGCCTTGGCGATGTAAAACTGCGGCCACCACTGCCATGCATTTTTGGAACACTCGCGGTGCGGATTTCAGGCTGAACGGTAGGACTCTGTACTGCTAATGTTTGGAGTCCACCATGAAGCGCAGGAACTTCCGGTGTTGTGGTGCAATCGGGATCTGGAAATACGCATCTTGAAGGTCTATCGAACACATCCAATCCCCTTTCTGAAGATGTGAGTATATTTGAAGAAGCGCCAACATCAGCCAACATACAAAATCTTTCCTTCTGGATGAATTTGTTCAGTGAGCGAAGATCCAGAATAGGCCTGAAACTTTGCTTTTGATCCTTCTTTGGAACTAGGAAGTATCTGGAGTATACTCCATTTCCTCGTTGTGATGGAGCAACCTCTTCTATGGTCAATTTCTGTAGATGGATAGAAACCTCCTGACGCAACAATTTTAGCTGGTGAGAATTCGTCTTTACTGGAGGAATGTTCTTTGGGGTGCACAGAAATGTAATGCATATCCATTCTTTAGTATATTTAGCACCCACTGATCTTTGGTTATGTTGCGCCGCTCTTCTACATGCCTGGAGATACTTCCTCTCACTGGAGTGGGCAACGGTGTCAGAGGAAGTGGAAACTCATCGTTTGCCGTGGTTTTTAGCCGTTGTAAAGGATTGTTGTGCTCCTCTACCTCTGGATGGTCAAAGTCCTTGATAATGGGATTTGGATTGGTGGTACTGCCTCTGGGACCATTGAGGGATTTGAACCCTCTGATGGTAGGTTTTGCGATTATAAGGCCTGTACCAACGCTTGAACTCTTTCATCTTCTCTAAGCCTATGGCTGTAAGCGTGTCCAGCTTGGTCTTCATCCTGGCCATCTCCTCGTCGGTGTGGGAGCCGAAAAGAGAATTACCAGAGAAAGGCAGATTCATGATGCGTTGCTGGGCTTCCGGTTTTAAAGCCGTAGACGCAACCAGGAAGATCTCCTTGCACATATCCCATATGAATAGTAAAGCGCAGCTCGAGATTCCCCATCAGCTGCTGCTCTGATCATTTGATTAGCCACTAATGCCCCTTCTTGGAGAATCTCTGCAAAGTCCTGACTATCCTCTTTTGTTAGTTTTTCTTTAAAACGTTCTAGCGAGTCCCACAATGATCTGTCATAGCGGCCCAACAGGGCTGCAGCACTAGACACTTTTAAAGAGGGCGCTGCAGAACCGCATGCTTTTCTACCCCAAGAATCCTGGGCTCTACTATCCTTGTCCGGAGGAACTGACGAAGAGGATACTGCATGTGTTTTCTCCGCTGCTGCGATAATCACCAAATCCGTTGGAGGGTCTGACCTTAGAAATAAGGGCTCCTGTTCCGCTGGTTTGTATTTTTTTTTTTTTTTTTTTAATCCTTGCAGGAGCTGTCTTTCTAGATGCTGGAGTAAGCAAATTGTCCATGACTGGTTGAAGGAAACCAGGCTCCAGTGGTAGTAAAGGTCTAGAAACAGATCTTTGGTGTAGAGTTTCAAATATAACTGATGTGGATGCCTGAGGTGTGGACATCTCTATATTAAGTTTCTGCGCTCCTCTTGAAAGGACATCATGTAAAGTATTGAGGTCATTGCTCAGTGACACACTGGAGGGAGGACTGTCCACGAGAGAAGGAGAATAATCCCTCTTGGAGGAGTGGGTGGAAGAGGATGTCCAAGAATGAGATCTTCCCTCTTTTACGATGAGTATGAGAAGATTTACGTGGAAGTGACTTGCTACGGCGATCTCTGGGTAGAGTGGTAGGTGACCGGTCAACAGCTTGCACCAACCGTGCCAGAGGAGATGTGACGTCGATGATAAATGCGCTACTAGGACTGACGAGTCCTTTGAAGGAGACCTTGTTTTCGACACCGACCGTGCAGATTCTTTCTGTCTCGACGTCGACCGGTGCTCTGTTGACGGGGATTGACGTTTTGATGCCGAAGGATGAATTTCCCTCAGAGTACCGAGACTCTGCGTAGAACGAGGAGAGAATGAAGGATAAATCCTTCGACGTCGAACCCTTCGACCTCACGGATCATGTTCGACGTTGAGCATCTCGTGGACCCCAAAGGAGAAGTCTGCCTCGACGTCTGAGGTCCTCGATGTCGTAAGGAATTGCTGCCTCGACGTGGAGCGTCTCAAATACTTCAAAGGAGGTTTCGACGACGAAGCCTTCTTCGACGCAGATCTGGGCCTTGACGTTGACCGTCGCCTGGTTGACGGCAACGGAGGTGTTCGTCGCGACATCGAACGCCGTGCCGACGGCAACAATGGAGAATGATGTCTCGACGCCGAACGCTGTACCGGCGATGACAGCGAGATGCCTCGACTTTGGGCGATCCCGCACCAATGGAGATAGACTCAGACACCGATTGACGGCGGAAGGTTAGACGATGACGTACCTTTCTTCTTTGACGACAACCGATGGTCTCTCGCCTGTGAGCTGATGGTCTTTATGCTGACCTTTCCTTCGCTGGTGGAGGCATTTACTACGCCGAGCCCGACGCCGTCGGAGAGCAAATCGGAATCTTGCTTCTGGAGGAAGATCTGGCTCTCTCCTTCTGCCTCACCAGAGAACTAGCTCTAGAGGAAGATTTTCCAGTCCACAGAGGCGAATCCTCTCTCTGTCCTTCAGAGTACATTGAGATAAGGACTGACAATGCTGGCAAGTCTTAGGAACATGAGATTCAGGAAGGCAAATGATACAAACAGGATGCAAGTCTGATTTAGCCTTTTTTTGCCACAGGAAGGGCAACAATCAAACAGAGAGGGCATTTCTGAGTCAGAAAAAATGCTGAACTCTCTGAGAAATAACAAAAAAGTACTCCAACAGGTAAAAAATCTTGAAGTAATAAGGTTTTGAAGAAAAAACAGGAGATCATTTCTGCCAAAAATGAGAGAGCAGGTTAACCAGGGTCCTTATTGAAAGACCCGGAAAGAACTGACCTAACTGTCACCCCTGAGGCATGATGGGAAGCTAGGGGTCATGGCTGCCTTAAAGGCACGGTGCCAGTTTCTTTGTGGTTTTATGGGTTAGCTTTTCAGCTTTCTTTACTATTGGAATTACAATGCAGCCTATGAGCTGATAATTTCTCTTTGCAGGGTTATGGTTTCTAGCGTGCATTAAAGCAGTTCAAATGTTCATCGTTTTCCTGCTTTGTGTATGTGTGCAAAGAAAATATTTCACAGCATTGCTCAGCCTGTAATGTATGGGAGGCTGCATTGATTGTTATATACAACAACAAAAAAAAGAAATATATATATATATATATATATATATATATATATATATGAAAGAAAGAGGTTGCCGCTCCGGATGGTTGCACTCGCCGAAGGTCAGGTCACAGGCAGGGCTGCTAGAACATAACATCTCCCCATTCACGCGCCGCCTACGCGTTTCGGGATATCTCCCTTCCTCTGGACGGCTTTCACGTTGAACAAAAAATGCCAGCAGTTTTCAAAGGGACACTCCCATCTTTATTTGCACATTGGCGCTGATGTTGAACAGGTGAGTAATACAGCAAGGCATGATGGGAGTAGAAGTCCTTATAGTTTGAGTTTGACAATGCTGGCATCCACATGGATACTCAAACTATAAGGACTTCTACTCCCATCATGCCTTGCTGTATTACTCACCTGTTCAACATCAGCGTCAATGTGCAAATAAAGATGGGAGTGTCCCTTTGAAAACTGCTGGCATTTTTTGTTCAACGTGAAAGCCGTCCAGAGGAAGGGAGATATCCCGAAACGCGTAGGCGGCGCGTGAATGGGGAGATGTTATGTTCTAGCAGCCCTGCCTGTGACCTGACCTTCGGCGAGTGCAACCATCCGGAGCGGCAACCTCTTTCTTTCATGTATTGTGGCCAAGTCCAGGCCACGGTTTGCACCACCACGATACCCCTGTGGGTCCGCAGCTAAGGATTTCCGAAAGCAGAGCGGTGCTGAAGGGGTCGAAGTATTTCAGGGCAGCTTTATCTACATCGTTTGTCCCATGAACTTTTGATTTTATTGACAATGCTGGCATCCACATGGATACTCAAACTATACGGACTTCTACTCCCATCATGCCTTGCTGTATTACTCACCTGTTCAACATCAGCGTCAATGTGCAAATAAAGATGGGAGTGTCCCTTTGAAAACTGCTGGCATTTTTTGTTCAACGTGAAAGCCGTCCAGAGGAAGGGAGATATCCCGAAACGCGTAGGCGGCGCGTGAATGGGGAGATGTTATGTTCTAGCAGCCCTGCCTGTGACCTGACCTTCGGCGAGTGCAACCATCCGGAGCGGCAACCTCTTTCTTTCATGTATTGTGGCCAAGTCCAGGTCACGGTTTGCACCACCACGATACCCCTGTGGGTCCGCAGCTAAGGATTTCCGAAAGCAGAGCGGTGCTGAAGGGGTCGAAGTATTTCAGGGCAGCTTTATCTACATCGTTTGTCCCATGAACTTTTGATTTTATTGACAATGCTGGCATCCACATGGATACTCAAACTATAAGGACTTCTACTCCCATCATGCCTTGCTGTATTACTCACCTGTTCAACATCAGCGTCAATGTGCAAATAAAGATGGGAGTGTCCCTTTGAAAACTGCTGGCATTTTTTGTTCAACGTGAAAGCCGTCCAGAGGAAGGGAGATATCCCGAAACGCGTAGGCGGCGCGTGAATGGGGAGATGTTATGTTCTAGCAGCCCTGCCTGTGACCTGACCTTCGGCGAGTGCAACCATCCGGAGCGGCAACCTCTTTCTTTTATATATATATATATATATATATATATATATATATATATATATATATATATATATATATATATATATATATATATGTATATTCACTTAAAAAACCATAGGTTTCACACGTTATAGTTAGGTGGATATTTCACTCGTAAAAAACCAATGAAATTCCCCCGTTATAGTTAGTTGAGATAACTATAACTCGCGCGACCGCCACTCTATCACAAGGATGATGTCATGAGTGATGCCACTGACCATGTCATGAGTGAAGTAATATGTGACGTCATGAGCAGTGGATTGCGGGCGTGCGAGTTATAGTTATCTGAACTAACTATAACGGGGGAATTTCATTGTTTTTTTACGAGTGAAATGCCCACCTAACTATAACGTGTGAAACCTATGGTTTTTTAAGTGAATTTGCAAGGTTTTTTAAATGCTAATTCCTAACTATAACGTGTGTGAAACCTATGGTTTTTTCAGTGAATTTGTACGGTTTTTTAAATGCTAATTTATTTATGTATTTTTTTTTTTAATATATTTATTTTACAATAAACTACGTATTAAAAATTCGCGCACCCCCGCGATTTTTTTTAAAAAAAATTTTAAAAAAATTCTGCCTTCGGGGTCCTTCAGAGACCCCCTGACAAAGGCTAGGGGGTCAGGAACTCTCTACCCTGCCCCCTTTTCACGTTCGCCGCCTTCCTTTTTCACTCTCGCACTGAAAACAAACAAAATGGCGGCCGACACTTCCTGATTTCGACCGATTCGAACGTTGACTAACATGTAACCACCAATCAGAATTACGCTCGCGCACGTTAGGGTGCTCGCACGGTGCGCGCTTATAGATATTTATATGCTTTTAAATGCTATTTTCTCAGGAACTACTGAACAGATTGACACCAGACCTGCAAAAGGCACTACCCTGACCTGAGGACTACCTCTCTGCCAAATTTCAAGTAATTCTGTTCAGCCGTTTGGGCTGTACCTTCGACTTTATAGATAGTTCAGCTAACTATAACTCGCGCGCCCGCAATGCACTGCTGATGATGTCACATATAGAAAACAGCAAAACAAACTGTCCAAGCTGAGGATCACTGAAAACAATCCCTTTTATATCTCCTATCATGAGAGATAAAACGTGAAAGGAGGGCTTTATGAATTGCTTTTTATTCAGAAGAACATTTATCGTTTATTTCTCATTTGTGCGCTCAACAATTATTCATTGCGCATTTACATTTTACAAAATACATCATAATATATACACAAATACATTAAACAGAAAACAATAATCTTGATCCCCTATATGGAGGTTTCAAACTACATTCATTCATCAAACATTCTTGGCCAATTCATTCATACACACAAACAACAAACACTGGACAAAGCGGTCCTAATGACACCTCTCCTTTTTAGTGAAATGACTTCCAAACTCTATATATGTCATAACATTTTCTCTTTTGTTACACAATGAAAGTCCATAAGAACGTTTTTCCTTAGAGCCTATCAAATGGGTGCAAAAAAGGACCGGTCTGGTCGACGCGTTTTGAACCTCTATCTTTTTGAGGTTCTCTTCAGGACCAACCCATTTCTTAGAGAAGTACGTCAATGTGGAACCTTAACTATCCGTAAATAATCCAGCTTAACCTGGGGCCTTCGAAGTGAATCTGTTGCCTTAATGAGACAGCCTGAGTCCCATTTAAGAGACGGCTGTCTCCTAAGCCGGCTCCCTCGGTGGACAAACCTCTTTTCTTCCTATGTGAGTTTACTAGATGTGTAATCATGCCTCGTTGGAGTCCCGTGCCGGCATCGAGAGTTCTCCACTTATACAGCATTCTGCGGCTCCGTTAGTCTGTCAGTGATGCTTCAACAATCATTGCCCTGTGGGCGTTCTAAGTTGAAAGATTAAGTTCCCTTAAATCCGAAGGGGCCCTAGGGTCAAACTAGCCCACTAGGTACCTCCAGTAAGCGCCACAGAGCTGCGTTGCAGAGAGGTGTAAAAAGGGGCGTGGCCTCAGAACACCTGTCTGCAACGCAGCTCCCTGGCGCATACTGGAGATACCTGTTGAGTTAGTTGGCCCTCAGGGACCCTCAGGATTGAAGGGGAATTAAATTCCCCAACTTACAACTCGCCAGGGGGCGCGTTTGCAGAGTGCTGCAAGGAGGGGGCGTGGCCTCCCGGGCGAGGCCGGTCTTTTATTTATTTTTTTTAAGAAGGAGGGCTGTGTGGACCCCTTCTTTTTCTAATTTATTGGCCCTGGGGACCTCATCCCCCAGGGCCTGCACCCTAATTTTTTTTGTTGAAAAAATACATTTGGCCCTCCCAAGGCCTTAATCGGCCCCAGGGACCCCAACCACCGGGTCATGGACTTTTTAAAAAAAAAATCTTTAGGAGGGGGGCTGCGACGCCCCCCTCCTCAGGCCACTTATGGCCCCGGGGACCCCATCCCCCCGGGACGGCCTTTGTTTAAAAAAAAAAAAAAAATTATAGAAACACCTAGGACATGCTGGACCTATCACCGATGTACCTATCACCATGACGATTTGCGTGATATTCATTAAAAGGCGACTATGCATACAATGAATCCACGTGGAATGTAGGAATGTATTTACACCGCTAGTGAAGCTCTGACGTGTCTGACGCCCTACCGAGCCTAATCCCGGCGCCCCTGCCGGTGGGTACTCTCCAAGTAGACACCCTTGTTGTTTATTTATACAAACATGGGTAGCTATTGACGGGCACATTTAATACACACGCACACCAAGCCATTCAAAGGGGATTCGACAAAAATTCGACCGAACTATGCAAGAAACCCCCCTCACGGTTAATAAAACACACATCCACCGCCGGATGTGTAATACTTTTTATTTTACTCTCTGGAAAGGAGACGGTCCTCACTTGAGAGTTACAGCGTGCTCCTGGCTGAGCCCAATGCTGTGTTACACCCACCAGTGCCCGCCGAGTGCCACACACCTCTGTGTTGTATTCCACCAGCTAGTGCGTATGCTATGACACACTCTAGCCCATGTGCACTGTAACACCACCCCGTGAATATGTCATGCCACACTTGCCTTCGCACGGGTTATATTGCCCCATCTAACGTGCCTTCCTCGATGCCTATGTTATAACGCACAGCGCTATGCCATACATATTACAATCTGGGATCCATATCTTTGTCACAGTGCATATGCAACGTTACACTCCCCAGCACATATTTTATATTACAATTTTAGAGACTAGTTAGGTTACACAACACTGCCCTGTTGATATTACACTCCAAGGCGCATATCGCATAGCACGCGCTAGTGCCTGTGCTATCTCGCGCTCTCCAATGAATCTGTCATTGCGCTCAATGTATTGCATATTATATTTCACGCCCGGTTCATCTTATATCACACTTTTTGGTGCATAGTTTATACCATATACTACATCTAGTTTTCATTTTCAATCGTGCTCTCAGGACTATGTTCTATATAACACTGCGTCCACCTACCCTTTTCACGGGCATTACATTTTGCGATGGGGGGTGGAGGGTCAGGGGGTGTTTCTGCCAAGTGAGCCTGGAGTCACAGTCACAAACGTCCTCTTCTTCCTGAATAAAAGTAAGATTATGCTGCATACTTGTTCATATTTTAAGTAGTTCGCACAGACACACATTTTAAAAACAATAAAGTTCCTAATACCCACCTTCTCTGAACAGTTAGCTTGCTGCCCCATCCACCTCCTCCTTATCCTCTGTTGTCTGAATCCATGGACTAGCCTCCTCCCTCCAGCCAAGCATGGTCCGATGTGCTGCCACTGCCCTCCATTTAGCATGATGTACCAGTCCACTCCTCCTGCCCTCCATTGCCCAATTCTATGGCCCATCATTGACCTCCTGCTTAGCCTCTGTGCTTAGCTTGCTGCCCCAATTCTCCTCCCCCCTGCCCTCCGATGTCTTTGTGCATGCCCCTGCTCCATCCTGTTTGCCCACCATGTTCCTTGCCACTCCTATCTACTCTGAGTGTTCTGTTGAGCTGCCACTCCCCTCCCACCTGCCTAGCATTGTCAGATGACTGTAACTTGTCCCTGCCACCCCCACCCTGCCTGTTCACATGCCATGCCCCTATACCCCTTCCTCCTGTCCTCCATGGTCCATTTTACTGCCACACCATTCTGCCCTCCCTGGTCTGTTGTGCTGGAACTGCTCCTCCTGCCTGTGCCCGCGCGGTCTGTTGTGAGGCCCCTTCCCCTGAACTCTCTTGTCTGTGCCCAGGTCCTGACCCTCCCTTCTATCCTCCATGGTCCTTTGTGCATGCCCCTGCACCCTCCTTCTTGCCCATCATAGCCATTGTGCTGCCACTAACCCTCCCGCTTGCCATGCATGGTCTTCTGTTCTGCCACGGCCCCTCCCACCTTCCCTGTGTGATCAGCTAGCTGCCCCTGACCCCCTCCCACCTTCCTTCCATGGTCTGTGTGTATGCCATCATAGTCTCACTGTTGCTCTCCATGGTGTGTCTTGTTTCTAGTGCCCATCCTGCCTGACCTCCATGGTCATCTTGGTGCTCCTGCCCTGCCCCCTTGCACCCAGCCCTCTGTTTCCATGTGCAGACCCCTATTCCCTCCCTCCTGGCTTGTCTGTCCCATTGTAATGCCCCTGATCCGTCCCTCCTGCCCTTTATGGTCTGTTATGCTGCAGCTTTCTCTCCTGTCTGTCCATTATGGCCAGCTAGCTACCATTGCCTCTTTCCCCTCTGTTCTCTGTTGTCCATGTGCATGGTCCTGTCCCCTCCCTATTGCTTTCTATGGATTGTTGTGCTGCACTCCCGTCCCGCATGCCCGGTGTGGTGTATTGTTCTGCTGCAAACCCTGACGCCTGCCCTGTAGGGTCAGTTTGGTGCACCTCTCCATGTCCTTCCTATCCTCTGTTATCCGAGTCCATGTCTCTACCCCAATTCCTCCTGTCTTCCATGATCCAATGTACCATACTTGCGAACATTTTGAACTTGGTAGGAGGGAGATTTGGAAAAAAAAAGTGGGGTATTGATTTTCCCCTTTGAGTTACATTGAAAAAGAGGAGATTGTAGACAGGAGACAGATCAAATAAAGCCCATTTGAGCTTAAAAACATTGGACTTTTCCTGGCTGAAACGGGTCTGTTGGCATGTATGGTTGTACTACCACTGCCTCTTCCTTCTGCCCACAATGATCTATTATATTGCCACAGCCTCTCTTGCCAGTCCTGTATTGTTGGTTTGTTGCCCCTGCCCCCATTTCCACTGCCCTCCATAGTCTGTTGTGCTGCCACGGCCCTTCCTGCCTGCCCAGTGTGGTCAAATTGTTGCCTCTGCACTCTCCTACCTGCCTTCAATTTTCAGAGTCCGACCACCTGGCCTCTGCCTCTCAAGAGTATCCCAATGAACAACTAGATTGCTAACATTCAATATTTATTACAAAAGTGTGGAACACCTGACGTCATCTTGATTTAATCAAAACTGTAATACCTAGAGAATTTCCTTTAGAAATTACATATATGAGAGGGTCTTATTGGCATCAAAATTATGGTTAGTGCTCTAAAAAACTAAAATGAGGACATATTTCTGAGTTTTCAAATAGCGACAAAGAACTTTTAAATTATTTGTAATCTTTATGTTTTTTTATCCAGTTGACCACTTGATTAAATGTTGCACCTAGGGAAGAGGATGTGGTGTTACTTCCAGAGCTGCAGACTTTGCAACTGGGGAACCAGGTTGGAGTTTCTGCTTCAGCTCAACATTCTGTGATTGTGGTCAAATCACTTAATCTCCCCATGTCTACAACCAAAATGAATTTGATCTTGTGTTGTGTAACCAATGCTCATGTAAAGCACTCCAATACCTGACAAGTCTGCACTATATAAAACTGCAAATACACAAAACATAAGTGTCATTGGGCTACATCTGGGTGATATTTGGGCTACATTTGGGCTCTTTTGTCTCTGGTGGCCATCTTGGGAGATTTAATTGTTATGAAGTTACCTAATTTCCTCATTTACTGCAGTCTCCTCAGTAGGAAATACTTTCAGTTTTTTACTTTGGTTCCATCAAGAAGGCATTCAGATGTGTCACACATTTGCCATAAATTCTGAATGTTAGCACTCTTTTTGCTCATTAGATCACTGTCGTAAAGCTATTGCTCACCAGGGAAGTCTGCTGCTGGTATTGAAAGTGCATGTTTCAGTCTGCATGTCAGAATTTTTTAATGAAATAGAAGAGGATTTGAGAAGTCACTCAAAATGTACCCTAATTTTTCTTTCTGAGCACTAATCATACTTTTTATGGAAAAATGAACCCCCTCATTTTGTTCCTTTTTAAATTAAATGTTTTAAGAGTTACCACTTTATTCCAATCAAGATGGCTTCAGGTGTGCAATACGTTTGTCATAAGTAGGAATGTTAGCGCTCTAGTTGTTCTTTAGAACACTCTGGGAAGCTGCAGTAGAACACAAAGGAATCAACTGACAGTCTCTGCCCTTGTTGGATGTACATGTTTTACTGAGAATGTCAGACTTCATTCTCACATGACTGCGAAAGATAATGTGAATTTACAGAAAATATGCTCTCAGTTTAGCTTATAGATCACCTTCCAAACCTCTGTGGGAAAAGCATGATAAAATAGTTCTCTCTCAAACATGATTCATGATATCACAGCAGAAGGCTTTTTCACATGGTAAAATCACCTTAGAACACACCACAATTCCTAAAATGAGCATGGTACCATCAACAAATGATTTATAATGTAACTAAAGTCTTAAAACCTTCTATTAACTGCAATGCTTTTTAATGAGGTGCTATCATGTATATTGGTCCCAAGATGGCTGCCAACACTTCTTGGATGAAGTACTGACAGCCAATCAGATCTCACGATGAGATGTGTGGTTAGGCTCCGCCCAGATATATCTATCTTTTTAACTATAATTTTCTCAGGAACTACTGAACGGATTTACACCATTTAAGAAAAAGGCACTTACAGCAGAATCACGGGTAAAAGGGAGCATTACAGTCTGATGTTATTTACAGCTCTCATGTCGGTGATAAGCCTGACGCGTTTCTGAACTTCTTGTTCTCATCAGAGGCTCAACAAATGAGTTTGTGCTGACACACCCACACATTTATACATAACGGGCTCTGCAAACACATTTGTGTAACAGTGGCGAGGGATTAATGGACCTTTTGCTCGCCGGAGCCCATCTGAGGGCTTCAAAATGGAACTGCACCCAAAAGGGACATTGACACAAACTACATTACCCAGAATCCATCAGGTGAAGCTCATTCGAGTCGCCCATCTGAGGGCTGTTAATTATAAATTAAAGGGAGTGTCTTAAAAATGCTTTGCTATGTCGAGCCTCTCAAGACGAGCAACACGGCTCAGAAACGCGTCAGGCTTCCTTCAGTGACAGGGGAGCTGCAACTGCCGGCGCGCACAGGGGTCCTCTACCCGCTAAAATGATACCACTGTTTGAGCGCGAGCCTGCCAGCGGGCACCTTGGAGCTTTGAATATATATATATATATATATATATATATATATACACACACACACACACACACACACACACACACACACAGATGTTTTCACATATTTTTATATGTTTTCCGGGGTACCTGAGCATGGGCGGGAAAATTCATTTGCTTAGGACTATTGATGAGGATCCCCTAGAAGAGAACTAACCCCGACAGGTAAAATATTACGACAGCACATCCCAGAGACCTTCGCAAGCAATGCTCACGTAACCACCATGTTCAAAGAACATATATAATCAGCGATGCAATTTCCCCAAAAAAACCAGGAGGTAGCCATCATTTACTACAAGTACTCAAGAATATGAAGAAGATCCCTTGACCCTAC
Source organism: Triturus cristatus (assembly GCF_964204655.1). Taxonomy (NCBI): domain Eukaryota; kingdom Metazoa; phylum Chordata; class Amphibia; order Caudata; family Salamandridae; genus Triturus; species Triturus cristatus. The sequence goes on along the minus strand of NC_140592.1, from coordinate 1,095,764,532 downwards.
CATATGTAAAGTGTCCAAGTAAGAGGTGTCCATAGCATCAAGGGCCAATAGGCAATGTGCAAGCAAGGAGAGTCACTGACAAGACCTCATAACGTACCACAACTGGTATAACCACCATCAACAAGAGTAGCAGAACCTTTGCAAATCCAGACTGCGCACTATAGGGATTCAATTAAAAGTGCACTCTGCCAAAAATAGTGAAAAGGACAGATTAAAAAAAAAAAAAAAAAAAAGAAATGAATGTCCTGGTGGGAACCTCGTTCAGGCCAAAAACGCAGACCGCCAAGAAAAGCCCAAAACTCCACTTAAGTGAAAACTCAGAGTAGCCAAAAAGAATAAGTATGCTCTCTGTATAGAAAACCCACAAAGGGCATGAACCATATAAGAGATACCGAAAGTCAAAGGTAATACATACCGAAATGCTTCAAAATGCGCATGTGACATAGGTCAACATCCTAACAGGAAGAACAAATAATGACCTCTTGAGCATGAAGCCCATTATCAGACGAGGGAAGGGAAAACCTATGCAATAGGTATCCTTACACACCAAATCGGTCAAAGATAGTATTGTAAGAATAATATCCGCTAATCACAGGAACAACACCCCGGATTACACCAGCAGATGGAACTTCTACTACTATGGCACTGCCAGCAAAATGACCAGCCGTGCAAGAACAAAAGATTAATATCCCCCATACAGTCTTGTATTGGGAAAGAATTAAGTAGGCATATAATTAGAAAGAGAAAAATTAAGATTCTGTTTCACCTCTTCAATCACAGAAACGCCGTAAAGCTGAGTTGGCATGGGGCACAGAAAAGATGGGTGCCATCAAAAGGCATATCAACCAAAGCAGCTTGGACAGCCTCTGAAAAGCCCGAGAAACATAACCAGGCACGACATAGTGCCACAGAGGATGCCGTGGCCCGAACCACTGAATCAGTAGTATCCATGCCACATCTAATAAGCAGTTAAGCTGCCAGTTGGCCATCTCGAATCAACTGTTCAAGAGTCGATCGGAGGTCATGACAACATAGTCTGCAATGTAACACTCGTCCTATGCACACGCTGGTTTTCTTAACATTGGTGTCCAATTATACATCTTATGACACAATCGCATATAAGTAGTATGCACAACACAGAAAGATCAATTATTGTTCAAAGTTCTCAGTAATTAGTCGCTGGGTGTCCCTTTAGTTCCTATATTTCAAACGAAATTGCCCAGCCAACAAGTGTTTCGTCGTGGGAAATATCACAATCGACTTCTTCAGGGCCACAAGAAAGAAAAATTGTGTATAGGATCAGCCGATCCAATACTATCTTTGACAACGCGTGAGATAAACGTCCAAGAACACAAGACGTGTTAGTTGACCTTAAAGCAGAACTGGCAGAGGAAAAAATGCTTGCCTCACGAATCTGGTCTCCTAGAATTTCTATCCGATGGAACATTAGTTAGTGAATCCATATTCTGAGAGGCTGAAGCAGCCTGTACTACCAAACTACGAGAGGTAGGATGCCTGAGGCGACAAGCCGGACCTCCAAGAGCAGGCAAGTGCCTGCAAGATGTAGCATGATCCACTGAGACCCCCGTATCAGGCTTAGCCCAAGTATCCAGCAATATGTCATACAAGGCCTTACCATCTGGGAGAACAGGCTCCTCCTTGTCTGACCTTGACCAGGACATCATTCAGTGGATCAGTAGACTTTTCCATCATAGGAAGAGATAAGTCCAAAACCATAGCCACTCTCCTTAACATATCTGTAAAGGAAATACTCGACTCAGTAGCCTGGCTAGGCGGGGAAAGAAGTCCCGAAGCTTGGAAAGATTCCAGATCACTAGCCTCCCCAAGTATTCTCTTCCATAAGAGGCAGAATAGTCTCAGATATAGACTGCAATAGCCCAAACTTCTCTGTATCACCTACTAAAAGAGGTATTTCAGAACTACCACCATGAAAAGGACGCAGAAAGGCATTTCTCCAGATGGCTCCATCAACTCCACAGACGCCGAGAAGGAGGAGGAGAAATGGCTTTGATCTGCATCACCGACATCACTGCCCGAGTCAGCTGATCAAGGATAGACGCCCAAGGTGAGAACCCCAAAGTGCTGTGCGCGGGTACCATCGCTGAGTCGACCATTGGCGCCAACCCGACTCCTCAGAGAGAAGAAGAAACTGACACCTGCGCCGGAGGGGGACTTATATGACTCTGCTGACTTCCCAGTCATTTTGTTTAACTTTGTTTTTATTATTGGTGCTATAATCATGGGATACATTACATTTGTACACGGTTATGTCACCATACAAATTGAATCTTTGCTTATAAAACTAATACATTTATAGCGTTCCTCATTTCTAACATTGTCAACTTTTACAGGCTCCTAATTTGGGTCCTTAGCATGCGGTCTTTGCATACAAATTTAAACAATGAGCAATTGACTAAAAACATATACAACTCTGAACAGTTGCTGACATCACAGTCATACGACGCAGTTCCCCTGCAAGCAGAGGTACTGCTGAAAAATGTCCGGACCCAGACTGGCGCCGGGAGAGATTTCAAAAGTTAAGGAATCTGTGGCTAGACGTCTTTATCAGATAAGTAAGGCTTTGTATTAATAAACCATATATACAAGTTCAAACAGCATTAACATACGGACACAAATATTACTTTAATTGCAGACAATGCCAGTCCATGATCTATAGTGTGATAGTGTAAACCGGCAGCCAAAGGGTTTGTGCTGCAGGGGGTTGGACCTACTTGTCTATAGCACAAAATAAATATGAAAACTTTTTCTTCTTGACCCCAAACATTATGCCCTAGGAGTCGGCCTGTACGAATACCGCACCCCTGAATAGAAGTATCCTTTTCTTCTCCAGCACTGGATCTTCGAAGATTTACAACCTTGCAATACGACTACAGTGCCCAAGACTTGTCTAGGAACTACTGTTGCCTAGTCCATATACTTGCGGCACTAGAATGATGGTGCAAAACCAAAGCTTCATTTTCAAAATGAGGATAAGAACTGAGGGAAAGAATCGATACGTACCAGTAAACTGAAGACACAAAGTACCAAGACATCACCATCACCATCACCCTGCGTTAAGTGAAGCTGCTTATGGGTCCCATTTCAGAGCGTCAAAGTATTGGAAGACTAGCTCTAGGAGACTAGGTCCAGCTACAATGACATCGGCTAGTCCCTGCTGATGGCATCTACAAAGTTGTTGCTGATGCCAGGAACATGTTAAACTGACAGATAAATTGGGCTTAATATCACAACAGTTGAGTTTCCTTTGACAGCAGAGGCAACTTTGGTGCCCATGTTCGTGATATAAATGCAGATACCGCATATTTCTTTTTTTGGGTTATGATTTCCACATATGATGCAGAAGAAGCGGTTCAGAACGAAATGCAGCACTTGAGTCCCACAATATGAATGCAGAAGATTTCTATTTCTGTTCGTAGTGCAACTGATATTTTGATCCTGCAAATGGGCAACACTCTCCTTCAGATGTGTGTCTGAATTCAGGAAGTATTGAGGTCCTTGGGCATGCTACCATTACCACAAAGTCTTTACTTCGTGGGATGTTCTGTTGCAGGTATGTTTAATTGTTTTACTTTGTAGGCATTTTCATCGCAGGCAAGTGCATTATAACCAAAGGTTAAAGTGGAGTTACACATAAACAAGGTAGTAAGATTTTAAGTTACATTAAAACAACCATAGAAATTCACAAGAAAAAAATAAATAAAAAAATAAAAAAGTTAAAGTGGAGTTAAACGTAGGTCTATTAAGAATAAAAAAAAACTGTTTTAAAACTACATTCAATTAATCAATTATAGGTAACTGACAAAATGAAACTTGCACCACCAGAGGCTTCAGATGTCATCAGTGCTGGATTAAGTTAGGTCATAAGCAGTACATCAGTTATGTCAGTTACATATAACTGGTGAATTTCAATGTTTTTTTGTAATATATATATATATATATATATATATATATATATATATATATATATATATATACACACACATACACATACACACACATACATATACACACACACATACATATATTTATTAGAAGACCTACATACAACTATACTTTAACCTTTATTTTTTTTCCAGTGAACTTTTAAGGCATCTATTTTAAACATAAAAGTAGTCTCTTACTAAGATATGTCTGCAGTCAACCAATCGCTGCACATGCAAAATGTGCCACAGACTCCCACCTCACAACTGATTTACTTTTTTTTCCATTCCCACTGGACCACATGAGAGAAGGGGGTGGGGAACATTGTGCTGATCCATCCGGTGGTGGATGTTAAGTTGAAGAACCAGGTCTTGAGATGCTTCCTGAATTGGGTCAGCGAGGGTTATTGCCAGAGATGGAGGGGCAGGGTGTACCAGATCTTGGCGGCGAGGTAGGAGAAGAATCTTCCTCCGGTTCTGGTCTTGTGGATCCATGGGATGGTGGCTAGAGCAAGTTGGGCAGAGAGAAGCTATCTGGCGGGTGCTTGGAAAGGTAGGCGGTGGTTCAGATATGCTGGTCCTGCGTCGTGGAGAGCGCTGTAGGCATGTGTGAGGATCTTGAGGGGGATTCTCTTATTGACCGAGTGCCAGTGGAGTTGACAGAGCAGTTTCGTGATGTGGCTGCGACGGGGATGTCGAGGACCAGTCTGGCTGCAGCGCTTTTGGACGTTCTGTAGTTTCCTGAGCCGTTTTTCGGTGATGCTGGCATACGGTGTGTTGCCGTTGTAGAGTCTGCTGGTGAGGGGTGCATGGGTAACCATCTTTCTGGTTTCTGTGGGGATCCGTTTGAATGTCTTTGGGAGTAGTCGAAGGGTGTGGAAACAGGATGGGGATACGGCGTTTATCTGGTCGATTCATTGTGAGCGAGGAGTCCAGTACGATGCAGAGGTTGCGTGCGTGGTCCGTGGAGGTGTAAGGGGTCCCCAAAGCGTCAGGCCACCAACAGCAGTCCCAGGCTGAGGGGGCGGGTCCTAGGATGAGTACTTTGGTCTTGTCAGAGTTGAGCTTGAGGCAGCTATCTTTTATCCAGGTGGCCACATCCATCATCCAGCTGTGCAAGTTGGTTCTGGCGGTGAGTGAAAGGATCAGCTGGTTGTCACTGGCGTAGGATGTTGAGTCTGTGGTTTCTGATAATGGCCACAAGAGGGGCCATGTAGATGTTGAAGAGGGTGGGGCTCAGGGAGGAGCCTTGGGGCACTCCGCAGCTGATCTCTGTAGGTTCTGAGAGGAATGGAGGTAATCGGACTAGCTGTGTTAGGCCAGTGAGGAATGAGTGGATCCAGTCCAGAGCCTTGCTGCATCGTGTAGTCTCGTGATTAGGGTGCGGAGGGAGACCGTGTGGAATGCAGCAGAGAGGTCCAGTAGGATGAGGGCTGTGGTTTTTCCATGGTCAAGGAGGGAGTGGATGCCGTCGGTGGCGGCGAGGCATATCGGTGCCGTTTGCTTCGGAAGCTGAATTGAGTGTTGTCCAGGACGTGGATTTCCTCTATGAACTCCGAGAGCGGAGCGTTGATGGCCTTCGATGACTGTAGCTGGAAAGGGGAGGTGGGGGAGTGGGAAGGGGATGAGTCAAGTTCTTGAGGTCTTTCGGCTCGGCAGATGGCTTCTTCAGCTGGAGGTTGATCTGTGTGCGTTTCCAGTCGTCGGGGATGGTGGCGGGTTTGATGGTGCAGTTGCTGGTGCGGCGAAGCTCTGGGGGCGATGGCAGTTGCTGATCTATTGAAGATGTGATATGGGCAAGGGCCCAATGGGGCTCCGGAGTTGATGCTTTTCATGGTCTTTGCGTGCGTGCGTCTCCTGTGGTAAGCGGGGTCCAGTTGAGAAGGGTCTGTTGGGGTGCGGCATGGTTGCGTGCGGTGGTGAGGGTGTTGAGGCAGGGTCTTGGGAGTCAAAGCGGTCGATCTGGAATTGGAGGTGTCCCATGGCTGTGGCAGGGTCGTTAGAGTGGGTGGTCAGGTGGAGAGTGTCCTGGTGGACAATGGCAATACAAAATTGTGGTTCCAGACGACGGCGGACACAATGACCGCACTTCACTGTGTTGTTCCCTTGTTGTAAACCAGTAGTCAAATGTAGGGTGAGCGTGCACAAACCAACTCCAGCACTCGCCGTTGTTGAGTGCCAACTGCTGTGCAGAAAAATGAGACCACAACTACTGATGCACTGGAAGGGACCCTTTTCTGCTCATAATGCAGCCCAGCCACAGTTGAACCGACTATGGTTCCCGTCACACTACCTTGCTAACCGGAAGATAATAAGGCAGTGAACCCGGAAAAAGTATTGCCCAAAGCAGTGCATTATGCGCACACAGGCCCTTACCAAGGCAGCCCCCAGCGCGGAATACTTTCCATCTCACTGCTCTGATCCACTAAGAATACTTACACATGCCCTGAAGAAGTTCATTTCATGAACGAAACGTGTTGGCTGGCAACCTCTTTTTGGAAAATAAAGAATTACTAAAGACTTACTAAACATCAAGGCTCATTGACTAATTGACTACTACCGTCACAATAACAAGCAGTGCGCCACTCCACCCATCCCATTCTGGACAATGGCAATGCCTCATCCTGGTCAGTCTGTGCAGTCCTTGTGGGTGATTTTGTAGCCGTTTGGATGTCCGGGCTGGAACAGGGGTTGGTCCAGGTTTCTGTGAAGGTGGCTGGAGCAGGAGTTGGTCCAGGTTTCTGTGAAGGCAGCATTGTCGGGACAGGCGACGCCGTGGGGGTCCCAGATTCAGTGATGTGTTTGTGGAGGGATCGTATGTTGAGGAGGATGCAGTTGAGCTGGTCGGGCGCGCTGTTGATCGGTTGAGCGGCAAGCGGATCTGGCATGTTTGCTTTGTTGAAGGTGTGCAGTTCCAGCAGGAGAAGGGTCCTTGGGTCTCCTTCGGAGATGCAAGGTGGCAAGTGGCGTGGCATCCTGAGTTCCGGGTGAGGAGGGTGCTGGCGGCATAAGGACCCGAGAACCAGGGTCACTGGCGCTGGGCGCAGATTAGCTTGCCAGCAGCTTGCCAGCAGTGCGGCTGCCATTAAGTAGTGCTGATGGGGTTCTGGGCATTGCAGCGGCAAAGGCAGCGGAAGAAAATAAGGGAAGAGGCAAAAAAGGAAAAAAGCAGGATAAAGTTAGAAAGCAGAAAAAGAGAGATGGAAGGGGAGCCCAGAGGCAGAGCAGTGACGCTCTACCACTAGACCCCCAAGGATGAGGTGCAGTTAGGAGCTTGCGGGTGGAGGAGGGCCTTGAACTACTGACCAGGGGTCAGCAGCAGCAGCTAACAGGCGGAGTTGCGCCTTCAAGAGCGCAAGTCCACTAGAAGGTCAGTGGACTGCACCTATTAATTAAGATTAATGTGATTTAATAAAATATAAGAGACAAAAGTTAAGGATTATTTTTATAAATATACACTTTTAAGCTTATGTTATGGTTTTTATAGTTAGCATGGAGATTTTAGGGAAGTGTAGCATTTAAGAGTGACTTAGCTTTCAGGGTTAAGGGATGGCTAGGGTTTAGGAAAGTAAGTAGGTTTTATGGTTCAAGGATGGGAAGTGTTGAACAGCAGCAAGGTTTCTTTTAGGGGTCAGGGATTGTTAGTGTATGGGGTAGTAAGGGAATTTCAATGTGCAGGGATAGGAGATGTAACAAGCATTGGCATAGCCAATTGTTCTCGCCTTTGGTACCTTAGAAGTATTTAGCCATGAAGCATGTTTTATCCTGGGTGCTACAACATCTACTGTTCTTAAATTGTTTGATACATTTCACCTTTGGGACAGATGGTACTGAAACCCTAACTGCATGTCAGGAGGGGAAAAAAAGCTAATTTTTTAAGAGGCTGTGCAGTGCATATCTTTCTCAGACAGCACCCAGGTATATATGCAGGCCACTGGCGTGGGATCGCATGCAGTAACGGACGCTCTGGAAATAAAGACATAGAATACAAAACTCTATATTATCTGAGATGGGGGGGGGGGGGAGCAGCCAGGCACAGGACACAAACGACAAAGCTGCGAATAGCACCTCCTGGCACTGAGAGGGGACATCGGAGGAAGAACGGTTGAAGGGAATGGAGGAGATGGAAGGAGAGTAGTGAGGGTTGAGATAGCTAAGAAGGAAAGGTCTGGAGAAGAAGAGAACAGAGAGGCGAGAGTAGGAAAGAAAATAGAGAAGGGTGAGAGGCAGTGGTGAATGAAGGTGGGGTAAGAATGGAATGACAGTGAAAGGAGGAGGGGAAAGGACGGGGAACAGCTGGTGAATGGAAGAGGGTGGAGGCCGGGGATTTGGTGGTGCGAGACATAATAAAGTAGGGTGAGGAAGAGAGGGAGAAAGTGAAGGTGCAGGATGGCACGACGATGGGTGCGTCATACAGTGAAGTGAAAATGAGAAATGGAATGGCAGAGAATGGTAGGGGAGAGTAAATGGCAAAGGAAATAAGAATCGGGGACTGGGAGGTGTGAGAATTGAGTGGGAGTAGAAGGTGCGAGCCAAAAGAGGAAAGCATCAAAAGACAGATAAGGATAGATTCTGCACTTCAAAAAGACCCTCATTGTTTTGTGAGACAGAACTGCATTGGTATAGATGGCAGCTTTGTAAGGCTGTGACAAACAAGAGGCCTAAACACTACTGGGAGTTTGTAGTGGGTACAACACCTGGGAATGTCCAAGGCTGTGCCGGCACTTGAATGCCCCTACATCCTGCCAAAAAGAGTCTTACTGTAATTTGGTGCTCTTTTAAAGTGATTTAGCGCCCATGGGACTAGTTCACACTACTTAAAAAACTGCAAATATAAACAACAACAAAATAATGAGGAGGACGGATGCATAAGATGGAGGAGACATCCTCATGGTGATCATAAAGAAGATAGAGAAAAAAATTTCAGCAACCTCTGCCTTCAATAGTCCACTTCCGCCCGGAGCCCTTGTTTTCCAGCATCACTAAGGTGTCACCGGGAAAAGTGTGCGTGTAGCAGCCCTCCAAGGCGATTCGCGCACCTCAATGGACGGCCAAGCTAAATGTATAAAAACACTGTAAATTCAGCAGAATGCACACCACGTCCTTTAAACATGTACCCCTTTGAAGAAAAGCCTAAAACCCGCTGAAAGCTAGTAGAGTCCTAAACACCCCTGAATCCCAAACAAGATGAGGCACGCACATAGCCATGCCGGTGAGGAAAGAAGACGAAGAACTGAAGCGCAGCGTCCCTTAAACGGGCACCGTGCTGTTAAAATAAAAGTCGTGTGGCCTCCCAAATCATACAAACAAAGTTTGTGCAATTCAAACATGCCACACACGCTGCCTGCTCTTTGAGGGATTAAGCAAATTATGAGCATCAACGGGCGCTAACATTAGCAGGAAACGCAGCTACGGGCTGGAGGGACGGTACCGCAATCTGAGTCAAAACCAGACTTGGCCGCGCGGCCGTGAAAGTGATGGCAGGGACGCGCTCTGTGGTGGGGGAGGGGCAGAGCGAGGCGCTTGGGAGAGCAAGGCTTAATGAGCCATAAAAGCCATATGGTGGCTACGCGCGTGCACACACTCGAGATTGAAAGCCTGAGGACAGGAAAAGCCTCTGGTAGCACTTTAAAAATCCACTAACTAAATATCTCGCAGAGCTGCGCATGCGCTGGCTCAGGCGAGACCTCAAAATCACTTTAGAATAATAAAAATAAGTAAAATTAGGTTATTTGAATTAAACCAAAAGGTTAAAGTATCGTTATCGTTAAGTGTTGGAATAAGTGAAAAAACTATGGCTTAAAAAGCAAAAAAAAAATGTTTTAATTACCTCCTTTAAATTCAACAGTTCTAGTTGACTCACTAAACTAGAACTTGGGCTCCGACATACCATGCTTAGGACTAGGGCTCCTGGTTTTATGGCATTTCTTTTTTAACATTTGTCTGCATGTATCCATATTTTTTTTTTGGGGGGGGGGGGGGCATTTTATCTCTATTTATACATATTTGGTGTTTGAAGTTGTAAAACTGTACATTTCCATATGTAATAAACTGACAGACACGCACTCGCACTTTCGGCAGGTAACAACAAACATTACATTAAAAGTCCATAAAAGGAGCACCATTTCCCCCCACGCCCGTTTGCGAGGACTCCCACATGCAACATAAATAGGTTTTCCCAGCTGCGCACACCAATCCACCCTCCCCCCGACGCCATCACAAGATTGAGGAGGGCGCCGGCCGATTCCTTGTGTAGGCCACATCTCTCTTGGGCACCAAACAGGCCACCCCGCAACACGTGGACTCAAATCCAGAGGGCGTCCGAGAACCGCCGAGCGCTCCCGACCCACTTCGTCCCAGAAGGGACGCAAAACCGAGCAGACCCATGCCACATTAAAAAATCTCTGCCATCTGGAGTGTATATTGCATGCAAGCGCCTGATGTGCTGGGTGACATTCGGTGTAGCTGGCATGGGGAAACATAAGTCGCATGAAATTATTTTCGATGGACCTTGCGCATACGGGAAGAGATTGCCAATTTACTTAATGATGTCATCCGCGATGCCATTTGAGATGTCAGTGATGTCATCTGTGAGGTCACTGACCATGCCATGAGTGAGGTAATATGGGAGGTCATACGCAGTGCATTGCGAAGGTGTAAGTTATAGTTATCTCAGGTAACTAGATCTGCTGAATTTCACTGGTTTTGTACGAGTGAAACCTTAACCTAACAATTACGTTCCAGTAACCTTTGTTTTTTTTGTGAATTTCTACGGTTTGTTTAATTTTATTTTCCAACTATACCGTCCCTGTAACCTTTGTTTTTTTATGTGACGTTCTATGGTTTAACTAGTTGTCGCGTTTGTAGATTGGTGGTGAAAACGGGTGTGGCCTCTGGCAACTTGCTGGTCCCGATTTTTCTGCATTTTCTTTCTTTCTTTTTTTTACTAGGAGAGGGGGTTGCGTGCCCCCCCTCCCTGGGACGATTTTGGCCCCAGGGATCCCATCCTTTTTATTTTTTACATTTTTTTTATAACAAATAAGGTGAGGGGGACTCATTTTGAACCGGGGACCCCATCCCGCAGCCTCTGTTGTGGGTGTACTGGTCACACCCAGGGCACCCACTTACATCTGTTGGATAGCGGGGATAGCCTGAAGGCCCTAGCGGTCCCTGCTGGCACCCTGCCTCCAGCAGGAGCCGGCACTGCTTTTACAGAGGGAGCTGCTGAACATGCAGCTCCCTCTCTGTGAAAGCTATTCTTCAGGTACTAGCAAGCAAGAGCTTTTGGATGCTCTTGCTTGCTAGAAGCGTAGACTTGGCGGGAGCAGTAAAGTGCCAAGTCCCAAACAGCGGCATTGCTGAGAGGTCATCGGAGGCCCCACCTCCTCTCTTCACCTTTCTGCAAACGTGCCTCTTGGCACACTACTGGTTGAGGTAAGAAGTCCCCCTTGGATGCTGAGGGTCCTTGGGGTCCAACAAGCCCTCCAGTTACCTCCATAAGTACAACACATCAGGATTCCTTCAAGCTGGTCGGAGGCCCCACCCTCTTTAGCCACCACTCTGCAAACGAGACTACTTTAAAAAAAAAATTAAAACATTTTAATTAAAAAAACGAAAAGGTTACAGGGATGTTTTAGTTAGCCTCACATTTCACTCTTTCAAAAACCCAGAAATTCAGCAGTTATAGTTACATGAGCTAACTATAACTAACAGCCTCGCAATGCACTGCTTATGACCTCACATTTTACATAACTCATGACATGGTCTGCGACATCACTGATTCCATTGACAGTCATCAATATTTATTCTATAGTCTTTTGGCTTCTTGAAACTCAAGAAATGCATGATTTCTTTCAAGATTTATAGTTTCAATCATGTAACATCTTTAAAAAATGCATTGAAAATAACCTCGTCAGCAAAATGTTCACAATCTAATGCATATATCGATCCACCCACTACTTACAAATTGTCGCTTCCCTAAATTACTATGCAAACCTTCGCAATCAAATTAAAATAAAACAGTTTTTATAAGTACTACCCCAATGTCAAACATTTTTATATTACAATGCACTAGGATGAGTTTAATTATACATCAGCAAACATACATTGCTGACTTTATGTAGGGACACTGCTGCGTAATATCACCCAAAGAGCGGGGAAAAAAACGATTGGCACTAAACAACAGTAATCTACACTAAATCAATACCACAAAGTCCATAATTCAATAATGTGTTAGTCTATTTACAAACTTTATGTCAACATATTAAAACAAGAGATTGAAAGTATAGCAAAAACATGAGCTTGAAAAACGTTACCTTGGAGCACAAGGGTGTTTGTACTGAGCCCTTTTATTGATGTGATCCACATAATATACTCCAAACTCTGCAGATTCAACTCGCTCCCAGCCAGGTGGAAGGCCCTCTCTCTCCAGTGGGTGGCTCCAATGAGTTGTATTAGTGTTATGGTCTATGAAATATTTTCTTCCTCTTATAGTCCAGTCCACTGACCATCCAGGGGGAAGGGGAACATCTTCAGCACTATGAGTGGTTAAATTTCCCAGAGATGTAGCAGCAACCCTCCCAATGCCTAAGAAAAACAGAACACGATTCCATAAATTTATAGTTTAAAATTTAGCCTCCAGATAGCTAAAACCCCGAAAAGTAATACAAATGGTTTAGTTACTATTTAAGGGGCAAGATGTCAGATTCAAGACTACATTGTTTACATTTATCAGAACCTTAAAAATTCCCAGTATTTGTTCTACAATAATTATACTATACCACTTAAGGAGGACGGAAACTTCAATGGGTAAATATCAAGTAAAGACAGTCTGGGATAAAATGTCAATCTGAAATCTCATTCACCAACTGTATGAAGACATCTACCTAGCAATAAGCATGATTCAGTTGGATAGTACATAATCCTGTAGATGCGCTCTCTTAATAGATCATGGAGTACCACACTAAATCCAGAAAAAAATATGGCTTAAATGAATGAACTGTAGACCACAATGCAGCTTTAAAAAGCTCTGCTACTGCTGTATTAACCAACAGTGATGCAGCAGGAAGGAGAGAAGATAGACTATCGTCTTGGTAAAGGCCCCAATGTTATCCACATTTTATTTACCTAGGCATTACTGTTACATGTATGCCTTTTGTAGCAAAGCAATATAACCACATTTTTCTCACTCTCAAATATTTAATTTCCTAAAAGCAATAAACATAACGCCAAAGAGTTCAGATTTCCAGACTTTTCAGTTAAGGATGAAATCAATTAATACTGGCATTGATGTGAGCTAATTAATTTGAACAAGTAAAAGGGCTTTGGGGAGAATCATTTCAATAACTAGCCTAAGAGAAGATAGAATGACATCTTAAACAAAATAATTTCTAGGCCTTGGTGTTCAAACATCTCTTTTTACAACAAATCTCAACTGAAGTGGTTGCACCAGAACACTGGGAAAGAAAACACTCTTAGGCCATTATTGCACTGTGGTGGGAATACCTGATGCAGCACTCTCAGTATTACGAATTGTGAGTAATGGTAATTCTGGGGTGGGGAAACAGAGAAATTTCAGGATGTACCAACGGTTGCCATGCAACATGGGGTATTACTGTGGAAATTAGTATTTTACAAAAAATTAAAACAGGTATGAAAAGACATTGAAAAATGGCTTCAAGGACATAAATAAGCGTAAAGTATTTTGCAAAAACTTGCCTGCTGGAGGTCTCCCCTGACTTGGTTGCATTCTTTGGAAGTGATCGTTGCTTTCATAGTATCTGAACTCTTCATGCCCAAGATCACCTTGATGGCGTCTTCTCGGACGATCATAAAATTGATCTCGGTAGAAATAACGTGCCCCCACTTCCCCATTTCCTGCTACAGAATTACTTTCTGTTAAGAACGACTGTGAGGATGAGCCATATTCCTGTGGCACGTCTGCCAAACTTCGCACAAGAAAGGATGGAGCAGACAGTCTGTTGCTTTCTCGCCTCACTACCTCGTGAGATGGTCTCTGCACTGGAGTCCGAAGGAAACTTTGGTTTCTAGAAACGGCAACATCCCCTGGGGCAGCCGGGTAAGGAGTTGAACTGGTATCTGGGAGGCAAACATCTGTTCGTCTGGGAATTGTTGGACCATGACGGATGAAAAGAGGCATCAGATCTATAGAGACAAGAAGTACACTACAGTTGGGAAGCATTCAGTGCAAAAACATATCAAATTATGCAACTTCCCTAAACAAAAAGGGAAACATGCAACAACCTAGATCTAATTGATAGTATGAAAATATAGAATTTAAATTTGCCTTTCATCATTGTCAAAAATGTCACATGTTCAATCCAGAAGTTATGGTAAAAAAGACACACAAACATTGCATGTGCAAGTCTCAAAAATAATTGTAGACTACTAACCAGTTTATTACCATCTCTCACTATTTCAACTAGACATTGGCAAGATAACTGGTCCTAAAGACACCCATATGCAAGTTAAACCTAAACTGACCTTTCACACAAACAACCAGAGCCAATATTTGCCCCTCAATAGGAAATGTGAAGTAAAGGATCAAATAATTTGTTTTCCTTAGCAGCTGAAAATGAAAGGGAACAAAATGGTTGAATAATATAAAGGAGGCAGCGCTTGTGGATATGCTACACTGATGTACTGCGAATTAGGGAAGCATCCCTTAAGTACTCCTCAACACCCTGCTTTGATAAACATCATTAGTTACTGCTTCTAAAATTGTAGAATTAGATTTGCCATGTTATGGTGACCACAGATGTTTTACACTAGCTACATTTCCATGTCAGCCAGTAATCACAGCCTATGAATAATACTCAAACATGCATACTCTGAACTAAATTTTCAATAAGCATAAACATAGAGTGTTAAGCAATATGAACTGGAAGGGGACACTTGTCAGATTGTACAACCAAGCTAAAATGGTCACTCATTTACCTACTTTCTCTTCGCAAAGTAAATCCTCCTTCACCTACTGCTGTAAATGAGATTTCTTGGTGCAATTAGTTTCTGAATACACTGTGGGCTCCTTTATTAACCAATGTTAATTCTTTATGCACTAGACATTCCTACTTCGTGGTCTAATTCAATCATTGTTCAGGTCATTAAGAAGGAAGACGTGTGTAATCCAAGAGGCTATCGTCCTATCTCGGTGATTGACTCTACAGGTAAAATAGGAGGCTAAAAGCCATGCATTGGCACATTTTAAAAGGATTCAATATTAACATAAGTATGGCGTGAGAACCTGCCTGAGCACAGCAGAACGCTTGAACTTGTGTAAAAATGTGCCTGACCTTGGTGTCTTGTTGCATCTAGGTTTTTTTGATCTTCGCTTTTGATCGAGTCAACAGGTCCAAGCTCTCATCCATTCTGAATGTAATGACAAGATCCAGCATCACTGATATTCTGAGCCACCTGAATTTTAATCTTACAGCCAAAGTTACATTTGGTGCTCTGAAAGCTCCTATTTGGCCAGCAGTGTTGATCAGCAAGATGTATGCCCTAACTCTTTTTTAATGGTTGGCTTGACAACAAGGCTGCCACTAAACAATTACGTAAGCATTAATAGAGAGGGGCATTGGCTCCGCCCATCTGTTGGGAGCCATGAGTACATGTTTGGGCAGAAGTTGTGTGCTTCCACAAAAAAAGTGCTTGCCCTCTACACAGCGGTGATCATTTAATTTATTAAGTTGCCTGAGCTTCAACTTTCAGGGGCGTGCGTGCACACACATCGTAATGCTAATAAAATATCTTTCATAAATAGACGATTCAGGTTTTTCTCTGGTAGCAGCACAGATATGAAGAGGACAGTTGCTAACCTACATGGATGTTTATGTCTGGCTTGACAGTGTAACTGTCACCTGACCTCGTCACCAACACCACTAATGTTCTTTGCTTCTACACAAAAACATTAATTCACATGCTATTTACCTGTAATGCTTCATGTTGCAGTACCACATTCTTTTAAAGCCAGACCAATTGAAAATGCTAGGTTTTTGTTTATTCTTTATACTTATCAACTGGCGGGTTGTCGAAGGAGATTGAAAAAGGACATCCATAGATTAGGATGCAAATCCATTCCTGTTCCATCACAAAGAGGATGCTATTTTGGTGTCAAAGACTGGTAACACTTAAAAATATCAACAATTGCTTTGTGACATAATGACAACTAGGATCTTGCTACAAATGCATCTAATAAGTTTATCTCAACTATAGGGCCCAAGCCAACTAGAGTGAGAACTTTCACTATCATACGCAAAGTCTTTAAGAAAGTGTCATTTTTTTCCTGATAAGGTATCCCTTTGGCTAACATGAACAACAGTGTACACCTAAGGATAGTCAACATTTTACAATCAATGAGAGATTTTTTATAATATCTCCTCTAAGATATGGTAAAGAACCACTACAATCCATTAAGACTATTTATAGAAGCAAAATGGTTGCCTCCTGTGGCGTACATTTTTTTGCTATTGAACTTAAAAAAAAAAAAAAAAAAAAAAAGTTAGGTCATAGTTTGGTAAATCTTACTTCTGGTTTGTAGCGCTACCTAAATTTTTGTTTAATGCTTATGAGCGAAATCTTTCCTCTACATTTATAATGGATAGTGTGCAACTCGTTATTATTTCCCCAAAGATTAGGCACTTGCAGACAACACAAAATGATGTCCCAATGATAATTTGGCTCCCAAAACTAGGATACATTTTATGTTTTTTGTGACTTTTACAGACTGGTACAAATAAACTCTTGTTCCATTATTGTGATGAGAGAGACGTACTAACTCTAGAGTGGCCTTTTAAAATATTTTCAAACAAGGTCTTCCAGTTTAACATATGGCAGGTTTTTCACTGATAGCTATCAAGCTTGGCTGTAGGTGAACAGATATATATAGTCACTGTTACATGGAGACTGCGCTTAAGGTTGTTTGTGTAACAGTGTAAAGGGGGCGAATAGGCCCCCAGCAAAGGAATTCACCTGCATCGGAAGGCAGAGATACAATTAGCTATGTTTTTTCGGGGCATGAGGGTGGGGCATGGAGGGGTGAGAGAGAGTCCTGAAGGGCTATGGGCAGGAGCTTTACCGCTGCAAACAACTTGCTTCAGCAAAGGTATTCTGTATAAATATATGGGCATTTATAATACATGGTAGGTGTTTTGTTTCTTGCAGTTCCCTTTTGAGAGCTCTGCGCAATTGCTCCCTCCCCACTTGCCTTCCCTCCCACTTGAGGAGACCATGTGTCACAGAGTAAAACATCTCTACAGAATTAAGACAAAAAAAACAAGGGAACCTCCTACCACTGGGCGAGACCCTGGACAAAGGGGATGGTTCACTGACGAAACAACAACTAGCTCTAGCACACTCAGTCCCACTTCAGATGAGAAATTTTTCTTTACCCGCAACAGTCTCTCGATCCTCCTCATGAGACCATGGCAACAGAGCCTGGGGCTGCCGAAAAACTGAATAAAAAGAGAGACTCCACTAACAAGGATGTCAGCAGCAGTACAGGGTCTCAATGGACTGCCCCAAAACACTCCACCTTCACCATCAATCAAAGCTAGCACAGGTGCAGGGCCTAAAAGATGCCAGAAGATTAAGTCAAGGAACAAAAGCTTCCCTAAAACTAACTGGATGAGCAACTATGCCATCTTTGGCAACACCACCTCAATGCTAGAAAGGCATGGGACAGACACCCCTCCTAAGAACAGATCACATAACTGAGGGCAAACAGACTTCCACCTCAACGGCAATAGCTGTAAAGGACCAGGACTCCGAGCCGCAAGAACCAAGAACAGCTAAGGACCTTGATCCCTGATGATAGCCCACCCCTCACCCCTGCAGCTCAGAATATAAGGAAAGGGTCACCTTCTACTCCCAACCTTCTGCCAGTTAACACAGTCTAAAAAAACCTCAGATGGGACAGACAACCTGTGGCTTGTGAGTCAAACAATATCATCACACAGCACTCCATTGGCCCAAAATTTAAGGACAGGGCCACCTTCTATTCACAACTTCTTGTCAGTTAACTCAGGCGGGATGGCCGGTGGCTCATCAGCTCTAGCAATCACGACGAACGGCATCTGCCCTGGAAACACGTCCTGCAACAGTAACTTGGTCTTAAAAAGAATTATTCAAAACACACCGAAGGGGTCCCTGGCATAACATAGGGGCAAAAAGAACCCAGCCCCAACCAACCTTCAGCAGCTCATCAAGAGTACACAGACACCATATGAAAACTCTCAACAAGGGGACATAGTGCAACCTTGTTCCATCCGCTCTACAGGAAATTAGGACATCCTTATTTGATGCAATAGTATAACACTGCTAAATCAGATTCCAAAACTTGCTGGGGCAACCTCTACCGACATCAAATGTATTCTATTTGTAAATACAAATCAAGGGCACCAGAGAGACTCAAAGGTCACCTGGAGCACACCGGACACGGCCGACAAAGAACAGCACATACGCAACTGCTTCCTGGCATGGGCATAATCGTTGAAAGATAGCTAGAACCAGGGTACCTGCACCAGCTAAGAAGGACAGAAGGCTCTGAGCCAGGGAAAATTAATACACCACCAAAACAGTACTCAGTACTGAAAAATGCACTATTTGTATGCCACCCAATCAAGGACAAGCATTTACAATGCAATGGTCTCGGCATTGGTAAAGTTAGAGCTATTGGCATTGCTCATGACATTATTTTTGCTTATGTTTTTTGTTTTTAAAACATTTAAAGAAACGGCATTGTCATGAGCAATGCCAATAGCTCTAACTTTAACAATGCCGAGACCGTTGCATTGTAAATGCTTGTTTCTGTCTCTTCCTGCTTATGTCATGTTGTGTTAAAAGCGTTTATTAAGAGCACATATGCATGATCCACTTGGTGCTAAGGAGTTTAACAAATCTACGACAATAACTAAAGCAATAAGATTATGTATTCATTAATTAAAAAGAAATTTTTTAGATGAATCTTAAAAAGTGATAAATAGAAGAGATAAAAGTCACGAGTTCCACGATGTTACAGATGAAGAGGAGAATGTTGCCACCGGAACACCCTCGGGGTGTTCTGTAGACTCATCGGTGGCTGGTCTGGGGAGCTGTGGACTCATAGGGGGCTGGTCTGGGGAGCTGTAGACTCATGGCAGGCTGGTCTGGGGAGCTGTGGACTCATCGGAGGCTGGTCTGGGTGGAGGTACAGAGAGAGTTCATAGACTGGCGAGAAGGAAGCTTGTTTTGGGATCATGCCACTATCAGTGGGTACCAGGACACCTGGGGGTTGCCTCATGTCCTGCTGACTTTGCTTTAAGGATAATTCTGTTAGGTGTGGGGCAGAGGCAGGTGGCCGGAGCTGCGTTATCCGGTCTTGCCTGAACTCTCGCCAGTATGACAGGGATATGAAAGTCCGGGTCCAACACAGACGTTTTTCCAGAATGTTTGAGCTAAAGAAGCCAGTGGTCATCCACCTTGGAACCTGATGACTGGGAGAAAGGGAGGACTGGAGATGAGCCTCCAGACTTTCTACAGAATTTGAGGGGACCTATTACAGCATCCGGGAGATCTCATATCTGATCCCGAGGGGTGCCAGAACCTCACTCTTCAGTGGATTCATTTAGGAAACTCCAGGGACACCCCTCGTGGAGGAATGGCCAGCAGCAGTGCTTTAAATGGAAAAGAATAAGTGCAGGTACTCACAAAAAAAAAGTAGTGGATGGAGGGCGGAGTTTGGGGCGGGGCTATGTTTTCCAATAAATGGCACACTGACAAATCCGTACTAGTGCTGCACTTTTTTTTTTTTAAAAAGCATGAATGCATTGATGTAATCTAGAGGGCCGGGATTGTGTTTCATGCAAATCCCTCTCATTTAAATTGTTGATGGGCGAAGATGTGCGTGGGATTAAAACAATGGCCATACTAACAAGCTGTGTCCCTGAACAATGTGGCCCACGCTCGCGCCAATCAGGTTTTTTTGTCACCTTTAGACCCCCTCTGAAAGGGACCCTGCAGGGATACTTGACCTTTCACTCCAGAGATGCACACGCAGCTCTGTGTTCTACTGAAGGCAGCTGCTCTGCTGGCGCTTTTGAACCAGTGCAGCCCAGGCTTCAGCTTGGTTCGAAAGGCGCTTTAACCCATTCTAGGCCCTGCAGAAAGACCTGCCAAGGATGAAGCGCAGCACCAACCGCACCAAAACCGGGCGTAATGAGTACCGGTACTCTCCTTTCCGATACTCAAGGGGAGAAAATATAAAAGTGCCGGTACTCCTTACCGGTGAGTACCGGCCCATTTAAAGCACTGGAGCAGTGACCCAGTCCGCCAAGGATGAGGCCTGGTGAGAGAGGCTTCTGGAATCTGGGGGAAGGAGTCATGGTAAACATGAACTGCATACATGTAAAAACGTGTCTGTGTTGATGGAGTAGTCCGGCTAGCGGGAGCGTGTAGCGGCTGACTTCATGTTTGTGGATAGTGCGGCTCGATACTCAGGGATATGTTCTTAATGATAATATCAACTCCATTTTCATCTTTAACAAGCATATGTGTGTTCAATAAACGTAGCCATGTTACACGGCTGTGTGTTTACTGGTCTGTTTGGCGGGTGGGAGGACTGCTTAGCGCATGTGTGGCCGAATTTAGCGCTCTAAAATGACGGCATAACTGAACTCAGCGCTATACAAGACTTCTTAGTAAACATATACACGAGACACCAGAGGCGCAACTAGAGCCAAATTGGGAGGACTGCTTAGCGCATGTGTGGCCGAATTTAGCGCTCTAAAATGACTGCATACCTGAACTCAGCGCTATACAAGACTTCTTAGTAAACATATACACGAGACACCAGAGGCGCAACTAGAGCCAAATTTCGGGGGGGGGCTAAGAAAAAATTTCGGGGGGGCTGAATCCTTAAGCAATAGTCAGAATGGAGCTGCAGGGGCTCTTAGAAGGGGTGAAACAACAGCGAGGCCTCATCAACATCCAAATGGTCTTTTAAAGACCTGGCAAGTGCTCGGGTGCGGCTGTGTGTGCGCCGGGAATCTGTCTCCTCCCGGGCTGCCACACACGATGGGGGGGCTGAAGCCCTTTGAGTCCAATGGGTGTTGCGCGCCTGCGAGACACGCATAAGAAGTGAGGGTTAAATGGCTTCCTGGTGGCAGCTTCGAGTTTAAGATTCCTGAACAATGCCAGACATTACAGGATTGCTGGATTGGGGTAACGGGACGAGGCGCCCTGAAACACGCAATGAGCCCTCGCCACAAAAGGGAACACGTTCTGAGGAACATATTAAAAGAGGGAAACGTGAAGATTGGTGATGTGATAAGGGATTTAACAATGTGTCACTGAGAATCTCCTTCCCAGGGAAAACATGTGTTCCCTGGCAAAACTACTGCCCGGACCTCAGTTTCAATCTGGCGCCCTGCGTAACAATCCCAGCTACGGCACTAGACCAACCAGTCGTGTGATCTGGGGCACATCACTCTGTGCCCTGCTTCAAATTCTAAATGTGAAAAACGACAATGTGCTGTCTAGTAGTGTTTCAGCTCCTCGTCTCTTCTGTGTTCCGACTAAACCGGTCTCCCGGGGTACCCCCACACACCATCCTGCTCCAATAAAATGTTCTCTCTGCAGCCCCGCGCTGCCCCTCGAGGCATGTCATCTTTATATGAAATACCTGAAGCAAGTAAAGGGCTATTAGTTCTATAATTACGCTCACGGCCAGAGCAAATGCTCTCGAAAGATGCGTGAGACTTGTTTATTTATAATCCCTGGTGCCCACGGCTCTTTGAACCATGCCATTCACTTTCGATAACCGGGTGAATAAAGCTTACGCTGCCTTTTTATGTCCCGGGCAGACTCATTACGGCTGTTTGTAGTGAAAAACGATGACACGGCTGAACGAGAGGGGCGAGAAAGCACAACGCCGCGCGCGCTCGGTTTCACTGGAGATACGGAGGGTATAAAATCGCTCATTAATCGGTGCGACTTCACAGAGCTAAAAAAACAATAATGAAAATAACAGGCTCGCTGGGAGGAGAGGGGAGAGAGACAGAGAAAGAGAAGGGAAATAGAGGAGGAGAGGGAGAGAAAAGGAGAGGAGGAAAAGAATCAAATGGATCTAGCAAGGGAAGCAAGAGAAAAAGAGAGACTGCGATAAGGAGACGAGAGAGGAGGGAGAAGTGAATGGGGAGGGAATGAAAGAGCAGGAGAACGAGGAGAAAGAAAGATAAAAGCGACATAAAAGATGATGGTTAACTTAACATAACATAAAGAGCAAGAAAAAGAGAACGAGAAAGAAGAGGACGAGATAGTGCGAGAGTGCGAGAGAGGAAGGTGTAGAAAGCAGGCAACAGAACCACATAACGAGAGAGAGGAAGGTGTAGAAAGCGAGCAACAGAACCACATAACGAGAGAAACGAGATGATGGTTTACTTAACATAATATAAAGAGCAAGAAAAAGAGAACGAGAAAGAAGAGGACGAGATAGTGCGAGAGAGGAAGGTGTAGAAAGCGGGCAACAGAACCACATAACGAGAGAAACGAGATGATGGTTAACTTAACATAACATAAAGAGCAAGAAAAAGAGAACGAGAAAGAAGAGGACGAGATAGTGCGAGAGAGGAAGGTGTAGAAAGCGGGCAACAGAACCACATAACGAGAGAGAGGAAGGTGTAGAAAGCGGGCAACAGAACCACATAACGAGAGAAAGACAAATCTAGAGATAAAGATAGAGGGTGCGAGAGGAACCGACAGAAGGGCAGAGAGAGAGAACAAGACAAAAGAAAATAAGACAGTGTCCCGGTATTTACCTTCTTAGGCTCGCCGCCACCGGTCAGACTTGCCTGCAGCTTCTCCACCGTTTCCAGCACCCCCACGGCCGCCATCTTTAACTCAGGCAGGGCCGTAACAGGAAGTGACTTCCAATGATCCCACCCCCCCACCGTGCTGGACAAGGTCGCCATCTTTCTTATGGGCATGCGATTATGACCCAGAAGCAGAAGTGTTTGCTGACCCTGTTTGTTTTGGCATTTACCAAGGGATGACTATTTCCGACACCGGAAAAGCCGCCATTTTATCCGAAGCCAAAAATCAGAACGCCTGCGCGGCTCAGGCTGGCATTAACTGAGACACTTCACTTGTGTTCTTTGATGTAAACAAGAGAAACAGCTGCTAGTCTGAAGCCATCATCCTCTGTATATGTTGAGATGTTTACAGTTAGAATGAAGACTACCATACCTGCCACTTTAACAACAAGACTTTAAGGTGAAAAAACACACGGGGATACTACAGAGGAAATCTGATTCGCGATAGAGAGAGCATTATCAATTTTTTTCTACAAGGCTTTTTACCATGAAAGACTGCATGGGTAAGGAATCAACTTCTGCTGGTAGGAGACACCACCGCCTTTCTCCGAGGCAGAGCAGAAATGCCTCGGAGAAAGGCAGCGTCCTTTTCGGATTCGGGGGCGTGTTTTGCTGTTGTCTCCTCCCTGAGACTTCTCGCAAAAACCACGCCCCCCGATCCGAAAAGAACGGGGCCTATTGTGAATGACTGACCTCTTCTCCAATGGCTGGCCAGCATTCAAGAGGCCAGCCAATGGAGAACAGGGGAGAAGAGGGGCGGGTTCAAGCCCCTCTTCTCCAAGTCATTAAATCTCGGAGCGAGACTGCGCAAGCGCAGCCTTCGCAGCCGAGACCTAAAAAACCGACTGAATCAAATCCCAATTCCCTCTCTATGACCCAGCACAAGAGAGGGTCAGCAACGTACGAGTACGGTTTTGGTTGCAAACTCACTAAACAAGCCACAGTCTGCAAGGTGACCTGGGGCAGCTCAAGCAGGCTCCACGGAACACACATCTGCCCTCCAACTCAGCTCAAGGAACATACACTGCCTAGCAAGTAAGCTCGAAAAACAGGACTTCCTCACCTTTCTCCAAAGCTTTTTGGTGGTTGACCTTTAGGAGAAGAACCAATCGCCATCTGAGGTTCTCCCATAATGTAATCCTGGCGACCCCAAAAAAAAAAAATATATCGACATTCGGATGCACCAGAGGGGGCCTCACAATCTATTCGTCTACAGCACTCAAAGTCAGTAGCAAGGAGCAAAAAGCTGACTTGGACAATATCCAAATACTGCATACAATATTGCAAGAGAGGCTTGTATTACAGAAGCTGGCCTTTTCCACTGTAAGTATGTGCATCGGAATTGGTATTCTTCCCGCTTGCTTGGAACTATGGCTCACATGAAAAACAATTAAAAAAACAAGATTTAAAAAGGATCATTGCAACAGGAGCGTACAGTCAGCACAGCCATCACAGTGACTTAAGTGAACCTTTAAGAACCACCCAAATGCAAAGATCATGTAGAGACAATGAAGACGCTGTGCAACAGTCTCCTCAGAGTAAGGGCATCCCGACGACATTCCTTGATCATAGTCATAGTAACGGGCAACTTTAACATGTATCTGCTAGGTCTATCACAAAAGAGCGAAATAACAGTGGCTCGAGAGCACCAACGGGACATGCCAATACAGGTAAACACAGGGTTAAGGAGGAGGGACTAAAAGGGCCTCAACTTGCTCAGCAAACAGGAACACCTGGGTTTTAGGGACTTTATTGCCGCTACCAAGGAGATATTCCACCCGTCATGACCATTTACTCCACCAATGGCAACTCTCTGATCGACCACACATTTGGATCCCTGTCTCTATTAAAGCAGGTTCACTCATTTGAAATGAGTGAAAGAACAGAGAGCAACCATATGCCCCAAGAGTGGGAACTCACACTTGCTGTGACAGAGAAACTTCCACACCTCAGAACCTCTGGGATCTACCCACCTGGCCAACCAAAGGAGGGTAAAATGGACCTCAATCACCATATTATTCCTGGAACAGGAAGCGGAAAATCACAAAGTTGGCTCTGAGTAACAGGGAAGGGCTGCACTGCAGCCATGAGGCACAGGATCAAGACTGATTTGAATTTAGCTGGGTCTGAACTGAGGTGGCAAAGTGAGCTAAAGAATGATGATGGATTCATCCCAGATCTGTGACTGGGGTGAGTGTCTAAAAAGTTTCAGCGCTCCGTCCAACATCTCCTTGTGTTTGCTTTGATCCCAATAGACTTGATCAAGTTAAACATAACCTTTTGGAGTATGATGCTAAAGCAGCTATACTCGCAGGTAATCAAGCATGGAAGGATACCATCTTCTTGGAAAGGAGCAATTGCCAATCCAATATACAAAGGACGCCCAAAAGCTGATCCATCTAGCTATAGATTAGTAGCATTGATGGACTACGAAGGGAAACTGTTTGCAGAACACCTTCAAAACAAATTAGGTCATCTACATGCTGGAAAATACAAACATATGGATTTAGTAATCAACACATATACTGCACAGGTTCAAGAATATTTAGGATGGAATCTACCTAGTTATATAAAAAGGAAATTTCTAAGATTTAGGCAATTTTACATACCGATTGGGGAGTTTGAAGGGAAATGGAACCAGGCACTTAAAGGTATACAAGTATGTCGGCTTTGTGGAACTTTTGAGGAAACACTTGACCATCTAATATGTATCTGCCCTAAGCTGCTGCCCATACGGAGGACATATTTACGCCCCTTGTTTAACTATGCTAAAATAAGAACAACTGCAGAGGCCGTTCGATACTGTTTCAGGCTCAAAGTGGACAGTGCAATAACAAGGATGGTAATGTTTTTAGATCATGCCTATAAAGCATTAATTGCTTAGACAGCTTTTATAACGGGAAATTATGTTTTTTTTATTTAGAGATCATGCCGAAAATGTTTAGGACGAAATAGCATGAGCAACTCTTGTGGGTAAAGGACTAAAAATTGTATTTACATCAGGCAACCGCATGTATACAGTCGCCTATGACAAATCGGATGGATACATCTTAACACATAGCAAACTAGCACTTTAACAGTTGTAGATGGACAGACAATGAATGGAAACCATGATGTGATGTTGTGTAAATACTGTATTACGTAGTGTGTATGACCTTTTATAGTACGTTTTAATTATTGAAATGATTGTCTTTTAAACGCTCGCATATTTGTTGTAATCATATGATTAATACAATAAAATATTTTACTACTACACACCAACGTGTACGAGAGAAGGGACCCCACACTTAACTCCTTCCCCACCAGCTGCACGCTTTGTGATACACAGGATACATTGATGTCCCCCCACCCCTTGTCTCCCCGGTACTCACTGCGCAGCAGAGGGGACGTCTCCTTCTTCACATACTTTCCCTGCACTTCGGCGGGTTTGGACACCTCCTTCTTGGTCTTCTTTCGGGACAGCATCCCTGGGATAGCCTCGGGACCTGAGCGACGGTGTCCAGCTCAGGGAGCGCCTTCCCTCGCTCCGCACCCTAATCGCCGCTACTCCTAGTGTGCGGACAAGTGCCCTCACAGGGCCCATACCACTCTCTGCCGCTCATCCTAGGGCCACGGAGTAGGGTCACCGGGGGAAGCGAAGCAGCGGCACAGCCCCCTGGCCCATATTGTGCCACGCAGCCGCCGCCACTTGGTAACCGTCTCGCGCCGCGCTGACCGTTGATGTGACCCGACGTTAGCCGTTTTCCCGGTCCTGTCCTGCTGCTTCTAGAGGGGTTACCCCCTCGCCTGTCCGCGCGCCCTCACTTGGCCAACACTTGGAACAAACTTTCCCTAGAGCCCCAAGACTTCCAGTGGCAGATATTTTTGGCAAGTACCTAATAAATTGTGAAAAGAGGCATGACGAGCTCTAAAGAGAGCCAGAAAACAAGCACCGCCTACACAACGAAGAGAGTAGCTACACACAGTTTACAAAACGTTGCTTCACGGTAAAACCACTAAAGAAAACAAGACCGCTTACCATAAAATGCGCAGTTCACGTTCATCTGAAGAAGTCCTTTAAAGATAGACGTTGAAATCTGTCCCGGTTTGACCAACTTGAGTGTACACCACTAACATGACTAAAACAAGCAGTCCCTTTTTCGTTCATCATTGATAGCCATCTTGAAATGTCAGGCACGTTTGGTGGATGTAGGGGGCAGCAACTTAAAATACAACTCCATCAGTTTCTTTTATGATTCGCTTACAAAAATCTGTAAATATTTTGAAAGATGCATAACTCCCATGTGTGTGTGTATATATATATATATATATATATATATATATATATATTTATTATCTACTGGCGGTCACCAGTAGATAGTTATAGTTAGGACCGTGTTTCCATAGGAAATCTCAAAATTCTATTTTGAATAACTTTGGCGCCGGTTGACGAATCCTCGCGAATTTTTCAAAACTAATGGGGCGCTCCGCTCAGCTCCTACCCTGAAAGTCTCGGGGGGAATTCATCAAGCGAGGACCGAGAAAAAAGGGGGGTCCCAAAACGCGTTTTCCTCATGCATTTTCCCATAGGACCTTTAGTCAAGGGTACAGCCCGAACGGCTGAACAGAATTATTTGAAATTTGGCAAAGAGGTATTCCTCGGGTCAGGGATGTGCCTTTTGCATATATGGAGTCAATCTGTTCAGTAGTTCCTGAGAAAATTGCAGTTAAAGTACATAAATATCTATAGCCGCGCACGGTGCGTGCACCCTAACGTGCGCGAGCGTAATTCTGATTGGTGGTTACATGTCAGTCAACGTTCGAATCGGTCGAAATCAGGAAGTGTCGGCTGCCATTTTGTTTGTTTTGAGTGCGAGAGTGAAAAAGGAAGGTGGCGAACGTGAAAAGGGGGCAGGTTAGAGAGTTCCTGACCCCCTTTGTCAGGGGGTCCCTGAAGGACCACGAAGGCAGAAAAAAACATTTTTAATACGGTGAAAAACCATTAAAAAAAGAAAAAAAAAATTAATACGTAGTTTATTGTAAAATAAATATATAAAAAATATAATAATAAATACATAACTTAGCATTTAAAAAAACGTACAAATTCACTGAAAAAACCATAGGTTTCACACACGTTATAGTTAGGAATTAGCATTTAAAAAACCTTGCAAATTCACTTAAAAAACCATAGGTTTCACACATGTTATAGTTAGGTGGACATTTCACTCGTAAAAAAACCAATGAAATTACCCCGTTATAGTTAGTTCAGATAATTATAACTCGCGGGACCGCCACTCTATCAAAAGGATGATGTCATCAGTGATGTCATGAGTGATGCCACTGACCATGTCATGAGTGATGTAATATGTGACGTCATAAGCAGTGGATTGCGGGCGCGCGAGTTATAGTTATCTGAACTAACTATAACGAGGGAATTTCATTGTTTTTTTACGAGTGAAATGTCCACCTAACTATAACATGTGTGAAACCTATGGTTTTTTAAGTGAATATATATATATATATCCAAAAACGATCACCCATTCAAAGCAATCCAAGGACACAGCGGGGTACTTGTCAGGAAGCCTTTATTCACAGGTAACCGCTAGGCATAATGCATTTCGGCATATCGCCTTCCTCAGATGCCGCTCGTTTACCTAGGTTCCACCTTCTCCCACTTTTGAATTTGCTGTGGCACTCCCATTGGAGGGAGATCAGCTGACCCTGTTGCTCAGGGCCACTGCAGTCCATGCCACGACTACAGTTCCCAGAATGCATGTTGGTGGTAAGTACAGCAGCAGGATCTCTTTCGCTACAGTGAGCGCTGAAAAATTGCCTCTCAAAAAGTGGGGCAGTGTAGCAGATGGTTTTCCCTTTAAAATACAGTGTTAAGGCGTCCCTTGAGTCCCCAACGCCTCAACCTCAATACACTAAACAAGCCGGGCCGTGAAGAGAGTGTGATCATCCCTCTTCCCCGTGCAGTCACGGGCTGCATTGACAGCGGCCACTTGCCAGGCCCGTTCTTGAGGTGGTCCTGGGGTAATTCAATACCTATATATATATATATATATATATTTTAAAGAATTCGCTTTTTTTATTTGCTTGGTCAAGAATTTTAACTATTACATTCTTTAAAAATCTTTTAGAAAGAAACTCGTAAATGTATTTTATAACCTAACCAAGTGAAATGAGTTCTAGTTTTGAGAAAACTGTTGTTCTTTGCCAACAAAACAGCTGGTGAGATTAGGGTGGCCACCTTTCCATTATAACTTTCCAGGATACTTTACGCGGTTGGATACACTTTGAGTGTAGATACACTTTGCACAGGCACGAAGGACATCCCCCGACACAGCCACATCTCCGCACACCTGAGAAACCTGCCCTGGCTCCCCGTCAGCAAGAGAATCACGTTCCGACTCTTCACCCACGCACACAAAGCTCTCCACAACCAAGGCCCTAGATACCTCAACGATCGCCTGAACTTCTACACTCCCACCCGCCAGCTTCGATCGACCAGCCACGCCCTCGCCGCCGTCCCCCGCATCCGAAGAGCCACAACGGGAGGAAGATCCTTCTCCTACATAGCCGCCAAGACGTGGAACTCCCTCCCCACCCACCTCCGCCTGACCCAAGACCACCTCGCCTTCAGGAAGCAACTCAAGACCTGGCTGTTCGAGCAGTAGCAGACCCCCCCTTCCCCAAGCGCCTTGAGACCCTCCGGGTGAGTAGCGCGCTATACAAATGCTTTGAAGGATTGATTGATTGAAGATCAGAAGGCATTCATTGAGTGGAGGGTCTATGAAACACAACACATTTCTTGAGTGTAATTCTAAATTTCTCTTCTCTAAATCATGTCATCTAAAAAGATATAACTTAGCTGGAGATAGCTTTACAACTTCAACTAAATATGATGGAAATAAACACGGTGGGCCTACAAAATAGTGACCGTTTCCTGGTAAGGGCACCCCTTGGTCTTGCCACCAGAGTCACTCCAGTTCTGGTCTAATCTTCTTGTGAAGCGAGCATTTCTTTCTTCAATTTTATAAAGCATAACTATGGCAGAAGGGTATCAGCGTGCTTTATAAGAAGACAGGTTTGAAAAATCATCAAGATCAACCATTTAAACAAAAAAAGGAAAAAGCATTTGACAGGATCTTGGCCCAAACATCTACCAAGTGTAAAGGTGATTATAAACTTACCAACATACACTAACAGAAGGTCTTAAGTCCAAAGAAAAACAAAACGCCGCATGATGCTATATATACTGTGCACACCTCTTCAAAGAATTACTGCATCACTAGGCAGGGAGATTAAGAGTCCATCAGCCCACCCTTATTGGCGGAGCTTCGTCATGTGAGACCCTAGGGGGTCAAAGTCAGGGCCCCTACACTCTCGAGCCACCCGGCTCTACTGGGTACCCGTCCCAATGATCCCCAAAGAGGAAAATCTCCTGCCAAAGTGTGCATCAATATTTCAAAGAATTCAAAAAAATGCAGTGCTATAACGTGATAGTGCTATAAAAATAACTACGTGGTCAACAAATATGTTTATTGTGAATTGACCAGGTGTCATATCTAAAAAACCAAATTAGTCAAAAAAATATACGACTAATTCCTGACTTGGTCTCTTAAGGTCGACATGTTTCAGCCGATCTGGTTGTTTCACCCGGCTTTCTTCAGGACCTAATAGTGATGGTATCGAAGGCTACTGCAGGATAAATTTGGTAAAATGGTGTGTATAACCAGTGCAACTCAAAATCATAATATTTGTGATATAATTATGTGGCCATTGCCACCCTACCAGACTAGCATTGTTTATGCTTTGTTTAGGTGTTATCACCTCTTCTTCTTTCCTAAAAGAGAAGATAGTAAGGGTCAAAATAGTTTTGTAGGGTTAGCACAGACAAAAACAGCATCAGCGACTAATGTTCAATAGTGCCCTTCTCACGCACTACATAATTTGAAGAATGGCCAACTAGTGGTCCATGATACAAGAACATTCTCTTAGAAAATAAGGGATTGTAACTCACCCAACGTTCTGTGGGAGAAAAGCCTCACCTCACCCGGCAGATTGCTCGGTGTAGGAGGCACCGCTCTGTTAAAAAGATAGGGACACAAGAGGACGAGTTGTGTATATATACTGGTACTCAAAAAGTCCCTACATAAAAGTCAACAAAATAAACCAATCAACTCTTGACTCTAACACACACGCACCAAATAAATGGCAGATCAACTGTGCCATGCAAACGATTTACCTTTTAGCCAGCTCTGTTGTTAAACCTCATATACTATGGTCAAAGTAGAGGTTGTAGATTGAGCCGCCCTATGTAATCACATCAATGTAGGAATATATCCCTCTGCTCCCTAATCTGGATATACAAGTTGAAGTGATAGCACCACCCTCTGTTCAGACCAAGTCATCATACATCTTATTTACATCTAGGGACTTGGAACTCTTTAGTTAACCCATAGTTAGACCAATGACTATATCTGGTCATATATTTAAACTGTTCAGAGAAAACAAATACCTCGGTCAAGGCACACAATCCTAGGTGTCTTACCTATCCGTCGAGACCTCGAGCTGGACTCCGAGCAGTCTGGGAGGTGTCGACAGCAAGGTACGGACTCTTTAAATAGCCGCTCCGATTAGTCAGAACGGGCGCCAAAATGTCAGGTGTTGTTAATTGCACTTGCCGTGGGTGTGTCGTTGAACAAGCGCATGCGTGAGAACATAGTCGCCACTCTGAATGCGCATGCGTAGCCCCGAATGTACACTAGAACAAGCGCATGCGCAAAGACAGAGTCGCTAATCAGGATGCGCATGTGTAGTACGATGTTCAAGGACTGCTCAATAGGACAGAACAAAATCAAGGTTACCTATTGGTCCTAACCCCCAAAGTGCCGTGGTATTGCCGCGCCACGAACACTAAAGTACTAAACACTGTACAACGCGTGCATGCGCCGTACTTAATGTTCATGACCAGATCGTGTTAGCATATCTTTACGATAACGTACTGAGTCAAAAGGTTAAAGAATACCTCTTACGATGCATACACAGATGTATACGTGTTGCTTTATTCAAGATCTCTAAGGGAGAGAAAACCAACCTGTCTGTATCTCTAAGATCTATATCTATAGCTACGCTACCCATACCAAACAGAGCATGACATAGTATATCAAGTCGATCGTAGGATTGGTGAAATCATAAATATCAAACCAGGAGAGAAGTATATGTGTATTCCCACCTCTCGGGGTGAGTAAAATCAATCTCAGAACAGGTTAAGTACCTCAGGTGATAACCCAGGTCTATTTCTATGCCTGGGCCGACATATGGAGAAGTATCTGATAACAGTATTGTCCTCCAAGATTATGAGGCTATGTAACAAGATATGGGGTGGTATGAAGAAGTAAAGTCTACTTGCTGTGTGATCCTAGTTGTAGCAAATACAGTGGATGTCACATGGATCAGGGAACAA
This sequence comes from Triturus cristatus, assembly GCF_964204655.1. Lineage (NCBI taxonomy): Eukaryota > Metazoa > Chordata > Amphibia > Caudata > Salamandridae > Triturus > Triturus cristatus. The sequence continues at coordinate 1,095,732,253 of NC_140592.1, read as the reverse complement.
TGGGAATACTCGTGGTGTGTTGGGAGAAAACCCAAACCTAGGTCTATTTCCATGCCTGGACCAATATATAGGAAAGAATCTGATAGCAATATAGCCCTCCAGAATTCATGAGGCTATGTAGCAAGATATAGGATGGCATGAAGAAGTCAGGTCTACTTGTTGTGTGGTCCTTGTTGCTGCAAATACAGTGGATGTCATGTGGATCAAGGAACAGTGAAGATATTCATGATGTATTGGGTAATGAAAAACATGCATCACACACCGAGAGAGGGTGCGAATTCAGATGGAGGTCCAAGGGATGCTATCATTAAGACCATGTGTGTCCGTTTTCATTTTGAAAATCCACTTCTGTTCTCTCACGAACAGGAACTTAGAGGTGTCACTTATATGTTGAGGAATGATTGGTCGTTCGAGCACAATCCATCTCATGTCATCAGCTCTGTGATGTTTTTCCAGGAAGTGATCTGTAAGACATGTGGACTGTTTTTTACACCGGATCGTGCTCTTATGCTCACTGATTCGGAGCTTAATTTTCCTTGTCGGGTAACCGATGTAGTGCAGAGAGCAAGGGCACGTGATCATATAGATCACGCTCTCTGAGTTACAGTTCGTGTGACTGTTCAGTATCCGTGGACGATTCGTACCTATGTCAACAGAAGTGGTTTTGGAGGTCTGAGGGCAGACACTGCATGACCCACACGGGTAGTGTCCCCGTACTGGTGGTAGTGACCACAACGTGTTGACACCATGTGCTTGTTCGGTCCGTGGTCGTGTATGCACTAGACTGTTACGCAAACTGGGACCCTTTCTAAAAGCAAACAGAGGAGATGGAATGTTCTCAGCGGCCAAATTCAAAATGTGCCAATGCTTCCGTATCATTTTCTGTAGTTTATTTGAGAGGGTGCAAAAGGTGGTTACAAAAGTAAGCCTCTCATTGGGGGTCCTCATAGTGCTGTTGTCCAAAAGAGCATCTTTGCTCTTTTCCAAGCCTGACGTACTAGTCTTTTTGGGTACTGGCGTGACTGCAACTGGTGAGCCAGATTTTTGTCCAGAAATTCTCTCTTGTCATTTGACAGTCATCACCCGAGGGCCTTGAGAGAGAATCTTCCGGTGGGCCAGTTCCTGCGTATCAGGAGGAACTGTTCCACGAAGGACCTTTTTCACAAACATGCAGAGGTACTGGCTCACCAGTTGCAGTCACGCCAGTACCCAAAAAGACTAGTACGTCAGGCTTGGAAAAGAGCATCTAATAACCATCGGGATGCTCTTTTGGACAACAGCACTATGAGGACCCCCAATGAGAGGCTTACTTTTGTAACCACCTTTTGCACCCTCTCAAATAAACTACAGAAAATGATACGGAAGCATTGGCACATTTTGAATGTGGCCGCTGAGAACATTCCATCTCCTCTGTTTGCTTTTAGAAAGGGTCCCAGTTTGCGTAACAGTCTAGTGCATACACGACCACGGACCGAACAAGCACATGGTGTCAACACGTTGTGGTCACTACCACCAGTACGGGGACACTACCCGTGTGGGTCATGCAGTGTCTGCCCTCAGACCTCCAAAACCACTTCTGTTGACATAGGTACGAATCGTCCATGGATACTGAACAGTCACACGAACTGTAACTCAGAGAGCGTGATCTATATGATCACGCGCCCTTGCTCTCTGCACTACATCGGTTACACGACAAGGAAAATTAAGCTCCGAATCAGTGAGCATAAGAGCACGATCTGGTGTAAAAAACAGTCCACATGTCTTACAGATCACTTCCTGGAAAAACATCACAGAGCTTATGACATGAGATGGATTGTGCTCGAACGACCAATCATTCCTCAACATATAAGTGACACCTCTAAGTTCCTGTTCGTGAGAGAACAGAAGTGGATTTTCAAAATGAAAACGGACACACATGGTCTTAATGATAGCATCCCTTGGACCTCCATCTGAATTCGCACCCTCTCTCGGTGTGTGATGCATGTTTTTCATTACCCAATACATCATGAATATCTTCACTGTTCCTTGATCCACATGACATCCACTGTATTTGCAGCAACAAGGACCACACAACAAGTAGACCTGACTTCTTCATGCCATCCTATATCTTGCTACATAGCCTCATGAATTCTGGAGGGCTATATTGCTATCAGATACTTTCCTATATATTGGTCCAGGCATGGAAATAGACCTAGGTTTGGGTTTTCTCCCAACACACCACGAGTATTCCCATTGTTCCCTGATCCATGTGACATCCACTGTATTTGCTACAACTAGGATCACACAGCAAGTAGACTTTACTTCTTCATACCACCCCATATCTTGTTACATAGCCTCATAATCTTGGAGGACAATACTGTTATCAGATACTTCTCCATATGTCGGCCCAGGCATAGAAATAGACCTGGGTTATCACCTGAGGTACTTAACCTGTTCTGAGATTGATTTTACTCACCCCGAGAGGTGGGAATACACATATACTTCTCTCCTGGTTTCATATTTATGATTTCACCAATCCTACGATCGACTTGATATACTATGTCATGCTCTGTTTGGTATGGGTAGCGTAGCTATAGATATAGATCTTAGAGAGACAGACAGGTTGGTTTTCTCTCCCTTAGAGATCTTGAATAAAGCAACACGTATACATCTGTGTATGCATCGTAAGAGGTATTCTTTAACCTTTTGACTCAGTACGTTATCATAAAGATATGCTAACACGATCTGGTCATGAACATTAAGTACGGCGCATGCACGCGTTGTACAGTGTTTAGTACTTTAGTGTTCGTGGCGCGGCAATACCACGGCACTTTGGGGGTTAGGACCAATGGGTACCCTTGATTTTGTTCTGTCCTATTGAGCAGTCCTTGAACATCGTACTACACATGCGCATCCTGATTAGCGACTCTGTCTTTGCGCATGCGCTTGTTCTAGTGTACATTCGGGGCTGCGCATGCGCATTCAGAGTGGCGACTATGTTCTCACGCATGCGCTTGTTCAACGACACACCCACGGCAAGTGCAATTAACAACACCTGACATTTTGGCGCCCGTTCTGACTAATCGGAGCGGCTATTTAAAGAGTCCGTACCTTGCTGTCGACACCTCCCAGACTGCTCGGAGTCCAGCTCGAGGTCTCGACGGATAGGTAAGACACCTAGGATTGTGTGCCTTGACCGAGGTATTTGTTTTCTCTGAACAGTTTAAATATATGACCAGATATAGTCATTGGTCTAACTATGGGTTAACTAAAGAGTTCCAAGTCCCTAGATGTAAATAAGATGTATGATGACTTGGTCTGAACAGAGGGTGGTGCTATCACTTCAACTTGTATATCCCGATTAGGGAGCAGAGGGATATATTCCTACATTGATGTGATTACATAGGGCGGCTCAATCTACAACCTCTACTTTGACCATAGTATATGAGGTTTAACAGCAGAGCTGGCTAAAAGGTAAATCGTTTGCATGGCACAGTTGATCTGCCATTTATTTGGTGCGTGTGTGTTAGAGTCAAGAGTTGATTGGTTTATTTTGTTGACTTTTATGTAGGGACTTTTTGAGTACCAGTATATATACACAACTCGTCCTCTTGTGTCCCTATCTTTTTAACAGAGCGGTGCCTCCTACACCGAGCAATCTGCCGGGTGAGGTGAGGCTTTTCTCCCACAGAACGTTGGGTGAGTTACAATCCCTTATTTTCTAAGAGAATGTTCTTGTATCATGGACCACTAGTTGGCCATTCTTCAAATTATGTAGTGCGTGAGAAGGGCACTATTGAACATTAGTCGCTGATGCTGTTTTTGTCTGTGCTAACCCTACAAAACTATTTTGACCCTTACTATCTTCTCTTTTAGGAAAGAAGAAGAGGTGATAACACCTAAACAAAGCATAAACAATGCTAGTCTGGTAGGGTGGCAATGGCCACATAATTATATCACAAATATTATGATTTTGAGTCCACAGCTTCTATAGCGTATTATTGGTGCTGCACAGACCTGCCATATTTGACTTACCAGTAAAATAAACAATAATTCATTTCTAAGTAATAGCCATAACCGGACTCTGAGTGTATTGAATGTGAGAAAGTGGCTCTGTATATACTGTTCCTTAATAGGTACAGGGTGTACAGAGTCCACAGTCCCCCAGGGTTTGACAGAGGTTAAAGTTAGATATAACCTTACTCTCTAAAGTGGTAGCTTGGTCGAGCAGTAAGGCAGTATCAGAGGACAGTGTAAAGCATTTGTTGTACACACTCAGTCAGCAAATGGTCTCACACACTCAATAACTGAACTCTAGGCCAATGGTTTATATATAAAAAATATATGCTTGTTTTATTTTAGAACCAACACTTGGATTTAAAATATACTTTCTCAGAATGAGATGTTTCATACAAATGCTTTTGCAATATGCAATTGACTTTTGTAAACAGTTACAAGTGGTTGCAATAGGCAACTCTATATTAAACACAACAATGCATTGAGCTCAATGGAAAATTCAAGTTGCAGGTACAGTATGTTCTCGTTACTTTTGTAATCCGGTACTGGGTGCCTAGACTCAGTACTGGGCCCTTTTCCAAAACAGGTAAGTTATTGCGTTTTCAGATATTATACGATTTTTGAAGAATATTTAAAGATTGCAGAAATAAACACTTAGAAGAAATTTCACAGAAAAACAGTCAATGGTTTCCTATGGAAGAAAATTGGGTTACGGGTAAGTACAGTTGTAAGTATTTTTCAGAGTCAGTGCTGGGCACCAAGATCCAGCACTGGGAGCTCACCTAAGAGCAGGTGAGTTATTTTGTTTTCGTTACACGGCTGATTTTTGGTGAATATTTTAAGATTTGAAAAGTCCACACTTAGAAGAAATTTCAGGAAAAAGCCAGTCAATGTTACCCTATGAGGAAAATAGAGTTATCGGTTTAAGGGTAAGTACTCGACTGGAAGAGTTGAGGTTCTGGGCATAGACTCAAGGGTCCCCCAGGGTCAGGTAGGTACAGTTGGTTCACCCTCAGCCACTCTAGGGCGGCCGGGTGCAGAGAGAGTTAGGAACAATGTTATCCTATGAGGGATTGGGGGGCCTTGGTTGGTGGCTGCTGACTGGCAAGCCACGCGGCTGTGGGAGCTGGGCTCCTGGTCACTTACTCAGGGCAAGTGGGGAAGTAGGTAGGTATAGAGTTTTCACTGCCAGGGCCACTCGGGCGGCTGGGTGCAGAGTGCTTTTGAGCCTTCGGGCGCTCAATTGATTTCAATGGGAAATCTCCGGTTTAGAAAAAGACTGCAAGCTCGGGGACGAGGACTCTTCAGGTGCCACCACCACTTCGAGAGGTAAGTTGGGTAGTTGGAGGATAGGTAGGTACCCCGGGATTGGGCACAGGGGGCCACGGGGCGCCACGTGCAGGGGTGCCTTTTGGTGTCGGGAGATCTTACCCTCTGTTGATCGCGGTAGGGGGGCACCTTGTTCTGAGGCTGCAGGCTTCTTCAGGAGTGTCGAGGGAGGTCCTTGGGTGCCAGACTCGGGGTCACAGTTGCCGTGGGGTCGTCCTCAGGGTCTTTGTTCACTCCGGCACTGGCCAGGCTTGGCTGGTGCAGAGTGTGCTGGGTTCGCGGTTCCGGGCTGCTGCCAGGGATTAGAGGTAGGTTTCGAGTAGAGCCTCTACTCATGGGAGTCCCAGGGGCTTAGAGCCAAAAGGTAGCCAGGTCCTCCGGGGTTGGTGAGGTTGCTGGCCACAAGAGATGCCGGGTTGGAGCAGGAGCAGGTTCGAGGGTCGACAGGCCGGTAGGGCTGGGGCCAGAGCAGTTGGTGTCTTCCTCTTTTTAGCAGCTGCAGGGCAGGTCTTCTTTCTTCTTGCTCTTTGTAGTTTTGAATCTGGAATCTGGGGAAGGAAGGTTCAGGGTGCCCCTAAATACTAGATTTAGGGGCGTTACATGTAGGTGAAGGGCAGGGACCAATGGGTCTCTGTCCTGGGGTGGGTACACCCCCTATCCTGCCTCTCTCCTGTGGGAGGGGGGCAGTAGCCTAGTCCTGATAAGGGAGGGCTCCCCATCTTCAAGATGGCGAGAGCCCGGAGATGTGCTTCACCTCGCCTCCCCCACCTGAGGGGTGGGGTTGGCAGGCTGGCACATCCCCTGTCCTTATTTGGGGTCTCCGGCCAAAGCTTCCCGCCAGAGTGGGGGGTTGCAGTGGCCTGCAGAAGCTCACAGAGGCGGCATGCCTTTGAAGCTTCCCCCTGCCCATCCTGGGGGAGGAGATTTAGCACCTCGCCCAGGATGTACATTGTTGCAGGCCCAGGAGAGCAGGGGCTTTCCTACCCAGGGGTCCAGCAACATGTCTGCTGGGTGGCAGCCTAGGCAGCCTCAGAGCAGACGTGGATTGTAGGTTAGGTTTAAGGGGGCACCTCTAAGATGCCCTCTGGGGTGCTGGGTACATTAAATCCCACACTGGCATCAGTGTGGGTTTAATGTGCTGAGAAGTTTGATACCAAACTTCTCAGTCTTTAGTGTTGCCATTATGGTGCTGTGGAGCTCGTGTTTGACGAGCTTTCAGCACCATGCACTCTTAAATGGCAGCACTGCACTTACAGTGCTCAGGAATGGACCTGGGCACTGTAGGGGCACAGGAGCAGGAGCCCTTGGCATAAGGCACCCAGCTAGAGGGGTGGCTGATGTATGCCTTGGCAGTGTAGGTGATGGGCATGGCACACAGGGATGTGTGTCATGTCGACTTTGTTTTTGTCTTGCACCCAAACACTCAGCCTGCAAAGGCAGTGTGTGTGTGTGTAAGGGTACAGGGTCTCTAAGGGTGGCACAAGGAGTGCTGCAGCCCTTTAGAGGCCTTCCCTGGTCACAAGGCCCTGGGTACCATTTACCAGGGGCTGACATGTGGCCAGGGTGTGCCAATTTGGGTTTGGTTTTGTTTTAGGGAAGGAACATAGTGTCGTAAATTGGCTGCGATTAAATTAGCGTTAGCGGAATCCATCTGGTATTTAGAGGCTATCCTGTACATTTTATGGAATCCATTTTGTATTTCTGGCAGCCATTTTGTTAACCCTTGTGCTCTGTTTAAAGGACTGGCTATACTTAGACTCTGCTACCCTGCACATGCGCAGGAATATCTAACTGTCCATACATCTGTTTTTAGTCTGTAATTATCGGGTTGTTTCTACCAGAGTCAGCAACTGCTAGCTCCTCCTTTACTGTTGACTGTGCATTTCTGTATGACCATCTATGTATGTAACTCTTCTCATGTATGCTTGTACCACCCTCTTTCTGAGCCCCTGTGTGGGTATAAAAGACCCATGGTACTTCTACTCTGTGTGCTACCTTCATTCAGCACCACAGGGTGCTGGGTGAATGTGGTTCCACTTCATGAAGGTTTATTAAACTTTGTATTTTCTATTCCAGTTTCTGTGCCAACTTCTTCCCAATAGTCTGAGGACTCTGTGCAGAGAAGGGCGAACCCCTTGCACTGGAAGGCCTAGCTGAGGTCTCTTTCAACAAATTGGCGCCTCAACGTGGGACTCATCGGTGACTCGGATGCCCAAAGGATTGGTCGCGACAAAGGATTGGAATCTCGCTCTGGACGCGATCGCTGCCCGATGAGACCCGAGTCTTGGCAACCACGGCGTTTTTCCTTTCCTTTTGATCTGACCATCCAGGTGGTGCCGGTCCTCGACTGAGATCTCTTCTGTTGATTCGCCGTGCAGTGACCATTTGGTCAATTTTAGAACTTGGCAGTTGGAATGCACCATGTACTCTTAAATGGCAGCACTGCACTTACAGTGCTCAGGAATGGACCTGGGCACTGTAGGGGCACAGGGCTCCTGTGCCCACACCATTGGCATAAGGCACCCACCTAGAGGGGTGGCTGATGTATGCCATGGCATTGTAGGTGATGGGCATGGCACACAGGGATGTGTGTCATGTCGACTTTGTTTTTGTCTTGCCCCCAAACCCAGTGTGTGTGTGCAAGGGTACAGGGCCTCTAAGGGTGGCACAAGGAGTGCTGCAGCCCTTTAGAGGCATTCCCTGGTCACAAGGCCCTGGGTACCTAGGGTACCATTTACCAGGGGCTGACATGTGGCCAGGGTGTGCCAATTTGGGTTTGGTTTGTTTTAGGGAAGGAGCATAGGCCCTGGGCCCCTGATTGGCAGGGGTCCAGGGCACACACAGTCAAAGTACATTCAGCAATTCAGCAAAAAGTGGGGGCATACCATGCAAGAAAGATGGCACTTTCTCACACAACCCCCCCCAAACGAAAGGTGATGAGACTAACCTTGCCCTATGGAGTCTTCATTGTCTAAGTGGAAGAACCTGGAAAGTCCATCTGCATTGGCATGGGCAGTCCCTGGTCTGTGTTCCACTTTAAAGTCCATTCCCTGTAGGGAGATGGACCACCTTAGTAGTTTTGGATTTTCCCCTTTCATCTGCATTAGCCATCTGAGAGGTCTGTGGTCAGTTTGAACCAGGAAGTGAGTACCAAACAGGTATAGCCTCAACTTCTTCAGGGACCAAACCACAGCAAAGGCCTCCCTCTCAATGGCACTCCAACGCTGCTCTCTGGGGAGTAGCCTCCTGCTTATAAAAGCAACAGGTTGGTCTTGGCCTTCATCATTGGTCTGGGATAGGACCGCTCCTATCCCTAGCTCAGAGGCATCAGTCTGCACTATGAACTGCTTGGCATAATCTGGAGCTTTTAGAATTGGTGCTGAGCACATTGCTTCTTTTAGGGTGTCAAAAGCCTTTTGGCAACTAACTGTCCAGTTCACCTTCTTGGGCATCTTCTTGGAGGTGAGTTCTGTGAGGGGGGTCACAATGGACCCATACCCCTTCACAAACCTCCTGTTGTATCCAGTCAAGACAAGGAATGCCCTGACTTGGGTCTGGGTTGTTGGAGCTATCCAGTCCATGATGGCTTGGATCTTGGGCTGTAAGGGCTGTACCTGGCCTCCACCTACAAGGTGGCCCAAGTACACCACAGTGCCCTGCCCTATCTGGCATTTGGATGCCTTGATAGTGAGACCTGCATTGTGCAGAGCCTCTAAAACGTTTCCAAGGTGTGTGGTAAATAATTTAATTACCGGGACTTAATTTGATACAGAACATAATAAAAATAGCTCAGTAAATAAGAGGCAGAATCCGTGGTATTAGAGGTTCGGAATGGGCTTTATTCCAATGGACGATTTCGAAATCGTGGCCTCCAAGTTCCATCACCACGGAGGTTCAGGAAGTGAAGTACATACATTATTGATAATTATTCACTTTTATACAATAGGCATTACAGTGAAGTAAATGCAAGAGGCGTAACAATTGATAGCAAAGATAACATTTCACATGCGTAGCTGAAAGAGGCGTAATTGGGTGTAACAAGGAAAACGTCATTGGTTATGATGTCACATATGGGTGGACCTATGAAATAATTTCGCAATATCAGCAGAAATACTTGGCAGAGATGCGCGCGCAGCAGTATGACGTGTGATTGACGTGCAACTAGGGGGTGAAGGGGACTTGACATTTAGCTCTACATGTGGCGACAGAAGTCTGGAGGGTCAAGTCAACCTAATCCCAAATCATATCTAACATCCTATGTTTAAAGAACTATGTTATCCAGAAGAGAGGTCTCTTAGAGTAGAATCTTATTCTATACTGACTATACTGACTGTTAGTGCGTGTACAAGCGTCTAAGTGTCTACACTAGATGCGAGGGCAGGAATCTTCCATAGTAACAGGGCTATGAATTACTTGCATGAAGACAGAGAAGCCGGGCCTTTGCTCGGTAGCTGGAAGAATGTTTACTGAAACTACTAGACAGGAATGCATTGTGCAGGGAACGGAGCAGATAATTTCGAAGGTGAAATACAGTTTCTTGGCAGGCAACAGGCTGATGTCAGGCTTCGTGAGCCGCGCAGGGAATGAGACAAAGTTCATGGTCACAGATGCAGGCTCAGACTGGAGCTTCAGAGGCAGAAAGCAAGAAAAGCTTGATGACAGAATCAGGGCCTATTTGCCTGGACTGTAAAAATGGCATAAGTGAACCATATAAAGGCGGTGGCCTTTTGTACTTAGGAATGGAATATCCGGCCCATTCATGGCGGATCTGAAAGAGGACATGTTGACGGTGGACGCACATGTGTTTGCGTCTTCATAACTGGAACTGGAGGGAGCATACATGTACTTGTGATTCATACATGAAACCGTTGGGGTCCAAGATAGGGGACATAACTGACCAGAAAAATCCATATTTCCACATTCCCTCCTTGTCCCCTACTTGCCCGTCAAGAGATATCAATCTTCATTAATCCATTGATCTGTTCATATAGCATCATTTGTTCTTCTTTCTTATTCCGGGATCTTGAACGAAAATCTTGATGTGGAATTTACGATGTGGCACACAGACCACAAATCGCTGGTCCACATTGCAGGCATAGACAGCAACTGAATAGTATGAGAAGGCCAATACCTAGGAAGGATAGAACTCTCCATCCCCAGGCTGATAACACGCTCCAAAACAACCCGGACCAAGTCCAAGTGCCTGGATTCTGGTGTATCTGGCTTACAATCTTATGAAGGCGGGTTATAGCTTTATATACAGATGGCGAATTTTCTGGTATGAAAATGCAACAGCTTGATCCGATGACCCTACAAGCTCCGCCCCTATCGGCCAGGATGACGTCAAGGACAAGACGATTTTGAAGCACAACAATCCGCATAGCAGACTGCTCTTCTGTTAAATTGCCTAAGGCGGAAATAGTTTCGTTCACTACTGCTTCAAGGGTTCTAGTTAATCTACGTATCAGCTTACTATTGGTAACGGTACCTATATAGGGAAAGAGACCTTTATTGAAATCTGTGTATTTTTCCCATGCTGTTTCAGTGTAATCGACAATTGGGAGATCTCTCCTTTCTCTATTGTGTACTAAATGAGGACCCCCAATGAGAGGCTTACTTTTGTAACCACCTTTTGCACCCTCTCAAATAAACTACAGAAAATGATACGGAAGCATTGGCACATTTTGAATGTGGCCGCTGAGAACATTCCATCTCCTCTGTTTGCTTTTAGAAAGGGTCCCAGTTTGCGTAACAGTCTAGTGCATACACGACCACGGACCGAACAAGCACATGGTGTCAACACGTTGTGGTCACTACCACCAGTACGGGGACACTACCCGTGTGGGTCATGCAGTGTCTGCCCTCAGACCTCCAAAACCACTTCTGTTGACATAGGTACGAATCGTCCATGGATACTGAACAGTCACACGAACTGTAACTCAGAGAGCGTGATCTATATGATCACGCGCCCTTGCTCTCTGCACTACATCGGTTACACGACAAGGAAAATTAAGCTCCGAATCAGTGAGCATAAGAGCACGATCCGGTGTAAAAAACAGTCCACATGTCTTACAGATCACTTCCTGGAAAAACATCACAGAGCTTATGACATGAGATGGATTGTGCTCGAACGACCAATCATTCCTCAACATATAAGTGACACCTCTAAGTTCCTGTTCGTGAGAGAACAGAAGTGGATTTTCAAAATGAAAACGGACACACATGGTCTTAATGATAGCATCCCTTGGACCTCCATCTGAATTCGCACCCTCTCTCGGTGTGTGATGCATGTTTTTCATTACCCAATACATCATGAATATCTTCACTGTTCCTTGATCCACATGACATCCACTGTATTTGCAGCAACAAGGACCACACAACAAGTAGACCTGACTTCTTCATGCCATCCTATATCTTGCTACATAGCCTCATGAATTCTGGAGGGCTATATTGCTATCAGATACTTTCCTATATATTGGTCCAGGCATGGAAATAGACCTAGGTTTGGGTTTTCTCCCAACACACCACGAGTATTCCCATTGTTCCCTGATCCATGTGACATCCACTGTATTTGCTACAACTAGGATCACACAGCAAGTAGACTTTACTTCTTCATACCACCCCATATCTTGTTACATAGCCTCATAATCTTGGAGGACAATACTGTTATCAGATACTTCTCCATATGTCGGCCCAGGCATAGAAATAGACCTGGGTTATCACCTGAGGTACTTAACCTGTTCTGAGATTGATTTTACTCACCCCGAGAGGTGGGAATACACATATACTTCTCTCCTGGTTTCATATTTATGATTTCACCAATCCTACGATCGACTTGATATACTATGTCATGCTCTGTTTGGTATGGGTAGCGTAGCTATAGATATAGATCTTAGAGAGACAGACAGGTTGGTTTTCTCTCCCTTAGAGATCTTGAATAAAGCAACACGTATACATCTGTGTATGCATCGTAAGAGGTATTCTTTAACCTTTTGACTCAGTACGTTATCGTAAAGATATGCTAACACGATCTGGTCATGAACATTAAGTACGGCGCATGCACGCGTTGTACAGTGTTTAGTACTTTAGTGTTCGTGGCGCGGCAATACCACGGCACTTTGGGGGTTAGGACCAATGGGTACCCTTGATTTTGTTCTGTCCTATTGAGCAGTCCTTGAACATCGTACTACACATGCGCATCCTGATTAGCGACTCTGTCTTTGCGCATGCGCTTGTTCTAGTGTACATTCGGGGCTGCGCATGCGCATTCAGAGTGGCGACTATGTTCTCACGCATGCGCTTGTTCAACGACACACCCACGGCAAGTGCAATTAACAACACCTGACATTTTGGCGCCCGTTCTGACTAATCGGAGCGGCTATTTAAAGAGTCCGTACCTTGCTGTCGACACCTCCCAGACTGCTCGGAGTCCAGCTCGAGGTCTCGACGGATAGGTAAGACACCTAGGATTGTGTGCCTTGACCGAGGTATTTGTTTTCTCTGAACAGTTTAAATATATGACCAGATATAGTCATTGGTCTAACTATGGGTTAACTAAAGAGTTCCAAGTCCCTAGATGTAAATAAGATGTATGATGACTTGGTCTGAACAGAGGGTGGTGCTATCACTTCAACTTGTATATCCCGATTAGGGAGCAGAGGGATATATTCCTACATTGATGTGATTACATAGGGCGGCTCAATCTACAACCTCTACTTTGACCATAGTATATGAGGTTTAACAACAGAGCTGGCTAAAAGGTAAATCGTTTGCATGGCACAGTTGATCTGCCATTTATTTGGTGCGTGTGTGTTAGAGTCAAGAGTTGATTGGTTTATTTTGTTGACTTTTATGTAGGGACTTTTTGAGTACCAGTATATATACACAACTCGTCCTCTTGTGTCCCTATCTTTTTAACAGAGCGGTGCCTCCTACACCGAGCAATCTGCCGGGTGAGGTGAGGCTTTTCTCCCACAGAACGTTGGGTGAGTTACAATCCCTTATTTTCTAAGAGAATGTTCTTGTATCATGGACCACTAGTTGGCCATTCTTCAAATTATGTAGTGCGTGAGAAGGGCACTATTGAACATTAGTCGCTGATGCTGTTTTTGTCTGTGCTAACCCTACAAAACTATTTTGACCCTTACTATCTTCTCTTTTAGGAAAGAAGAAGAGGTGATAACACCTAAACAAAGCATAAACAATGCTAGTCTGGTAGGGTGGCAATGGCCACATAATTATATCACAAATATTATGATTTTGAGTCCACAGCTTCTATAGCGTATTATTGGTGCTGCACAGACCTGCCATATTTGACTTACCAGTAAAATAAACAATAATTCATTTCTAAGTAATAGCCATAACCGGACTCTGAGTGTATTGAATGTGAGAAAGTGGCTCTGTATATACTGTTCCTTAATAGGTACAGGGTGTACAGAGTCCACAGTCCCCCAGGGTTTGACAGAGGTTAAAGTTAGATATAACCTTACTCTCTAAAGTGGTAGCTTGGTCGAGCAGTAAGGCAGTATCAGAGGACAGTGTAAAGCATTTGTTGTACACACTCAGTCAGCAAATGGTCTCACACACTCAATAACTGAACTCTAGGCCAATGGTTTATATATAAAAAATATATGCTTGTTTTATTTTAGAACCAACACTTGGATTTAAAATATACTTTCTCAGAATGAGATGTTTCATACAAATGCTTTTGCAATATGCAATTGACTTTTGTAAACAGTTACAAGTGGTTGCAATAGGCAACTCTATATTAAACACAACAATGCATTGAGCTCAATGGAAAATTCAAGTTGCAGGTACAGTATGTTCTCGTTACTTTTGTAATCCGGTACTGGGTGCCTAGACTCAGTACTGGGCCCTTTTCCAAAACAGGTAAGTTATTGCGTTTTCAGATATTATACGATTTTTGAAGAATATTTAAAGATTGCAGAAATAAACACTTAGAAGAAATTTCACAGAAAAACAGTCAATGGTTTCCTATGGAAGAAAATTGGGTTACGGGTAAGTACAGTTGTAAGTATTTTTCAGAGTCAGTGCTGGGCACCAAGATCCAGCACTGGGAGCTCACCTAAGAGCAGGTGAGTTATTTTGTTTTCGTTACACGGCTGATTTTTGGTGAATATTTTAAGATTTGAAAAGTCCACACTTAGAAGAAATTTCAGGAAAAAGCCAGTCAATGTTACCCTATGAGGAAAATAGAGTTATCGGTTTAAGGGTAAGTACTCGACTGGAAGAGTTGAGGTTCTGGGCATAGACTCAAGGGTCCCCCAGGGTCAGGTAGGTACAGTTGGTTCACCCTCAGCCACTCTAGGGCGGCCGGGTGCAGAGAGAGTTAGGAACAATGTTATCCTATGAGGGATTGGGGGGCCTTGGTTGGTGGCTGCTGACTGGCAAGCCACGCGGCTGTGGGAGCTGGGCTCCTGGTCACTTACTCAGGGCAAGTGGGGAAGTAGGTAGGTATAGAGTTTTCACTGCCAGGGCCACTCGGGCGGCTGGGTGCAGAGTGCTTTTGAGCCTTCGGGCGCTCAATTGATTTCAATGGGAAATCTCCGGTTTAGAAAAAGACTGCAAGCTCGGGGACGAGGACTCTTCAGGTGCCACCACCACTTCGAGAGGTAAGTTGGGTAGTTGGAGGATAGGTAGGTACCCCGGGATTGGGCACAGGGGGCCGCGGGGCGCCACGTGCAGGGGTGCCTTTTGGTGTCGGGAGATCTTACCCTCTGTTGATCGCGGTAGGGGGGCACCTTGTTCTGAGGCTGCAGGCTTCTTCAGGAGTGTCGAGGGAGGTCCTTGGGTGCCAGACTCGGGGTCACAGTTGCCGTGGGGTCGTCCTCAGGGTCTTTGTTCACTCCGGCACTGGCCAGGCTTGGCTGGTGCAGAGTGTGCTGGGTTCGCGGTTCCGGGCTGCTGCCAGGGATTAGAGGTAGGTTTCGAGTAGAGCCTCTACTCATGGGAGTCCCAGGGGCTTAGAGCCAAAAGGTAGCCAGGTCCTCCGGGGTTGGTGAGGTTGCTGGCCACAAGAGATGCCGGGTTGGAGCAGGAGCAGGTTCGAGGGTCGACAGGCCGGTAGGGCTGGGGCCAGAGCAGTTGGTGTCTTCCTCTTTTTAGCAGCTGCAGGGCAGGTCTTCTTTCTTCTTGCTCTTTGTAGTTTTGAATCTGGAATCTGGGGAAGGAAGGTTCAGGGTGCCCCTAAATACTAGATTTAGGGGCGTTACATGTAGGTGAAGGGCAGGGACCAATGGGTCTCTGTCCTGGGGTGGGTACACCCCCTATCCTGCCTCTCTCCTGTGGGAGGGGGGCAGTAGCCTAGTCCTGATAAGGGAGGGCTCCCCATCTTCAAGATGGCGAGAGCCCGGAGATGTGCTTCACCTCGCCTCCCCCACCTGAGGGGTGGGGTTGGCAGGCTGGCACATCCCCTGTCCTTATTTGGGGTCTCCGGCCAAAGCTTCCCGCCAGAGTGGGGGGTTGCAGTGGCCTGCAGAAGCTCACAGAGGCGGCATGCCTTTGAAGCTTCCCCCTGCCCATCCTGGGGGAGGAGATTTAGCACCTCGCCCAGGATGTACATTGTTGCAGGCCCAGGAGAGCAGGGGCTCTCCTACCCAGGGGTCCAGCAACATGTCTGCTGGGTGGCAGCCTAGGCAGCCTCAGAGCAGACGTGGATTGTAGGTTAGGTTTAAGGGGGCACCTCTAAGATGCCCTCTGGGGTGCTGGGTACATTAAATCCCACACTGGCATCAGTGTGGGTTTAATGTGCTGAGAAGTTTGATACCAAACTTCTCAGTCTTTAGTGTTGCCATTATGGTGCTGTGGAGCTCGTGTTTGACGAGCTCTCAGCACCATGCACTCTTAAATGGCAGCACTGCACTTACAGTGCTCAGGAATGGACCTGGGCACTGTAGGGGCACAGGAGCAGGAGCCCTTGGCATAAGGCACCCAGCTAGAGGGGTGGCTGATGTATGCCTTGGCAGTGTAGGTGATGGGCATGGCACACAGGGATGTGTGTCATGTCGACTTTGTTTTTGTCTTGCACCCAAACACTCAGCCTGCAAAGGCAGTGTGTGTGTGTGTAAGGGTACAGGGTCTCTAAGGGTGGCACAAGGAGTGCTGCAGCCCTTTAGAGGCCTTCCCTGGTCACAAGGCCCTGGGTACCATTTACCAGGGGCTGACATGTGGCCAGGGTGTGCCAATTTGGGTTTGGTTTTGTTTTAGGGAAGGAACATAGTGTCGTAAATTGGCTGCGATTAAATTAGCGTTAGCGGAATCCATCTGGTATTTAGAGGCTATCCTGTACATTTTATGGAATCCATTTTGTATTTCTGGCAGCCATTTTGTTAACCCTTGTGCTCTGTTTAAAGGACTGGCTATACTTAGACTCTGCTACCCTGCACATGCGCAGGAATATCTAACTGTCCATACATCTGTTTTTAGTCTGTAATTATCAGGTTGTTTCTACCAGAGTCAGCAACTGCTAGCTCCTCCTTTACTGTTGACTGTGCATTTCTGTATGACCATCTATGTATGTAACTCTTCTCATGTATGCTTGTACCACCCTCTTTCTGAGCCCCTGTGTGGGTATAAAAGACCCATGGTACTTCTACTCTGTGTGCTACCTTCATTCAGCACCACAGGGTGCTGGGTGAATGTGGTTCCACTTCATGAAGGTTTATTAAACTTTGTATTTTCTATTCCAGTTTCTGTGCCAACTTCTTCCCAATAGTCTGAGGACTCTGTGCAGAGAAGGGCGAACCCCTTGCACTGGAAGGCCTAGCTGAGGTCTCTTTCAACAAATTGGCGCCTCAACGTGGGACTCATCGGTGACTCGGATGCCCAAAGGATTGGTCGCGACAAAGGATTGGAATCTCGCTCTGGACGCGATCGCTGCCCGATGAGACCCGAGTCTTGGCAACCACGGCGTTTTTCCTTTCCTTTTGATCTGACCATCCAGGTGGTGCCGGTCCTCGACTGAGATCTCTTCTGTTGATTCGCCGTGCAGTGACCATTTGGTCAATTTTAGAACTTGGCAGTTGGAATGCACCATGTACTCTTAAATGGCAGCACTGCACTTACAGTGCTCAGGAATGGACCTGGGCACTGTAGGGGCACAGGGCTCCTGTGCCCACACCATTGGCATAAGGCACCCACCTAGAGGGGTGGCTGATGTATGCCATGGCAGTGTAGGTGATGGGCATGGCACACAGGGATGTGTGTCATGTCGACTTTGTTTTTGTCTTGCCCCCAAACCCAGTGTGTGTGTGCAAGGGTACAGGGCCTCTAAGGGTGGCACAAGGAGTGCTGCAGCCCTTTAGAGGCATTCCCTGGTCACAAGGCCCTGGGTACCTAGGGTACCATTTACCAGGGGCTGACATGTGGCCAGGGTGTGCCAATTTGGGTTTGGTTTGTTTTAGGGAAGGAGCATAGGCCCTGGGCCCCTGATTGGCAGGGGTCCAGGGCACACACAGTCAAAGTACATTCAGCAATTCAGCAAAAAGTGGGGGCATACCATGCAAGAAAGATGGCACTTTCTCACACAACCCCCCCCAAACGAAAGGTGATGAGACTAACCTTGCCCTATGGAGTCTTCATTGTCTAAGTGGAAGAACCTGGAAAGTCCATCTGCATTGGCATGGGCAGTCCCTGGTCTGTGTTCCACTTTAAAGTCCATTCCCTGTAGGGAGATGGACCACCTTAGTAGTTTTGGATTTTCCCCTTTCATCTGCATTAGCCATCTGAGAGGTCTGTGGTCAGTTTGAACCAGGAAGTGAGTACCAAACAGGTATAGCCTCAACTTCTTCAGGGACCAAACCACAGCAAAGGCCTCCCTCTCAATGGCACTCCAACGCTGCTCTCTGGGGAGTAGCCTCCTGCTTATAAAAGCAACAGGTTGGTCTTGGCCTTCATCATTGGTCTGGGATAGGACGCTCCTATCCCTAGCTCAGAGGCATCAGTCTGCACTATGAACTGCTTGGCATAATCTGGAGCTTTTAGAATTGGTGCTGAGCACATTGCTTCTTTTAGGGTGTCAAAAGCCTTTTGGCAACTAACTGTCCAGTTCACCTTCTTGGGCATCTTCTTGGAGGTGAGTTCTGTGAGGGGGGTCACAATGGACCCATACCCCTTCACAAACCTCCTGTTGTATCCAGTCAAGACAAGGAATGCCCTGACTTGGGTCTGGGTTGTTGGAGCTATCCAGTCCATGATGGCTTGGATCTTGGGCTGTAAGGGCTGTACCTGGCCTCCACCTACAAGGTGGCCCAAGTACACCACAGTGCCCTGCCCTATCTGGCATTTGGATGCCTTGATAGTGAGACCTGCATTGTGCAGAGCCTCTAAAACGTTTCCAAGGTGTGTGGTAAATAATTTAATTACCGGGACTTAATTTGATACAGAACATAATAAAAATAGCTCAGTAAATAAGAGGCAGAATCCGTGGTATTAGAGGTTCGGAATGGGCTTTATTCCAATGGACGATTTCGAAATCGTGGCCTCCAAGTTCCATCACCACGGAGGTTCAGGAAGTGAAGTACATACATTATTGATAATTATTCACTTTTATACAATAGGCATTACAGTGAAGTAAATGCAAGAGGCGAAACAATTGATAGCAAAGATAACATTTCACATGCGTAGCTGAAAGAGGCGTAATTGGGTGTAACAAGGAAAACGTCATTGGTTATGATGTCACATATGGGTGGACCTATGAAATAATTTCGCAATATCAGCAGAAATACTTGGCAGAGATGCGCGCGCAGCAGTATGACGTGTGATTGACGTGCAACTAGGGGGTGAAGGGGACTTGACATTTAGCTCTACATGTGGCGACAGAAGTCTGGAGGGTCAAGTCAACCTAATCCCAAATCATATCTAACATCCTATGTTTAAAGAACTATGTTATCCAGAAGAGAGGTCTCTTAGAGTAGAATCTTATTCTATACTGACTGTTAGTGCGTGTACAAGCGTCTAAGTGTCTACACTAGATGCGAGGGCAGGAATCTTCCATAGTAACAGGGCTATGAATTACTTGCATGAAGACAGAGAAGCCGGGCCTTTGCTCGGTAGCTGGAAGAATGTTTACTGAAACTACTAGACAGGAATGCATTGTGCAGGGAACGGAGCAGATAATTTCGAAGGTGAAATACAGTTTCTTGGCAGGCAACAGGCTGATGTCAGGCTTCGTGAGCCGCGCAGGGAATGAGACAAAGTTCATGGTCACAGATGCAGGCTCAGACTGGAGCTTCAGAGGCAGAAAGCAAGAAAAGCTTGATGACAGAATCAGGGCCTATTTGCCTGGACTGTAAAAATGGCATAAGTGAACCATATAAAGGCGGTGGCCTTTTGTACTTAGGAATGGAATATCCGGCCCATTCATGGCGGATCTGAAAGAGGACATGTTGACGGTGGACGCACATGTGTTTGCGTCTTCATAACTGGAACTGGAGGGAGCATACATGTACTTGTGATTCATACATGAAACCGTTGGGGTCCAAGATAGGGGACATAACTGACCAGAAAAATCCATATTTCCACATTCCCTCCTTGTCCCCTACTTGCCCGTCAAGAGATATCAATCTTCATTAATCCATTGATCTGTTCATATAGCATCATTTGTTCTTCTTTCTTATTCCGGGATCTTGAACGAAAATCTTGATGTGGAATACACGATGTGGCACACAGACCACAAATCGCTGGTCCACATTGCAGGCATAGACAGCAACTGAATAGTATGAGAAGGCCAATACCTAGGAAGGATAGAACTCTCCATCCCCAGGCTGATAACACGCTCCAAAACCACCCGGACCAAGTCCAAGTGCCTGGATTCTGGTGTATCTGGCTTACAATCTTATGAAGGCGGGTTATAGCTTTATATACAGATGGCGAATTTTCTGGTATGAAAATGCAACAGCTTGATCCGATGACCCTACAAGCTCCGCCCCTATCGGCCAGGATGACGTCAAGGACAAGACGATTTTGAAGCACAACAATCCGCATAGCAGACTGCTCTTCTGTTAAATTGCCTAAGGCGGAAATAGTTTCGTTCACTACTGCTTCAAGGGTTCTAGTTAATCTACGTATCAGCTTACTATTGGTAACGGTACCTATATAGGGAAAGAGACCTTTATTGAAATCTGTGTATTTTTCCCATGCTGTTTCAGTGTAATCGACAATTGGGAGATCTCTCCTTTCTCTATTGTGTACTAAATGAGTATTTCTGTGATAATCAGGAGGAGCTAGGAAAACAGGTGGCAAAAGAAATCCAATGTAGCAGGTACCATCCCAATCTAGAGGCAAACGTACATATGCCGTCTGACCACATATAAAATAGGAATGGCGGGAAGCTCTAAATGTCGACTTGCCTTGATCACTGAATTCTATTACAGTGGTGCATCTACTATGGCCCATATGTATGGAACCATTCTTTCTTACACATAATTCACCTTTTACTGAAAATACTGACATGGCGGGCAAAATTGGAGTAGCTTCGGATTCGACATTTAGGATCATAAGATTAAGCGTAAAATTACCTAATCCATATACTTCATTTTCTAGATCAGTTCCTGTTCTCTTGGGAAGTCCCTCCTTGTTAGGGTAGCAGACTTTAAGTAAAACTAAGTTCAAATTTCCCCATACCCAGTTGTCTTGATAAACTGCAGAATTTGAATCTAGGGAATTAATTAAGCTAAACCATGCTCCACAGGAGCCGTTGTGTGTGAATGAGTATGGAAAAAGAGGTAGAATTCCTTTATAGTTCTGATAGGGAGGGAGTCGGCCACATATCCAACAATTTGTAGCATTGCTAACCTGATGAGAATGATGTAACATACTAATAAAAGTGTTATTGCGCAGCGCAAATCTATACGATAATTCATGCGGGGGTAGGTCACTAAAAGAATGTTCAGCAGTAACATTATAAACATGTCTAGAAATAGGATAATATATGTGCAACAATATACTTGCAGTAATTATTAAGAAACTTAGGAAAAACAAAATTAATAACGTCACTGTGCAATGACTACGCAGTGATTTACAGTATGCATGTCGTTTCAACATTTTTCGGGTGTTTTCTCTATTCAGATCTAAGGGATACATGTCAGGGACAAATTCAACCGCTTCACCTTGGAGAGGACTTAAACAATCAAATTTCCCGACGGGTTAGATCTGAGTTTTAGTTTATAATGTTCGTGACTACTGGTTTCAACAAAAGGAAGTTTTGAGTCAATGGGTGAAGATACACAAGGTGTGGTATTCACATCCGCTGGTAGTCCATGAAATTTCTTGATATGACTTGAATGAATCCAGCCTTTTCTGCCCTCGATCTTCACGGCTGTCCTTGTGGTGAGCAAGACCAATTTCGGTGACTTCCACCTAGGATCCAGCTGAGTCTTTCGATCAAAGTTCCTCACTAAAACGAGATCCCCTGGAATTACGTCATGGGGTTTCACCTCAGTGTTGTCAGGAAAGGCTGCAGCTACCTGTGAACGACAAGATTGTAGTGCAGACATCAAGGAAGCCAAATAATCTGTCAGCATATTACAGTCAATATCAGTTATTTTACGTGGTATAGGCGTCCCCCACATATTTGGTGGTCTGCCAAAGATCACCTCATACGGGGATAGCCCTGTTCGAGAGTGTGCTACCATTCTCATGTAAAAGAGTGCAACTGGTAACGCTACTACCCAGTCGACACCTTTCTCCCTGCATATTTTGGACAATCTAATTTTCAGGGTCTGATTAAGTCTTTCTACGAGACCTGCTGCCTCGGGGTGTCGGACACAGTGGAATTTCCACTGATAGCCTAACAAAAGTGAAACGTGTTTCATGAGTTCAGATGAGAACGGCTGGCCGTTATCTGAGTAGACAGCACGTGGTAAACCGTATCGTGGGAAGAATTCTCGAACTAACTGTTTGGCAGTAGTCGGGGCAGTGTAATCTGAAACCGGGTATGCCTCTGTCCAACGGGACAGAGCACAGACAACTACGAGAACATATTTGAATCCTCGACATCGTTCCATCTGGATATAATCCATCTGAAGGATTTCAAAAGGGTGATCAGGAGGCTGAAATCCACCCTGTTCTACGGGAACGCTTTTTCCTGGGTTGAACTGGCAACAGATCATACAGGTACGAACTTTTTGTTTAGCTGCTGCTCGTAAATGTTTGTTGAACCAGATATGTTGGATGCTGTCTAGCATAGCTTTTTCTCCTAGATGTGCTGGACTATGTATAGTGTTAATAATAACTTGGACCATTGAATCAGGAAGGAACCACACAGATTTTTCCTTCGTCATCCATCCTTGGTCCGTTTGAATCCCTCCTAATTCAGTCCATTTCTTTATTTCGTCTGGTGTAGCATGTGTCTGTATGTCAATTACGTCAAGAGCGGGATCTTTAATCGTCATACAATGTGTTGGTGTCTGGACTATTGTCTTTGTCATGTCGGATGTTTGAGTTTGAGCAGTCTGTTTAGCTGTTCTGTCAGCTAGATCATTGCCTTGAGAAATGATATCAGTAACTTTCGTATGAGCTTTACATTTCATAATTGATATTGCAGTGGGTAGATGTATTGCATCTAATAAGGCATGAATGAGGGGTCCGTGCTGAATGTGGGCACCGTGAGAAGTTAAATAACCTCTCTCTCGCCACAGCACGCCGAAGTCATGTACAACTCCGAATGCATAACGTGAATCAGTGTATATGTTGACTTTTTTATTTGCGGCTTGAATACAGGCTTGTGTCAGAGCGACGAGCTCTGCTGCTTGAGCGGACAAGGTATTTATACAATTTGTTTCAATGATTTCAGTGTCTGTTGTGACTGCGTAAGCAGCCACTAACTCTCCTGTACTTGTTCTCATACATGAGCCATCTACATACAACGTCAGGTCTGGGTCTGACAATGGGACATCTGTCAAGTCTTGTCTGGGTTTCGTCGTGATTGTAATAACGTCAATACAGTCATGAGCTAGTGGGTCTGTTCCGTTTACTGGTAACAGTGTGGCAGGATTCAATGTGTTACAACGTCTGATTTCTATATGTGGTTGGAACAATGTTAATTCATACCCTGTAAGTCGCGCTATAGTTAAATGTTGTGTTTGCGTTCGATTCAAAAGAACCTCTACTGCATGTGGTACTTGTACTGTCAATGGATGTCCTAACACTATGGCATCGCTTTGTCTGATTGCTAAAGTTGTCGCTGCCACTGATTTTAGGCATGCAGGCAAAGCCTGAGCTACGGGATCTAATGTACTAGAAAAATAAGCACATGGTTTGTGGGATCCTGCCTGTTCCTGTGTGAGTACTGACAAGGCAGTACCTTCGCGTTCTGTAACAAAAAGTGTAAACTGTTTATTGTAACATGGTGTTGCTAAAACCGGTGCTTGACATAAAGCTTTCTTTAAGCTTTCAAAAGCTTGTGTATGTTCCTGAGTCCAAGGGAGAACAGTCGATGTGGCTGCCTCCTGTGTTGTCAATTGAATGAGTGGTTTTGCTAGAAATGCATACTGAGGGATCCACTGCCTACAATATGAAGTGAGGCCTATAAAAGCCCGCACCTCCTTTTGCGTCTTGGGTATTGGCATGTTAGCTATTAACTGAATGCGGTCGGGTGTAAGCTGCCTTCCCTCCTTGGACAGCGAGTGTCCAAGATAAACAACTCGCTGGACACAGAATTGCAGCTTAGAAGGGGACACCTTGTGCCCCTTTTCGGCTAGAAATTGTAAAACTGTCAGTGATGCTTTCTCACATTCACGTTCGCTTCTAGCGGTGATCAGCAGATCATCGACATATTGAAGCAGAGCAGTGTTGACTGGCATGTGGATACTGTCGAGTTCTCGTTTCAGTGCTTGGCTATAGATGCTGGGGCTTTCTGTAAATCCTTGAGGTGCGCGTGAGAATTTAAAGCTACGTCCATTTAAACTAAATCCGAACAAATATTGGCTTTCCAGATCTATAGGGACGCTGAAAAAGGCATTCTTGAGATCAATTACAGTAAAGAATGTTGCTTCAGAATCAATAGCTGTCAGTAATGACGAGATATCTGGGACCACAGGGAATTGTGGCACAATGCATTTGTTCAATTCGCGCAGATCAATAACCAATCGATATACTGGTGAGGCCTTCGGATCTGTTCGTTTAAGAATCGGAATTATCGGTGAATTACATACATTGGAGTCTGTTTCTACAACCACTCCTTGGGCAATGAGCTCGTCAATGATTTGTAGTAAAGCCACTACAGCATCTGGGGGTAACTTGTATTGTCGCATTCGTGGTAGTACCACTCCTGCCTTTAGTGTGACTCGATATGGTGTAATATTCATGCAACCAACATCAGTAGGGCCTTGTGCCCATAGATGTGTAGGTAAAGTCTGCAGTCGGGGATCCATGTCTCGAGACACATAATGACCTTTGAAATCACGTAAAAACAATCTTACTCCTTCCGGAGAACAACATATTATAGCTCCTAGAGCTTTCAGTGTTTTTATACCTAACAAGTTTTCTGGACATGATTTAGTAAGTAATAAATCTGTAGTTCTGGTCAAGGGTCCTATCGTAAGTGGAAGAGGCTGTGATACTTCGTTAACAATAGGTTTTCCTGAAAAACCAAGGGAAATATTCTGTGAGCCTGAGAGGGGTGCCCCTGGAACTTCACTACGTTTTATAGTTGTTCGACTTGCCCCTGTATCGAGTAAAAATTTTCTGTCTTGACCTAATAATTCACTATGTACATAAGGTCCTTCTTGGTCTACAGGGACCTCGATAAGGGGTAAGTCAACTTCCCTCTCTAGGCTGTTTCATGCATATCGTTGATAATCAGGGTAGTCGTACTGTGCGGTCTGGTACAGCTGTCGTGTCGTGGTTTGTGTGGCAGCAGCAGGCAACGCTGGTGCGGCCGGCACAAACTGTATAGACTGTTGTGGAGCTGGCATGGCCTGTGCATGCTGCGGTGCTCCTTGTTCATTCTGATCCTGTCTAAGTGGCCGTGGTCTTTCTTTTGTAATACCTGTGGCGATATTACGCTTCAGGACTGGACAATCGTGTATATAATGACCTGGTTGTTTACAGTAGTTGCATGTCCCTTTTACAGGTCCTGCTGATTCACCGGAATGTGTCGTACCCTTTTTATGTCCTTCAGCTGGAACTGTCTGAGAGACTAGCATTTTCATTTTCGTGTCTTTCATGCGTCTTTGTTCATGTTCTTGTTCTTCTCTAATTCTATTGTAATGGTACTGTAACATTTGTAACATTTGTGATGGGGTATTACCTTGCCAGGTACTCTCGAATTTTAATACTCTATTCTTCACTTGGGGCAAAGAATTTTCAACTAATTTTGTCACAAACAGATGTGGGTATGATTCGCTACTTGCTTTTATGCCACTATTTATACCAAAACATTTTTCAAATCGTGCATAGAAATCACTAGTGTCTTCATCTTGCTTTTGTTTACAGGCTGAGATTGCACCCCAGTCTTCCTTTTTCGTGGTTAATAAACGTGGCAGTACCTGTACTAGTAAACCTGGTAGTGCTTTAGTTTTGTCCCCAAGCCCCGAACCTGGGCCTCGGGCCTTTTCTTCATTTTCTAATGCTGTCCAGTCTATCTTTTGGTCTCCCACCTCCCACTCTTTTTCCTTGAGTTTTTCATAAATGCCAGCAGGCATTAATACCTTTAATATTGTCATAATGTCGGGATAGGTATACTCTCCCATGAGTAACATGTCTTTAATTTCTCGGTGGAAACCCGCTGGGTCTTTGTCATGACTGGGTACCACTTTCTTCATTTCTAACAATTCTATTTTTGATATGGGCGTATATACATATACACGTTTAAACTGATTGTCCTCGCCCTTTATTGGGTGTACTTCTCGTAAAGGATTCTGTCTGTCCATGTAATACATCGGTCTTTCCTTGATGGGCAGTGAGACATGTTCTGGACATACAAAAAGAATGTACTGCTTTCTTGATTCTAGTATTTCTTTAATTAGCTTAGTACCTGAACCTCTCCATCTATTCGTGAGTAATTCAGTCAATATATCAGGTAAGGGACCAGGATCTGAATGTTGGCTTTTATATAGTATTAGAAGTTGTTGAATCATATAAATCCCAGCTAAACGCTGTTCATCTGGGGTGAGATTCAAAAATGTGTGTGCTACTGTATCATCATCATACTTTCCGGGACTGTCAACCCAATGAACGGCTGACCTGGCTAATTCTTGTTCATCCATAGAATCGAAAAAATGATAACCCCTTCGTTCTCGGAGTAATTTGTCAGCGGCTTGGAACGAATGCTCGGGGGACCTTATATTTATTATAGGTGTTTGAAAATTCCTGTTATTTTCTAGACATATCGGACGTATCGGGTCAGTAAGACATCTAGTACTATTACAAGATCTTCCTCTACCTACATAGGCTATGGTTTCTGACTGTCCTGTGGGCAGTCCTGATCCTTCCTCCTCGCTTTGTTCGAACTGGTCTACCGCTAATCTCTCTTCGTGTAGGCGTTCTATTTCTTTACGGATCTTTCGGCACATGGCTATTATACAGTTTTGCTTATCATGTCTCCCTTCTGATATATTCTGGCTCCATCTGGTAAGAATTTGCATTGCTTCCGGGTCTACCCCCGGTCGGTCTTGATTTCTGATCACACAATTTATGAGGAAACGTAACAGTTCCCCTTGTATCTCCACTTTCTGGTATTCCATAGCTCTGTTAATACATTCAGAATCTCGCCCTGTTTGGACAAAATGATATATATTATCTAGATGCATAGTCATTCCTGGTAACTTCCCTAAATACACCGCGGCTCGTCTGATACGTAATGATGCCAGGATCATTTCGTCCTCTTTGCCGGGCACAGGGTCATATCTACAATCTATAAGAAGTTCCTTAAGCGTACGTGAATTTATGAGTTTGGGGGTACGTGGATGTGCTGACTCTTGAAAGGTAAGTTTATTTATTCTGGGTGGCGTAGAAAAAATATTGGTAGCACCTCCGGTAGCCCCGTCTGGGGTATCGGGCGTGAAAGGATTCGTTGAACGCGATACAGCAACTATAGGTGTGGACATAGCTATAGAAGTAGCTGTAGGAACAGATGTGGAAACAGATGTGCTTGCCGGAACTTGTGTCAGGATTTGGTGCTGTAGAGATACAGATACAGGATCTTGGCGTTGAACCTCCCCGGCCAACGGTCTATGTGGGGCGGGGTTAGCATACTCGGGAGCTACGTCATCTAAATATGAGGAAAGAAAAACATCTTCTGCGGTTCTAGGATGCCCTTTAGGATGTACCTTTATTGGAAACAATGGGGGTGGCAAGTCTTTTGGTATCCCCGCAGTAGCCTTAGGTAATCCCTCGGCCAGAAGGGGATACATACCCTTCATAAGGGCATGTCTTTGTCTGTCTACTTGTTCTGATTTCACTCGTGTACCTTCTTCAATTAATAGATTTTCTCGGACTTCATTTGAATTCTCTTTACTCTTCTCTTCCTGTCTACGTGCTTTTTCTGTACGTCTATACGATTCTTTACGCCATAATTCAATGGCGTCTTTCTGTGATTGTCTAGCTTTCCTTTTCCATAATTCTTCCTCTACTTTCACGATGCACTCTGCATCCCAGGTCCCAGCTGCGGGCCACCTCTGACTTTCTGGTAATTCCTTAGTGTAGTCTACCCATAAATCGAGAAATAATATAGCGTCTAAGCCGTGTTTATGATACATGAAGTACCCTGGAGTGTCCCTAGGAGGAATAGGAACAGCTTCTTCGAGTACCCCTTTTCTAGTTGTGATCTGTCTTAATTTCGAAAAGAGCGGCATTTTGAGAACTGATCTGATACTTGATTTTGAACAAACTTAATACAATAAATACGATAATGAACAGTCATTCATACCACAATATGCAGAACGTATTAAAAACATTTAACACTTAACATTTAAATGGGCAAACAATGATGATAACGATCTAAGGAAACTTAATCATAAAACATAATTCTCGACATTAACGGAATTATTCTGAATTTATATACTTGATATACTAGATATACTGCTAAACAGTACAGATACACTGCTAAAACAGTGCAGACCGGATTTGTGTACCCAAACCCGTCTGGACCGGCACAACTTATGTGCACGCCAGAACGCCTCCCCAGTAATGGTACTCACCGGGTAGCTCGGAACGGAAGGCCTCGGAACGGAACTGAACTGAACTGGACCGGACTGGACTCGACTCGAAAACTTCGGAAACTTCTGGGCTTCGGAAACCTGGTGGACATCGGAAACCTGGTGGGCCTCTGTATACCTCGGATCTTGCTCTCTCAGCTAGGCTCTGGTCGGGATACTTCGCACTTCTCACCGCCTCGTCTGGGTGTTGATCGCAGCCTCAGTCGCCCCCGCTTGACCGGAGGGAGATACAGGAAATCCTGCTGGTACGCGTTGTTGTCCGTCCAGCTGTGGCAGGAGACCGGGCCTGCAACGCACCGCCGGCGCGTGAGATGAGAAAGTGTCCCTATTCGGGCGCCATTCATGTGGTAAATAATTTAATTACCGGGACTTAATTTGATACAGAACATAATAAAAATAGCTCAGTAAATAAGAGGCAGAATCCGTGGTATTAGAGGTTCGGAATGGGCTTTATTCCAATGGACGATTTCGAAATCGTGGCCTCCAAGTTCCATCACCACGGAGGTTCAGGAAGTGAAGTACATACATTATTGATAATTATTCACTTTTATACAATAGGCATTACAGTGAAGTAAATGCAAGAGGCGTAACAATTGATAGCAAAGATAACATTTCACATGCGTAGCTGAAAGAGGCGTAATTGGGTGTAACAAGGAAAACGTCATTGGTTATGATGTCACATATGGGTGGACCTATGAAATAATTTCGCAATATCAGCAGAAATACTTGGCAGAGATGCGCGCGCAGCAGTATGACGTGTGATTGACGTGCAACTAGGGGGTGAAGGGGACTTGACATTTAGCTCTACATGTGGCGACAGAAGTCTGGAGGGTCAAGTCAACCTAATCCCAAATCATATCTAACATCCTATGTTTAAAGAACTATGTTATCCAGAAGAGAGGTCTCTTAGAGTAGAATCTTATTCTATACTGACTATACTGACTGTTAGTGCGTGTACAAGCGTCTAAGTGTCTACACTAGATGCGAGGGCAGGAATCTTCCATAGTAACAGGGCTATGAATTACTTGCATGAAGACAGAGAAGCCGGGCCTTTGCTCGGTAGCTGGAAGAATGTTTACTGAAACTACTAGACAGGAATGCATTGTGCAGGGAACGGAGCAGATAATTTCGAAGGTGAAATACAGTTTCTTGGCAGGCAACAGGCTGATGTCAGGCTTCGTGAGCCGCGCAGGGAATGAGACAAAGTTCATGGTCACAGATGCAGGCTCAGACTGGAGCTTCAGAGGCAGAAAGCAAGAAAAGCTTGATGACAGAATCAGGGCCTATTTGCCTGGACTGTAAAAATGGCATAAGTGAACCATATAAAGGCGGTGGCCTTTTGTACTTAGGAATGGAATATCCGGCCCATTCATGGCGGATCTGAAAGAGGACATGTTGACGGTGGACGCACATGTGTTTGCGTCTTCATAACTGGAACTGGAGGGAGCATACATGTACTTGTGATTCATACATGAAACCGTTGGGGTCCAAGATAGGGGACATAACTGACCAGAAAAATCCATATTTCCACAGGTGGATCAGGTGATCCTGCCAGGTGGAGCTAAAGACAGCAATATCATCAAGATAAGCTGCACTAAAGGACTCCAGCCCAGCCAGGACATGGTTCACCAGCCTCTGGAAAGTGGCAGGGGCATTCTTTAACCCAAAGGGCATCACAGTGAACTGATAATGCCCATCAGGGGTGGAGAATGCTGTCTTTTCTTTTGCTCCTGGGGCCATGCCAATCTGCCAGTACCCTGCAGTTAAGTCAAAGGTACTGAGGAATTGGGCAGCCCCTAATTTATCTATCAGCTCATCTGCTCTTGGGATAGGGTGAGCATCTGTCTTGGTGACAGAGTTGAGCACTCTATAGTCCACACAGAACCTCAGCTCTCTCTTTTCACCTTGTTGATGAGGTTTGGGGACCAGAACCACTGGGCTGGCCCAGGGGCTCTCAGAGGGTTCAATGACCCCTAACTCCAGCATCTTGCTGACCTCAGCTTTGATGCTCTCCTTGACTTGGTCTGACTGTCGATAGATTTTGTTTTTGACAGGTGCACTGTCACCAGTGTCCACATCATGGGTACACCAGTTTGTCAGACCAGGGGTCAGGGAAAAGAGGCTAGCATACTGCTGCAAGACCTGCTTGCAGTCAGTCTGCTGTTGGGCAGAGAGGGTGTCTGAGAAGATCACACCATCTACTGATCCATCTTTTGGGCTGTAGGAGAGGAGGTCAGGGAGAGGTTCACTCTCTGCTTCCTGCTCCTCAAAAGTCACCATCAGCATGGTGATGTCAGCCCTGTCATTGTAGAGCTTGAGGTGGTTCACATGGATGACCCTCTTGGGTGTCCTGCTAGTGCCCAGGTCAACTAGATAGGTGACCTCACTCTTTCTTTCTAGGATGGGGTAAGGGCCACTCCATTTATCTTGGAGAGCCCTTGGTGCCACTGGCTCCAAAACCCACACCTGTTGCCCAGGTTGAAATTCAACCAGTGCAGCTTTTTGGTCATACCAGTGCTTCTGGAGCTCCTGGCTGGCCTCAAGGTTCTTGGATGCTTTTTCCATGTACTCGGCCATTCTGGACCTTAGGCCAAGCACATAGTCCACTATGTCTTGTTTGGGCTCTTGAAGAGGCCTCTCCCAGCCCTCTGTTACAAGACAAAGTGGTCCCCTTACAGGATGACCAAACAGAAGTTCAAAGGGTGAGAAACCTACTCCCTTCTGTGGTACCTCCCTGTAAGCGAAAAGCAGGCATGGTAACAGGACATCCCATCTCCTTTTGAGTTTTTCAGGGAGATCCATGATCATACCTTTCAATGTATTGTTGAATCTCTCAACAAGGCCATTGGTTTGTGGGTGGTAGGGTGTAGTAAACTTATACTGCACTCCACACTCCTTCCACATGTGTGTTAGGTAAGCAGACATGAAGTTGGAACCTTTGTCTGAAACCACCTCCTTAGGAAACCCCACCCTGGTGAAGACACCCAGGAGGGCCTTGGCTACTGCAGGAGCTGTAGTAGTCCTAAGTGGAATTGCTTCAGGGTACCTAGTGGCATGATCCACTACCACTAGAATACATTTGTTCCCTGAGGCTGTGGGATGTTCAAGTGGACCCACAATGTCCACTCCTACCCTTTCAAAGGGGACCCCCACCACTGGTAGTGGGATGAGGGGGGCCTTTGGGTGGCCACCTGTCTTGCCACTGGCTTGACAGGTAACACAGGAGCTGACAAACTCCTTCACCTTTCGGTGCATCTGGGGCCAGTAAAAGTGACTCACTAACCTTTCCAAAG
Source organism: Triturus cristatus (assembly GCF_964204655.1). Lineage (NCBI taxonomy): Eukaryota > Metazoa > Chordata > Amphibia > Caudata > Salamandridae > Triturus > Triturus cristatus. The sequence goes on along the minus strand of NC_140592.1, from coordinate 1,095,700,458 downwards.
TTTTGGATTGCCCCAGATGTCCAGCCAGGGGGATGTCATGAGCCAAAGTTAGGAGGAACTCCCTGTACTTCTGTGGCACTACCACCCTCCTGGTGGCTCCAGGAGTGGGGTTTCTTGCCTCAGCATACAGTAATCCATCTTCCCAATAAACTCTGTGGGTACCACTGACATCTCCCCTTGCTTCTGAAACAGCTTGCTGCCTCAGGCTTTCAAGAGTGGGACAGTCTCGCTGACCCTGGCACAGCTCTTCCCTAGAGGGTCCCCCTGGGCCCAAGAGTTCAACCTGGTAAGGGTCAAGCTCAATGGACTCAGTTCCCTCAGGGGTATCCAAATCCTCTCCCTGGGAAGAGGGGTCCTGAATGTTTTGCTGTGTAGAAGCTGGTTCCCCAGTCTTCTTTCCTTTTCTCTTGGTTGGCTGGGCCATTATTTCAGGCTCCAGACCTACATTTTCACCCTTCCTCTTGCTCTGTGCTCTGGTTTGCACACACACCAATTCAGGGATGCCCAGCATGGCTGCATGGGCCTTTAGTTCAACCTCAGCCCAGGCTGAGGTTTCCAGATAATTTCCAAGCAGACAGGCAGCTGGCAACTTTGGAGAGACCACTACCTGTTTCAGGCCAGTAACACCCCCCAGCCTGATGTTACCATGGCCATGGGATGACTAGTGGTGACACTGTCAGCGTTGGTGACTGGGTAAGACTTCCCAATCAAGTATTGCTCAGGGGAAACCAGTGTGTCTTTCACCATAGTGACACTGGCACCTGTATCCCTCAGAGCTTCTACCCTAGTTCCATTCATCCAGGGGTACTGTAAGTATTTCTTTAAGTTGGGGGGCCACACAGCTACAGTGGCAGACTCCACTTCTCCCAAGGAGACTAGACTTGCTTCAGTGTGTTCCCAGATTTGCTCAGGGTACACCTCTGATCCCATTTGTATGCTTGCTGCCCCAGGAGTAGCTGTACTGGGTGCCTTAGGGGCTGTGTTTTGGGGGCAAGCTACAGTTAGGTGTCCTGACTTCTTACAGTTATTACACCAGGCCTTTAAGGGATCAACGTTCTTCCCCCTATATGGTTGGGGCACATAGGGAGTAGTTTGGGTCCCACCCACCTGAACAGGTTTTTGGGGCCCTTTGGAAGACTCAGACTTTTTATCTTGGGGATTCTCACCACCTTTCCCCTGGGGAGGCTTTGTGACCACTTTCTTCTGGTCACCCCCAGTGGCTGTCCTTGTCACCCTAGTCTTGACCCAGTGGTCTGCCTTCTTTCCCAATTCTTGGGGAGAAATTAGACCTAGGTCTACCAAATGCTGATGCAACTTTTCATGTGTGCAGTTACTCAATATATGTTCCTTTATGAATAAATTATACAATCAAGTAAAATCCTACACACCATGTACAGCTAACCAACCATCCAGTGTCTTCACTGAGAAGTCTACAAAATCAATCCAGGACTGGGTCTGGGTTTTGTGAGCCCCCCTGAATCTAATTCTATACTCCTCAGTGGTGAATCCAAATCCCTCAATCAGAACTTTCTTCATGAGGTCATAGGATCCTGCTTCTGGCCCAGAAAGGGTCAGAAGCCTGTCTCTGCAGTTACCAGAGAACAGTTCCCACAGGAGTGCCCCCCAGAGAGGTTTCCTTACTTTTCTGATATCACAAGCCCTCTCAAAGGCTGTGAACCATTTGGTGATATCATCACCTTCCTCAAATTTAGGGACAATCCCTTTGGGGATTTTAAGGTCAGAAGTTTCCTCCCTATCCTTATTTCTATTATTGCTGCCACCATTGATGGGTGCTAAACCCATCTCTCTCCTTTCTTTTTCTAGAGCCAGGAGCCTGGACTCTAGCTCTAGTCTTCTGGCCAGCCTCATAAGGCTGTTCTCTTCACTGGTGGGTTCCCCAGTGTTCTCTCTGGTACCAGAGCCACCTGTGTAATCTCTAGGTGCCCAGATGCTAATCCTTGGATTGAAGGGTATGGGTGCCCTCTCCTCCCTAGGGGATAGTATGAGGGGGGGGGTTATTGTCAACCTCCTCTGCTTCCCCTTCCTCATCTGACTGGCCATCACCATGTTCAGATGGGTGGTCCTTAGCATACTCAGCCAAGAGCTTCTGGAGCCCTAGTTTGGTTGGATGCAGGCCCATTGGTAAATTTTTAAGTTTGCATAGGGACCTAAATTCGTTGAAAGACAAGTGTAAGTAAGGTGCGAGGTCGAGCTCCTCCACCAGGTCCATGTTATTATTGTCACTAACAGCTGGGTTTGTTTGAGTCATTCTAACCTGACAGTTCTAATCCTCTACCCTGACTTTTATTTTTCTAAAATTCTAATGGGACTTAAGCAAGGCCCTTGCAAGACTTTTAGTAATTTTGGAAAAGACCAATCAGAATTCTAAAGGCAATTTTTAAGAGTTCTGTCGTGTGATCAGATGGTAACCAAGTAGTCCAACAAATGCAAGTTTGTATCCCACCGCTGATCCACCAATGTGAGAAAGTGGCTCTGTATATACAGTTCCTTAATAGGTACAGGGTGTACAGAGTCCACAGTCCCCCAGGGTTTGACAGAGGTTAAAGTTAGATATAACCTTACTCTCTAAAGTGGTAGCTTGGTCGAGCAGTAAGGCAGTATCAGAGGACAGTATAAAGCATTTGTTGTACACACTCAGTCAGCAAATGGTCTCACACACTCCATAACTGAACTCTAGGCCAATGGTTTATATATAAAAAATATATGCTTGTTTTATTTTAGAACCAACACTTGGATTTAAAATATACATTCTCAGAATGAGATGTTTCATATAAATACTTTTGCAATATGCAATTGACTTTTGTAAACAGTTACAAGTGGTTGCAATAGGCAACTCTATTTTAAACACAACAATGCATTGAGCTCAAAGGAAAATTCAAGTTATTTGCAACAGATTACTTTTTAGATTACTTTTGGAATTCCAGAACTGGATCCTAGATTCAGTCCTGGGTCAGTACTCAGAATCAAGTGATGAAAGTCGACTTAATTACTGTAATGATTTTTAAACAATATTTAGCTATTTTAAAAGTTGACACTTAGAAAATATTTCAAAGAAGACCGTCAATGATTCCCTACGGAAGAACATTCAAGTTGCAGGTACAGTATGTTCTCGTTACTTTTGTAATCCAGTACTGGGTGCCTAGACTCAGTACTGGGACCTTTATCCAAAACAGGTAAGTAATTACGTTTTCAGATATTATACGATTTTTGAAGAATATTTAAAGATTGCAGAAATCGACACTTAGAAGAAATTTCACAGAAAAACAGTCAATGGTTTCCTATGGAAGAAAATTGGGTTATGGGTAAGTACAGTTGTAAGTATTTTTCAGAGTCAGTGCTGGGCACCAAGATCCAGCACTGGGAGCTCACTTAAGAGCAGGTGAGTAATTTCGTTTTCGTTACTCGGCTGATTTTTGGTGAATATTTTAAGATTTGAAAAGTCCACAGAAGAAATTTCAGGAAAAAGCCAGTCAATGTTACCCTATGAGGAAAATCGAGTTATCGGTTTAAGGGTAAGTACTCGACTGGCAGAGTTGAGGTTCTGGGCATAGACTCAGGGGTCCTCCAGGGTCAGGTAGGTACAGTTGGTTCACCCTCAGCGACTCTAGGGCGGCCGGGCGCAGAGAGAGTTAGGCCCAATGTTATCCTATGAGGGATTGGGGGGCCTTGGTTGGTGGCTGCTGACTGGCAAGCCACGCGGCTGTGGGAGCTGGGCTCCTGGTCACTTACTCAGGGCAAGTGGGGAAGTAGGTAGGTGTAGAGTTTTCACTGCCAGGGCCACTCGGGCGGCTGGGTGCAGGGTGCTTTTGAGCCTTCGGGCGCTCAATTGATTTCAATGGGAAATCTCCGGTTTAGAAAAAGACTGCAAGCTCGGGGACGAGGACTCTTCAGGTGCCACCACCACTTCGAGAGGTAAGTTGGGTAGTTGGAGGATAGGTAGGTACCCCGGGATTGGGCACAGGGGGCCGCGGGGCACCACGTGCAGGGGTGCCTTTTGGTGTCGGGAAATCATACCCTCTGTTGATCGTGGTAGGGGGGGCACCTTGTTCTGAGGCTGCAGGCTTCTTCAGGAGTGTCGAGGGAGGTCCTTGGGTGCCGGACTCGGGGTCACAGTCGCCGTGGGGTCATCCTCGGGGTCTTTGTTCACTCCGGCACTGGCCAGGTTTGGCTGGTGCAGAGTGTGCTGGATTCGCGGTTCCGGGCTGCTGCCAGGGATTAGAGGTAGGTTTTGAGTAGAGCCTCTACTCATGGGAGTCCCAGGGGCTTAGAGCCAAAAGGTAGCCAGGTCCTCCGGGGTTGGTGAGGTTGCTGGCCACAAGAGATGGCGGGTTGGAGCAGGAGCAGGTTCGAGGGTCGACAGGCCGGTAGGGCTGGGGCCAGAGCAGTTGGTGTCTTCTTCTTTTTAGCAGCTGCAGGGCAGGTCTTCTTTCTTCTTGCTCTTTGTAGTTTTGAATCTGGAATCTGGGGAAGGAAGGTTCAGGGTGCCCCTAAATACTAGATTTAGGGGTGTTACATGTAGGTGAAGGGCAGGGACCAATGGGTCTCTGTCCTGGGGTGGGTACACCCTCTATCCTGCCTCTCTCCTGTGGGAGGGGGGCAGTAGCCTAGTCCTGATAAGGGAGGGCTCCCCATCTTCAAGATGGCGAGAGCCCAGAGATGTGCTTCACCTCGCCTCCCCCACCTGAGGGTGGGGTTGGCAGGCTGGCACATCCCCTGTCCTTATTTGGGGTCTCCGGCCAAAGCTTCCCGCCAGAGTGGGGGGTTGCAGTGGCCTGCGGAAGCTCACAGAGGCGGCATGCCTTTGAAGCTTCCCCCTGCCCATCCTGGGGGAGGAGATTTAGCACCTCGCCCAGGATGTACATTGTTGCAGGCCCAGGAGAGCAGGGGCTCTCCTACCCAGGGGTCCAGCAACATGTCTGCTGGGTGGCAGCCTAGGCAGCCTCAGAGCAGACGTGGATTGTAGGTTAGGTTTAAGGGGGCACATCTAAGATGCCCTCTGGGGTGCTGGGTACATTAAATCCCACACTGGCATCAGTGTGGGTTTAATGTGCTGAGAAGTTTGATACCAAACTTCTCAGTCTTTAGTGTTGCCATTATGGTGCTGTGGAGCTCGTGTTTGACGAGCTCTCAGCACCATGCACTCTTAAATGGCAGCACTGCACTTACAGTGCTCAGGAATGGACCTGGGCACTGTAGGGGCACAGGAGCAGGAGCCCTTGGCATAAGGCACCCAGCTAGAGGGGTGGCTGATGTATGCCTTGGCAGTGTAGGTGATGGGCATGGCACACAGGGATGTGTGTCATGTCGACTTTGTTTTTGTCTTGCACCCAAACACTCAGCCTGCAAAGGCAGTGTGTGTGTGTGTGTAAGGGTACAGGGTCTCTAAGGGTGCCACAAGGAGTGCTGCAGCCCTTTGGAGGCCTTCCCTGGTCACAAGGCCCTGGGTACCATTTACCAGGGGCTGACATGTGGCCAGGGTGTGCCAATTTGGGTTTGGTTTGTTTTAGGGAAGGAACATAGTGTCGTAAATTGGCTGCGATTAAATTAGCGTTAGCGGAATCCATCTGGTATTTAGAGGCTATCCTGTACATTTTATGGAATCCATTTTGTATTTCTGGCAGCCATTTTGTTTACCCTTGTGCTCTGTTTAAAGGACTGGCTATACTTAGACTCTGCTACCCTGCACATGCGCAGGAATATCTAACTGTCCATACATCTGTTTTTAGTCTGTAATTATCAGGTTGTTTCTACCAGAGTCAGCAACTGCTAGCTCCTCCTTTACTGTTGACTGTGCATTTCTGTATGACCATCTATGTATGTAACTCTTCTCATGTATGCTTGTACCGCCCTCTTTCTGAGCCCCTGTGTGGGTATAAAAGACCCATGGTACTTCTACTCTGTGTGCTACCTTCATTCAGCACCACAGGGTGCTGGGTGAATGTGGTTCCACTTCATGAAGGTTTATTAAACTTTGTATTTTCTATTCCAGTTTCTGTGCCAACTTCTTCCCAATAGTCTGAGGACTCTGTGCAGAGAAGGGCGAACCCCTTGCACTGGTAGGCCTAGCTGAGGTCTCTTTCAACAAATTAGCGCCTCAACGTGGGACTCATCGGTGACTCGGATGCCCAAAGGATTGGTCGCGACAAAGGATTGGAATCTCGCTCTGGACGCGATCGCTGCCCGATGAGACCCGAGTCTTGGCAACCACGGCGTTTTTCCTTTCCTTTTGATCTGACCATCCAGGTGGTGCCGGTCCTCGACTGAGATCTCTTCTGTTGATTCGCCGTGCAGTGACCATTTGGTCAATTTTAGAACTTGGCAGTTGGAACCTGGACACCATGTGATTGGTAAGTGTCCTTCTGTGGCGCTTGCTGTTGGTTTTGATGCCTGGGATTGGTAAGGTAGTTTAGTAACGCTTACTGTGGCTTTTGGATTTGGAGATTTGTGTTGGCCAACTTGATTTGTTATGATATATTGATATATAGGTTGCAATCTATATAGGCAGGTAATGAGGAGAATTTTCTCTATCTGAATTGATTTGAATGGCACATCGTACTAAAGGTACCTTAAGTGCTACTTTGATTATAATACTGCATATTCTGCACTATTGTTGGCATGCCTGTTTTTAGCACACTTCATTGGAGGTGTAGCTCTGGTAGTGGTACGAATTTGAATTTGAAACTAGATGAAGCACAACCAGGCCCCCGGAGGGGACGCCTAATAGGGATATGTATATTAAGTATGGTTTTTTCTTCTATAATGTACAGCGCATTATGGAATAAATACACCCGTAAGGATCCTGAGTTGCGTTGGCCTATGTATGGGTCATTTGATTTACGATGTGGAACAATGTATGTTTCAGCAAAAGACTAGGCAAAGAGATGTTTGATTGTGTACGAATGTGGGAGAAAAGGTGCGTGAATGAATGAATGTGTTGCTTTCTTGGATGTACCATTTCTTTTGTATATAATTAGCCGGCTCCCCTAGAGGGGATACTTAACTAGGCTTAGGTATAAAAAAAGTATTTATTCTTTGGTGATTAGTACCCCGAGGAACTAAATATGTACATAGAAAGGATCCTGGTCTGTGCACTTAGTAACATTCATAAGTGGTGAGATGCAGAGCATTTTTTCTGGTGTTCTGCCAGCCAAATCTAGTGAATATGACCTTGCAACTAGTATTTACAAATGGTTTGGTTTAAGTACAGTCTGTGGGCTGTCTTTTGTTTCTGTCTTAAGCGTTGATCTGTGGGTTAAATGTGTGTTTAAATGTTGTGGTGTGGTAAATTGTGTTTTGGATGTTGCTAGCACTGGAAAAAGCGTGTGATTGAATGACTGTGAATATGTGAAAGAATTCTGAGAAGTGAAATTGTTAAGGAGTAAGTTTAATTTGGTCTCCTCACCATCAATGAGTCGCAAAAGGAAATTGAGAGGGGTGTAGCTAGAGAAAGAGCAACCTCTGTGATTTGATGACACCCTTAATGTACAAAAGTATTAATGAAGAGTAATTAGGACCGGTTAAAAGTTTAGCTTGAGAAAAATTGTGGGTATTTCGAATTTGCAAATTGTTCCTATGCAGCTTTGTGTTCTTGGTGGTTCAGTGAGCCAATGTGCTGGGTCCAGATGGTTGTAGGTTCTGATTCAAGCTGAACCTGCTAATCTGAGAATTGAAAATAAAATTTGGACCCCCTGAAAAGAAATTGTATATCAAAATTAATTTTTCCATAGGGCAAATTATTGCAGTTTAGATAGAATTAGGAAGGCTTTTTGTCTTTGACAGCTTCAGGGCTGTGCGAGGCAGATTTTGACCTTGCAGCCTGTAAGGTGGGGGCTAGAAATAGGAGCGAGTGAACCAGGAGGTGAAATCACTGCTTAGAAAGCTTCTCTGACATGAAAATGTGTAATGCTTGCAGCAGGAGAGCCTTGGAAAGAGGTGGGTGCCAGGAGTGCTCGTGGTGGCTGGTTCTGCGCTGAGGGGCTATTTTTAGCTTCTCTGATAAGACAGGGCAGCTGAGAAACGAAACTCGGGGAGCCGTGCAGTCCCATGTCCATAGAAGACTGTTTTATTTTTTTAAACTGTTGCATTAATCCTAGACAAAAAGTAAAATGATGCTCTTGCTTGAAATTTTAAGGGCTATATGCCTATATAAAAACGATTTTCCAATTAAGAATTAATTTTCACAGTGGAAATTGTGGCCCAGAGCTAACATGGAATATCAGTGAAGTAATTTTACTTTTAGAAAGTTAAAATTAAGATGACCTGTGTGTCAGAAGCGACACAGTCAGTTCAGCTGACAGCTGGTCATCATAAAGATGACCCACTGTCAGATGGGGGTGAGTAAAGCAAGGAAATCAGTTATTGATTTTAAGCCTGACAAATTAAGCAGGCCAGAATATTCGACTCTGAGCTGTAGGTTCAGTAATTGCGCATCACTGCTCATTTATATATGTTATTGTAATTTGTCTATGCTTTCTGTGCTTGGTATACTGATGGCTTGGCATATGTATTTTTATTTTATATATGTTTTGTTTTTGTGTCGTATTGACAATTCTATTTTAATACTAGTACAAGTTCTCCTGTGCGGTAAGGAGGTTGGTCGTGACGACCTCTATCTTTGCGCAGCAGTTGGCTGGAACTTGTTCAAAATTACTAAATTCCACAGATATGATATTATCATTATCATGCTGTCAAAATGGCAGACAACACGTTATCAGTGTATGTCTAATTGGTATTGGAGATGAATAAAAAAAAAAAGTTATGCAAGACTAAAATATGTGTCACCTGTGGTTAAGCCATGACTGCCCTTCTCTTATAGACAGGCACCATTATGATTTGTAGCCCCTGCAAAAAGGTGACCTGAATTTTTCTAAATATCGCACTAGCTAAATCCTGTTTTGTTTCCTTGGAAGTATATAAGTATGCCTTTGATTCCTTAAAGGAAATCAGGTTTCCTTTTTCAGATTCTTTGTATGGGGATAAAAGGCCTCAAACAAAAAAAAAACGAAATTGTGTGTTTTACAATAGATTAAATTCAGATACAAAATGTCACAGCATTTATCCTTCTGTATTAGGTATTAAAAGGCATTCACATTATACAGAACGACAGATTTGTGTTGGCTTGAAAGGTTGACTTGAAAGGCGTGTGAATTCGACGCCTTTACGTGTCAAGCAGCTGTGTCAGCAAGAATTTTTCTATTTCTGACTCCGGCCACAGAAAACAGCTGAAATTACTATCCCTTAAAAACACGGAGTAAACATCCTGCATTTCAGACTACTGTTTTAAAGGTTAGAAATGTAGTTTCATTATTTTCGATAAAAAGAGGACAGATTGACAGTAGGGATTTTTTATGTTAATGCCTTTTTAAATAAGGATAAGAGTGGGTTTTGATGTTAAATAATAAATGTGGCGCAGACTTAAGATGATTATATTAAAAATGTTATTTAACACAGGTGCATTAAATTCGTTTTTTACTATTCATAATGCCTAATCATGATGCTGTGACCTCCTAGCATCCAAATTGAATTTAAGCCGTGCTATACAGAAATAGGGGGTCGCTTACATGTGAAATGTCATTTTACCCAGGCGTACAAAACTTACCACATCTCTGGGATATGTAGAGGACATTCTGGGGATGACTATTATGCAAAAACATTGTAGGATATTCATTTTTAAGTGCCCTACACATCAAAGTCGAAATTGAGTAAAATTCACTATTTAAATGAGGTTTTTTCAGTCAGAATAGCTTTTAAACTGCCTTAGGCTCTAGTAAATGCACATATGTAAGCATAGACTTAATAGCCGACATCTATACTGCTAGACAAGCACTCGGCACACTGCTTACACATATAACTATATACAAAAACTGGCAGAAGTTATTAAGCTTACCTCTGAATTGCTGGTAGACACGATTGGAGTGGGTTGCCTTCGGTCTCTAGGGTCACTTTGACTTGGGAGCACAGCATGACAATCTTGCATACAAGATGGAACAGCTGCATAGGTTAAAGGCCGAACTCCTACATTTAGAAGCCTGGTAGGGCTCAGCACAATATGTGTTTTGACATTTCGACATTTGAAAGACGAAATGGCAGGGCAGGGAAAGAAAGAGGTTTTGCTTACCTTTTTTTTTTGGCAAAAGCAAGTTTTTGTGCACTCAATGAACATAGTATAATGGTATATGTGACCTCTCTTTAAAAGACAATGTCTCAGCCATATATATATAGCACTAATGCTTTTAGGGCTGAATTCAGGAAGCAATGGGATTTAGTTTGAATTCACATGGCCTCATGTCACACTACTACATTTGCTAAGGGAATATGTTCTTTAGCTAGCTCAATGTGCTTTTTAGCTCCTCAGAGTTTGTTTATGCCCAGTTGCTATACATTGGGGTTGATAGTGTTGACAGAATGAAACCTATTATAGGTTTCCTACTGTCAAAAATGGGGGAGGAGGCTAGCTCCTCTACAAATTAAGGTTAGGCAAATTTATGTGTTCTCTCTCTGTTTCTTTCTTATTTTTTTTTTTTTTTTTAACTTTATTGTGCAGAGAGTCAAAATTACAGACATGGGCCTACAACCACCAGGGCCGGCCGCTAGTTTGTGCCAGTCAATTACATAGCGTCACAGAGCAGCAACTGATCTCCAAAGGCACAGCAGGAGTAAAAAATTATTCTCGGCAACTCAGAAGTTAGACAGGATACAGACATTTTTGAATTTTGAAAAGAAATAAGAAGACAAACAAAAAACAAAACTCAAGGCGAGAAACAGTCTAAATGGTGCCGAGCGCCGACGGGGGGACCCCACCATACCAGATAAAGAATCAGGAGGTCAATAAAGTTAACCCGGGGGGGGGGGCAGCAGGGAAGTCAGAACCATCCGCATAACGAGTACAGTATTCCGGGAACCCCAGGATCAGGGGGACAGAGGAATGTCAGAAGTATCTTCAAAAGGGGGCGTCCAAACGTTACCTCGGTAGGCGTTCCATTGACCCCAAATTTTACCCCACGCCCCAGGCTTGCCCCAAAACCAGATATACCGTCTTCTCTCTGAACATACACCAGTCCATGTTCTCCTTCCACACTGACACGGTGGGAGGCCGTCGGGAACCCCAATGCTGCGCGATATCCCTCTTTGCGATCATGTTCCCAAGCGCCGCCCACCGGCCCTGGGCAACGTTATAATCAGTAGGCTCCCATACATTCAGCAAACATCGACGAGCCTCAGGCAACAGAGCGACCCCAGTGACATCCTCCATTACCGCATGCACAAAGCGCCAATAAGCCGCGACCTCGCGACACTCCCAAAGGATATGAAGGAAGGTGGCACTCAATCCACAGCCGCGCTTACACAGCCCATCCGAAGAAAAACCCATCACAACCAAACGAGGACCCATCACATAAACACGGTGAAGAAATTTTAGCTGGACAAGACGGAGACGGGCCGGAATGGCGACCTCTTTCGGCGAGGACAGTGCAGACTGCCAGTCCTCGTCGTCCAACTCCAACCCGTCTCCGGTCCAGGCCTCCCGAAGATACACAAGGAGGTCTGCCCAATTATTAATTAACTTCTTATAAATTAAGGAAATCGTACTATCGGGCAGATGACCATCAAGTATATGGTCCTCAAGTGGGGAAGCTGCGGGGATCGTGGTACCCGCCCCAAAGGCTGACAGCAGAGCGTGGCGAACGTGTACGTACCTGAAGAACTCCCTCTCACTCAACTCATACTCACTCTGAAGCACCGCAAAGGATTTGACCGCGCCTTTCACCCAGAGGTCACCCACTCTGCTGATGCCAATCATATCCCAGTTCTCAAAGCCTTTCGTTGTCCAGAGGCATCCCAATCCGTCCGACGCAAACAAGGGGGTCGCTCGTGTCAGGCGCTCATTCCAACCCATGGCTACATTAGCATCCCTCCAGACACGTACTGCAATCTTAGTGGGTCCCGTTAGGTTCCTCCCAGCCGCCCGAGAATAGAGTGCTCTGTTGAAGTCGCCACCAGGCAACTGATATTTATCCATCTCGAAAGCCGGATTTGGACCCGGTGCGTAAGTAGCATGGTTGATAGCGGACAGCTGGGAGGCCCAATAATACCTCCTGATATCCGGGAGCGCCGTGCCCCCGTCGTACCAGGGGAGAGTCAGTTTTGCGAGAGCTATACGAGCGCGACCATCCCAAATAAGTCTCCTCTGCAAACCCTCTACCTCCCGGAAATAAGCCGCCGGAATAATGTCAAAGGAGTTCTGGAGTGCGTAGAGAAATCGGGGCAGAGATATCATTTTAAAAAGTGCCGCTCGACCGAGTGGCGACAACGGCAACCTACGCCAGCGAGCCACATCCAACTTCAATCGCCGAAGAGGAGGAAGGAGATTATGCTTATGACGGACCGCCGGGTCCAACGATACATAGACCCCCAAGTACTTGAAACCGGATTGCAAAATTTGAATGGGAAACCTATTCGGCAGGGGGAGGAAGGCCACCGGAAATGACATACACACAAGATTTGGACCAATTAATAGTCAACCCGGAGTTTTTCCCGAAAGAAGTGAGGACGCCAAAAAGGACATTAAGGGATTCACGCGGGGAGGTGAAGTACAAGAGAATATCGTCGGCGTACAACGAGACTCTGTCCTCGAAGCCAGGGGCCCACTGAATGCCCCTTATCGACGGTTCCCATCGGAGCCAGGCTGCGAGCGGTTCTAAAGCAAGAGCAAAGAGCAGGGGGGGACAACGGACACCCCTGCCTAGTGCCCCTCCCGAGAGCGAAGGGCTGGGACACCCTCCCATTGACAACAACCTGAGCTAGCGGATCCGTATATAAAAGTCTCACCCAACTGATAAATCCCGCCCCGAAACCGAACTTCGCCAGTGCGGCCCAGAGGTATGGCCATTCGATCGTGTCAAAGGCCATCGTGGCGTCCAAGGAAGCCAAGATGGCCGGCTCGGAAAGAAACTCCGCCCTGGCGAGAACGCCATGCAAACGCCGCAGGTTGAGAGCAGTGTTCCGGTGCGGAATGAAACCGGACTGATCCGGATGAATCAAGTCACAGATAACAGTGAGTAAGCGATTAGCGAGGACCTTGGCGAGAATCTTCGGTTCAGCGTTTAATAGGGAAATGGGCCTGTATGAGGCACAACGATCACGAGGCTTGCCCTCCTTGGGAATCACAACTATGGTGGCCAGACGTTGGTCACTAGGGAGGGAACCGAGCTCACGCGACTCCAAAAACATATCACGGAGAAACGGCGCAACTTTATCCGGGCACAATTTGTACAATTCAATGGGCAAACCATTGGGGCCCATAGCCTTACCAGTACGAAGGGAACGAATCGCGGCAGCAATCTCGTCGGCTGACAACGACGCATCCATGCACTCTCGGTCCTCTTCAGACAGGCAAGGCAGCGCAATATCCCTCAACAAGGAACAAGAGTCAGCCTCATCTCTGTCGGACACCGGGGAGTAGATCACACGAAAATAGTCAGCAAAACACTCCACAATCTCGCCAGGGTCAGTCACACGCACCCTATCGGGGTTCTGAAGCACAGGGACCACACGGTTCACTCTCTCCTTCTTATCAAGCCAAGCAATCAGTTTACCCGCCTTATCCCCAACATCATACAGTCTACCTTGCTGTTCCCTGTACAGTGTCTTGGCGGCATCAGTGACAAGGGATTTGTATTCAAACTGTTTCAAGCTAAGGGCATGAAGCCCCTCCTGAATGACACCCGAGTCTAGTTCAGCCTCCAACTCCAGTATTTCAGCCTCTAGCCCCACGACCTCCCCATTCCTAGCTTTCTTGGTCTCAGCTATTAAAGAGAGGGCCTGGCCCCGTATGACCGTTTTAAAGGCTTCCCACAAGGACACTGAGGACAAGACAGACCCCTTGTTCTCCAAGAAGTAGTGGTCGAGCGACTTAAGGAGGCTATCGCGAGTCTTAGGGTTACGGAGATGCCAAGGGTTAATGGGGGCGATCCGCCCCGTGGCTTGCGTCCCCGTATCGAAAAGCAGCCACACAGGGGAGTGATCTGAAATGACCCGGGCCAAGTGTCAAACCTCCCGAATGTGGGTGGCCTGGGCCGCGGGCATGAGGAAGTAATCAAGCCTGGAGAGACTCCCATGCGCCCCGGAGTGGAAGGTGTACTGACACAGCGTCGGGTGCATCAACCTCCAACAATCCACCAACCCAAAAGTGTCCAAGAGCCCACCAAGCCATGATTGGGAAACGGGAAGGGCCCTGGGGGGATGACGATCCAGGTCGCCGGATAGCACAGAATTAAAGTCACCACCCATGAAGAGAAGACTATAAGGGAGTTCCAGCAACATCCGACCAACATCAGAGAAAGTGGAGGTCTGGAGGCCTGGGGGAACATATATCGTGACTAAGGAAAGGGTCTTACCCTCCCACCTTCCAGTTAGGGCGGCATAACGCCCTCTGTCGTCAAGGATGACGGTATCAATATCTAGTGGGAGGGAAGACCGAACAAGAATACCGACCCCCCTGGAACCGGTGGTGAACCCGGAGCGTGCAACCAATCGGTATCCCACCTATTCATAGCATGACACACATTGCCAACCAAATGCGTTTCCTGCAGGACTACAACATCAGGCGCCAAACGACGCAAATATTGCAGTACAACACCCCGTTTGATACGATGCCCCAATCCATTGACGTTCCAAGTTAGCAACCTCAACCCACTACCCCCCATCCCCACAAAAGTAGCAGGAGTCTCCCCACAGAGAGCAGGACACCGGAAACAAAGAAAGAACAAATATGCCGCCTTGAGAGAAAAGAAAACACCCCCGAACACAAACACCCCCACCAAAACCCGTTACAACTCCCCCCTCCCTGCACCCCTGCAAACTGTAAAACCACCCCAAAATGCAGTGTGCCTGTCGCCCTAACAATCCCATTCTACAAAAAGACCCCGGAAGAGGAGGAAGGCCAGCCGCCACCCGCCACCCAGACGAGAGCTACTATAGGACAAAATATACAAGAGAGGTAGAACCCAACTGAGCAATGTCCGATTATCAAGGTTAGGGACCGAAAAGTCAATTCTGTGGAGGCTCGCCACCCTCGGCACCACCAGGGTGCCCCGCTCGATCGCCCCGACCAGGCAGGGAATCCAACCAGTCACTCACATTGTCCGGTTGTTCGAAAAAGAAGGTCCGCTCCTCATGTTCCACTCGAAGCCTGGCAGGGAAAAGCATCGCATACTTCAAGCCCAGGTCCCGAAGACGTGGCTTAACCCCCTGAAAGCCCATCCTCTGTCTCTGAACGAGTTGAGTGAAGTCCGGGAAAAAATTGACAGAGGAGTTTTCGAATTTCACCGGGCCGTGCACCCTCGAGGCCTGCAAAATCGCATCTCGGTCCCTGAAATGGAAAAGCTTGGCGATGATAGGCCTCGGGGGAACGCCAGGCTTAGGCTTACCGCCCGGAACACAATGTGCACGCTCCACAGCGAAAAACTTGCTAAGTCCAGAAGGGGCAAGATGGGTGAGGATTAGATCTTCGATCAGGAGGTCAACAGAACGAGTCTCGGGATTCTCCGGAACACCTATGACGCGGATGTTGTTGCGTCTTGCCGTGTTCTCAAAATCATCCAACCGATGGGACATCAAGTCGTTTGCTGATTTCAAGGCGCCAAGGTCTGTTCGAAGTTCCAACACATCGGCCGTGAGGCTGGAGGTCTTCAAATCCGATGACTTCACCTTCTCGTTAGTTTTTGACAGGTCAGCCCTGATTAAAGTGACATCGATGGCGACCGTGTCAAGTTTACGAGCCAGGGCCTCATACTGCTGGCCGATGGTCTCCTTCATACCGGTAATGGCGCCCATAATGTCCTGCAGGGACAAGTCGACAGGGGCAGATGGGCCTTCTCTAGCATCCTCCAGGGTATTGCTGGAGGGCCCTGGGGATCCCTTGGCTTGAGTGTAGCGGTCCATAACATTTGTCTGGAACTGTCCCCCGTGAAGAGACGTCTTGGTCTTCCGCTTCTCGGGTTCACCCCTGCCCGTCATGGTGGAAGATGCACCCCGGAGGGGCCCGCAGGACCGAGTGGAAATGGCCGCCGGCCGGCCGGGCACCAACCGGCCGAGAAGCTGGGCTGTGGGGTCCGGAGAAAGTCACGACTTGACTCAGTACGCCGTAGGGAGAAAGCAGCGATGACACCAGACGAAGGCTGGACTGGTCCCCGGCAGAGCGGAACAGACCCTCAATCAAACCGTGCCAGAAACCAAAAGCGAAACTGAAAGTGGGGATACGGCCACTGGTGAGGTCCCAATGCCGTTGTTATTCAACTACGTCCCGGATCCACAGATCACCAAGTCCCCGGCACGGCCCCGAGATGGGCCTCGAAAGTTCAAAGTGCTGTAATTTCGGTCCCCCAAGTCCGATTCAAATTCTGGAAGGAGTTATGGACTCAGTCTAGGTTCACCCTCAAAAGCCCGTCTAAGAAATCAGGATATCATCAGGATAAATTGCGAGGAGCGGCGAGGGTCCGGGGAGCCCTGTGCTCACGCGACCATCTTGGATGCGCGCTAAGCTCCTCCTCCCTCTCTCTGTTTCTTAATTTCTTTTGAGCCTGTCTAAACTGTCTGTGAAATAGCCATGAGACATTTAATTGGCTATTCAGTAATACTGTTTTAAACATTATTAGCATTAATAAAATGAATAAATGTATTTTGCTATGTTACTACCCATCCTGTCTGAGGGAATTATGAGAGGATGAGTAGTCTAGATTGCTGCTTCCTTATTTGATCTTTAAGGGGAACTAGCTATGGGTAGTTTTTGTTCTAAAATTCTCAGGTGACAACACCACTATTGTTTGTTATTCTCATGCTACATACAGTTTTGCAAGGGCATTGCTAGTTTTTATTAGCTAGTCTGTGTAAAAAAAACTTACAGTCCTTACTAGAACTGATGTTGCATAGTTTGGATTGTGAAAAAGTAGAATGCAGGGAAGATGCCCATGTGATCCATAGCAAACATTCTTGAGGAAAATATTGTTTTATAGGAGTCTGTTAGTCACAAGATATTCCGCTGGAGAACATGTACCCATTATGTTGAAGTTTTTAGTTCTTTATGTAATAGGAATCCTTGTCAAATTAGCAGTGTTAGATTATCTTGTTGTTCCTATAACATGAGAGCACGGTCCTAAGTATACAATGTAGGTGCTTTTATTAAGAGAAATCATTTTAGAAGTGTCTACAGTCCTGTACAAGTAATGCAAAGTCTATGAGTAAAAGTGTATAACATTTCCTTTTTCTTGAGGGTTTTTAGATGATCAAGATAGGAATATACAGATGTAAGGATTTGGAGTATGTCTGTATTGTTTTTCTCTTTTCCTCAAAATTTGGTAAATGAACACAGACTTCTTTGACTGCTTGGGATTGGGTGACGTATTATTCTTGCCAGTTCACCAAAGAGTTCCTTTTATACTTGCCAATAGGTCCAGGCTGTTGTTTTATTTACTCTCACATAGATGAAAGTGGTTCCAGGGTGCCTTGTTAATATATGGGGCGTCCCTAGACTAGGAAGAATTCTGAGACTATCCTCTCTGTTGATAGATTATTTCTGTGCCTTGTCTAAAGACCTTTTTGTTCTGTCCACCAATAGATATTTGCTGCTTTACAACCATTGCCAGAGGGGCGCGGACATCAGATCCAGCTTGAGGAGTCAGCACCAGTCCAGCTTGAAGTCAAAGTGAAGGTAACCAGCACAGGCATTGTTGGCAACCAGGAACTCAGTGAAGGTAGAAGGCCGGAAGCACTGGGATGAGTGTACCCCTGCCACTATCTTGGGCGAAAGACGGGGTCACAAATCAGAAAGGAGAAATCGTGGTTCAAGCTTTTGATGCCCAGCCGAGAGTCACAGACCGACCAGGAAGGCGAGAAAGTTTTTGCTTGAGGTAACCCCCTTTGAAACAAGGGTTGCTTCAGAGATCCTAGCATCAGGCCTCTGAATCCTGGTCCTAAAGTGGCTGTTAGGGAAGGACTTGAGTTCAGGGTACAGGTGCTGTGTCTCTGGTGCCTGTTAGATTGAAATGAAGAAAACTGGTGCACTGCCTGAGACACTGGACAGGATCGCTGAGCGCATTTGCCCTGGTGGGTGATTGCCCTATCCTGAAAGAAGAAACTTTTCCCTTGCAACTAGGCCATGATTTCTGAGTTGCGAGTTGTGTAGCTCCACCGTGGGAACAACAAGAGCCTGCCTGTGAGGCTCAAACAGACACAGGGAGAAGACTCCCCTCTGGTTGGTTGTACAGCGGCTTTAATTTCCCAAGGACTTTTTTCTTTTTTGTTGAAAATGTACCCCATTGATCGTCCCATTTTTGAGGAGGAGCAACCCTTTGCAGCTCTTCGTCCTAATTCTCATGGTCCTGTGTAGTCCTCCTGGTCCTCTGGATCCAGGATTATTTTTGTAATAATATGTCCGACTGCTTTAATGTTTGTATTGAGTATAATGATAGATACTCTAGCCCTCATAAAGGAAACACTGGAAAAGTCTAGCGAAATTTTTTTTATTAGATATGTACTATTGGACATTTTTTGAAATTGATGGTAACTGAAATGCATAGGAGCCTTGAAAATGTTTTTACTGGATGGTTCTAGGATTTGCTTAGGACTAGAAAGCTAAAAGGGTCGTCTGTCGTAAATTGGCTGCGATTAAATTAGCGTTAGCGGAATACATCTGGTATTTAGAGGCTATCCTGTACATTTTATGGAATCCATTTTGTATTTCTGGCAGCCATTTTGTTTACCCTTGTGCTCTGTTTAAAGGACTGGCTATACTTAGACTCTGCTACCCTGCACATGCGCAGGAATATCTAACTGTCCATACATCTGTTTTTAGTCTGTAACTATCAGGTTGTTTCTACCAGAGTCAGCAACTGCTAGCTCCTCCTTTACTGTTGACTGTGCATTTCTGTATGACCATCTATGTATGTAACTCTTCTCATGTATGCTTGTACCGC
The DNA here is from genome assembly GCF_964204655.1 of Triturus cristatus. NCBI lineage: Eukaryota > Metazoa > Chordata > Amphibia > Caudata > Salamandridae > Triturus > Triturus cristatus. The sequence continues at coordinate 1,095,681,469 of NC_140592.1, read as the reverse complement.
CCTCTTTCTGAGCCCCTGTGTGGGTATAAAAGACCCATGGTTCTTCTACTCTGTGTGCTACCTTCATTCAGCACCACAGGGTGCTGGGTGAATGTGGTTCCACTTCATGAAGGTTTATTAAACTTTGTATTTTCTATTCCAGTTTCTGTGCCAACTTCTTCCCAATAGTCTGAGGACTCTGTGCAGAGAAGGGCGAACCCCTTGCACTGGTAGGCCTAGCTGAGGTCTCTTTCAACAATAGGCCCTGGGCACCTGATTGGCAGGGGTCCAGGGCACACTCAGTCAAAGTACATTCAGCAATTCAGCAAAAAGTGGGGGCATACCATGCAAGAAAGATGGCACTTTCTCACAATTGTGTCGTGCTCGATCACACTTTCTAACTCCATTTACCCCTTTGGGAATGCCTTGTTCTGTTCATCCTCACTTACCCCTTTCACTATCAAGTGTTTTAAAGGAGTACCTAACATATGGATGAGTTAGAGGAAATACACAAATCCAACTACATATTCCAAAGTGTTGGATCCATGAAAGGCAAGTGAGGATCAATCTTAACACCACAAACTGTACAGCTTTTGCAACAGTACAGTTTCATATGGGGGGGGCGGTAGGGAACCAAGAACAAGCTGAGAAACCTAGATGATGCTTGAGAGGGTTTGAGACCACGAGTTGTGCCAGTTGTTACATGCTATGTCAAATAAAGCCAGAAGAGGGTATGCCACCCTATCGTCTGAGTACATAAATTCACTCACATACATGCTTTAATGATTGCTGATAAATGCAAATCCACTTATGTGCCTTAAAGTGTACAGATACAGTTTATACATCAATTGCAATTTTGTACCTCCTTGAAGCCTACTAAAGCTTTAGCATTATTGAACACGGGCTCACGTTTTAGATGAGTTTACATTTTGTTATCATGTGTTGTACACTGCATATTTTAGCTAAACATTTTAGTAAGTGTAGTCTCGTTCAGAAGATGGCACACAGAAGAGATGATTTCGGAAAGCAGAAGTCTTCTCTTGCTGGTGATGCATATTCTTTTCCTTCAAGATCTCCTTGAAGGCTTTTTCCTATGAGAAGAGCCTGGCCCCTGCTCATTAGTGCCAAATTGTATCTTTCGGTTTCATCAGCACTGGTCCAAGCTAATCCGCGATAGCTGGAGACATATTCTAAATTCAATCTCACCCTGCCTCATCTCAGACCCTCACATCACCAATAATAGGATTTCAGAATGGCTAAGTCCCCAGATCAAACTGTTCCTAAGAAGATTATGGCTCAAAAACCTAAAGAAAAATGTGCCCCATGGCACTTCCCTCACCTCAGAACACTAAAAAAGAATTGTAAAATTTCAAAGAAAATATGGAAGAAGGATTACAATGATAATTAAAAAAATATTATATTGAGAGAAAGTGAGGATATATCACATTGAAATCCATCAAGCTCAGGCCTCCTTTTTTGAAACCAAAAGTAACAATGCAGCAAATTCCCCATGAGAGGTGTTCAGAATGACAAAGTCCCTGTTGCAGTCCAACAAGGATATTCCTTGACTAATTATTTTAATACTAAAATTCTGAACATCTACCAATCATTTCAAAAGACCACCGATGATAATACCTCTGTTTTATCGAAAACTAAAAAGAGCAGATGCTCGCCCGTTCTCTCTTGTTCCCCCCCCCCCCTCTTACTAGAAAAGTTTATTACCCTGTCTTGGAAAATCAGGTCTGAGTCCCCTCTCGATCCAGCACCTTTGAGAACTCTCCCTCTTGAGCCAGCAATCCTTTTTGCCATCCTACTAGAATTGGCCAATCTGTCCTTGGAAAAAGGTATAGTATCTCTTTCATGGAAGCATGCAATGGTCAGAGCGGACCTAAAGAAACTGAATCTTGACCTGTCTTGTTTAGGTTTACTTTTGTTTTTATTGACAATATGCAGCAGAGAAACAACATACACTTATGATAGCTATTTCAGGACCCACTTCTACCCACCACCCCAAAGAGAACATGAGTTCAGCCAATATTGTCCGCTGTGTGGGTACAGTCCAGCATACTCCCTCTAAGCCCTGTGAGGCTCCTTTTAGGGTAAGCATATGCTATAGTGTAGTTAGATAACTGAAATACACATCGACGTCAAAAAAATATGTAGCCCCTTCCCACCCCCCTCCCTTCCCTGAACTGGTGTGCTTAGGGCCCCTCTCAGCCTTAATATGGTATGAAAGGCAACGTCAAGAGCTCAACTCAGGATTCCATGGTCCCCTCATCTTGAGCCGTGAGCCGAAGGAGGCGCAGGTACTTTAGGCATGTGATTTTGTTGAATTTAATAGCCAGAAGAGACACTATCAGTTGCCAAACGTCTCTGAAGCTCTCCGCGGAGTTAGTAAGAGAAGCCTGTATCCGCTCCATCCCCAATATGTGCCATAGCCTATGCAGCCACCCCGTGTATGTCGGTATTGTCCGTGTCCCCCAGTGCGATAAGATGTTTTGAAGTGCTGCCCCCAGGGCTAGTCCCATCTGTCTCCCCCTTTGGGACTTTAGGGGATAAGAGAGTGAATTGGGTAGTCCCAGCACAACATAGGCCGGGAATCTCAGGATTTGTGTCTCAAATTGTCGATCCACCTCATCTAATATCTTGGACCAGTATACTGTCAGTTCCCTACACTCTCCTAGCAAATGCACTAACGTGCCGTCTTCCCCACAGCCCCTCCAACAAGTCTGACTACGATCCAGGTTCCCCTTATTAAGTCGCACCGGTGTCAAGTACCAGTACGTGGCAATCTTAACCGCTGTTTCCCTACTGGCGGTGTTACGCGCTGTATGATGCACTCGGTAATATATATCCCTCCACTCCTTCTCTGCGAGTTCCTGTCCCAGCTCCCTAACCCAGCGTTTCTGGCTGGCAGTGGGCTGCATCAGACTTGGCAGCCGCAGCATATCAGATAATTCAGAGATAATTTTCTTATCGGTGGTCTTCGTCAACAACCATTTCTCAAATTTTGTCAATTTCCTATGGACATTCGGCCATATCTCTGAGTGAAGGAGCCAGTGGCGAATCTGAACGTAGTAAAACCGTTCCGTTTCAGGAAGGGCATATTCTTGTCAGAGCTGGGGGAACAAAAGGATACCCTCTACGTCAAATAAGTGCCCCGGCGCTTTGCATTCCGACATCCGCCACTCCAAGAACGCCCTCTCGTCAAACCCCGGTGTAAACTCCCGATTGTCATATAAAGGCGTCATGGGGGAAGGAAAGGATGTCAAGTCCTTTCTAGTGGCTACCCCATCCAAGACCCATAGTGTTGTGCCTGTTACGGGGGAGCCCGGAAGATTTGGTGGTCTATACGTTCTCTTCAGGAATTGGGACCTTCCACAAGGAGTTTCGCTAGCGCCCTGTCTTGGAATAACCATCTCTTTTCTGATTCCGGCCTATTCCACTCCAAGTACCTCAGCTGCGCTGCCCTGAAATATTCCATCACGTTCGGGATCCCCAGACTGCCCTCATCTAGCTGCCAGTAGCTCAATTCCCTCCGTATGTGGGGTCGTGCTCCTGCCCAAATGAACTGCTGTATTGCCTGCTGCAGCTTGTGAATTGTCTTCGGTGGGGGCCATATCGGAATCGTCTGGAAGATATATAGCGTTTTAGGGAGGATGGAAATTTTAAGCGCTGCTACCCTCCCTAGCAGTGACAGCTGGTGGTGCTTTCAATTATGTAGCTCCCTGTTGACTTGGTCGATCAATTTAGAGTAGTTCAATGTGAGCGTCCGCGATATGGACGGGGCCAGTTCAATCCCCAGATATGGGATGGACTTCCTGATCTGTACCCCTGCATAGGAGTCTCTGCCCATTCTCATACCCTCCCCTCACTGGCGCAGTCGGAGAATCATGTACTTCCCGACATTTACACCGAACCCAGACACCTGGCCGAAAGATTCCAGCTCCTGCAGAAACGCCAAAACCGAGCGGTCCGGATCCTCCAGCACACCAGTTCCACACCAGTTCCTGACACCCCCACCCTAATCCCAACCTAGAATCCCCGAACCCCCAAAGTTGTCCAGTGCCCGCTAGGCGTACGCGTGTGCCCCTGGAAAAGAAAAGTGTAAGGAGCATGTTGTGGCCCATAGGTCCCCGTCTCTCTGCTCCTGGTTCGTGATCGGGAATTTTGCCCCGGCTTCCCATAAGATGCGTTCCTTGAGCATAGTCCGGTAGGAATGCCAAGATGTCAGGTGGGGGTTCAGGAGCCCTTCTTCTCAGCCCCACTCTATGCGCCCTGTCTATACCCATCTCAAAGTCCAATGGGGCCCCTAGTATGTCCCTGAACAGCCCTTGCAAATACTGATCCATGTCCGAGCCCACTGCGTTCGATGGAATTCCTTTCACATGGATGTTATTCCGCCTAGAGCAGTTTTCTAAGTCCTCTGTATGTGCTTGTAGATTGATCTGCTGGGCCCTCAGATGGATCACCTCCTGCTGTAGCTGTTCCACTTCTTCCCCTCAAGCTTGCTCTTGGTCCTCCAAGCTCACCACTCTTTCTCCGATCGCATCTACGTCGCAACAAATCTCTTTTACCTCCCCTGCAACTTCACTTTTTAGCATCTGGACGTCCGCTCTCAATGTGTTGAACAGTGTCTCTAGGAAGGTCCATGTCGCCAGAGCCTCTGCTCCCTCTGGCTCGAGGGTCGAATGCACGGGCCGGGACCATCTGCCCTCATCGCCGCCGGACTGTGGACCTTTAGTCAACATATCTTTTATGGTCCGGTCCTTCTTCCCTCTTACCGAGGACATGCCTGTATCGCTGGATGTCGCCCTGTAGCCGCTGTGCTGAGTTCCCCGAACTGTCAGTGGGCGGAAGTATTAAGTTCCAAAATGGGCCTCTCACCTCAGCTGTGCTCCTCCCAGCTCTGTCGCTGCCAACCACCATCGCACACCCCTGGTGGCTACTCACTAGCACTTCCCGCAGAGCTCCCCATGGTCTCTCCTGCACTCTCAGCGGGGGTAGGCTGCAATGGGCCCAAAGACCCAACCAATCGCCGCCACTCTGTCGAAGGCACGAGGCGCAGCTCCCCCTCCGCAGGCCTAGCTGCACACCACTGACTCTGTGCCAGGGGCGGCGGCGGCCAGACCCCTACTGCTGCACCGGCCACCAACTTTCAGTGCTCTCCCTTGACCCCCTTCCCCCGTCTGGGTTGTGCAGCCTCTCTCCCCCATACAACGAAGCCAGGCTCGGGGGGTGGTCGTCACGTCCCCTCCGGCCGCGGGGGACTTGCTGTGCGCTGGGAACCCTCATTCCCTTCACAGGGCTAACGTCGCTCACCTTACCGGCCGTCAACTGTGTGGCCACTGCTTGCCGCCTGCTCCTCCTTTGCCACCGATGCACCTCACCTTCAGCTCCAAGTGACACTGGCGGGCTCCCCTCCTTGCGCTGCTTCTATTAAGGCGCCCCCAGCTGTGCCTCGATCTCTTCCAGCACCCCCTGTCTCCTAGCCACTCGAAAGCGACTCCTACTATTCGTGGGCTCTGGCTCCGCCGCTCACTCCCTCCACTCCGCCAAACAGACTCCTTACGGCATTCCACGTATAGGCAATGCACAAAGGGGCCTCTACGTCGTCCCCTGCCGCTTGCCCTCCAGCCCTTCAATCTGCCTGCTCACGAGGCCTGCAGCCCCAGCCCTCCTCCTCACTGCTGCCGTTGGCTGCCCCTGCTTATCGCGGCACTCTGTTGGTGGGCCTAGAAGTTATGCCGCTCCGCACCCCAATCCACTGCATGGTCCAATGCATCCAGGCCCACCATGAAGCAGCCGGCCGATTACTCGTACCTGGCCTTCTGCGTCTCTAGGAGCAGCATCTCACCCACCACGCTCCCCCCAGGGCCTCCGTCTCCCCCTCTGGTGTGCGTCTACATGGACAGCGACTTCTCCAGCTCTGCCGCCGACTGCGGCCCCCGCAGGGGGCCACTACAGTGGTTGGCGCCCTAGTGCCACCGGGGCACCGGTCACCCCTTCCCACCCCCTCCCAAGGGGAGGGGGCGGGGACGCCGACCGGTGTCCCCCCTCTCCTCGTGTTGGCCGGATGGGACGCAGAAGCGCGTCACTTCCTGGCCCCTGTGGGGAAGGGGAGGCTATTTAGCCTTCCCCCACCCTCCTGGCGACCTCTTTGTCGCCCTCCATGCCGCATCGTCGCCACAGGTCGTCGCGAAGTCGTCGTGCTTCTTTGACGGTGAGTCTTGCTGCACCCACTCCGCCCCGGCCCTGTCCCTGGGCAGTACCAGGTCGACGGGGCCCTGTGGCTCGGATTTGCCACGGGCGGAGGGGGCGCAAGGTCGATGCACGGGTGGCGATTTTAGGGGGCGGTTGAGGCGGTCCGTTTGCAGCGCTGCCGATTTGCGGCGCTGGTTAGTACCGCGGGGGAAGGAGCCCGATTGGTGGAGCACTTGTCTAGCGCGCGGGAGGTAGCGGGGTCGATGCCCGCACTCTCCACCTTGAAATTTGCCAAAAATTTCAGACCCACGTAATCTCCTTGATGAGGATGTGGGTCGTGGGTTGCGCTGCCGCCTCTGGTGCGGGACAGCAGGTTTCGAGCCTCTAGGCCGCTTTCTCATCTTGTGATCCTGGGCAAATCACTTAATCTCCCCGTGCCTCGAGCTGGGTCCGGGTGTAGCCTCGATGCAGGTGAAGTAGTGCGAGGGGTAGAGCATTTGCATAAGCACGCGAGAGGTAACGGGATCGAGGCCCGCACTCTCCATCCCAAAATTTGCAAAAATTTAAAATCACTTACTCTCCTTGATGAGGAGTTGGTCCGTCGGCTGCGCTGCCGCCTCTGGTGCGCGAAAGCTCGTTCGAGCCGCGAGGTTGTGTCCCCTTCCTGTGATCCGGGGCAAATCATTTAATCCCCCCCCCCGTGCTTTGAGTGGGGCCCGGGTGTGTTTTCAACGCGGGGAAAGTAGTGCGAATGTCAGAGTATTGGGGATCGATGCCCGCACTCTCCATTAAAAGAAAATGGGCATAAATTTCGGCCGCCTCTGGTGCGGTAAAGCAGGTTGCGTGCCTCGTGGTTGCGTCCCTTCCTGTGAACCTGGGCAAATCAGTTAATCCCCCCCATGCCTGGAGTTGGGTCCGGGTGGGGCTTCGACGCAGGGGAAGTAGCTCCGAATGGTAGAGCTCCTGCTTAGCACGCGAGAGGTAGCGGGATTGAGGCCCGCACTCTCTATTAAAATTAGCATTAAATTTAAAAAACACGTAATCGCCTTGACGAGGATGTGGTCCGTCGGCTGCGCTGCCGCCAAAGGTGCGGGAAAGCAGGTTGCGAGCCCCGTGGGCGCGTCCAAATCCTGTGATCGTGGGCAAATCACTATCTCCCCGTGCCTGAATGTGTAATATAAATACGGTGCTATTTAAGGCGCTCCAATACCCTCGGGCGAACTCGCGCTATATATAATATGCAACAAAATCAATTAAGATTAGTTTTGGGCCCCTGCGCCTCCGGGTGCAGGTCTGGTTCTCGGCAGCCGAGTAGCGGGATCGATGCCCGCATGTCAAACACGCTGCTTAGAAATGTTGGTGTTCTTCCTTAAAAGTTAACTCAACCCATTAAAAGTGCCACAGCCTTTCAAAGAAGTGCAGCTTCCTTCCAATTAAAAAGTTCACTGGCTTGGAAGTGCAGTTATACTCACACTAAAAGTACTGCAGCCTTTCAAAGAAGAAGGCAAATAATGCTGCCATACAAATATACCAGCCCTGCTGAAAGTGCCGCGGCTCTCCCATCAAAAAACATGGCAGCCTTTAAAAGAAGTGCAAACAAGCATCCTTTAAATGTATATCGGCCATTCTGAGAAGTGCTTGCACTTTACCTCTTCAAGTGCTGCAACCTTTGAAAGAAGTGCAAATACGCTCCCATTAAAAGTGTAATAATACTCCTGCTGAAAGTGCTGGCACGCTCCCATTAAAACAGCTCTAGAAATGGTAGTACTTTTGCATCATCAAACACAACAGTTGCAAAGCTATAGCGAGAGACGTTTGGTAAGACAGCCAGCTGTAGGACCGGGCCCTGCTTGCACCTGCCCTGCGAGGCACCCCTGGAGCTCGTGCGCCCACCAGCTCACAGGCCGGTGTAGGGGGTGCTGAGTGCTGGGGACTCAGCCTGGTGAAAGCAGCCAGACAGGCCCCCCCTACTCCACCCCCTTATCAGAGGATCTGGAACGCGTCTTCCTCTGAAGATGCAGCGAGGGCGCAATCTTCCCCGGCATCTGAGCGATGAGCCGATAAGGAACCGCAGCTCCGCTCTACAGTCACATTTTCCCCAAAAAGGCTGGCAGCCTTTCAGCTGCGCGGGCCATTTCATCAGATCTTTGCCGCCGACCGCGGCCCCCGCAGGGGGCCACTACAGCGGTTAGTGAGGTCGCGTCCACATCCAGTGATGCGGAGCAAATGACTTAAGCCCCCCGCACCTGAATGTGCAATGTGAATACGGCGAGAGGCAAAGCGCTCCAATACTTTCGGGTCGAGTGCAGGAAACCACGATTTTAGTCTCGAGGTCGCGCCCACATCCTGGGATGCGGAGCAAATGATTTAAGCTCCCAGTACCTCAATGTGTAATGTAAATAAGGTGCCATGCAAAGCGCTCCAACACTTTTGGGTCGAGTCCGCGCTATCGATACTCCAATGAGTCATGTGGCGTCACGATAATGTCTGCCACCACGCGGATTTAGCGACGGGCATTTATGTGCACAGACAGGTCTCCACTCCTCCGGCCGACAAGAGGAGAAATGCCGTCCATGGAGCAGAAACGCGGACATCACAGCGCTCCTTGGAACTCCGTGTGTTGCCCTTGTGCACCTTACATTTCACCGCGCGTTACACTGTGCGCCCGTAATCCTTTCCTCTAATCGAGAGAATTCGAACTATACCGGCAGTTTGCATCACGGGTCCCGCGGCCCCAACCTTTTTGCTGAATAGGGGCATGGCTAGGCTGTTATTGTTGTTGTTGTCTTAACATCCAAACCCCCATTGCTTAAGGCCTCGCGCTCCCATGTGCATTAGTCCTTGGGCAGGGCGGACCAGAGTGGGGATAGTCCTAACTTAGAACGGTCATTGGGCTATGTTAGTAACCGTTAAACATGGAACGCTGCCTACAGTCTAAAAGAGGTGTGCTATAAGTCCGCAACTCTGCCCCTCCAACATGCTTATGGGGGCCTTGATCTGAGCACGGTGTTGAGATGGGATTGACACGCAAAGGAGCAATTTACAGCCGTGGGGCTACTGCTAGCCGGGCCTATCAGTAACGGTCACCATTGTCCAACTAGTCAGAGCTACGAATTGTCTGGCCCAGAGACTACCGTACACGGGTATGTTCGTGCAATTACTGATATCAATAGGCCTGCTGCATCTGCGTGGTTTGGTTTTGCTCGCAAGAAAGTGCCAGTCTTTGGCCTTTAACTGTCACTCATAGTTGCTCAGATATGGGAGAAATCACACATAGCTAACTGAAATCTAGCCACCCAGGTGGGTTGCTAGTTCTTGGAGGGCAACGCAACCGAGATAGAATGGTAGTTTATTATCTAATGCAATTGGAAGCATTGATTAAGCCAAAAGATAGGTGTAGATATGGGTGTAGCTTAGTGCCCCAATCGCATTGAATACGGGGATGCATTGACATAGCGGCGAAAGAATACGTGGTCACCACATAGCGCCTCACTATGGCCAAAATCACGGCACAAAGTTAACGGTGGGATTTGACCAAGTGGTTGCGGGTGCGCCGCACGCGAGCGAATTGCAAAGTGCCGCTGGGGGCAGTCTGCCACAAGGTGGTGCGGCCTGTATATTGTAGAGATGACCCAACAGGCATGGATCATTGCATTGGGATTAAATTCACTGTTGCCAGCTGAACAAGCCATTCCTATAGTTGGAAAGCTTGGAACAGGCGCAAGTATCATGCCTGCACGAGTATCTAGGTTGGTTGTGGTATTACTATGATGGACAGCACGGCAGGAGCAAGGTGTGGGCGATAGGAAGTGGCCGCCTGCCATGAGCCTGGCATGCAGTCGCACAATTGTCAGGCTTCCGCAGAACTGCCTTGCGGCAGAAAGCGCACACGTATGCCAATTTCTAGTTTTGCGCAATTTGGTTCTCTAGGTACATTTTGCTGTGAATAGCTCTAGGTCGGTGGTGTGGGTCACTCTGCCTACAGCTGGCATTGCGGTACGCCTGCCTTGGGGGTAACCGGACAGGGTATTTGTCCCTTCACTTTGAGAAGCGACCCATTCAATGCTTTTCTTCATAGAACTATTCTCACAGTTGTTATTTCGGTGTTTTGGAGGGTACCTCTGTCTCCAACCCACCTATAGTTCATTATTAAGCCGATTACTTGCTGTCCACCGGTCCGTGTTCCAGACCGCCTCATGGCGCTCAAGTTAAATCTTGGACCAATACAATTATTCAATACAACTTCTGTCTGGGCAATCAACCCAATCGGGTTGCAAGTGATCACTCAGTTGGTCATTGTTTCCCAGGACCCCCGCCCCAGCATCCGTGCAGGTCAGTGGGAACAAGAGGGGCCTCCAGAGAGGTACACCTCCTCAGTGGTGGGGGGGGGGATTTTCGGGGTTTTGCCGTGCAGACGGTCCATGCGCGGGCTTAGAGGGCCGCCATTTCCTCACTTGATAGTTCAAGCAAAAACTTTACGAACACTAGATTACCTGGGAATCCAATTATCACTGCATGCGAAGAGGGGTCCCGCGGTGAGGAGCAGTGGGAACTGCGTGAATAACTTCTGTCTTGGATGCGGCCTGGAATTTTAGAAGGCACCACAGTGCACAGGGCAGGCTGTAAACACAGCGCTCTGTGGGGTGTCAGGCAGAGAACATTAGCATGGGACTACCCACATGCCACGTTACTTAGTACAACGTTGGCCACATGGCGACGCGGTGCCCGCTGCACATGCCAGGGGTGAGCTTGCTATTCACTGAAGGGAGACACCTAAGGCTTATTCAACACAGAAAGGTGACAGTCGCTCCATTCAAGAATGGAAGCAATTTTGATATGCTACGAGGCGAAGCCAGAACTGCGGCTTCGGTCATCTTCTACAACTTACAAGCCTTGTTAAGCCACCGGCACTGGGGTGTTGTAGGGGTAGTGTGATCTTGAAATATACATTTGGAGGCCATGTGGAAGCCGCAAAACACCAGCCGGCAGCACACTGAGCTGGGCACTAAAACCAAGGGTTAGGCCTTCAGGAGGATCAGCTGCCGGCACCATATAGAAACAGGTCCAGATGTACACTGGGGGGGCATTCCCCTGCAACCAAAGGCAGGTTTCGGGTTGCTTCAATGAAGACCTATCCACCCGCGCTTTAGCCAGGGCGGCATGCGGGTGGTATAGCTGTTATATAACAAGTATGCGGTCGTTCAAAAAGTTTGGTAAACACCACGTAGAGCCTCATGGAGTCAGGGCTTTATTGACCATGCAGCATTCGCAACATTCAGGATAGGGCCGGTATTTGCACCAAAGTTTCCTGCTGGTTCCCACAGACTTATCTGCCACCAGGGTTATCCTCTATGGGTCAGAACCTGAGACTGAGGGGGCATCTCCTGCTTTGGCGTCCCAAATAAGTCGATAGCTACGCTGGGGTGGAGGTACCATGTAGGTCCTGTCCACTACTGGGTTTCCCCCAGGCGATGGGATCAATCTAGGTGGGACCACGAAGTCCACGGTACTTGGGAAGCTTCCAGCGGTAGGGCATTTAGCAACAGATAAAGTACCAGGGAGTGGGTAACAGACATCGGCTCTCCAGCAGCACCGTGCCCTGGGAGCACGTGCGATACCCTAACACAGAGGCCTACCCATATGGGGGCCGAGTAGCAAAAACCAAGTAAATAGGTTTCATAGGCGGGCCTCTGGCCTTGGCCTTACAGCTGTGTGAAATCACCATCATTCGAAGGTAGGCCCAGGTGAGAATGGGGCATTTCTTAATGTCCGGAGGACCATTGCGGTTGGTGGTATCTCCCAGCAGAGTCACTGGTCGCGTACTGCAGCTGCAGGAAACTGGGAACCTGGGTTACGGACACTTTTACCTCGCTTAGGGGATGTGGTCAGCCAACATATGGTGCTGCCGTCCCAACAACTGGGGTGTCAGTGGGTCAAACACAAGGGGACATTATGTCAATAGAACATTTGGCACGCCCAGCGTGTCACTAAAACTCTACTTCAACGGAGCAGGAATATGGCACCGCAGGGGATGCTCTGGGTTGGCGGAGGGGCACCCCCCTGTCACCCTCCTACCGGGGAGCATGATAGGAGGGGCGAAGTAGGACTTAGTCAATCCTTAATCCTTGAACCATACAAGACAGTGTGCACTGCTTAAACCAGACAGATTCCCGAAGCTGGTATGCCTAGGGGGTTCATCATTGAGGGATCTGTAGGGGCATAATTCCCATAAGGATTAAGGGATGTTGGGCAGGGGCAAGAGCGCCCCTTGCCCATGGTCACGCGCTGTCAGCTAGGAGCAGTCCTGTGCATCAGGTTTAGCAAATAAAGGGGACTGTCCAAAGGTTAAGTAAAACCCTTCTTGCCATAATAGCCAAAGCAGGCAGGCGGGTGGGGGAGTGGTCACCTAGCAATTGGGCTGCTGTCCCAGAGATGGGCACGCAGGTTCCGGCACACTCGGTGCGGAGGACGGCAGCTAGGTGAGACCATCAAAGTGATGGGGCCCTTCGAGCCTGGGTGCCGGCATCCTCCCGCCCAGATTAGTGAAGAGGTGCAACTTTCCCGCAGGGGGGGTGAATAGTTCTTGGCACATCTTCACAGGCCCAACGGGTCCTTTGTTTCAGCAGACACTATCTGACCCAGGATAGCGTCTAGGGCTTTGGGACATAGATGGGGCCACCTATAACACCAGGAGTTATAGCTCACTGGTAAGTCTAGTGCCTGTGGTTGTAAAGGATCTCACAGGACTAGGGTTTGAGTCTCGCAAGCGCTGTCAAAGTGTCATAAGGTGGCAAAATGTCAAACTCTTCTTTCAGCAGGGATGGTTCTCTTTCAGCTAGTTACAGGAAGCCCTAGACAGGAGAGGTTGCAGGTAAGACTATAGTGGGTTGGTGGGGGGCCCTGGCTGCGACGGTGAGCCGCCTCCAGGGCTGTGGCGGAGTTACAGGGCGATCTGGAAGCAGACCGGTACAAAGGGTACCTCTGCGCGGCACCATAGGGGGTGCCTGAGCCAAAACCGAGGAGCCTCATGGGAGGGTCCCGGAAGCCGTGCCGGCGCCCCACTAGTCCTGCGGGCGGTTGTGGGCCTGAACAACCGGGGGGTTTGCTATGCGACGCTCCGCCCCGAGAGGGGGGGCGTGAGTAGAAGTTACCAACGGCACGTGATCGTAGAAAGAATCACCTGGATGGCAGAAAAGCGGGGTTCAGCACTGGTGGAGGGTCTGCGTCGGTGACCTCCGTCCACCGACAGCTCGTCTCGGGGCGCAGGGCTCCCGATCCTCCTCTTGCTTCTCCACATGGCCCCCGCCAGCCGATAACTCTGGCTGAAGCACTGCTGGGTGAGCACCGCGCTAGGTAACGCTCTGCAGTCACCGCTTCGTCCCCGGTCGCCTCGCAGCAGGCCCCGGCCCCCAGCGGTCCTCTCAGACCCAGCCACGTTCACTGGCCGCATGCCCTGGGCCACCACCACCACAGGTCCGCCTTCGCGCAGGCCCGGTCCGGCACCTTGGAGCGAACCTGGGCTGTCGCTGTGCACTGACCTCTCACGGCTTCTCAACGTCCGCTGGGGGCCTCCGGGCCCAAGCCACTGGGCCCTGCCGTGCTCCCCGTGGGATCCAACTCAACAAACAGTCCCCACAAGTCCATCTGATTCAGGCCGCCATCATCTCACTGCGGCCATCATCTCACTGCGGCCTCCCGGCGCCGTCCAGCTCTCACTCCCAGCTATAACAACCCTGAGCTCCAAATTACCGACCAGCTATGCTGCCAGTGCTTCGGAATATGGTTTCTTGCTCCTGCTGCGAGTCGATGCAGGAATAATGCTCTGATAGAGGCCGGATTAGGCATGCGGGAGTGGGGAGACGAAGGAAGCACGTCCTACCCGCTCGCCATCTTGGCCACACCCCCGACCCGTCTTATTTAGATCATTTTCACCCAATTTCCTTGCTCCCAGGTCTAAGTAAAGTGGTGGAAAAGTTTGTTAATAAAAGTCTAACTTTTCGGAAATCAATTTGCATCCTACACAAACTGGCCTCTGACCTAATCATATCACTGAGACCGCCTTATTGGCAGTGGTGGTAGGGGCAAAAAGGAGAATGGATCGGGGGGCAACAGTGGCCAATGTGCTCCTGAACCTCAGCGCGGCTTTTGCCATGGCTGAACACACTATACTTTTAGATAGAGTTGGTAGAACCAGAGTCACAGGAAAAGCCCTGGAATGCGTGGGCTCCTTTTTAAAGGAGTGGGCTTTTAATCAGTCAATCAGGGCTTTGTATAGAGCACTACTCACCCGTGACGGTCTCAGGGCGCTGGAGGGAGAGGGGGTTTTGAGCAGCTCCGACTCATCCTTAGACCTAGGTCCTGAATGCTTGCAGTGTGGGGGTTCGTCTGATGCTGAGGGGGAGTTTGTTCCAACTATTTGACGGAGATTGTTCATCAGACATTCTGCCTGTGGGGTACCACAGGGGTCCTCACTTAGACGCACGTTGTTTATTTATTCCTCCAACGTTTGGCAGACATTGTGGCGCCCTTTGGAATCTCTATGGTCTCCTATGCGGACGACATGGCTGGTGTTCTCTTTGCTTCAGACTCAGATTTTTCAATATCTAATCTGAGACCCTGTCTGAACAGGTAGCTAGCTGGATGAAGAAGTCTTGCCTGAAGCCCAATTGAGCAACAACAGAATTAATGATTCTTGGAAGCAACTCTACTATCCACCAAGACTTGGGTTGCCCATTGCTCTAGGTACTCCTCCAACCCCTAACACTCTTATAAAAAGCTTAGGGTTGTGGTTCGAAGATGTGTTGACTATGAAGTCAAGTCCACCAAAACGGCAGCCAGTTGCTTTGCAGTATTGCGTTCACTGTGCAAGGTTTTTCCTCTGCTCCCCTAGACCTCAAGACAAGTGGTAGTCCAAGCCCTGATTCTCACGCGTTTGTACTACAGCAACTCCTTGTATCTGGGGTCCCCTAAAGGAGTTTTACGGATATTGCAGATTGAGCAAAACGAGGCTGCACGCATATTGCTGGAACTTCCTATATCACAATCAGACAGGGACTAAGACCTCCACGTACTTTCCATAGACCATAGAGTGGAACTTAAATCAGTAGGTATTGTGCATTTTGCTCTACAAGGCCTGGGCTCATCTATCCTACACCAGTCTGTCACCCCCTAAACCAAAAATAAACCACTTCGGTCGCTGAATCTTCATCTGGCTACAGCCCCAGCTATTAAAAGAGCTAGAAGGGGTGGCAGTTCCTTTACCTTTAATGTAGCAAAACTTTGGAACTCTCTTCCCCCTGGCTATCCAATTGACAGACGATGAGTTATGCTGTTGGAAAGCAAACAAGACCTGGCTCTTCAAATAAGTCTGTTTTAATGGTGCTTTCCCCGTTCTGCTAGGATGCTTTCTCTTACCCAGTGTTCGGATGCCTTCGGGTCACCATGCGCTCTATAGGTTATAAAAACTGAAATCACGTATTCCTGCTTCATCTCACTTGTATTGAGAAAGAGTTTTTAAATGTAGCACCAACATGTATAGGGAAGCTGGGAAAATACTGGTTATAGGCTTAAAATCACTTTAACTTGATTGGAGAACATTTACATTTACCATTCATGTTATTTCTTCCGTGCTTATTTTTTGCTCACTCATTCTTCGATTGCCATTAAAGTGTGTCTGTCCTTACTGTACTGCTTGGTTTCATCAGTTTTGCCCAACTTGATCTCAGGCATTTTAGGTTTTGGTGGTTTGTCATAAGAAAAAGTTCATTATTTTTGATTTCCATATATACTTATAAAACTCAGACTTACAGTTATTAATATCTCACATTCTATAGATGGAAAGCATAGTTCTGCATTCAATCAAGTTTTCTTGTTTAGTGATCTTAACCATAATTTGATTGGACGTCAATATTGATTTCTCCCCTGAAACTGGGCTAACACCTTAAAATCACTGCTCTTCTGCTTTCTTCTCTTTCCCTATTTTTGCTTTCAAGAATGACATCTTGGTTCATACAGAAACAACCCCTTCATCTGAGAGGTATGTTCCAACAATGAAAGGAAAGTTGTTTAGGGTTTAGCTGGTCAAAGTTTTAACTCTGAATGTATGTGGGCACATCCTAAGCGAGAAAGGTGTGTCTGCTGACTAAATAAGTGAGGTACATCAGGGTGGTTTGACTTCTGAGACCATACCAGTTAAAAGGGATTTCTTGGAATTCTACATTTTGTTGGTCAGTTAACACTGATCCTCAAAACCACGATGAGCCTCGCTGTAAGCACGTGAGAGCTTTCTTGTGCTACTTCTGCGGTCCCCAGTATCAGAAAGGATTCCCAGAAACCATTATGCACCAGATTGCAAAAAACATAATGTCACATTTAACAGATACAGAGATGGCCGTGTACACTCTAATGTCCAGATGATGTGCATGGAAAGAGCACTCTAGTAACCCAGTCTTTAAATGCCATTTCCAAAACGATTATGTAACATTTATTGGCAGCTCAAGCAAAGCTGCCAGTGTAGATAGGAAGGTGCAGGGCTTTAAGTGGGATGAAAAAACTTGTGGGTCTCTCAGAGGGGCGTGACTAATGTAATTAAGGGCGTAGCTTAAAAACACATAAGCTAAAAATCTGTGCTTAGCATAGTGTGCCACCCGAATTGTATTAGGCTGTTTCTGTCATTGCATCAAGATATATGATACAAGAAGTAACATCATACCTACAAGTCATGACTATTGGCATTGTCAATGGTTGTTAGTTGCATAAGATAAATAAGCAGCAACTATGGCTTGTATATAATATAGAAAAAGCTTCAACTTAAAGCCCTGGTGACACCACGACAATGTTGCTGCTCCAGAGTTTCATAAAGAGAAGGGAAATCCAGAGAGAAAATGACTCTTTGAAGGATTCCTCTTCCCATGCAAGTATCACGTGGCATGACGTCATGCCGTAACTTCTCCACTAGTGAGAAGTGAGCAGTGTGAGCACGTGCCCATGGATGTGTCTGCTGTCACTGCAGGACCGCCTGTGGCAGGGAACAAAACAGAGCCAGTTAGAGACCCGTTTCGTGGCCCCCTTTAAAAACTGCAGGTACTCAGCACCGATGAGACCCGGCCCACTTAAAGCTCTCAGAAGGTGATTATGAGCACAGGTGGCCCACAAAAATTCTACTCCAGGCCGCATCGAAGGAAATAATAAAGAACGTAACAAATACACTTTGCCTGACCTCTGTTTATTCTGTCTCAAATCCCCTATATAGTGTCAAAACATATTCCAAGTATGAATTCACAAAACGGACCAGCGATTCGCCACCTGAGCCGTTGGGAGCATTTAAAGCTAAATTCACTTCAATTTCACGTTTTTCTCTATAATGCCCCAAGTTGAGGATAGGAGGACATGTGATTTTACTCCAAACTTCAGACAGCAGCTAGAGCAGGTCTACCTCTTTTCAAGGGAAGAATGTGAGGAAACCTTGAAGATTGGTGCAGTAGTAAACTAACTTCAATAACTTGTAGTTCTTGGTGGTCTACACCAGCTTCAAAAGGCGGCTATGCTTACTCGAACAGCCACGCTATATGTGTAGTGTACAACATTGGCATACAGATGTCAGTACATTTAAAAAGTGTGTAAATGTTCAATAATCCAAAGGCTTTGGCAGTACATTATGAAGATATAAAACAATTTCACAACACTAACCTGCTTCCCTCTGCCCCAGGGTCCTATGAACCGGGTGCTGCTACAGGAGTCCCTTGACCGTGGATGGTGGACCTGGAGCCAGAGAATGAAAGATCTCTAGGTACGTTTCAAGTGCATCAACACTACCGGTCTGGACCTGTGAATGCCACTTGTTGGAAAGGTGACCAGTGGCGAATATGTGGGGCTTTTACTGCAGCTGTCCTTAGATAGCCACTTGAAGCCTTGTGAGGACAGTCCTCTTGTGAGATCACATGCTCACCATGCGAGAACTCTCTTTTGCAAGTGATATGTGCACTGACACATGGTCTTCAGAAACATCTGCAGCAAGCTTCTGAAAGACTACAACTAATTACATTATGTCTTGCTATTCAAGCACCATTTTTCATTGAAGGGGATGATGCTGGGTGTTGAATGGGTTATTTGCATTCTAAAGTTTCTATGCCTGGAGAGTGGTGATTTTGATTTGAAAAGCCGTGGATTTTAAATTCCCCAAGGTTTAACATGGCCAGGACGATGGGTACCTTTAGTGAGAGGCACACTGCTACATGACACTTATGATTAATATATACTAACATAACGTGTATTTGTAAAGCGCACGTTCACCGCAACTGGGGTATCTTGGCGCTGAATAACAGAGGTTCATTGTTAGCCAACACAATCTCCCAAATACCTTAAATCAAAACCTAGATATTGACGCCACGAGGCATGACATATTTTGTGGAAGATAATTTCAATTTAGTGCTTGATCCTGACAAGGATAGGTCACAGCATTCAAACCTTTGTACCCCTGCAGCTACTGAAGAGCTTACACAGGAGATGGAAATGATGGGGTTGCAACATATATGGAAAGCAAGAAACATGGAAGAACAAGCGCTCTTACTCCACTCTCCAGAACTGATTTATGGCTATCCTCACAATCTTTACTGCTACGGGTTTCAGCTATGCAGTAGCTGCCCGACACACTTTCAGACCACACTTTGGTCATGCAATATCTCACTCTTCCAGCTATTCTACAGCTCTATGGACCTGGGAGATTTCCCTATAAGGCTTTCAGAGACCCTGTCTTAAAAGTAGAGAGAGCTCTGACCATCAAAGCCCCATAATATTCTATAGTATGGGAGGCATTTAACGTATTAATAAGGGATGTTAGTATTTCTAACCAAGCTGGGGTCTTGAAATCCAGTTGGGACCAACTGCAGACGCCTAGTTGTCGAACCTAGAAGATAAAACTCATCACAGACAGATTGAACCACACTGGCAGAACTTAGCTATACCTGACAGTACAGAGGCAGCTAATTGGGAATTCTCTAACCTCAGCAAGAGTGCACTAGCGGGTGGATAAGAGGAAGGGAAGCATCCCAAGAAAATGCTCTGCGGGGAAATAATGAGAGATATGCCAAACATAATATAGTGGGGACTGCAGTGGATGGGGCCCGAAGCAGGGCTACCACCACAGAAGATATGCTCAATGTATTCACATGCTCTTTTCAACAGCTGTACTCCATGCAGATGTCTATAGATGCTGTACAGTTTATGCAGTACTTCGATGAACTCATCATGGTGTGAGTGGACAGTGCAGAAAAGCAGACTGATTGCACCACTCACTATAGAGCATGGGTACTCACAAGGAATATGCTACTTACCAGTATGCATCTGTTCTTGGCATGTAGAGCTGCAGATCTACACACTATGCATAGATCGCCATCTGGTGTTGGGTCCGGATGTTTACACTTGTTTTTGTCCTGGAAAGTGTTTGGAAGTCACGAGGTATGTGACTCCTCCTTAGGATCATAGTGCGCATGGGCATCGGCTCCATCCTCAGATTGTTTTTCGCCAGCAGGGAAATTATGGAGCTTTGTAAGAAACAGGAAGATGCCCTTGTATACCGTATCTAAATAAGATAATACTGGAACAGATAAAGGAAGTGGGTGGGTGGGCGTGTGTAGATCTGCAGTACTACATGCCAAGAACAGATGCATACTGGTAAGTAGCATATTCCGTTTGAGGCATATGAGCTGCATATTACACACTATGCATAGATTGTATAGCAGTCCCACTCCTTAGCGACGGCCACCAGTATCTGTTGTAGTAGTCTGAAATAGGGTTTTGAGTACAGCTTGGCCCACACTGTCTTGTTTCGATTGCACATCTACACAATAGTGTTTCGTGAACGTATGTGGTGTAGACCATGTAGCTGCTTTGCAGATGTCATCTAATGGAATGTTGCCTAAGAATTCCATAGAAGCCCCTATTTTTCTTGTAGAGTGGGCTCAAGGAGGAACAGTTAAAGTGCGTTTTGCTTTGTGGTAGCAAATTTGTATGCATTTAACAATCCATCTGGCTATCCCGGACTTAGATATGGGATTGCCTTTGTGTGGTGGTGAGAAAGAAACGAAAAGTTGTTTGGTTTTTCGAAAAGGTTGTTTTCTTCCAATGTAATAGAGCAATGCTCCTTTAACATCTAAAGTATGAAGAGCTCTTTCTGCAACTGTGTGTGGTTGTGAGAAGAAAACGGGCAACTCCACAGATTGATTAAGGTGGAAGGGGGAAATGACTTTAGGGAGGAATTTAGGATTAGTGCGGAGAACCACCTTATTGTGATGCATTTGTAAGAATGGTTCCTGAATAGTTAGGGCTTGTAGCTCACTAACTCTTCTTAGAAAAGTTATGGCCACTAGGAAAGCAACCTTCCATGTTAAGAATTGTAGCTCACATTTATGTAGAGGTACAAAAGGCAGTCCCATTAGTCGCATGAGCACGATATTTAAATTCCACACAGGTGAGGGTGGAACTCTGGGAGGAATTATCCCTTTGAGTCCTTCCATAAAGGCTTTGATGGCGGGTACTCTAAATAGGGATACATTTTGTCTATTTTGTAGATATGCGGCTATAGCAGCAAGGTGTAGCCGAATAGCCGTATAGGCTAAGTTGCACCTTTGTAGGTGTAGTATGTAGGTTATGATGTGTTGGATAGACACAGCTAGGGGGATTGATGGTATTGTTATGGCAATTTATCACTAATCGTTTCCACTTGGCTGCATAGCAGGCTCTAGTGGTAGGGCGTCTAGCCTCCTTAATGACGTTCATACGGTCAGGAGGAAGATTAAGGTAACCAAATTCTAAGATTTCAGGAGCCAGATCGCAAGGTTGAGCTGAGCTGGGTCCGGGTGTCTGATCTCTCCACGGTTCTGGGTTGAGAGGTGTGGTGAGAGGTGTCATCTTTGGTGCGGGACTACTGACAGTTCCAGCAATGTGGTGTACCACGGTTGTCTGGCCCAAGTTGGAGCAACTAGAATTAGAGCCAGTGAGTGTTGCCGTAGTTTGCGCACCACCAGTGGTACGAGTGGGAGAGGCGGAAAGGCGTACGCAAATCTGCCTGACCAGTTCATCCATATCGCATTGCCTTTGGACAATGGGTGTGGGTATCTGGTGGCGAAGCTTGGGCATTTTGCATTTTCGTGGGTGACGAAGAGGTCTATCTGTGGTTGCCCCCACATTTGAAAGTATGGTTGAAGAACTTGTGGATAGAGTTCCCACTCATGGATCTGTTGTGTTTGACGACTTAACAGATCTGCTATGGTGTTTTGGACTCCTGGGACTTGTTGGGCTAGGGGAAATATGTTCTGAGGTATAGCCCACCTCCATATGTTTTGTGCTAGCTGGGAGAGCTGCAGAGAGTGTGTCCCACCTTGTTTTTGGATGTAGTACATGGCTGTCATGTTGTCCGTGCGGACTAAGACAGCCTTGCCCGATATTTGTTTTTGAAATGCTTTTAAGGCTAGGAATATGGCCAGTAATTCCAGGTAATTGATGTGGAATAACTTTTGTTGAGGTGTCCACCTGCCTTGCATGGTGTGATGTAATAGGTGAGCTCCCCAGCCGGAGAGCGATGCGTCTGCTGTCATGACAATCTGAGGAACTGGCTCTAGGAATGGTCGCCCTTTGGAAAGGTTTTTGGTGTTCCACCACTGCAGAGAGCGGTGAGTGCGACCGTCTACCAACACCAGATCTGTTAGCTGACCTGGAGCCTGGTTCCATTGGCGTGCTAAGCACTCTTGTATGGAACGCATCTGGAGTCTTGCGTGAGGCACTATGAATATGCAAGAGGCCATCATCCCTATGAGCTGCATGAACACTCGCGCTGGGAGAGAGTGATGGGGCTGAAATTTGGGTAGGAGAGCGAGAATGCTTGCTATCCTTGCTGGACTGGGATAGGCTAGCGCTTTTGAGGCGTTTATTGTGGCGCCGACGTACTGTTGTGTGTGAGAGGGTTGCAGATGAGACTTGGTGTGGTTTACTGTAAAGCCCTGGTCGTGGAGTAATTGGATAGTCGCGTGAGTGTGATGAACACACTGGTTGTACGAGCTGGCTTTTATGAGCCAGTCGTCAAGGTATGGGAAGACGCGAATGTGTTATCTTCTTAGATGGGCTGCGACTACTGCTAGGCACTTTGTGAATACCCGTGGTGCTGTTGTGACCCCTGACCCTCCTAGTAGGTCGCTCCCCCTCCGCACAGCTCCGCCTGTGTGCCTCTGCCCCAGCTGCCGCTGCTAATGTTCCCGCCGTAAGTGTACCTCCTCCGCTTCTGTGCCCCGCTGTTTTCGCCTCCTGTGCCATTGTTTTTCCCCCCTTTTGCGCCCCCATTTGCCTTCTGTGCCACTGTTTCCCCCCCTCTGTGCCCAGATATTGATTTTTGTGCCATTGTTTTCCCCCCCTTTTGCGCCCCATTTGCCCTCTGTGCCCCGATATTGATTTTTGTGCCATTTTTTTCCCCCCTTTTGCGCCCCCATTTGCCTTCTGTGCCACTGTTTTCCCCCCTTTTCTGTGCCCCAATATTGACTTTTGTGACAATGTTTTCCCCCTTTGGTGCCCCATTTTGCTTTCTGTACCCTCGTCTCCTCCGCCGCTGTGCACCCGGCGGCCCCGCCCCCCTGACTGCCCACTTGCTGATCCCGCCTCCCACCTCCCAGCTGCTGCTCCCTCCCACCTCCCCTTATATGCTGGACGCTGCGAGGCCACGCCGCTGGCACACCTAAGGCAAGCCCGTCTGTGCCCATCCGCGCCTGGACAGCGCCCAGTGCCAGGAACCCTGGCCCCCGCACACACCTCGACGCCCGCCTCCGCTACGAGTCCAGCACCCTCCACGCACAACGCCTGGCTGTTCCGAAGCGCACCCAAGGACCCTTCTCCTGCCAGAACTGCAGCTTCACCAGCATCCGGCCCGCCAACCCACCCAACATGGAAACCAACTTCCTCAGATGTATCCTGCTCAACACCCGCTCCGCCCTGCAAACACACCATCGAACTCTGGGACCTACTCGACTCCACCTCCCCAGACGTCGCCTTCCTGACGGAGACCTGGCTGACCCCCTCCTCGTCATCCGATATCGCCATAGCCATCCCGGAAGGCTACAAGATCACCCGCAAGGACCGCACCAACGGAACAGGAGGAGGAATCGCCATCGTCCACAGAAACACTCAAAATCTCGACACACGCCGACGACACTCAGCACCGCCAAACACCTGCACTTCCAGATCCACACCGACCCCAACACCACCCTCAGAGGCACCCTCATCTACAGACTCCCCGGACCCAAACTGCAGTTCAGCAACTCCATGACTGACCTTGTCAGCTCTCACGCCCTTGCCTCCACTGACTACATCCTCTTCGGTGACCTGCACTTCCACCTCGAGAACAACAACGACGACGACCCCAACTCCTCCACCCTGATCGACAACCTCGGGCTCAGACAACTCGCCACAGCACCCACACACTTGGCCGGCCACACGCTTGACCCCATCTTCTCAGCGAGCACCCACGTCTTCTTCGACCACACCACCGAACTCCACTGGACTGACCATCACTGCATCTACTTCACCTTCCAGAAACCCACCATACACCACCACACCCAGCAGATGCCTCGCCGCAGCTGGGGCAAGATCACCGAGGACCAGCTAACCGCCGCCCTCGCCCAGAGCCCACCCGCAGACCCGACCGACCCAGACGCCGCAGCCCGCAACCTCAAACAATGGATCAACGACTGCGCCAACACCCTCGCCCCGCTCAAGAAACCCCTCAACACCCACACCAGCAAGAGTGTCAGCTGGTTCACGGAAGACCTCCAGGCCTCCAAGCGAACCTGCCGAAAACTAGAAAAAAACTGGACCCGCAAAAGAACACCGGAAAGCTACACAGCCCACAGGAACGCCACCCGCCTACATCACCAACTCATCAGATCCGCCAAAAGGTCCGCCTTCAGACACCGCCTCGACAACAACGCACACAACAGCAAAGAGCTCTTCAGCATCGTGAAGGAACTCTCCAACCCAAACACCAACAACATCCCACCATCACAAGAACTGTGCGACTCGCTGGCCACCTTCTTCCACCGCAAGATCGCAGACATTCACGACAGCTTCGACTCCGTCACCTCCCCCCCCCCCCCCGACGACAGCCGACACCCCCGCTCCCACGACCACCACCGGCACCAACCGCCTGCTCGCCTGGACCAACACCAACGACGACGACACCATCAAGATCATGAACACCGTCCACTCCGGATCCCCGGAAGACCCCTGCCCACACCACATTTTCAACAAAGCCAGTAGGACCATTGCACCCCACCTTCGGAAAACCGTCAACATCTCCTTCGAGACAGCGACCTTCCTGGAGAGCTGGAAGCACACAGAGATCAACGCCTTACTACAGAAACCCAAGGCGGACCCCAAGGACCTCAAGAATTTCCGACCCATCTGCCTGCTCCCGTTCCCAGCAAAGGTTATCGAAAAGGCAGTCAACAAACAACTGACCAGCTTCCCCGAAGAGAACATCATCCTGGACCCATCCCAGTCAGGGTTCCGCAGCAACCACAGCACCGAAACTGCCCTCATCGCCGCCACCGACATCAGGATCGTGCTCGACAATGGAGAAGCCGCCGCCCTGATCCTCCTGGACCTGTCAGCCGCCTTCGACACAGTCTGCCACCGTACACTAAGAGAAGGCCTCCACGACGCCAGAATCCAAGAGAAGGCCCTGGACTGGACCACCTCCTTCCTCTCCGGAAGAACCCATAGCGTCCGCCTACCCCCCTTCTGCTCCAAAGCCACCGAGATTATCTGCGGCGTACCTCAAGGCTCATCTCTCAGCCCAACGTTATTCAAAGTCTACATGGCACCACTCGCCCAACTGCACGACCTAAACATCATCTCCTATGCCGACGACACCCAGCTGATCCTCTCGCTCACCAAGGACCCCCCACACCGCCAAAACCAACCTCCATGAAGGAATGAAGGCCGTCGCCGACTGGATGAGGAACAGCCGACTGAAGCTGAACTCGGACAAGACGGAGGTCCTCATCCTCGGGTCCACACCCTCGGCCTGGGATGACTCCTGGTGGCAGACGGCACTAGGAGCACCCCGTACACCCACCAACCACGCACGAAACCTAGGGGTCATCCTCGACTCCACACTCTCCATGACAAAGCAGGTCAACGCCGTCTCCTCCTCCTGCTTCAACACCCTCCGCATGCTTCGCAGGATCTTCAAGTGGATCCCCACCAAAACTAGAAGGACGGTCACCCAGGCCATCGTCAGCAGCAGACTGGACTATGGCAACGCACTCTACGCAGGAGCCCCGGCCAAACTCCTGAAACGACTCCAACGCATCCAGAACGCCTCCGCTCGCCTGATCCTGGACATCCCCCGCTGCATCCACATCAAACCCACCTGAAAGATCTACACTGGCTCCCCATCAACAAGAGGATAACCTTCAAGCTTCTCACCCACGCACACAAGGCACTCCACGACACCAGACCAGCGTACCTCAACAGACGACTCAGCCTCTACACCCCCGCCTGCCAGCTCCGCAGACCATGCCCTCGCCACCATCCCCCGCATCCGAAGAGTGACCGCCGGCGACAGATCATTCTCCCACCTCGCCGCCAAGACATGGAACACCCTCCCAATCCGCCTACGGCAGACCGAAAACCTTCTTTCCTTCAAGAGACTCCTCAAGACCTGGCTCTTCGAACAGTAGCAGCATCCCTCGCCCCCCCCAGCGCCTTGAGACCCTCACGGGTATATAGTGCGCTTTACAAATGCTATGATTGAGTGATTACTTTGAATTGATAGTGCTGCCCGTCCACTACAAACCTGAGATATTTTCTGTGAGCAGCGTATATGGGAATATGGAATTAGGCGTCCTTGAGATCTAAGGTGGCCAGGAAGTCGCCCTGTGAAAGTAGAGGGAGGACTTGCTGAAGTGTGACCATGTGGAAGTGGTCTGATTGTATGTATAGGTTTAGTGGCCTGAAGTCTAGAATAGGTCTCAGAGAGCCATCCTTCTTTGGTATGAGAAAATACAGGGAGTAAACTCCCATATTTTGTTGGTGCAGGGGAACTAGTTCCATTGCACTTTTCTGTAGTAAGGAAATTACCTCTTGATTGAGGAGTGATAAATGTTCTGCTGACATTGGACGCTGTTTGGGTTAATGTTTGGGGGGTAGAGGTAAGTTCGAGACAGTAACCTGATTGCACTATTTGTCGCACCCGCCTGTCTGTGGTGATGTTGGTCCAGACAGGAAGGAACTGCTGTAGTCTTCCCCCGACAGGAGTGGAATGGCCCTGGGGAAGCGGAGGGAAGTCATTGGGCAGGGGTGGAGGCAGAGCGGGTGAGGTTAGTCTTTCCTCTGCCCTTTTTATTGTTGCCTCGGTATCCTCCTCTGTGGTAACCTCTGGAGAAGGTGGATTGGGTGTGAGACTTGTAGGAGGTGGATGGGGTATCAGACTAGTATTCCCTGGAGTTGCCCCTGTAGGATGAGCGACAAAAAGAACGTCTGGGAGCTTGCGATTGCAAGGCTCCCATTAATTTGGCTGTGTCTGTGTACTTTTTCATCTTCTCAAGGGACGCATCAACATTAGGGCCAAAAAGGTGTTGTTGGTCAAATGGCTGATTGAGGATAGAGCTTTGCATCTCAGGTTTAAACACAGAAATGCGTAGCCACGCGTGCCTGCGAAGGACGCTGGTGTTCACTGCTCTGGCTGTGGTATCTGCTACATCAAGAGCACACCCGATAGAGGTGTTGGTGATAACTTTACCCTCTTGTATTAGGTCGTTGGCCTTATGTTTGTATTTGTTCGGGAGGTGTTGGAGTAGGGACTCTAACTCATCATAGTGAGCCCTATTGTATCTGGCTAACAGGGCTTGAGTATTTGCGATGCGCCAAATATTAGCTGCCTGGGACGCTGTTCTTTTGCCAGAGGCATCCAGGAGTCCTGTTGTCTGCGAATAAGCACTTCTCCTAGCATTTGAGACCACCATGGAGTCTAATGGAACAGGGCCCTTAATGTAAGCTGGGTCTGTAGGGGCAGCTTTTTATTTTTTCTCAATTCTAGGATTGATGATTCTAGTCCTGACTGGGTCTTTAAATACTTCTGTAGCGTGTTTAATCACCCCTTTGAGCATGGGTAAAGTGGATGTGGACCTTTGGGTGGTGTCGAAAGTGTCCATTGAAAAATCGTCTTCGACCGGTTCTGTATGTAGGTCGACCCCGTGGTACTGGGCAGCCCGGTGTATTAGCTGATTAAACCCCATGGTATCTTCTGGTGGGGAAGGCCTAGAGGGGTAGATGTCCTCTTGTGGGACATTAGGGACATCAGGTGTATTATAGTCATCCCAGGGGACAGGGGAGCCTGGTGGACTGGGGTCATCTAGTGGCATGTTGTTGTCACCATCCACTGTGTCATCATATGTGTCGTCATCATCTACCGGTGTAGGGGATGGCGGAGGAGAACGAGGTTGGGGAGGTGGCAGTGGAGGTGGAGAAGGTATTCTAAGAGGTGATGTGGCTATATCCCTCTTTTTAGGTGGTGGAGCCGGTGCAGGCATGTCCAGTGGTCTTTTTCTGGAACTGAGAGTCAATTGACCCGTTTTAGGGTCTTTAGTTAAAGCTTTTTGTTGAGGGTCGGGTTGAAAAAGCTCTTCTGAAGAAGGTTGGGTGTTCGGTGTTGACGGCGTCGGCCTTGAGTGCTTTTTCGGCGCTGGCTGCGGAGCGGTTTTGGGGTTCGATCGTTGCAATTTGTCAGTGTCTTTGTGCTTCTTCGGTGTCTATGCTTTTTCCGGCTCCAAAGAGTGTGAGTCCGAACTTTTAGGGAGTGGCTTCTTCGTCAGCTTCGAGTGTTTTTTGGGTGCCGGGGAGTCACTGGTTGGAGTCTTTGGTGCAGAGGGCTTCGGGGTGGAAGTAGCGGTCAGCCCCGAGGATGGGTGCGGCTTCTTTTTTGGTGCCGATGATTGGGTTTGGGCACCGGTGGCAGGCAGACTCGAGCCCGAGTCGCCGGAAGGCTTGGTAGGCTTCTTTGCCGGCCCCGAGGGCGGGGCATGGGAAGCAGTGTGTCGGTGTGCACCTGAACCCGAGGGTGAAGGTGTGACCGAAGCCTTTGTTGTTGTAGGGAGTGGGACGGGGTCGACGTCTTTACTTACGACCCATTGAGCTGGAGTCACTTCTTCGACGTTGGAGTCATCGGCTTTGGAGGCACTGATGAGCTCTTCTTCGACCCGCTCCTCTGGCACATAGACGCCCTCCTGGAAGATGTCGGAATCGAACTCGACGAGCGAGCCATGCTCCTTCGAGCTTGTCGATTCCGGATGGTCTTCTTCGAGCAGAAGGAGGCACAAGCGGGACAGTCTCTGGCCTCGTGCTCGGGAGAGAGGCAGAGGTTACACACCTCATGCAGATAGGTGTGGGGAAATTTTGACCCACATCGAGGACTCTTTTTGAAAGGCGTCCTTTCCATGAGCCAGATGCCAAGGCTCGGGTCGTCCCGAAGGCCTTCTTCGACGACCGGAATCGAAGACTGTTAGAGATGCGCGCCGATTAGGGTTCGCGTTCGAGACAATACCGTCGAAAGGGTGAAGGATTGCGCGTCGAAACAGGAATTGGTAACGGTTCCGAACTGGAGCGAGAGAAACACATCCGAACCCGATGGCGGAAAAAAACAATCTGAGGATGGAGCCGATGCCCATGTGCACTATGATCCTAAGGAGGCGTCACATACCTCGTGACTTCCAAACACTTTCCAGGACAAAAACAAGTGCAAACATTCGGACCCAACACCAGATGGCGATCTATGCATAGTGTGTAATCTGCAGCTCATATGCCTTGAACACATGTTTTCCCAGGGCCAAAAAGAATTGTCTGATGTTATGGAGGGCCACATTAATGCCAGGAGGATGGGGTGGTGCTCTGAGGGGGGCGTCTAAAGTGGTCGTAGGGGAAGCGGAGGATGTACATGGTGTGGACAATAAGTTATGGAGTTATTTTGAAGGTTTTATTCCACACTGCCCTCTAAATTAAGTCTCTAGTCTCAGGAAGAGTCAGATTTGACAATGTGTTATACTGTATCTGAGTTGCTATCCCTCTACCGCACCTTAGGGTAAGCCTTCTGTGCATGCTATTAATATCTTAGGCTAGTCAAGTGTACAAAGGAAGAAACTTGATCATTCAGATGGAATTAAATACAATTGCACAATGTAAAACCATAAAACCGGTGATCAATCCCAGCTTGCCCCACTTGACGAAATTGTGTGATCCTAGGGAATTGGTTTGTTTCACTTTGCCTTCTTTCTTTTCATTATCATATCATAGCATCCTGAAAAATGAGCTCATGATGTGTGCTGTACAAACCTCTGTCTTGTGTTTAACAACTATAGTGTTGTACATGTATACCAACAATCCAAGACACTCAGAGGGGTCCAAATGACAACTGGGTTTGCCTCTTACTTTGCTAATTAGCAATTTGTGAGGGATGGGAGGCAAGTTCTACGTTCATGTTTAAAGCTATCACTGAAAAAAAATATTTCCCATTGCACTGATATCTGATGTACGATAGTGAAACACTTCAGCATGATAATGAAATACACTTTTTTTTTTAATTTGAAGAGACTTTCATATTTTTACACGTTTGTTGCAAGATGTCTTTAAAAATGGTGTTCCTAAAGTTAAGCAGTGCAGGACACCATCTTTGCTTCTTTTTTTTGATTTACTTCAGTTAACCTTTATATAAATTCCTGTCCGTTTATTTAACATCATTGTGAATGTTAGTGCTCTGACAAGTAAAGAGCTGCCCAGTGCTGCTGTTGACCAGGGTGCCGCATGTAAAGGTCACGAGGGCCACATGCAGCCCCAGCAGTACTTTGAGTATCACTGCTGTAGAGGAAATAAATATAGCTTTAGATGATCTAGCCAAAGTCAGAACCCTGTGGTCAGATGGACTCACAGCTGAGTTCTACAAATTATATAAAGAGATATTCACCCCACACTTGCTGGCTGTGTACACAGAGCCGCTGGAACAGGGAAGGCTACATGGACCACACGCATGGACGCCATTAAGGGGTCACAGGTGCGACCCCTGGTTTGTCCTCTGCAACACCTGCCACTATTCTTGCGACCCCTGGTTCCTTGTGATGGTAAAGGCAGTGACGAAAAAGTGGATCCAGTTGAGTTTTTTTCCATTAGAGCTCCTTTAAAAGGAAACTGCCCGTGGCTGTCTAGATGCCACATACACAATTGCAGTTGGAAACTGTTACAGTTTAGCGGTTCACCAAGCCGCCCACCTCCATAGCCTCCCCCCCCCCCCCCCCCCCCCCTCAAGGTCCCATGCACGATCACGCTTTCCTTGAGCTGTCAGAGTGGTTACTGTGTGCAACATTTGACACAGTGTGTTATATCCAGACATTAGGGGATTGCAGGCATGATCAAGTTTAAAGCTTTTGGAATACTATGATATGAAAATGTGCTTGGGTCTTTGCGGGCCCTTTAATTTTTTTCTACTAATTAACTACATGCCTTATTTTTGTAAATTCATTACAGTAATTTCCGCCTTTGTGAAACTGACTTGAGTTACGTTTCACTGCAAAGCTGGAGCTATCCCAGTCCACAGCAACTGACAGACACACCATTGTATCTTTTGGTGGCGCGTCTAAGAGATGGACTAACGAGTTTTTGTGAATAGAAATGATCAGATTTCCAAGATGGTCTGATATCTTCTAAGATGATGAAATAACTTCTATCTCACTGAAGCAGGGGTAAAAAAGGCGAGGTGAGTTGTAGTGGCTGCAGTCAATCACTTACTTAGCTGTTCATCTATGTTTGAGGTAGAGCTAGGGGCAGCAGTATTGGTGCAAAAGATCTGGTACTCACCCAAGAGGCCGGAGGATAGTTAGCAGCCTTTTCTGAGCAAGCTATGCACAGAAAAGAATGGAGTCTGTTGATTTTGCACAGCCAAATACAGGAATGATTTTGCATAGGCCAATACTGGGCTACAGGCGGCACAGAGCCTACTATAGCAACAGTTTGATGTGGAGAGTGACTGTAGAGCCTTGTCTATTTGAAAATCCACCATCCAAGTGGAACAAGGATTTCCATGTGGATTTGTGGTAATGATGCAGAGCTATTTATGTTTCCCTCTGCAATGGTGTGGTGAAGGTTAGGGTGGAAAAGGGATGCCAAGGGAAAAGCACAAACATGTTATACGTGCTACACGGAAAGCCAGTGTCTAATTTCTCATTATGCTTCCTTGTAGCAAAAATGGTTTGAAGATAGGTCGCCATAATCTGATAGTTTCCATTCATTTGCCTTCTATCAGCTGTGGCAATCGGGCACCTGCCCATCTTTTGGCCTTAATTACTTAGTATTCCTCTACATTTAACAATGTCTAGGGCTTGCCATATCATTCTATGATAGCAGCACACCACTGTTCCAGTCCTGAACTTTAATATAACTAATGAGTGCAATCTCAGAGTTGGAGTATTGGTATGCTTTAGTTGAGACAATCGCACCAGCACACCCAATGATTTAGAAAAGAAAAGCCTGGCCAGAAAAAGTGCTGATGTCCTCCCAATTACCACTAAATTTCCCAGATTTTGCTCAAGGTGAGACTGCTCTGGGCATTAGAAACGAAATGTGTTCGTGCAAATACTGCACTGGGCACTAGAAGTTAGAACAGAGAAGTTGCAATGTGTATTGAAGGCTAAACGTATACAAGAAGAGAGAGGCTGCACTCCATGGCTCAGGCTATATCTGCACGAGGAGTGGATGCACACTTATTCATGGCAAGAATGTACAGGACATTTGAGGCTGCACCTATCATGTGAAGGGATTATGTGCATATAATATAAGTCTTAAAGTGCTTATGAAGCTGCTAAGGAACTATTGCCTTCCAGACCATTGAAGGCATTCTTTCCAGTCATGGACTGTCCTGTGATCTCCTAATGCATTCCAGGTGTTGTAGCTTTACTTTGCTTTCATTTAACTAATTAGACTAGCTCACCAGAAAGCAATGATTCGTAGGTGGAAAGTTCAGGACTGCAGACAGTGTTCTTAATGAGTGAGGTGTCATACTATAGCATGAATGTAGCATATACAGCCAAATATGACGCTAGGAGGCTATCACACAGGATGTATTGGGTGTGCTTGGGCATATGATGTTTCTGCATCATTTGTAAGAGCTGGTAATAAAGCCAAGGAAAGTTTTACTATTGTTAAAAGAATGTTGGCCCTGGCCACCTGTGCTAGGTCCCACCTCCCCTAGGCTGACCGGTGTGAACAACTGGCTACTTATCTCCAGCCTAAGATAGTTACCATCCAAGTCAGTCTGTCCTCTAACTCTAGGCATGATGAAGAACTACTGGACACCTTACAAGCCAGCTTGGTTTCAGGAACCAATGACACTGTCCCATTTTTATCCGATTTCGTTGGACGCCTCGAGTAATCTTAAATCAAGCTCTCAACTGACCCCTGCCCACCCAATTTACTAGCTTTAGGGGGTTGTGTAATTAACCCCTTGGCAAACAAGGTGCTAAATACATCATTAGAAACATCCACAGTACCAAGATCTTGGAAACAAGCAAAAATTCTACCCATGTTTAAGAAGCCATCTGCTGACCAAGGAGTTCAGTCGAATTATAGGCCTATTTCCCTGCTTCCAGCACTATCCAAAATACTGGAGAAGCATATAAAGTAGCATATGTCTGTATATCTTGACTCCAATAACCTGCTCCATCTTAGCCAGTCCGGCTTTAGACCACACTTTAGCAGGGAGACAACTTTGATGGAAGTTTCAGAATACATCAAAGGTATATTAGATGTTGGGGGTAAGGCTGGGCTGATTATGTTAGACCTATCAGCAGCCTTTGATACAGTCCCCCACTCTAGACTTCTGAAGCGTTAACAGTCCATTGGCATAGTGGGTCCAGCCATGGACTGGCTTGCCTCCTCCCTAGAAGGTAGAAGTCAACAGGTTTGGATTCCTCCCTTCTCTTCAGAACCGCATGAGCTGTCAGTCAAGTTTATTCTATCAATAACGATCATACACATACATAAAAACACATGACATACAATAGTTCATTGATAATAAGAGCATAAAAAAAGTGAAAGTGACAACATCTTCATAGTCCTGTGCATCATTCAAAAGTGGCGTTATGGGATCATGACTAAAATTAAATAATTTTAAAATTACTTTAAAACATTAGAAAATGCAGCAGCATTTACAAAACAGGCCATAACCGTCATTATACACTGCAGTCCCTGAATAACCTCAATGCTTACTTTTGCTATATGTTCCAGAGTCCTGCTCCATTATACTATTTTACCAATTTAGACCTCTGCCACCAGGCGTAGAGCAGATATCTAGACAGTGTAAAGACAAGCCACCTTGTTGTATCTGATCTGAATACACGTAGAGCGTCTGAGGGATGTGAGAATGACAGCAACCGACAAGCCAGGATAATCCATGCTTTTCTCAGGGTAGCATAGACAGGACAAAAGAAGACCACATGTACAATAGTTTCTGGGGTAGTACTACAGGATGGACACATAGGAGTAACAGTAGCATTCGCCCAACTGCTTTTCATGACATTCAGTGGGAAAACCCCAATCCTAAATTGTATGTAAAGGGCTTGTGCCTGTGGGGGTTCAACATCATCCAAGAAAAAAATCAAACTTAAAACAACTTTTTACATTTAAGAATCTGGTGGCTAAAGTGCCAAGTGACCTAGTATCAGTGCAAGAAGAATCAGTAAGATTCCAGTAACTTTTTTAAAGCTGGGGAACCATATTTTTGTAATTGACTGCGGATCATCCCACATAGTCCCCCGTCCCAATTTAAAAAAACACTCCTTAACCTTTTCAAACCAAACCAAACGCCCTGAACGTCTTTGAAGAGTTAATAATTCCTCCACAGCGGCCTCTACTGGAATCTGGGTATTACTAGTCCAGAGTCTTATCTAAAACATGAGCATCTTGAGGACAGCGAAGTGGGTAATAGACCTTAGTCCAAGATCAAAGGCTTAGAGGTAATACAGGCGTGTTCACTGGAAGATTGAGGATCGATCTTAAACATTCATTTTCCTTGACCTCTAGCTGATTAAGATGCTCCAGCCCCCACAACTCGGCACTGTAAAGGGCCGCTCCCAACCCTTTGGCCCAATGTATTTCTAAAGTGGGAGAAATTGGGCGGAAGGCTGAACGTTTAACTCTCTTAACTATTGCACAGTCCACATGCTGAAGTGTCAGCACGCTCTTCTTGATTTGGGGAGTCCATACCATATTATTGCTAATTCTAATACCCGAGTAATCAAAGACCTTGACCTGCTCTAAGAGTTGGGTACCCAACCTCACTTTCCCCTTGGTGGAGTTATAGGGATTAAAAACCATAAATGTTTTTGAGCAGTTTACCTCCCTGAGCCCAACATTATTTATATTTGTATCTACCCCACTCGCTCAGATAGCAGAAGCCGTGGGAGTAAAAGTTATATCTTATGCTGATGATACAGAGCTTCTGTTCTCAAGTGGACAAGGAGAACTGTTTCCAGAGCGGCTGATAAAAACCTGCCTCACAGCAGTCTTTCACTGGATGGCTGCACATCAATTGATGTGCAACGCTGAAAAATCAGATTTCTTTTTGGCAATGCTTCTCCAGAAACCTGGTAGGCTTTCTAGCCCGATAATGCTCCCCCCTCCAGGCCCGCCGGGAGGCATAGTCACGAACTTAGGAGTCAAATTCGATGACTGTCTTTCAGCCTACAAATCAAGTATGTGGTGGGCACATGCTTTGGTGTACTGAGATCCGTGAAAACGTTCTTAATTTGTTACTTTACAACAAAAAAGACTGCGATCCAGGCCTTGTAACCTCAAGGTTGGACTATGGCAATACCCTCTACTTTGGTCTGCCAGAGTATTTGATAGAGAATCTCCAGGTGGTCCAAAATGCGGCAGCTTGCATTCTTTGGAATTTGCCAGTTAGAACGCACGTCTCCCTATCTACGAGTCCTTCACTGGCTTCCTGTCTGGAAAGAGTACTGTTTAAGGACCTGCTGCTAGTTCAGTGAGCCCTGTATCAGACTGGTGCAGTCTACCTCAGAACTATGTTTAATTTACGTGTTCCAGCAAGAAATCTGAGGTCAGCCAATAAATTTTTAGGAGAGATGCCAAGAATCCGGAGTGCGAGAGTTGGAGGAAGGTGGTTTGTCTATTTGGGATCCATAGCTTAGAACAAACTGTCTCTTGAGCTTCACGGTGTTAGCAACATGACAATGTTTACAAAGAGGTTGAAAACGTGGCTATTTGTCCAGGTTTGAAACAACCAGATTTATTTTCCTTTCTAACCGGTGCTTGGCGCCGGGACACTGAGTGGTTGTTGCACCTTACAAGTCGCTTCATCATCATGCATGGCTATTCAAAGGTCTCATATTTAGAGCTTGCTTCATTTACTTCACATATTTGTGCATGTAACACAAGGTTTTCTGGAGGCTATGTGGATTAAGTGATCTGGTAAAGAGGTGTGGATGGTTCTGACAGTGCGTTGAATTACTGCACTTCGCATTGCATGTCTAGTGCACTGTATCTTGCCTTCTGTTCAGGTTCTTGGAACAGTTGCTTTGTTGTCTAAACCTAAATCCACATTTCAATTATGTTTTACCTCCAGCCATTTTACTTATTCTTTATTATTTTTTATAGCATGCATTAATAGGTGGAGGCATTCAGAATGGGTGTGAGCATGGTGCTGATTGCAGTCCTCTGAAGTAGGCTTGGTGGGAACAGAGGTCTGATGGGGCCTCTGCATGGATTCAGTTCATGGTGGCAGTGTTCTTCTGGAGCGACGATGGGCCATGCCGTTAGCATTGGCATTTGGCCAGGCCTGTCCGGTCCGTTTGTAGGCTGAAGTTGTTGTAAATGATGGCAATTTTGTTGCTACAGGCATTGATAGATATTGATTCAAGGGTCCAGCGAGTGGGTGATCAAGTTGAAGGCAACTAGTGGCGAGGTGAAATCTTTCACAATGGCGAAGATTTCTTTGCTTCTGTTGTTGCTGGAATTGATGCAGTCCGCCACAGTGGAGCATTTTGGTGGTCTGGATTTGGTGGTAGCGTGTTAGGATGGATTTGAACGTGCTCCTGTCTGCATTGTCCTGGCTCATTCTCCATTTGTACTCAGTATTGTTTTATCAGTCTGAGTTCCTCTTTGCATTAATGGCCAGGGTCTTGATCTTGTTGTATTGCAGTGCTTAAGAGGGGGGGGGAGGGGGCAGGAAGTTGGCGAAGGATGTGATCTAATTGTTGAAATTCTTGATGGCTCTGGGGAGACTTTTGCGTTGTTCAGGTCGGTGGGTGTTGAGAGCGGTGTTCCAGTCCTGGTCAGTGATACTGTTCCAGATTCGGAGGGCTGCTCTGGCACTAGGCGCGGTTCAGGCACAGACTGGTGCAAACAGGCTAGCATCTACTTCACATCAACGCTTTGACAGCCATTAAACAAGCCCTGGAAGCGGAGAGGAGTGATGTCACTTCCTGTAAGAAGGATGATGGGAAGCCCAGTGATGTCAGCTCCTGTGCATGTGGATGACGAAAAATCTTTTTACAGTAAGAGAAAAAAAAGTAAACACCAATCCCCATGTTAAAATTATCAACAGCAGTTTGTCAGAAGACCTCTGTTTTTTAAGCACAGCATATGTGACAAGGTAAATAGAAAATGTAAAGGCATCTTTATTTCTCTTTCATGACCCACCAGAAATTACTGGTGACCCACCAGTGGGTCGCGACTCGCAGTTTGGGAAACGTTGCTCTAGAAGTAGACATACAGTGGCCCTACATACTAACTGTATATGAGGAGATGCAAAAAAAATTAAAAAAAACCTGCCATTCAAACACACTAGGAACAGTAGATTTAAGGTTTCTCTAGCCTTCAAAATTTAAAATACCTTTCACTTATTCTTTCAAAAATACAGTCTGAATTTCTGCTGTTTATATAAAGGACTTCCAAGCCTCTCCCAAATGGTCCCATCTCGCACTGCATTAACTACCAATTAAATACAAAAATAAAACGAAATATCAGTGCAAAGTCATTTTTATTTGCTTGCAATCAGCAGGTTCAACGCCTATTTAAGGCAATCATTTTTGGCAGTTATCTTTTTTTTCCTTCCACTTGATAGTGAAAGATGGCTATATTTAAATATTCACACGAGGACAGTGTAGCAACTGCAAAACATTCACATTATTTAGCTGTACATGATACAATTCAACAGTTGCGTTGTTGGACAAATGAACAAAAGCAATATACAGCAGAATGCACACACTGTACAGAAGCTGAATTTTTCATTCTTTAGATGGTCATGTTCTGCCCTTTGGTCGAAAAGAATGTTCTGCTTTTATCTTTACATTCATGCAAATGTATTTAAAAAACACATCTCTGAAGTTGGCAGTTATAATAGATCATGTGTAAAGGGCATTTCTTTTGCAAGCCAGTGGCCCTTTTACAATGCTTCCTGAAAGCTCCAGTCAAGCTGCAGCTGAACAGAGGTTACAATGCGAGAGTTGTCCAAGGCCCTACTCAGAAACTGACAACACATGCAGAACTTGGACCAATAAACTCTGAAATATGTTGCTGATTTATTTTTCTGTAGACAGAAGACGACATAAGCAAGTCTGGAGGCAAACTGGTTGTAATACATTCCTTTACCTCCTCAAATATTAGACTTGGCAGTCTAGTTGCTTTGTTTGAAGAAGGACTCGGTCATCTCTGGGGAAATCCACCTTTGCATTTTGTTCTGCTGGGAGCACAGCAGATTTGCAATCGCTGGAGCTGGGCATCTGAGTGGCAAAGGTGGTCTCTATTTA
Source organism: Triturus cristatus (assembly GCF_964204655.1). Lineage (NCBI taxonomy): Eukaryota > Metazoa > Chordata > Amphibia > Caudata > Salamandridae > Triturus > Triturus cristatus. Next base: position 1,095,643,433 of record NC_140592.1, on the reverse strand, counting down.
CACTTGCAGACATCTTGGCACCACCAGTTCTGGTTGCTGGTGAAGTGTCCACATTATATGTTGATTTGTACAGGTAATTTTTACAAAGCAAAGCTCAGCAGCAGAGTCAAGTAAAAATAACAATAGAAGCAGAACTTGGAGCACATCACCAACAGTAGGGGAAGGGGAGGTCGCGGGAAGGCTTCGACAGTTTTTCTGTACATGGAAGTGAGGTTTTTAGCACTTTTTACAAGTTAGTTAAAAAAAAGACATACCGATCTTGAATAATCATCACATGATCTTCCTTGAAATAGAATTTTTATAACTGTAACCTACATGAGGGCATTGTGAGTCCCAGTGGTCTAGACAGGTACAGTAGTCCACACACATTTTACCAGTTTCACAAAACAAGGAACAGAAGTCATTTTGTGGGGCAGCACACTTCTGGTGCATCCTCCTGGGCCTTCCCTCCCATCCCTTATAAGCAAATTCACGAGAATAAAATGCTTCAAGGGTTTGTGAGCACTAGGAAAGTACAAAGACAAGTCTTAGGGGAAGGTTGCATGACCAGGCCACCTAAAGCAACCTCAAGTGAGACAATATAGGACAGTTCTCTCTGAACTGCCAAAAGAAGGCAGAGGCCTTGTAAACAGTGTCTGAGTCGATATGTAATAATTGGTTAACATAACATGATATGGCAGTACTTGGGTCGAACAATACAACCCTCCACTGAGGGGCCATCGCTGGAGTGAGTTCAGCCCTGAAAGTGTGGGTGACAAACAGAAACATTAATGTCTCGTTTATCAAATGTTGTGCCTCCACTTCCTTGGTCTTTATTAACAAAGGCCATTCTGTGGGTGTAAAGAAAATGATACAGTTGGGAAAAAACATGGCGGAAAATTATCTTTATTTGCCTCAAAAACACTTGACGATTCAGACGCTGGCTTTCATCAAAAGGTGAACTTTCACAGTGTAAATATGAACCGGAAAACCAGCGCCTCTTTTCACCGTCACAGAACGCCAGAGCTCTGTAGTAAATGGTGATTGGTCAGCATATGATGCTCGCGCCACCAACAAGCCCATAAGTAAGTGCGAGCGAAGAAGGACATCCAGTGACGGGGCACCTCAGATCTCTAGGAGACGAGCCTAGTCATGGCTACTACCATTCTGCAACTAGGACAACCGGGCCGCCCTGCTCCAGTTACCCCATGAGTGTCCAGGCCATTCTGGTCTCACAAGGAGGACGCGGACAGGCGGCAGCGGGTTTGTGCAGCAGATTCCTTGGCAGCGTTGTGCGGAGTCTGTACAACTAACAGCTGGGCTGTTTCTCAGACGCTGACGTGTGAACGGGAAAAGGGCAGCTTTCACGTTCACAGCGTACATTACATTACATCTGGGAGGCCAGCACCCACCACAGGCAGCACACGAGTTTAGTGCAGAGATTAAGTAAAGACAACCAACTGGGGGCTCACCCCGGAAGTAGTCAGCCGTTTGCGATGTGAGGGACACTCTGCGCTCACACCTCGGTAGTAACTATTGGCTATGTTCAAAATCTATACTTGCATCTAAATTAATGGCAATGTAACATATTAACAGTGACACATACAAATCAAACAATTATCGGCCATAACTTAACATTTTTCAATACCATATAAAATAACAAAGTATGTTAACATTATAAAAAGAAAAAAAGGGTAGGGGTTTATGGGAAGACAAACTGCAGCTATTGGAAAGTAACCTCCTCCGGCAGACTTTGAGTGAGGCTACAAACCAACAGCAAACAGGAAATAAATTAAATCAAACAGACAACAGCTGAGGCTCGGGGGAAGTTGGAGGAGTTAATCCAGACTCTTGGCCTCGCCCTACACAAAGGAGAGGTCATAAATAAAACATGTTGAACTGGCAGCTTCAATTTGTATCAACAAAGGACTACAAAAGCAATGGAACGAAAAGCAACAGAACAAAAGATGTGCTTGGAGCGCCGTAAAGTGCACGAGGTTGCGGGGTTGGGGCAGGCCACGAGCGGCTGGCTAAGATCTTAGGGGATGATGGACAGTCATTCCGTTGAGAGAGGATGGAGCCAGTTCCCGGACTATCTTATTCAGGCCAGCTATTTTCTCTTCCAGTATATAGTTCTTCTTCTCGGATGTCTGGCTTCGCTGTTCCGTCACATCCAAAGCCTTCACCAACTGGGAGTTCTCTAGGTACAAATCCTTTATCACCGCGCTGGCTTTAGTGTTCTTGCAGACCTGGGCAAACAGTGGAGACGGATTATGAAAACAGAGTGAGAGCTTTGGAAAGAGCTGCTAGGGCTGAAGAGGCCCAGCGATCTCTTCACACATGGAAACATTGCTTAGCTTTATTATCTGTCAACATGCATTAAGGTGCAGCTGTTTGTGATCGGAGCTAACGTGTTTTCAAGTGTTAAAGTCAAAATTCAGTTAGTTAGAGCTACCGCATGAAATTGTTAAGGAAAAAGAAGACAAATTATTTCAGGTCAGAATCTGAAAGATTTACACACGTTCAAAAGAACAAGAAAGCAAGACCTCTGACTTCTTGGGCAGAGTAACTGCTCTTCGCACACGCAACTCCGCCGTTAAGGACCTGCCCTCAGCACCTTCTGGTGTCCCAGGTAGGTGTTCAAGGCCCTCCTCCACCCGGAGGCTACTGCCTGCGCCTCACTCCTGGTTTGTCTAGTGGAAGAGCCGGCTCTTCCGCTCTGTGGGTGTCATTTTCTGTCTTTTCTAATTCTTTGTCATTTTCTCTGCATCTCTCTGCCTTTTCAAAGTATTTTTCCCACCGCTGCTGCCCCTGTGGCCCCTCCCCCCGCAGCGTGTTTCCGCGCCTGCCTTCCAGCTGCTCACCATCCCCCACTCCTACCTAATGGCGGCTGCTGCGCAGCGGGCATGCCGCAGGCACACCAAAGATGTGCCAAAGGCAGGCCTGTCTGTGCCTGTTTGCAACCCGACCAGCGTCGGGGACCCCGGTCCCCCAACCCCCCACCACTACGACCCCAGCACTCTCCAAGCACTCAACCATGGACACAACAACTACCAGCTCTCGATGCCGAGCAATACCCACGTCTCGATCTCCTGCAGACACTGCCACCACACCTTCACCCACCTCTGGACCCAAACAGCCACCCCCAACCCACCGGATACCACAGCACCAAAGCCCCTGAGCTGCATCCTCCTCAACATACGCTCCATGCACAGACGCCGCAGAAATTTGGGACCTCCTCAAACCCACTCACCTGACGTTGCCTTCCTCATAGAGACCTGGACCAACACCAGCTCCGCCCCAGACATCGCAACCGGCATCCCAGACGGATACAAGATCCTGAGGAAAGAGCACCCCAACCACCCAGGAGGAGGCCGCGCCATTGTCTACAAAAGCTCCCTCCGACTAACAACCAACTTGGATAATGCCTCGCGCCCTGTGGTCGAAGTGGGCGGGATCAGCAGGGCACAGCATGCCCCTACTTCTTTAATTTCATAGAGTCCGTTCCCCTACTTTCTTATTTTAAACATGCCTCCCGGACGGCAGAAATCACCAAGGCCGATAGTTAAGGCTCGGCTTGCCGATAGTTAAGGCTCGGCTTTTGGGGACGGGCTGAACTGACAGAGAAGGAAAAGGACTCGGTCTTTTCCTTCGTGACTAAAGAAGACAAGGACCGTGTCCAGTTCTGCTGCTGGCAGCTGCCCTCCCCCCCCTCTTTTTCTGTCTCGCTCCTCGTCATTTAAAGAAAACCGAGACTTCAAGAATCGGGTATTTCCTTCTGTTTCCTCCTTTCCTTTATCTGCTCCCCTGTGCGCACACAAAATCACGCCACGCCTCCCACGCAGTAACTGGAACAAAGTCTCCGAAGAACACCTTACCTCGGCCCTGAGCTGCACAACTCCCCCTACTACGACAGATGCCAACACATCAGTAAGCAACGTCAACCGCTGGATCACCAACTGCGCCAACACTCTCGCCCCTCTCCAGAACTCCCACAGACGCCAACACAAAAGCCACCTGGTTCACCACAGACCTCCAAGAATCCAAGCGCTGTTGCAGATGACTGGAGAAAAAGTGGAGAAACAGCGAAACCCTGGCAGCACGTTCCGCCTTCAAGGCCCCCACCACGGTACACACCACCAACGCATCAAATCAACTAAGAGAAACTTCATCCAAGACAGAATACTCTCCAATTACCACAACTCCAAGGAACTCTTCGCCATCATACAAAAATTCACCAGACCCAACAGCAAAACTACTGACGTCCTTCCCTCCCAAGACCTCTGCAACAAACTTAGCTCCTTCTTCCACCACAAGATCAAGACGCTCTACGACAACTTCGACGATCAAGCCCACGGCACCTCCCCAACACCCCCCAGCGACGCCATCCAGCAGACGACCTCACCTCGGCCCCTTCTCACCACAGAAGACAACGCAAAGACTACGAAAAGTATCCACTCCAGAACGCCTACTGACCCCTACCTGCCTGGCATCTTCCACAGGGTCGCCGCCACCATCGCACCCTAACTATGCCGAACTATTAACTGCTCCCTCGAAACCGACACATAACTGGGAACACGCTGAAGTCAAATCCCTCCTCAAGAAGCCCTCTGCAGACCCGACAGATCGCAAGAACTTCAGGCTCATCTCACTATCCCCTTTTACCCCCAGTCTCATCGAAAAAGTAGTCAACACCCAGCTAGCTCACTTCCTAGAAACCAACATCCTAGACACCTCTCAATCCGGATCCTGCAGCAACTACAGCACAGCGACCAGCCCTCATCCTCCTAGACCTCTCAGCAGCCTTCGACACCGTCTCCCACCGCACACTAGCCATCCGACTCCACAACGCCGGCATCCAGGGAGCAGCCTTAGACCGGATTCGATATTTCCTCTCAGGCAGAATAAGAATCCCGCCCTTCCTCTCCGAACCTACAGAGATCAGATGCAGAGTATCCCAAGGATCCTCCCTCAGCCCCACGCTCTTCAACGCCTACAAGCCCACCCTCGCAACCAACATCAGAAAACACAGACTCAACATAGCCTCATACACAGACGACACCCAGTTCATCCTCTCCTTCACCAAGGAACCAGACTTCACCAGGTGCAGTTTCCAAGAATGGATGAAAGACGTCACTCTGGATGAGCAGCAGCTGCCTGAAGCTTAACTCAGAGAAAACAGAAGCCCTCATCCTTGGCTCCACCCCCTAAGCTTGGGACAACTCCTGGTGGCCCCCGCATTAGGAAAATCTCCAACACCAACGGACCACGCTCGCATCCTCGGCAGCATACTCAACTCTTCACTGACTATGAGCCGCCAGATCAACGCCGTGTCCTCCACCTGCTTCACCACCCTCTGCATACTTTTTTTTTTTTTTTAAACATAATTTTATTATTGTACCAAAGTTGCACGGTTCTTACAGTGGCGTGACATTACATAATAACTCTTACATATAACTTGCACTGTAAAATAGCATCTTGTCCGCTTCCCACCGCTGTTCCCGGCTCCTGCAATTGTCTACCATAGTGCTCTATTCAGCAAATAATATATATCAACAACATTAACATTCCCTCCCCTTTCTCCCTGGGTTTATACATATCTCCCATCAACATGTTCGGTCTGTATCTACCTGCTTCACTCATCATACACATTGCACATTTCTTACTGCTTTGAACTGGTCTGCCCGTGTCCAGCTCTCATCCACTACCCTGCGCGTTATCGTTAGTAGTAGGATAATCTACATCTAAGGCTCGCCCCGTTTCCAGCATCGCAAAAGTAGTCCTCCTTAACCCTCTCGCTTCCTCCCGTCTCAGTGCTGCACTCTCCCATCTCACCATCTCAGTATGCCATGCATAGTTTGTAGGCGGCGTTTTTGATTTCCATCTCTTGGTGATTGCTCGCACTGCCAATAAAAGTGCTAAGTTCACAAACCTGTTCTGTACTTTATATTTTGAAGTCCCCACCCTTAATCCCAGGATACAGCTCTCAATTGTAGCAGGTACTTCCCTATGTGTAATCTCCGCCATATGGCGTCTAATCGAATCCCAGTACCCGCTAAGTCTGTGGCAGGACCATACCATATGTATAAGGTCCGCTCCCTCTAAGCAGCATCTAGGGCAATGATGTTCTGTAGTTGGGTACATCTTGTCTAATCTATGCGGTGAAAGATATGCCCTATGTAAGATCATGATTAGGATGTACTTGAATCTTGCATTCCGTGATACCTTCTTCGGGTGTGCCACTACCCTCTCCCACTCCCTGTCCTCTAAGGCTCTGCCTATGTCACCCTCCCATGCTGTGCGCAACGGCAGCAGATCTATTTGTGTATGAGAGCGCAGCCCTACATACAGCCATTTAATGAGGTGTCGGCCCCTCCCCATATAGTAGAGTGTTTTAACCAGATCATTTGTGGCTGGCTCTTGTCTTTGTGGGGCCCACTGTGTTCTGACGTATTGTAATAGTGCTGTGTGTAAGAGGTATAGATGATCTGGAGCTCCGGTTTCTCGTATGAAATTATCGTGGTCCATTAACATTCCGTCTCTAAAAAGATCCGCCACCGTGCTGACCGCCACATCCAGCCAAGGCGTCAGCCTGCGCGTCGTCAAGCATCTATCTTGTAGAGGTACACCAAGCAGGGGTATGTTTCCCGCATATGCAGGGGTTGTTCCTGTATACTGCAGGGCTGCCCTCCAGCATCGCACCGCCGTGTGCAAAGGGGGGATCCTCACCACCCTCTGCATACTTTACAAGACCTTCAAATGGACTACCCCCGACACTAGGAAGACAGTCACCCACGCACTCATCACCAGCAGATTGGACTACAGAAACACACTCTATGCCAGAATCAACAATAAACTCCTCCGCAAACTCCAGACTGTCGTAGCCAGACTTATCCTCGACATCCCACGACATGACCACACCACTCAACACCTCTGCGACCTCCACTGGCTCCCCATCGAAAAAAGAATAACCTTCAAACTGCTGACACATGCCTACAAAGCCCTCCATAACACCGGACCCCAAAACCTCAATGAATGAATCTCCTTCCACACCCCCAAGAGAAATCCTCGCTCTGCCGACCTAGCGTTAGCCACAGTCCCCCGCATCCACAGAGCCAGAGCAGGTGGTAGATCCTTCTCCTACATCGCAGCCAAGACCTGGAACAAACTCCCTGTCTGTACCAGATAAAGCCAGCCACTGCACAAATTCAGAAAGGACCTCAAGACCTGGCTCTTCGAATGACCTACGGAGCTGCTCGAGTGTTTCAAAAACCCTGATTGATTGAGCAGTTGAAGTGCCATATTTACACTTCAGTGCATCATAAGTGATCATGAAAGCAAAGTGAAACTACATTCAAGGGTAAGACGTAAAAAGGTGGGTAGCAGGAATTTAGTCAGGTGTGGTGCAGTGGCTACACTGCCACCTATAAAACCAATCGACCTCATCTCCTAATCCTGAGCTCCCTCTTGATCACATCTTGGTAAATCGTGTTTTATCTGTGCATCAATTTCCCCATCTGCCAATACAGGATTACATAGTAAACCGAGTAAATGGAGAAAAAAAAGTGGACATGAAACTGGACATTGACAGTGAAATGGGGCAGGCACTGGAAACTCACCTGAAAACCCCTGAGAATTAGGGATTATGTAAAAACTGTGTGGTAGATTGGAATCATAGTCCTGGTAATACACATGTGCCTCCAGACCAGTCCCCTCAATCACGTCACAGCTATGGGGCATGAGAACAGACCAAGCACCCTGTGCTTGGTGGTGATAACTCTGAGAAAACCAGAGAGACTGGATGAAGCCCTTAGTCTGCTTTGTCTCCTCAGGTGCCCAGCAATGGATTCACAGTGGTAGAACAGAGAGCCAGGTGCATAAAACCAGTAATGTGAGGGACAGATTCATCAGTTCAAGGCAAGCTAGCCTCTCTTGATCTAACAATTGGCGACCCTTCCAGCAGTACTTCTACCGTACTTGAGCTCACCGGGCCATCACAAAAAGGCAAGACAGTTATGTGAATAAGTGCAACTGTGCACACAAAAGTTGGGACTGACTGCAATCCTTGCATGCACTGCCCTTAAAGAGATGCACTCTGAAATGTGCACAGATTGAAATGGTCAAATTGATCCGTCCATCGAGAATGAATTCGCAAGAAGCCTAAAGAGGAAAAGGGAATAACAAAAGAAACAAACACTGGCAAAGGAAATAGGTTCTGGCTCCCATTTGCAGTTATAACCTAGCTCCATTTGCTTTTCTAGTGCTTGTTTTATTAATGATAACCAACACACAATGGTGGTGGTATCGATGGTGATGATGGTAATGATTGTGTTGGAGTGGCGGTTAATGAAGGTTGTGGTAATGAGAATTATGGTGGTGATGAAATGACAGTGGCAATCCTGGAGGCAGTGGTGGTGGTAAGAGGCCGACGCTAGTGGGTGGCAGTATTAAGAGTGCTGGCGGTGGTGGTAGTAATGATGCTGTATAATGGTAATATGTATAGTATACACATATGGGAAATAATTGATTGCATGATGATGGAGCGGACTTTTCAGATATAAAATAGTCCCTAACGCACTAAAATGTAAGCCGATCAAAAGGAGGAGAAAAAGCCTATTTAAGAAATTATAATAAAAGACGTGCCAACCATGTGGAGCTGTTTTTCAGCAGACCAAAACAGAGAGTAATGCAGAATCAAGCGGGGGAGAGTAGTAGGTAAGGGGACAAAAAAATAAAAACCCACAAGAGTGGGAGGAGGGAAGAACTAGGTGCCAGTATGTTTATGGAGGAGGGGGCATGAAAGATGGCAAAGTTCATGGGTCTCCTGATATAGACCTACTGAAAAGAAAAACGAAGTAAGGGAATTTGGGTGACAGAAGGGGTATGGAAAATTGTGAAAAACAGTAAGGGTTAAGTGGCGGACAATTCTGGAGGTCCCCCCCGCCACCCCCATGCATAAAGCTAGGAAAAAAAAAAAAAAAGAATAAGGGTAAAAGTAAGGGTAGTCCGAGGCAGTGGGTAGTAAGGAGAAACTAACCACCATAGATGGTGACCAGAAGTAGGCTACAAGTTGTATCTATATGTTATGAATCAAAAAAAGATAGTGTCTCATTTTATTTTTACATGAAAAACATACAGCTAGGCTGCATTCAACAACCTGGCCAGGGACATTAATTTCTTAGAGTCCACATGCTCATTGAGGTCGCAATACATCTTAAAGTCCAAGTTGACATCAAACGAAGCACTGTTCTAAAATGACTACTTCTAGTGATAGTTGGCAATGCAGAACTTTGCAGAAATAACTGTATTTTTAAGTCAAGCCTAGTGCAGCGCGCATGCGCTGCTCTTGGAGAGGGCCTCTTAGAATGACTCCAGACTTTCCAGAGACTTCTCCGTGTGGGTCGGACTCCTCCCACACATTCCATTGGCATTTGCGAGTGGCTTTCAATAATAAAAGCATGCAAATGGCCAAAGACTGGTGCATATCCGCCTTTCCTGTAAACGTTCACTCCCATGGCCTGTGGGTCTTGGGAGCGAGCAGCGGCGCGTAGGCTGTCAGCTGGTCATGAATCAGGTTACAATAACATAGCACAGTCGCTTTCACTCCTTCCTGTCCTACCTCTATTCAGTAGCAAGTAAATTGCGATCTCTGCAGCGCAAGGGGGTGTGGCTTCATGGTTAGGGCGGCCGACTTTGAAGCTGGGGATCCAGGTTCGAGTCTTGGTGCCTGCTCAAGCATTCGGTGATTCTCCCCGTGCCTTAAAATGAATGTGTAATGTAGCATGTTTTTGTAAAGCGCTCCAATACCTTCGAGTTTGCGCTATTTTAAAGTGTAAAAATAAATAAACGATACAGAACATATCACAGACAGGGGAAGAGTCTCCCAGCATTAGTGCACTCTCTGGTACTTTGTTTTTTAACTGGGAGACCTAGCATATGGATCATATAATCTAATTTAATATCAGAGTACAAAACAGCGGCTATGATTAAGATTCCTAATTTTCCATATTTTGTCACAAAAAAGTGTAAATTCTAAAATTGTTTTAAGGCTGAGTTGGTAATTCATAGCCTGGCATGCCAAGGTTTAACGCTAGTAGTGTTTGCAGTTCTAGCTTTGTATCGGGGTTAGCACATCTAGCTTTGAATCTGGGTTAGCACAAGGGTTGCGCTTGCCAATTGCACTCTGTTGTGTGTTGGGATTACAAATTAATATTCCCATACAGCAGTTGCGTATGTAAATCTGTTGTGCACCTTTTAGACTTAGTGCCTCAGTGCCATTGGATGCATTATCTCCTATAATAAAACCACACACAGCTGGATATCAATGTTATGCAGAAACGTTGCCTGACAAATATTGTGCCCTAAATATTAAATATGAAAACTATATAGTTCCACTGGTTTAGATGGTCTATTGATTTCAATGGGAAAATCTTTTTCTAGATAATATTTAGGACATAGCATTGATGTCAGACACTATTCTAACAACTGCACACCCTTTCATGTTTGGTGTTTGTTGACGATGATGCACAAAATCTGTTGTAGATCTGGTACACGGATGGTGCAAGCTGTTTTTTCAATTAAACTCTGGAGAAGGGTGCCTGGTGAATAGAGGCGTGGGGGAGGAGGGATGTGACGTCTCTTGACATTGGAAAGTACTTCCCTGCGTTTTTTCCATAGGCTGTTCAATACTCTAATGATGCAGTCGCACACAGACTGTTATAGTACAACAGTACTATAACATTCTGTGTGTGACTGACTTGCATCAAGGCACTTGCCTTTCTGTCTGTGCAATAAAAACCCTTGGAACGTGTCCATAAATGTTTCCTAAGGCAAGCATGTATTCTTGAATCAAAGTGCATGATCCATTGTGTAATAATTGTATAGCTCTTCAATTCCTCTTGGCACAGCACCCAGGATAATATGCTGCATGGCTAAACATTTAGAAGATCCCAAAGGCGAGATCTATTGGCTATGCCAATGCTTATCTATCTACTCTGATGGTCTCTTTAAAATTAGAGGGAAAGGAATCTTCACAATACATTTTCACATGTCAGTTTTTTTTCCTCCAAATACCTAGCTTCAGATTATGGGTGGTAAAAGTGGTTCTCAGTAAATGCATAGTGTACTTTCTAGCTGTCATATGTTGCCATTGTCCGTGACAGAAAACGATAAGGTGATAGACCTCAGTCGTGCATAAACAAAGCCGCTGACTTGTCAACCAAGATACTCAGCAGTTGGGCAGCTAACAGTTTCAAGGTCGTTCTTGAGGAACAAGTTACTTCCCTTTGGTAACACCTTTTCTGGTGCAGATGCTCACCTTAAAACATTATCCAGGCTCTCATCTTCTATAGAAGGATGAGGTGGAGTGAAACATTTTGACAGTCTAATCTTTTGACCAACCTGGAAGTGATTCATCACCTTTGGCAGGAAGGATGGAGGATTCCGAAGAACCAGTTTGTCTGCCAGATACCGGTGTATGGGAGGGTTTAACAGAAAGAGGTTGAAGCATACTCACCCCTTCTGGCAGACGTAATGGTCACTAAGAAGGCTGTCTTAATGGTCAGAAGACTCAAATGGCAGCTGTGCATGGGTTCAAAGGAGGTATAATGTTAAGACCAATTTAAGGTCCCACTGGGGCCTAACAAAAGGGCTAGGAGAAAACAGATCCATTAAGCCCTTAAGAAAACATGTCACAACGGGTGACTTAAGCAGAGAAGGCTGATCCGAAAACCGCAAATAAGCTGAAATGACAGACAGGTAACCTTTAGCAGTGGCCATGGCAAGGCCCTGCCAGGCTACTTACGGCACAAACTTACCCCAATAGCGGTCGTAATCGGTCTTTGTTGAGGGACGCCTAGCTGCCATAATAACATTGCAGATTTTAGAAGGAAGATTTAAGGCACTCAACTGTCTCCACTCAATCTCCACGCATGAAGGTATAGTGCGCGTAGGTTCGGATGCAAGACCTGCCCTGTTGCTGAGGCAGGAGATCTTCCAGTAGGGGCAGCCTGATCGGAAGGCAAATGCTCATTCCCAGGAGTTCTGGATTTCACACACACTGTGCCCAATCTAAAGGCACAAGGATGACTTGGGCCCAGTCAGTTCAGATCTTCTTGAAAACTCAAGGTAATAGTGATATCGGCAGAAAGGCTTGCAGGAGTCCCAAGTTTCCTTCTAAACGGTACAAATCTTCGAGCGAGAGCCGCTTTGGAAACTCCAGTGTGCAAAACTGCTAACATTGAGTGGAGGACCGGGAGCAGCAGCCTAGGACGAACGAGGGATTCTTTCCTGAGACAAATGAACAGGAGTTTCCCCTCCCCTCCCCCATGTGGCAAGTAGTTTTTTCAACTAGGGCTTGACGTTTGGAAGCCATTTAGGAAGCGGAGTGCGGCCTTTGCCACACCCGCACAGTGGTACTTTCTTGCCACCAGTTGGTAAGAACGGAGCCCCCCTGTTTACACTTAGGTCCTGATGAATGCCCTGGACCCACTTTGGCCTACATGGCAGAAACATGTTGACCATTCACAAGACGGTTAGGGGACACTAAACACCCCACTCACTGTCCTATGTTTTTAGTATCATATAGTTATTAGCCACATTAAAACTGAATTTCTGGTAACTATAATGATTTTTAACCCCACATTCCTTTTCACGGGCCCCCACTCTTTAGTTTAGAAGTGCATCCCTGTCTCCAGGTGTATGCCCGCCCTCTATCAAACTAAGGTTTTAGAGGGCGAGGACTGGCCGATGATGAAGCATGACAGCAGGTGGTGTGTGAGACCAGTCCGTTACTTTTTGTGAGATGCCCTCACTCACAATGGTTTTATAACTGTAGTAGGGTCACGTTTCACTAGGAGCAGCTTTCTGTGGTAAACATTGAGTCGTGAACAGATTGAGCCACGGTTCTCCCCATTCTCAGAAGAGACCTCATGCCACCTCCGGATGCAGACGCCATTCGTGATCCGCAAGACATCAATCCCTGAGTTTCTCCGCTCTAGCGTTCAGAGATCCTGCCACGTGACATATGACTAGGAAGATGTACCGACAACCAGCCATATCCAAAGGCGCAGATCACACTTCACCTTGTTTTTTTGCAATACCACAAGGCATTGGTGTTGTCCGTGAACACCTGGACCAGCCTGCTCTTGATGGATAAAAGGAAGGCTTTCAACTTCAACCGAAAGGCCCTGAGCTCTATAAGACTGATAAGGAGCTGAATCTCGAATTCAAAGACAAACCAAGAGGGGATCAGAAACAGACATCTGTCTGTGACATTCCCCACAAGGTTTAAAACCTGCTGGTATGGGAACATGTTCCTAGCACACCAGGAGCCTTCACTCAAAAAAAGAGTCAATAAAAAGGTCAAAAAGGTGGGCACAAATGACCAAGGTGCCTCTCAAGTTCTGCGCTGTTGGAGAGGAAAGAAAGGAACAGATGGCAACGCACCAGGGTGGTGGCTATATAGGCATGTGCACGTCATTTTCGTCATGGACGACATTGAGGCGAGGCCACCAATGCCACCTAGCAGTACACAAAAGTATTCAAGATTTTCCCGATCCAGTCTGATGTCTGGGAAATATTCCAAGTTGAGGAGCCGGCAGTTAGGAGTCTCGGCAGTTAGGAGTCTCTATCTGAAACCATCTTTTGATGAGGTTAGCATTTTGTAAAGAGATCTGGCCCTTCCACTCACTGACATAATTCGTTATTGTGTGGGCCACTGAAAAAAACTATCTGCATTCCACATTACTACTTTTAGAGTCAAATATTTGTGCCATGGAAAGGTTTAAGGTACGTTCGGATGCAGGGGACGGGGGCGCGGTCTGCGGAGCGGAGCGGAGCTGGCGGGTGGGTGTAGAGGCTGAGTCGGCTGTTGAGGTACGTTGGACCGGTGTTGTGGAGTGCCTTGTGTGTGTGGGTGAGGAGTTTGAAGGTTATCCTCTTGTTGACAGGGAGCCAGTGCAGGTTTCTCAGGTGGGGTGTGATGTGGATGCGGCGAGGGATGTCGAGGATCAGGCGTGCTGAGGCGTTCTGGATGCTTTGAAGCCGTTTAAGGAGTTTGGCCGGGGCTCCTGCATAGTGTGTGTTTCCGTAGTCCAGTCTACTGCTGACGAGGGCCTGGGTGACTGTTTTTTTTGTTTCGGTGGGGATCCACTTGAAGATCCTGCGAAGCACGAGGCGGAGATGGCGTTGACCTGCTTCGTCATGGAGAGGGTGGAGTCGAGGATGACCCCTAGGTTGCGTGCGTGGTCGGTGGGTGTTGGGGGGTGTTCCTAGTGCAGTCGGTCACCAGGAGTCGTCCCAGGCCGAGGGGGTGGGTCCGAGGATGAGGACCTCCGTCTTGTCCGAGTTCAGCTTCAGTCGGCTGTTCCTCATCCAGTCGGCTACGGCCTTCATTCCTTCGTGGAGGTTGGTTTTGGCAGTGTGGGGGTCCTTGGTGAGAGAGGATCAGCTGGGTGTTGTTGGCGTAGGAGATGATGTTGAGGTTGTGCCGTCGTACGATGTGGGCGAGTGGTGCCATGTAGACATTGAACAACGTTGGGTTGAGGGATGAGCCTTGGGGTACGCCGCAGATGATCTCGGTGGCTTCGGAGCGGAAGGGGGGGGGGGGGGGGGGAAGCTGGTCAGTTGTTTGTTGACGGCCTTTTCGATGAGCTTCGCCGGGAACGGGACCAGGGAGATGGGTTGGAAGTTCTTGGATCTGCCTTGGGTTTCTTGAGTAAGGCGTTGATCTCTGCGTGCTTCCAGCTCTCCGGGAAGGTCGCTGTCTCGAAGGAGATGTTTATGGTTTTCCGGAGATGGGATGCGATGGTGCTGCTGGCTTTGTTGAAGATGTGGTGTGGGCAGGGGTCTTCCGGGGATCCGGAGTGGATGGTGTTCATGATCTTGATGGTGTCGTTGTTGATGTTGGTCCAGGCGGTTGGTGGTCGTGGGAGCGGGGGTCTCAGTTGTTGCCGGGGTGGTGACGGCGTTGAAGCTGTCGTGGATGTCTGCGATCTTGTAATGGAAGAAGGTGGCCAGCGAGTCGCACAGGTCTTGTGAGGGTGGGATGTCGTTGGTGTTGGAGCTGGGGTTGGAGAGTTCCTTCACGATGTTGAAGAGCTCTTTGCTGTTGTGCGCGTTGTCTAGGCGGTCTTTGAAGGAGGTCTTTTTGGCGGATCTGATGAGGTGGTGGTGTCTGCGGGTGGCGTTCTTGTGGGCTGTGTAGCTTTCCAGTGTTCTTTCACGGATCCAGCTTTTTTTTAAAGTTTTCGGCAGGTTCGCTTGGAGGCCTTCGGTGAACTAGCTGACTTTCTTGCTAGTGTGGGTGTTGGAGGGCTTCTTGAGCAGGCAAGGGTGTTGGCGCAGTCGTTGATCCACTGTTTGAGGTTGCGAGTGGCGGGGTCGGTCGGATCTGTGGATGGGCTCCGGGCGAGGGCGGTGGAAAGCTGGTCCTCTGTGACTTTGTTCCAGCAGCGGCGTGGCATCTGTTGGGTGCGGTGGTGCGTGGTGGGTTTCCGGAAGGTGAAGTGGATGCAGCGGTGATCGGTCCAGTGGAGCTCGGTGGTGTGGTTGAAGGAGACGTGGGAGCTTGCGGAGAAGATGGGGTCAAGCGTGTGGCCGACGGAGTGGGTGGGTGTAGTGACGAGTTGTCGGAGTCCGAGGTTGTTGAGGTTGTCAGAGTGGAGGAGTTGGTGTCGTTGTTGTTCTCGATGTGGAAGTTCAGGTCCCCGAGGAGGATGTAGTCCGTGGAGGTGGGGGCGTGTGTGCTGACTAGGTCGGTGATGGAGTTGCTGAACTGTGCTCGTGGTCCGTGGGGTCTGTAGATGAGGGTTCCTCTGAGAGTGGTGTTGGGATCGGTGTGGATCTGGAAGTGCAGGTGTTCGGCGGTGCGGAGGGTGTCGTCGGCCATTGTCTAATAGGCTGCTAGTTTACATATTTATACATGAAATACAATTCTGCTTTGGCGCAAACTTTTAAGAGAACTTCACTGGCAATGAAGTGTATGTATGAGCATGGGACAAAATTACAAACAGCCCCCAAACTAATTAAACAAAATGGTCCATTCTTAAAGCCGTATTGGTTTCTTCCGGACCTCTTTCATTAAAGTGGTAAAACGCAGTCTGATTCTTGCCCTGTCCCTATCTCTATTGACATTGGTTGGAAACCAAAGTGTGGCTTACAAGGGAGCAACTCCCCATCAGCTGAGGTAATTTTGCTGTTAGTGCTCTTTCTCCTTCCCCTGGGTGTCAAACTGCCAATAAGTACTACGAGAGCGGAAACATGATGTTTTAAAAGACTGGATCCTGGACAGAGGAATGCATGGTTATCAACAAATATTGTAGGTTCCTATAAGGTACATTTTTGACTCTTTGGATCGAGAACTGAGGATAAGGTCAACAGGTATTGCGGACCTTCCTAGGAAGGTAATACATGTTGAGGAGAAGCTTTGCCTATCCACCTTGCTTCTAGTGAAGTGCCTGGGGATTCTTGCTCTTAAATTTACAGCATGTAAATAAACGGCCCAAGCCTATTCTGTTTAAAATGGAAAGTTCACATAAATAATTTCTTTGTGGTGCAAAATAATTACAGTACGTTCAAAGAACTACCTGGCAGACTGAAAAAGGCTGAACACATTTTCAGAAAGGTGTTTGTGGTTGGGTTGATCTTCGAGGTATGGGAGCTCAACTACCCAGTTGTGTGGATCACTTGCTAGCCCTGGCTGGCTCTCATCAATCATTGAACAGAATAGAACACAAAATGTTTTCCGATAGGCTTTTAGTTATACCTACCTCTTCAGTGTGAACAGCTCTCAACCGAACCCGGCTTTAACTGGCAGGCAGAATAATACTATACCTCTTTTCCCTCCCCAAACAACAAGGTAGTGGAAACTTTCATATGCAGACTGACAGAGGAAATACTCTCAATATCAGATATATTTACAGAGAAGAGGGATGAACTGGTAATGCCAGACTACTTAAGCCATCTTAATTATACTCAAACTCATCACAGCTCACGAATGCCATCCACTCCCCTTGATGCCTTCTTTAACCCCGGACAATTTGGCCCTGTATGGCAGATGGTACAGAGTATTAATGGTAAAATTGAGGGATGATTATATCCTATGAAAAAAAAAGTATAAAGGGGAATGGAAATGCCTGTCTTTAGGAGTGAATTCACCAATATACTGCAAGGACTGTAATGAGAGAGGGGTAGAACTTAATAAAGATTATTTGCTGTGCTGTCAGCAGAAATGTTACTAAAACATGCTGCTCCTCTTTGTTCAGTTCTTTAGCATGCTATTATTCAACCTGACCAGAGGGTAAGAGATTTTGGCTAGCACTAGCGAAGCATCGTAGTTTTGGATCCTCCACGATAGCTCTAGCGGCAAAAGGAGCCTCGAGGGGAAGGTGTCTGAAGTTTGCTCTTTTACGAGCACTGGTGACCACCAAGGAGTCCAGTGGGACTGGTCGTCTGAAAAAATAGGGTCTGAGGGAGAGGGTTTATACTTTGTCGACTCTTGGTGGTACGATATGGGTCCTGACAGGGTACTTGAAGATGTAATCTGTGTGACGTATCATCACTTTCAACATAGGTGGGTATTGTGTACCCCTGTGTGTTGTTGACAAACTTTCACAAAGAAAAGCCTCCTCGAGAGGCGTTTGTGTAATTCGACCTCACGGAACGCAGCAACCCTGCCTAGTAATTCCTGGTATGTAGTAGAATCATCAGTAAGTGGGGGATTGCGGGGTATAAATCTGGGTCAGTGTCATCTGGAGGGTCGGATGCTGTGTTAAAGAGTCTTGGTCTCCTGGAGCAGGTCTATGGTAGTGGGTGACCTGTTAGTTGACTGGAGGGCAGAACATGGTTTAGCCCAAGTGCCCAGCAGTATGTCTGTGAAGACTTGATGGAAGGGCAAAAGAGGTTTGGCTCAGTACCTGGTCAGGCTTCAGGACCTCTGTCTATACATTTTTAGTTACCTCCGTATTGGGGAGGTGGAGGTAAACGACCTCAGAAGCCCTCCTGATTACTGTAGCAAAAGAAGCGTCTTCCTCTGTTGCATAGTCCGAGCAAAAAAGTTGGTGCAATGTTTGTGCATAACTGCGCGGCAGTGGAGTTGTATTTGAGTCAGAAAGATTCAGCAGAGGCTGCAACACATCAATATCTGGAAGTGGCCTCAGTTGAGAAGCCAGCTTGTAGTCGAACATCACAATGGGTTTTGAGTCTTCCTTCAGAGCTGGTGGCATGCGTGTCAGTGGTGACGCTGGAGGAACTGGTGCAGATTCCATTGGCAATCTTGACACCGGTACAGAACCAGAAGCGGTTTCAAGGGACCCAGATGGCACAGAGGGTGAACCGACCGGTAACCTGGCTAGGTGTCTATGAGTCTCATTCCGTGGTGGAACACAAGTGAGACCTGGAGGTAGAGTTAATGCCCTTGTGGCTTCTCTGGAGAATGCGAGTGGAAGGAAGGGGCAGAGTCCTGCTTAGGCTTCACTTCTAACAAGGGAAGATCTGTCCTAGGAACAACTTGGGTGTGGTTTCTCGCTTTTATGTTTGATTTGGAGCGTGACCGGTGTGGAGCCTTCTGGTGTTTCACCACATGGAGATTAGCCTTACGCTCTCAAATGACTTCAAGATTCATCTGGACGCATGTGTGACAGGCCTTGGAGTCGTGTAATAAACCAAAGTACCAAAGGCACTCCCAGACATTTGTTTGCAACAGTTTCTATAATTTTAGGGGTGGCATCCCTTACACACTAGAAACATTTTGGAAAAATGAAGGAAGGATAGGGGCTTTGGATTCACGTCGGATGGTACAGAAAGAGAGGAACGAACATCAGCATGCATGGGTGGAGCTTATACACAGTCTGTCACTTGCAGAGCTGAGCGGCATGGATGCTGTTGCATGGCATCACCTACCAGTGCAAGGAGCACCACTTTCTTATTTTCTGGAATCAGTCTGGCGAAATTCATAAGGTGCGAGTATTGTGGTTAGCAGTATCCATCAGAAAAACCATTACCGAAGGTTAGTAATTAGGTCTATCAGAATCGTGGTTTCCTTGCTCTGTTTAGAGTCAGGAAAACCACCATGCTTCCAATGGCAGAGCTTATCCTGGATTTAGTCACAAAAACCTTTAATTGATGGCTTGACTGATGATGGGCCATCAGTCCAAAGTACCCAAGAACATTTGCGCCCTAAATAGAGCTGATGTTCCAATTTAATTTTTTCCTCTTGGAGACTGACATGTCCTTTAAGCTAGAACTGTCATGCGTTCCCCTTTTTTACATGCATTGTCCCATCCACATGACAAGAATGGATCTGAACAGGTGACCTTTTACCTAGTAGCTTGCTCCTGTCTTTGACACCAGGCTCTTAGTATTCAATCATATTCCCTGTACCTGACGTACATAAACATGTTTTCAGGCACTGCATAATTATTCTGTATAAGGGTCACCACTTTTTTCATCCTTGGTCAACAGGCTCGCTGTGCATGATCGCATTGTTTTAAAAAAACATTTATGATTTTTTTCAAAACATTAATAATTGTTTTCAAAACATATCGATTCTCGAAGAAACCCTGGAGTGACCACTCTAGTATACAAGACCCTTATTCCCCTTGCAAATTAGAGGAGAATTCCTTCTGCTGACACGGGGTCCTGCATGCTGATCAGGTGAGTGGGTAGGTTCTTCCCTATGGGATTCTTTGATATATATATATATATATATATATATATATATATATATATATACACACACACACACATCTACATGCAACACCTACATCTAGGCTAGGTACATTTAGGCAAATTACGTAGGGTGCGCATTATAAAAGTATGCAAATGCTACTGTTTTATCTGAACTGTATATGTTCATCTTCTTAGCACTATGGTAGAAATGTATCTACTGTTTACTAAATTGGTACTTGCGATTTCTTTCGTATGCTTCTGTCTGATTGTTGCAACAAATATGTTTCACACAAGACTGACGCTGGACCAATAAATAAATACTTCTTGAAACGTCCTAATCGCCATCCTGTGTATTTTCTGAGAATAAGTAAACACGAGTGACTGAGCAAAAAGTACTTTACTGTTTTCCACGATCCCTGAGGAATCAGGGTTGTCATGTTCAGTGGTTGCCAGAAACTACCTACACCACTGTAAAATCCAGGGGGGAGGCAGTGGCACTGTAGAGCCAGCTGGTCTAACGGCTGACATCCTATGCAGGTGTCCTGAAGCGGTTGGAACACCAAGCCCTCAGTTTAGGTAATCCAAAACGTGCAGGTCCTGGGGATCCCTAGGAACTACACGACAAGACAGCAAGGGAAAACCTGGCAGTCCCGAACAAGAAGGCAAATAAATGATCTGCACATGTTCGGAGAAGTCTCCTGCTGTGTCAGGGCAATTACATTTTTTATTTAAAAAAAACAAACTCTCTGTTGCTTTGTAGCGCATTGAATATGGCACTTGCACAATAAAGCTTTAGTGCCTTCCGTGGTGCCCATGTGAAAAGGGCTCTGCAGATGGCACAGAGACCTGCACCTGCTCGGTGGTCAGCAAATATGTATGTCAGGCTTACTCTGCCAGGACAGCTGAGTACATCCCTCCTCTGACCTGGCGGAATGGGTACAGCCCACCAATCACTAAATAAACCCAGTAAATAAACCCCGTATTCTGCTAATAAATACTTCTTGCAAGTTGCTCATCACTGAATGAATCCCCTAGCAATGCACATCCCGGGAGATAAGTCTGACGGTAGTAAAAAGTTCACTGAAAAAATCTGAAAAACAAATTTAGCATATTGAGTATTTCTTAGCCTGCAAACCCCAGCTATAGAGCTTATTGAATGAGTTTACAGAAGTTCAAGTTTCAGTGCAACTGATACGGATAAAGTGCCGCTCTTGACAACGCATAATGTGCCACCTTTGCTCTGGTTAATTAGCCCTAATGCCCTTCTGTTGTAGCTAGGGTATGACAGATCTCACGGACAACTGGCACACCTTTGACTAACATCTCCTTTATTCTAACTTTCAGAGCCAACACACAGCTGCAGCTGGGTCACCCATAGGCACATCTTTGACCCAGTCTCTGTAAAACGGAGAGCCCACCTAGGATTCAGCCCATGTACTCTTTCCTCAGCCATGGAAAGATGTGGAGGAGGTTAAAATGCATGCTAAGCAATGGCTTGCACGACATGAAATGGAGAAACCACCATGGGTAAGACTGCTGCCCGATTGCGGAGGACCAGCACGTTTGGGGAGGAGGAGGCTTGAGGGGGACCATACATGGCACTTTCATCAATAGTGCCTGCAGTTCACGGACCCTTTCTGTAGAAGGCTAGGCAATTTTCAACAGTTCCTAATCCTTGGAGTATATCCTACAGGACACCCGGTGTCACCCACCTCAGACAGACGAGAAGCTAAATAAGTACTAGTCTTGTAGTCACCGCCCATAAATGTCAAAAGATGGGCTGCCTCCACTGATTTATACAGCTATCCACAAGTATCTCAGCCCCTAAGCACTGCGCATATGTGGCGTGATGAATTTAGCATTATTTAAGTTACCATTTTATGGGTCAATTCATAAGAGCATAACTTGAAACCATCCAAATTCCCAATTTGGAGCTATTCATTTTTCCAAATATTCACTGAAAAAACACATACCTGTTCGTGCAGCTGATTCACTTTTTCTTGAAGGAGAAGCTTCACAATTCTCAGCTTCTGCTCGACATCCAGCATGCGTTGCTCCATCTTCCTTAAAAGCAGCTCGTGGCCATTGCCACCCTAAACAAAATGCCATAAAGTAAAATGAAGAGCTACTACATCGTGATAAAACAGCACTGTAAGAAATTCGGTAGTTGGTTGACTGGGGTGTGAGCCCTGGTCAAGCAGAAACCACAATACTAGTCAGGGTAGCGTGCAAGAAAACCCAAATTAACCTGTGTTCAACCCCCTGGTAGCTTGGCACAGAGCAGCCAGGCTTAACCTAGATCCAATGTGTACAGTATTTATACAACACTTCAAACATTAACACAGTAAAAACACACCACAAAAGGAGCTGACAACAGTATTGGATACAGAGTGATTTTGAATAAATAAAACTAAAATGCCAAAATTCCAATTATAGAATCGGAGTTATTGAATTTTAAAAATTTTAGAAAAAATAATGCCAAAGAGGCATAAAGCGCCAGCTGTGGGTATCTGGTCGCGCTAGACTGGGACAAAGTCAAAAGTTCAGGCCGACGGCAACAGAGCGCGGGCCAGCTACAGGGACCCAGTTAGGCCTACTGAAGCAGAGTACCTTAAACCCTGGTTTGCAGAGTGTTGATTTGATCTGCACCGAAGATGTGTCGCACAGCTGAAGTGATGCGTTGGTTCCGAGATCTGATGAGGCTGCAGTGCGTGGTCGTGTTGCATCGATGTTGAGGAACCTGTAGACAGGACTTGCGATGTGAAGTCCGGTGTAGAGGATGCGGTGCGCAGCTGGGGCGATGCGTCAGTTCCGAAGAGCTGCGAGGCTGCAATGCGGAATCAGTCAGTCGTTGAGGCTGCCATTGATGAGAGATGAGGGCCTGCACCAAGGATGCATCACCCAGTGGCGGTTCTGAAGGCGATGTAGGGCGCGGTGACGATGTGAGCCTGTGCGACGGTTCCTATCCACACAGCAGTGAGATGCATTGGTTCTAATCGGGTTTGCACGGCGCAACAGAGGAGATGCGTCCCACAGAGGCTGGCAAAACACCTTAAGCCCACTTCCAAAGGTCCAGGGCTGGGGTGGCATCACTTGACAGGGTAGACTCAAGGTGGAAGAGACCGGATGCAAGGTTGTTGGAAGCCTGTTATGTACCTGAGGCTTCAGATCAGGCGGCCTACCAACCAGCCCTTGGAATCACTCTGGGTTCAAGAGATACTGTTCCAGTCCTTCTCATCCAGCCAGGAGAGCAGCAGGTGAGCACAGAAAAGCAAGAATCCAGCAGGGTCCACTCCAGCAGAATGGAATTTCAGCAGAACAGCAGTCCTTCCTGGCAGAGTATCCACAGGTCCAGAAGTGTACTGTTGGTGTCTGAGGTCTAGTATTTATACCCAGTTGTTTCTTTGAAATGGGGGAGAAGCTTCAAGGGTTTCCCTTTGAAGTCCCCAGGCATTCTGCCTCACATGTCCTGGTTCAGACCAGCTGCATCATTTAAAAAGCTATCACGACCAGCACCCCTGCTTATCTTGCATACAAGCTCACCTTCGCTGGTGGATCATGGCACCCCCACAGTAAGGACATTATCAGGCTGCAGACTAAGATTTGCACAAAAGAAAAAACAAGATCGCAGGCCTTTTCCATTTATGCATCCAGGATCTGCAACAACATATCTATAAACAACACAATTATATAGGAAGTAGAGACTCACCTCTTTAAAGAAGACTACATCAAAATGCATCAATGGTTCATAACCCAGCTCCCCTCCTCTTACCCTTTGACTTTGATGGTCTTTAATGATGTGCTTTGGCCCTTGTGCGTGCTATAGAAATGCATACATAAGTACATACTTGCTTTACTCCTAATGATCTACAGAGTTATTTTGGAGGCCAGTCACAGCCAGAAACCTAGTTTCAAAACAAACAATATGGCCATTCCATAGAGCCTTACACTATCACTTTTGACTTATGTGTTTGGAGTTTTGTTCTTTAATAACCAGCATTGCAAGACCCAAAACTCCAGATCTTCCAATATTAAAGGCAAGCAAGAAAGAACAGGTGTAAATAAAGTTAAAGAGTGAGAATTCTACATTCGAATCACTGACACTAATGAGTAAATTTAGGCCTGTTAGTTGGATTATTCACGTATGAAAGGGACATGTTGAAAGGTTATTGATAGTATTTGAGCCTTAGAGGTATCCTGCTGCTGAATCCTTGTGTGGCTAAATCCGTGGTCGCCAGACACATGGATTGAGCTTTGCATCCACTTACTCTTGTATGGAATCCATAGATTCACAGAGGATTGGGTATTGTTCTGGACAGGCTATGAAGTATTTTTCACCACACGGTGAACCTGGTGGCACATGTTTGCTCTGTGGCACGGCCAGGTAAGCTGAAGCAAAATGGGAAGAAGTGTCTGGGAGAGAGGTCAGATTAGCAGAAAGGCTAATGAGGCAGTGAATGTTGTAACTTTTTCTAATTGAAAACAGGAATTGCTGAAGCAAGAGAGGGGAAGGAGGAAATTCTCAGATAGTATCCTAGACTTGCCCACATCTGGCTTCCACCAAAGGGACAATAGGGTGCGCTGTGCCTAAGGCTCCATTGCATTTTGAGTTACATTTCAGATGTCACCGTATAGAATGGTTTGCAACCTTTGTATTAAAGCTTTTGACATTTTTAGGTCTCTGCTAGCGTGGCTGCGCACATGCGCTGCTCGCTCGGCGAGATTTAATGAGTTTGAGGAGTTTCAGTAAAGGGCTTTAAGCCTCGCCCCTCTTTTTCATTGGTCGGCGTCACCGTTTATGCTAAACGGTGGCTAGCCATTGGAAAAGAGCTGTGTGTGTTACCTCCCTTTGGCTTTTTCTGCCGTCCCACTTGGACGGGCTCGCCTGCTTTCCGCTCGTCGTAAAGGATTTCTTATCTTTATGGGGCCATGTGTTCAAAACACATAGCCCCATAAAGACAAGAGATCCCCATGCTCCGGACAAAAGTGTATGAGCTCTGTCATTGCACTGCCTCTGTGTGCAAAGAGCACTGCTCAGTTGATGATTGCCAGTAAACGTGCTGTTGGGTGGCACACTCCTGAAGTGCTTGTGAATGGCACACTCCTGAACAGGAAACTAAGGTAGTGAGTATGCCAGGACCCAGCCAAACCCAGTGCCCTTTCACAAGTCCCGGATCAGAAACAGTGCTCTGGAGAGTCTGCTTCCCATCTAACAGAGAACCCTGTGTTTCACCTACAGCCGTAAGGGACACGGCGGTGGGGGAACGGGTGAGCTGGTTCTAGACAAGCCATGGCCAACCTTGTCAGTGCATTGGCTTGGGCCCATGGCCTCACCAGTGCTTAATTCGAGCTGGTGAAGCCCACTGGCACTCTTCTAGGGGGCCAGCACTTTTTTTTCTGCATCAAGCTTTACCGAGAGCAAGAGATGGAAAACAAAGCAGAGAGACGGAGGAAGAAAAAGACGGAAAACCGTGGAGGGAAGGTGTGGGCAGCCATGCACCCATGGCGTATCATGTCCAAAGATATCGAGCGGAAGGTGGGCAGAGTGGCTCGGCTAGGGGAGAAGGGGTTGACATACGCGTGCCAAGACTTCGCCATTGTCATAATATGCTCCAGGGACCTGAGTGACAACGAGACGCGGTGGGTGAGGTCTGTTCTGGAGCAGAGAAGCACGCGCCCTTGCCCTTCCGATGTGTGCCTTGCTCAAGGGAGGTGATGTCACAAGAAAGTGGACAGGGGAGTCCCTGGGTGGTGCAGGTTGGAGAGGATGGGTTTATTGAGGAGACAGGAATGAGAATCCATTGCTAGAACATACTTAAAAATAAAAAACTAATAGTTGCGAACATTTGGAAAGTCCGTTATTTAGGTACCACATATCCCAGACAATGGGTTGAAACAATGGGGGAAGCAGATTCTAGGATGTTATAGTCTCATATAGAAATGAACGTGAGCAGGGCTGTATGAAATGGGCAGACGTGCACTTGCTACATTGGGCGCTGTCCAGTCGGTGGTAATATCTACAGGCGGGTGAGATGAAGAGGGGCGTCTCAGCTGGCAGAGGGAGTCGTGGGCATGCGTGCCCTTCTCCGAGAGGGAGGCACATGCATATGGTTCTGATTGCTGTCTCCATGTACCAGGAGGGGGTTGGCAGACTTGCACCGTGCCCTCTTTATTACCACGCGCTTTCCATAGGTAGGTGTGAAGCCTTAAAATACCTAATAATAAAATGTGTAATGAAAAGCAAAACCAAACATGTTGTTCTATCTACCTCTAAAAATTTGAATATTTTCCCAGCTCCAAGCCTTTGTATGCCTTTCACCGTCCGTTGGATTACTGGGGCTCCGTCAGAGGTAGGCACGGCCTTTTTACTTTTTACACCCCTACTAAAATCCAAGCCTTTTGCAGCCGGCTCCTGTGGCACTCGCAGTCCCAGTCCGGGCCACCGTTACTAGATGTTGGACATACAGACGTTGGCATGAAACAAATAAACAAGCATTAAAAATGCAATAGGTCTCGCCTTTTATTAAGTTAAAACCATTTGCTTTGCTGCATAATACCATTAGCAAAGCAAATGGCTTTCACGTAATCAAAGGCGAGACCTATTGCATTTTCAATGCTTGTTCGAATACTCATCACCTCTGCTTGCCGAGTGTATAGTCACCTAGTCTTTCATGCTAGGAATTGTCCACATTTGAATTGCGGCAGCGAGTACTATCCTGAAACGAACGCAAGCCAGGTATCGGGTCTGTTGCTAATGCCAGAGGTCACTAATATCCCCCGTACTCACAAGTGAGGGTAGGCCTACACAGATATATTATTTGCCATGGTGGGGTTGTTTATTGTATACAGCTGGCTAGTAATGCGGATTACGTTGCTTAGTTGTATTTGTCTACATATCGCAGCACATATGCTTCATAATAGACTACAAATTTTATGATGTGTGTGGCGAATAAGGTACAAGTCGAGTATTCCTCAAAGGAAACTTGGATAGTGGCGAACAGCAACATGCCAGCAGTACAATCATTGGAAAATAGGAAGGCTAATACTTGTTGTATAACAGGATACATTTTAGAGTTTTTATATTCTTTTTAACCTTTTAGCAGGTGATGAATCTATTTTATTGCCCAAAAAGCCACACTTGATACACAGGATAGCTGGATTTGCAATTATGTCAACAATTAAATCAAGTCTAGGGAGGTACCAGACAAACTGCATTAAATCCTTATGCTGTAGGAGCCCGCTTCATAGCAAAGAGTCATAGGTTGCTTCATTGGTTATATTACCGTACAGAATTTTGCACATTTATACTGTAGTACAAATGTTTTATGTATGTTGTTTTCCATGTGCTTTTATGGCTTACAGCTGAAATAAAGTTTAAAACAGCGACTACAATAGTTCCAATAAACATATTGTAAACTTTCATCATGTCTTTCTTTTGTTTACTCAAGACGCGCATGAGGCATGAGTCGGAGACAAAAGGTTTCCTTGGTTCCCTTGGGGACTAAAGGGTCATGTTCTAGGTTTGTCAAAATCACCTGCTACTCAGCAGTGTAGGTGAGGCACTGTGAGCTAGCCTTGATATGGCTGAGAGATACTGATGTTGTAGAGACTCAGTCTCTACAATCGGATAGCCTGTCATCCCAAGGCACGGTTCTGCTTACTAGCAGACTCCCTGCAACAGTATAAGGCTTTTCTTCTTTTCAGGAATCTGTACACCATAACCTGTTAGTACAAAGGAGGACAATGCTCTGGATGGATCTAAGGCAGCACCGATAACCAGAAAGCTCAGTTAGGTGAAGGGTTGACTTTAGGTACTTTTTATTTTTTTAATTATTTATCAAGTTTTATATAGTGCGAACAAGATCCCGAAGAATAATAGAGCGCTTTACAAAAGGATGGAAGGAAGGTAATAAATGCAGTAACAACATCAGGTACGAGTTGAAACAAGCATAATTGCACTACGAATGGGTCAAAGGAGAGTAATACAACAAACAGGTAATTATCGGACTACAGGGGGGAAATATTATGCGGTAAAGAACAGCAATATCCAATGATGGTCAAGTGGTTGTAGGGGCAATGGCTTTGAGCAAGTGAGCCTAGCCACATTAAGGTAGGAATTTGTTCATTAGGAATCTTAACTTCCAGTTTGAAGTCAGTCGTTGAGGAGATTCTGCGTACTTTCGGTGGCAGAGAGTTACAATCTTTGGAGCGGTGCCGGAGAAGGCTCGGTGGGAAGTCCCCTGTTTGATAAATATTTGCAGTTTCAGGAGGAAAGTGTTAGCGCTTCTTGAGGCTCTACCACCACAGGATAATTCAAGCTTTTGCGTTAGATACCGGGGGGTTTTGAAGTGAAGGGCTTTGTGCGCCAGAACTGCAATCTTTAACTGGATTCGAGCGTCGAAGGGCAACCATTTGAGAGATTTTAGGACTGGGGATATATGCACATTTTGTTTGGTACCTGTAACCAGCCTAGCCACAGCGTTCAGTGATGCCCTTAGAGGAGCCAGGGTGTGTTTGGGGAGGCCACAGAGCGTAGCGCTGCCATAGTCTAATCTCTGTAAGACAAGCACTTGGACCACATGCTAGAAATCAAGTTGTGGAAGGAATATGCTACTTACCAGTATGCATCTGTTTTTGGCATGTAGAGCTGCAGATCTGCACACTTTTGCATAGATCGCCATCTGGTGCTGGGCCCGGATGTTTGCAGTTTATATTTCCTCTTGGAAAGTCTTTGGAAGTCACAAGGTCGGTGACTCCTCCTCTGGATCGTATTGCGCATGGGCTTCGGCTCCATCCTCAGATTGTTTTTCGCCAGCAGGGAAAGATGGAGCGTAGTAACAACAGTGAAGAAACCCATGTGTGTTGTATCTAAATAAGATAGACTGGAACAGATACAGGTAGCCGGGGAGGCGGGGGGGCGTGTGTAGATCTGCAGCTCTACATGCCAAGAACAGATGCATACTGGTAAGTAGCATATTCCGTTCGAGGCATATGAGCTGCAGATTACACACTTTTGCATAGACTATATAGCAGTTCCCAATCTTAGCGGCGACCACCGGCATCTGTTGCAGTGGTTTGAAATAATGTTTTTAGTACAGCCTGGCCCACACTAGCTTGTTGCTTGGTTTTGCACATCTACACAATCGTGTTTAGTGAAAGTGTGCGGTGTTGACCATGTAGCTGCTTTGCAGATATCATCTAATGGGATGTTCCCTAGAAAAGCCATAGAAGCCCCTATCTTCCGTGTAGAATGGGCTTTAGGGGGAACGGATAGCGTTCGTTTTGCTTTGTGGTAGAAAATCTGGATGCATTTTACAATCCACCTAGCTATCCCTGATTTTGAGATGGGGTTGCCCTTGTGTGGTGGAAAGAAAGAGACAAACAGTTGTTTGGTCTTTCTGAAAGGTTGTGTTCTTTGTATATAGTAAAGTAAGGCTCGTTTGACATCTAGCGTGTGTAGAGCCCTTTCTGCAACGGTCTGAGGTTGCGAGAAAAATACTGGTAATCCTACAGACTGGTTTAGGTGAAAAGGGGAAATGACTTTAGGTAGGAATTTTGGGTTGGTACGGAGAACAACCTTGTTCTGGTGCATTTGAAGAAAAGATTCTTGTATGGTAAGTGCTTGTATCTCACTGACCCTTCTAAGGGAAGTGATGTCTACAAGGAAAGCTGTTTAACATGTGAGAAATCGCAGTTAGCATTTATGCAAAGGTTCGAAGGGAGGCCCCATCAGCCTTGTGAGAACGATATTTAAGTTCCACACAGGTGAGGGTGGTACTCTAGGGGGAATTATTCTTTTTAGGCCTTCCATGAAGGCTTTAATGGCAGGTACTCTGAAAAGTGATAGGTGCTGCCGGTTCTGTAGGTAAGCTGCAATTGCTGCGAGGTGTAGCCTAATGGAGGTATAGGCTAGATTACACCTTTGTAGGTGGAGTAAGTAGCATATGATGTGTTGTATAGACACGTCTAGAGGATTGATTGTGTTGTTATGGCAATAAACAACAAATCTTTTCCACTTGGCAGCGTAGCAGGCTCTAGTGGTAGGGCGTCTAGCTGCTCTGATGACGTTCATACAGTCAGGGGGAAGGTTTAGGTATCCGAATTCTAGGATTTCAGGAGCCAGATCGCAAGGTTGAGCTGAGCTGGGTCCGGGTGCTTGATCTCTCCATGGTTCTGGGTTAGGAGGCATGGTGAGAGGTGTAGCTTTTGGTGTGGTACTACCGAGAGTTCCAGCAGCGTGGTGTACCACGGTTGTCTGGCCCATGTTGGAGCTACTAGGATCAGTGTGAGGGAATGCTGTTGTAGCTTTCGCACCACTAATGGAATTAGTGGGAGAGGTGGAAAAGCGTACGCAAATTTGCCTGACCAGTTCATCCATATCGCATTTCCTTTGGACAATGGGTGGGGGTATCTGGCGGCGAAGCTTGGGCATTTTTTGTTTTCGTGGGTGGTGAAGAGGTCTATCTGAGGATGCCCCCACATTTGAAAGAACGGATGAAGAACCTGTGGGTGAAGTTCCCACTCGTGGATCTGTTGTGTCTGTCTGCTGAGCAGATCTGCCATTGTGTTTTGGACTCCTGGGACATGTTGGGCTAGGAGAAAGATTTTGTGTGGAATTGACCATCTCCATATGCTCTGTGCTAATTGAGAGAGCTGTGGAGAGTGTGTGCCGCCTTGTTTTTGAATACAATACATGGCCGTCATGTTGTCTGTGCGAATGAGGACTGCCTTGCCTGAAATCCGTGGTTGAAAGGATTTTAGGGCTAGAAAGATTGCTAGTAACTCCAGATGGTTGATATGGAATAATTTTTGTTCAGGCGTCCATGTGCCCTGCACTGTGAGGTGTAATAGGTGAGCTCCCCAGCCGGAGAGCGATGCGTCTGTTAGTATTATTTGTGGAACCGGGTCCAGGAACGGTCGACCTTTGGAAAGGTTTGTGGTGTTCCACCACTGCAGAGAGCGATGGGTGCGACCGTCTACCAACACCAGATCTGTCAGTTTCCCCTGGGCCTGGTTCCATTGGTGCGCTAAGCACTCTTGGAGTGGACGCATCTGGAGTCTTGCGTGAGGCACTATGAAAATGCAAGAGGCCATCATCCCTATCAGTTGCATGAACACTCTTGCTGGGAGGGAGTGTTAAAGTATGAATTTTTGTCGCAAAGCCTGAACGCTTGCAATCCTGGCCGGATTGGGGTAGGCTATTGCTTTTGAGGTGTCTATGGTGGCACCGAGGTATTGTTTTATGTGGGATGGTGTTAGCTGGGACTTTTGGTAGTTCACCGTGAAGCCTAGTTGATGAAGTAGTTGTATAGTAGTGGCGGTGTGGTGTACACATTGGTTGTATGAAGTGGCTTTTATCAGCCAGTCGTCCAAGTATGGGAAGACGTGAATGTGCCGTCTTCTGAGGTGTGCCGCCACTACCGCTAGGCACTTGGTGAATACCCGTGGTGCTGTTGTGACTCCGAATGGGAGCACCTTGAACTGGTTAGTGTTGTCCGTCCACTACAAATCTGAGGTACTTTCTGTGAGCATGGTGTACTGGAATGTGGAAGTATGCGTCTTTCAAGTCCAGTGTGGTGAGGAAGTCGTTCTGGGAGAGGAGCGGAAGCACCTGCTGAAGCGTTACCATGTGAAAATGGTGTGAGTGTATGTATGTGTTTAGGGGCCGGAGATCTAGAATAGGTCATAGAGTCTCGTCCCTTTTTGGTACTAGAAAATATAGGGAGTAGAACCCTAAATTTTGCTGATTGACGGGACTTTTTCTATTGCCTGTTTTTGTAGGAGGGAGATTACCTCCTGCTTTAGTAATGTGGAATGTTCTTGTGACATTGGGCGTTGCCTGGGTGGAATGTTTGGGGGGGAGATGTTAATTCCAGGCAGTATCCTGACCGAATAATTTGGGTCACCCATTTGTCTAAGGTGATGGTCTCCCAGACATGAAGGAAATTTTGAAGTCTGCCCCCGACCGGAGTGGGATGGTCTGGAGGGAGCGGGGGGAAGTCATTGGGTAGGCGGTGTGGCAGAGTGGGCGGTATTTGTTTTGCTTCCGCCCTTATTATTGTTGCCTCTATAGCCGCCTCTTTAATAGCCCCTTGTGAAGGTGGACTGAGTGGGGGATTTGTAGGAAGTGGACGCGTTATCTGAGGAGTAGCCTCTAGATGTACTCAGAAAGGAAGAGCGGCGAAAAGAGCGCCTAGGAGGGTGTGACTGTAGGGCTCCCATGGACTTCGCCGTATCGGTGTCCTTCATTTTTTCGAGGGCCTCATCTACCTTTGGGCCGAATAGGTGTTCCTGGTCAAAGGGATGATTCAGGATGGAGGCTTGTACCTCTGGTTTAAATCCTGATATTCTTAGCCAAGCATGGCGACGGAGGAGGACGCTAGTATTAATGGCCCTGGAGGCTGTGTCTGCTGCATCTAAGGCACAGCGTATAGAGGTGTTAGTTATTGTCTTACCCTCTTGAATTAATTCATTGGCTCTGGTTTTATACTTTTCAGGGAGGTGGTGCATTATGTTTTCCAATTCATCATAATGTGCCCTATCGTATCTGGCCAATAGCGCTTGGGTGTTGGCGATACGCCATATATTGGCTGCCTGTGACGCAGTGTGCTTTCCTGATGCGTCCAGTAGCTTTGACACTGTCAGGTGGTGGTGCTTCGCCTGACGCCTGGGAATTTGTTCTTTTTCGTGCAGTGGAAACCACTAGGGAATCTAGTGGCGCTGGCCCTTTGGTATAGGTGCAATCTGTGGGGGCAGCTTTGTATTTCTTTTCTATGCGTGGGTTAATGACCCTGGCCCTGACTGGGTCCTTAAAAACCTCTGGCGCATGCTTTACCACCCCCTTAAGCATAGGTAGTATGGATGTAGACCTATGTGTGGTATCAAATGTGTCGAGGAGGAAATCCTCCTCCACTGGGTCAGTGTGCAACTCTACCCCGTGATAGTGTACCGCCCTTTGAAGTAGATGGTGGAACCCTAATGAGTCTTCCGGTGGAGATGGCCTGGAAGGGTAAAGGTCATCTTGTGGGACGTCGGGAATATCTGGGTTATTGTAGTCGTCCCATGGGTCTGGGGATCCTGTAGGGGTGGGGTCTTGGGGCACATCCCCTATATCGTGATATGGGTCCCTCTGATCATCATCGCCTGGAGACGGGGTCGGAGAGCGATGAGGTGGGGGTGGAGAAGGCGGAGGTGGAGAAGGTGGGGGAGGTGTGGAAGGTATTCTGAAAGGAGAGGTAGCAGAGTCCTTCCTCTTTGGAGGTGGAGGCGGAGCTGGTTTGTCCAAATGTCTCTTTTTGGAAGAGAGTGCCAGATGTCCAGTTTTTGGATCCCTGGTGAGAGTTTTTTGTAAGAGATCCAGTGTAAATAGTTCCTGTGACAGTGTTTGGTCTGTCGGCGCCAAAGTTTTCGGGGACGATGACTTTTTAGGCTTGTCCATGCCAGCACTGGGCTTGCGAACCTCCGATTTCTTGGTCGGCGCCGAGATGGGCTTCTGCTTGGAAGTGTCGGTGCCGAGGGCCTTATGGGGTTTGGTCGGTACCGAAGATGGCGTCGGTACGGAAGCGCTGGGTTTCGACCCCGAGGGCTTCGGTGCAGAGCTCGGTGTCGAGGTAGAGGCTGGTTTCTTTTTCGGTGCCGAAGTGTGTTTCTCGGCACCGCTGGCAGGCTGGCTCGAGCCCGAGCCTCCAGAAGGCTTATTTGGCTTCTTCACCGGGCCCGAAGGTGGAGTGTGTGAAGCAGTGTTTCTGGTCTTGCTTAGGCCCGGAGGCGAAGGCGTGACCGAAGCCTTTTTGGGTGTTGGCGCGGGTGTGGGGGTATAGTACTCACGACCCTCTGCGCCGGAGTGATGTCTTCCACATCTGAGTCGTCGTCCTCGGAAGCGCTGCTGTCCCGGATCTTCGATGTCGTCTCCAAAGATATCGACTGGAACGGAGGTCGAGGAGTGTGCCACGTTTTTTCTGGCTCTTCAGTCCCGAATAGTCTTTTTCGATCTGAAAGACTTACAGGCCGGACAGTCTCGAGCCTCGTTTTCAGGGAAGTGGCAGAGGTTGCATACCTCATGAAGATCGGTGTGGGGGAATTTGGACCCACATCGAGGGCACTTCTTGAATGGAGTTCTTTCCATCAGCCGGGACCGGAGCTTGGGTAGGCCCGAAGGCCGCCGTCGACGACTGGAACAGAAGATTTGTCGATGAGAAGGTGCACTGATTTGAGGAGATCGCGATCGAAACAATACCGCGATGCGAGGTGAGGATTCCGCTTCGATTGTTGAAATGGAAATGTTCGGAACCAGAGCGCGAAGATTACATCCGAGCCCGATGGCGGAAAAAACCAATCTGAGGATGGAGCCGAAGCCCATGCGCAATACGATCCAAAGGAGGAGTCACCGACCTCGTGACTTCCAAAGACTTTCCTAGAGGAAAAACAAACTGCAAACATCCGGGCCCAACACCAGATGGCGATCTATGCACAAGTGTGTAATCTGCAGCTCATATGCCTCGAACAAAAAGATATCAGAAGACCATTGAATGAAACGCTGTGCTCTCACCTTCCAGTCTCGACACGCCACCCCGGAACAAACATCAAAGAACTTCGCCCAGTGGATCACAAAATGTGCAGACGCCATCACCCCTGCCAAGACAGCCATGGTCAAACAACAAAGTAAAAGAGCAAGCTGGTTCACCGAGGAGCTGCCCTCTACTAGTAGCAACTGTCGACAACTTGAAAGAAAGTGGCGCATCAGCAAAAAACACAGAGCACTGCACTGCCTACAAGACCGCTCTCAATCAGTACCACCGCCTCCAGAAAGTAACTAATAAAAACACCCTAGCAGACCACATCAAAACCACCACAAAACATAGCAAAGAACTCTTGGCCATCATGAAGGATTTCAGCAATCCCGAAGCCACCGAGAACGACATCACCCCCTCCCATGTCTTGTACAGCACCTCGCTAACTTTTTCCTAAACAAGTTCTCGGCCATATATGAACACTTAGAACGCCAACCCTCTCCCACAGACAGCATCAACCTGCTCACACCCATGAACACAAACTCCGACCACCTTCTCACCCACTGGGAACTCACTACTCAAGATATTATCTCCATCATGAACTCCATGCACTCTGGAGGATTCATGCTCCCACCGTCTTCAACCTCTGAAGCAAGACAATCACTGCTGCCTCCTCCCCAGAGGACTGGAAACATGCTGAAGTGTGGCCCGTGCTGAAAAAACTCTCCACTGACCCAGCAGAATTGAAGAACTACTGACCCATCTCACTGCTTCCCTACCAAGTTAAAGTCCTCGTGAAAGCAATCAACCAGCAACTCACTCACCACCTAGAAGACCACAACCTTCTGGACCCCTCCCAATCAGGATTTTGAGCTACCCACAGCACTGAGACAGCCCTGATCACAGCCATCGACAACATCAGAGCCCTTTTGGACCGCAAGGAAACGGCAACCTTCATCCTCCAGGGCCTGTCCGCCGCATTTGACACCGTTTCTCACAGCATCCTGATCAACCTACTCGACCACATCTGGATTCACGAAAAAGTCCTCAACTGGATTGCCTTGCACCTCACTGGCAGAACCCAAAGGATACCTGTCCCACCGTTCACCTCCAAGCCCAAGAAGACCATACAGAGTCCCCCATGGACCATCTTTCAGCCAGACCCTCTTCAACACCTACATGACCCCTCCCCAACCCGGCCGACACAGTCAGATCACACGGACTCAACATGATCACCTAGGCAGGCGACACACAGCAAATGCTCTCACTGTCCGGAGATCCCTGTACCACAAAAGCTAACTTCCACAGATGCACGATGAATGTCGCTGACTGGATGAAGGACACCGGTCTCAAACTCAATTCAGAGAAAACAGAAGTCCTCATCTTTGGGAACAACACCTTGCCATGGAACCACTCATATAGGCCCGCAGAACCCGCATGCCACCTGTCCCAACAGACCATGCATGCAACCTCAGCATCATCATAGACAGCAACCTGTCCATGAAGAACAAGTTGAACGCAGTCTCATCAGCCTGCTTCCACATCCTTTGCATGAACCACAAGATCTCCAAGTTGCTCCCGGTAAACACCAGAAGGCCTTAATCACCAGCACGCTGGACTACGGAAATACGCTCTACATAGTAATCACGGTATGCCTCTTGAAGAGACTCCAGACAATTCAGAACTCAGCGACAAGACTTATATTCTACCTCTCCAAAAAGGGCCCATATCACACCACATCTCAATAAGCTACATTGGCTCCAGATTCAGAAGAGATGCCAGTTCAAGATGCTGAGCCATGCCTACAAGGCCATGCACAATGAAGGACCAACATACATCAACAAACGCCTGAACTTCCACCAACCGACCAGACACCTCCAATCGGCCTCCCTCTCTCTCGCAGACGCCCCACAGGTCCATCGAGCAAACAGTGGAGGATGCTCTTTCTTGCACCTGGCAGCCACAGCTTGGAATAACCTTCCCCTGCACCTTATGACCACACAGTCGCCCCAACTATTTAGAATAGAATTAAGATCTGCTTGTTTAAATAATCAAACCCCCACATAGCAGCATACAGCTCCAGCGCCTCAAGACACTCACGGATGATTTGGCGTGCTCTATAAATGTCTGATTGAATGAAATGTTTGTAGTGGATACACAGATGCACAACAACTTTTGGTAAGCCACACTGAGGACCACATTTGGGTCTAAACCCAGAAAACACCTAATAGTGTTACTAAATGGGATGATTAGAGCAACAATTGGGTAGCTGAAGCCGAGCCAAATAGCAGCTGCTTCTGAACATAAGCACGTCTTCAATAAGGTCGCACACTTGATCTTAGTTCTTGTGCCTAGATCTCGATCAGCCAGACAAGCCCAAATCCGCATGGGGCTTAGAATCAATGAGTTTCAAAAAGTTCAACAGAATGCGCTATATAAAAGCCTTCTGCAACAGAGAAGGTGTTGGCATATGAATACATCGATGATGAAGCTTTACACCATTTCCAACATTATTTGGTACTAACAAATTCATCATTATTATTAGTCTACTGGAACAACAAAAGGCGATTATCATTCAGACTGCATGTTAGGTATGTCTAAAGTTGGGGATTTAGTAGCCATAAAAGTGCAATGAGTTAGTTGGGCGACGGGATTTGAAATGATTGAGTGGCCTGACTGAGAAGGCAACTGGCTGACAATGGTACAACATCTTACCCGTATTTGTGTAGATCCGAGTAGATTTGATTGTCAGTTAATCAGAGCTTGAAAGTCTAGACTGGAGGATCATATTTGACACCAGAAGATTTCAGATCAATTTTCTTCACATAGACATCTGCAGAATCGAGTTGTGAAGTACGAGTTACTTAACTTCGGTAACGATGTATCTGGTAGAGACGTTGTCTAGCCGCAGATTCCTTAACTTACAATTTCCCCAGGCGACAGACTGGATCTGGAAATTTTTTGCAGCAGCACCTCTGCGCGCCGGCGCCACACGACCCCGCCCTGACGTCGACGTACGTGACGTCAGAGAGGTCTTATAAGTCCCTCCTGGCGTGCTGACGTCATTTTTCTTCGGAGAAACTTTTCCGCGCCACAACGCGGAGCCACCAACAAAAAACGGTGAAAGTATGGGAACAGTGTGCGAGGGATGAAAATCCATGAATAAAGGAGGATGGTGGAAGACACCATCATAAAAGACAGAATTAGACACTGCCTACATACAAATGGAAACTGTGAGAAAGAGCCCCCCAGGTACGTATGAAAAGACTGGACCTGTTGCCTAGAAGAACTGAGGTTGGAAACAGAGCACAACCTACCCTCAAAGAGGATGACCACAAGGGGACCAGGACCCCGAGTTAGTAGAGAAGACGGAAGGAAGGAAAGGTAACTGGAGAGGAAAACGAATCTCCTCATGAATCAAAAGGCACCATATCACAGGAAAGAAGCCCCTCAGCAGAAGGTAACTGTATATGAAAACACTCAGGGGAGTGCAACAATCTGAACCCCCTCGAGAGATAACCCAATGGCAACTGAAGAGGCCAGTGGAGAACACCACTCGACAAGGTCCTCGCAGAACGGGGAGGCTGGGTGGGCGTTAAGGAATCTGCCGCTAGACAACGTCTCTACCAGATACATCGTTACCGAAGATAAGTAACTCGTCCATCTGATAGAGACATCTAACCGCAGATTTCTTAACTTAGAATAGATACTACAGCCATACCCCAAAAGGGGGGTGGGTCTGCGAGAGAACAGAAAGCGCCAAGCATCCAATCCGGCAACAGAGTAACGGATAAAGGGGGAAAAGCTGTGGCGGAACAGCCAGACAGCAACCCAAGCAGCTCGAAAGAGCAGAAATAACAGGATAGAAGATATCCTAAAAACGCTAGAATGTTGCCACACTATACCAAAATGACAGGTAGAACGGCATGAGCCCTATACCAGAGCAGAGAGAGAGGGGAAGAAGGACCACTCCTCGCTTAATGGCACCCGATGAGTATACAGACCTAAGCTCGAAATGAACTTGAAGAGATGCAACCAGCCTAACAGACTAGCCTATAGAAGTAAGTTGAAGGAGCCGGTGTCAAGAGCCCAAAGGCAAGAGCTAGAACCTGAGCAATGCGTTGGGAATAGCCGGGACAGGAAACATGCCAAGTGCACACACAATCCCAAAAAAGGATAATTAGGGGCAATTAGCATACATTTTAAACCCGCCGAAGCAGGTAGAAATATGCAGCAGGCAAACAGCCATAGAGACCTCAAAGAGGCTCACACAAGAAGAATAAGAGTGCCCGACCGGGCAATATGAAGCTAAAGTGAGAAACAACCCACAAAGGAGCTGACCCGCAGGCGAAGCTTTAACAATAGTATGTGAAAAAGTGGAAGAAAGGGTATATCTGAAGGAAGTGGCCAAAAAACGCCAAGTTAACGAGTAGTGGGAAGAGTCTCAGAATCCGAGACCAACACTCCAGAAAATGCACGTACAGCTTTGAACACCAAAAAAGGGAGCATATGCCAAATTGGGAAATTAACCCAGTAAGCTGAAGCAAGGAGGAACCTATAGGCCACTTTCAACAACTTAGAAAAGCTCCCCCACACATGGAGATATTGGTCTGGACTTTGCAGCCTCGAAAGAGGTAGCGACGTAGGAAGAGGATTACCAAGGCAACCGGCATGTATACAGAATGAACGAACCTATAATTATGTAGAGACCGAGCTAGCCAGGAGCAAGAACATGTCCATACCGAATCACACCTAGCACAGTAAGGGCAGGTAGGAGCCGTTGTTGAAGACGAGACCATGAAAACTCCCAAAGAGGTGGATGACCATGGCGTAAGCAGATGGCCCCAGGAAAAAACATAAAACACCGTACAACGGACCACCAGGCGACGCATGGAGTCCACAGGCTCTCCAGGCCCAGGTGAGATAAGCAAAGCTATATTGAATATGCTACTTACCAGTATGCATCTGTTCTTGGCATGTAGGGCTGCTGACATTCATATCTGTGCATAGATCGCCGCCTAGTGTTGGGTCCGGATGTTTGCACGTTGTTGTCCTGGAAGAGTCTTCGAAGTATCCTTGGATAGGTGACTCCTCCCCTGGACTACAGTGCGCATGGG
Source organism: Triturus cristatus (assembly GCF_964204655.1). NCBI lineage: Eukaryota > Metazoa > Chordata > Amphibia > Caudata > Salamandridae > Triturus > Triturus cristatus. The sequence goes on along the minus strand of NC_140592.1, from coordinate 1,095,604,159 downwards.
CATCCTCTCCATCCTCAGATTGTTTTTCGCCATTGTGGCAGTGATGGAGTAGATACAGAAAGTGATGACCATGCTTGCAGTAATTCTGAGAGCTGCAGCTGCGACAGGCGCCGGGGAGGAGGGAGGGCGATATGAATGTCAGCAGCCCTACATGCCAAGAACAGATGCATACTGGTAAGTAGCATATTCAGTTCGAGGCATGTGGGCTGCTGAATTCATATCTGTGCATAGAATACATAGCAGTGTTCTCTATTAGCGGCGGCTACCCGTGCCAGCTGCAGCGGTCTGAAAAAGTGTCTTGAGAACAGCCTGTCCTACAGCTGCCTGCTGTTTTGACTGCACATCTACACAATAGTGTTTTGTAAATGTGTGTGTAGTGGACCATGTGGCTGCTCTGCATATATCATGCAGGGGAATATTCCCTAGGAAGGCCATGGAAGCCCCCAACTTACGTGTTGAGTGGTCTCGTGGTGGAATAGTTAATGTGCGTTTTGCCTTTTGATAACAGATTTGAATACACTTAACTATCCATCTGGCTATCCCTGCTTTGGAGATGGCGTTACCTTTGTGGTGTGGGGCAAAGGCAACGAACAGTTGTTTTGTCTTCCTGAATGGTTTAGTCCTGTCGATGTAGTACATGAGGGCCCTCCGTACATCTAGTGTATGTAGTGCCCTTTCTGCAACAGTTTGTGGGTTTTGGAAGAAAACGGGCAGTTCAATAGTCTGATTCATGTGGAACTGCGATATGACCTTGGGCATGAATTTGGGGTTGGTACGTAGTACGACCCTGTTGGCGTGAACCTGAATAAATGGCTCTTGAACGGTTAGTGCCTGGAGTTCACTAACTCTTCTTAGGGAAGTGATCGCTACTAGGAAGGCCACTTTCCAGGTAAGGAATTGAATCTCGCATGAGTGTAGAGGTTCAAAGGGTGGACCCATCAGGCGTGTGAGGACCAAGTTGAGGTTCCACATTGGAGCCGGTGGGTGACTAGGTGGAATGACTCGTTTGAGCCCTTCCAAGAATGCTTTGATGGCAGGCACTCTGAATAGAGAGAGGTGCTGCCTGGTTTGCAGATAGGCTGATATTGCGGTCAAATGGACACGTATAGAGGTGTACGCCAGATTGCATCGGTATAGGTGTAAGAGGTAACAGATGATGTTGTGGATGGATGCGTCCAGCGGGTTGATGTCATTATTACCGCAATAAATGACGAACCTTTTCCATTTGGCTGCATAGCAAGCCCTGGTAGTGGGTCTCCTGGCCTCCTTGATGATGTCCATACAGTCAGGTGGCAGGTTGAGATAGCCAAACTCTAGGACTTCAGGAGCCAGATCGCCAGGTTCAGCTGTTGCGGATCTGGGTGCTGAACCTCTCCATGGTTCTGCGTCAAATGCGCGGGTTTGATCCGCAGCCTTTGATGCGGCACCACGGAAAGTTCGAGGAAGGTGGTGTACCACGGCTGGCGTGCCCACGTGGGAGCAACTAGGACGAGTGTCAGGGAGTGTTGTCGTAGTTTGCGAGCCACCAGCGGTATCAGCGGCGCTGGGGGAAAAGCGTACGCAAATCTGCCGGACCAGTTCATCCATATCGCATTGCCCTGCGACTGCGGATGTGGGAATCTGGCAGCGAAGCTTTGGCATTTTGCGTTTTCGCTTGTCGCGAATAGGTCTATCTCTGGATGACCCCACTGCTGGAAGTACGGTTGGAGTACTGATGGGTGTAACTCCCACTCGTGCATCTGGTGGCTGTGTCTGCTGAGCAGATCCGCCATCTGGTTGTCCTTGCCAGGGAGGTGTTCCGCCATGAGGAACATGTTCCTCTGAATGGCCCACTTCCACATGCTCTGAGCCAGATGAGACAACTGTGGAGAGTGTGTTCCTCCCTGCTTCTGTATGTAGTACATGGCAGTCATGTTGTCCGTCCGGATCAACACGACTTTGTTGCACAGATGTACTTTGAATGCCTTCATGGCCAGGAAGATTGCCATCAGTTCCAGAAGGTTGATGTGCATCTTCTTCTGTTGTGTCGTCCATAGTCTCTGCACTGTGTAGTGGAGTACATGAGCTCCCCATCCCTGGAGAGACGCGTCCGCTGTCAGTACTATTTGCGGAACAGGCTCTTGGAACGGTCGGCCCTTGCAAAGGTTTTGTGGATTCCACCAATGCAGAGAGTTGTATGCCCGACCGCTCACCAACACTAGGTCTTTCAACTGTCCTTGAGCCTGATTCCACTGACGTGCTAGGCACTCCTGAAGTGGGCGCATATGTAACCTCGCGTGCGGGACTATGAAGATGCAGGAGGCCATCATGCCTATCAACTGCATAAACACTCGCGCTAGAAGCGAGTGATTGGGTTTGAACTTGGAGATCAGCAGTTGTATGCTGTTGATCCTCACTAAATTTGGCTGAGCTGTGGCCGCCAGAGTGTCTATAGTCGCACCTAGGTACTGTTGTACGTGTGCGGGCTGGAGATGGGACTTTGGGTAATTTAGTGAGAATCCCAGACTGTGAAGAAGGTGAATGGTGCGGGACATGTGGCTTGCACATTGCTGGGCTGACTTCGCTTGAACGAGCCAGTCGTCTAGGTACGGGTAGACGTGTATATGCTGCCTCCGTAAATGTGCTGCCACCGTAGCTAGGCACTTCGTGAAAACCCTGGGCGCTGTTGTCACGCCGAAGGGAAGGACTTTGAACTGATAGTGCTGCCCCTGAACAGTGAACCTGAGGTATTTTTTGTGTGAGGGGTGGATGGGTATGTGAAAGTACGCATCCTTGAGGTCCAGTGAGGCTAGGAAGTCTCCCTGCTTGAGAAGCGGAAGGACTTGCTGTAGGGTGAGCATGTGAAAGTGCTCTGAAAGAATGTACTGGTTCAGGGGTCTCAGGTCTAATATAGGCCTGAGCGACCCGTCCTTCTTTGGAATTAAAAAGTAGAGGGAGTAAACCCCTGTACGCTGCTCGTGGATGGGGACGACCTCTATAGCGCCTTTTAGAAGCATACTTTGCACCTCTTGCTGTAAGAGCGTTAAGTGCTCTGAGGACATAGGACGGTTTCTTGGTGGTATTGTGGGTGGAGTGGAGGTTAACTCCAGACAGTAACCGTATTTTACAATATCTTTGACCCACCTGTCCGTGGTGATGGAGTTCCACGTGGACAGGAACCTTTGTAGTCTTCCCCCGACAGGTGTTATGTGGTCGGTAGGAAGGGAGAGGGCGTCACTGCTTGTTCTTGGGGGAGGACCTGGTGTTGCCGTAGCCACGTCCTCTGCCCTTTGTACTGGAGCCACGATATCCACCTCGGGTGTTTTTATCGTAGGTGGTCTGTGTATTGCCTTTGTTATACGTTTGTTGTGACCCCTGTCCTCTACCTGCCCCCTTGTTTCCGGGGCGACGAAAGGAGCCGCTCCGAAAGGACTGAGTTTGGAGGGCGCCCATGGACTTTGCAGTGTCCGTGTCCTTTTTTATCTTTTCGAGGGTGGTGTCAACCTCTGGGCCGAATAAATAGTCTGGGTTGACGGGCTGGTTCAGTATGTTGTTTTGTACCTCAGGCTTGAATCCTGAGATTCGTAGCCAGGCATGTCGTCGCAGCATGACGCTTGTGTTTATGTCCCTGGCAGCCGTGTCTGCAGCATCTAGTGCACATTTGATGGAAGCATTTGTGAGTAGCTGTCCCTCTCTGATAAGAATTTCTGCACCTTCTTTGAACTGGTCAGGGAGATGTTGGAGTAGTTGCTCCAATGTGTCATAGTGCGCTCTATCGTAGCGAGCGAGGAGCGCTTGAGTGTTGGCTATGCGCCATATGTTGGCAGCCTGGGCGGCAACTCGCTTGCCGGAGGTCTCTAGCACCTTGGACTCTTTGTCCGGGGGAGGAGCGTCACCTGTCGTTTGCGAGTGTGCCCTCTTGCGAGCATTCGCTACGACGATGGAGTCGAGTGGTAATTGTCCTTTGATGTAAGTAGGATCCCCAGGTGCTGATCTGTATTTTTTATCAATCCTGGGGTTTATCACTCGTGCCCTGGTGGGTTCCTTGAAAATGTCCTTAGCTGGTTTGAGGACCCCCTTCAGCATTGGCAGAGTTTTTACATGTCTTTCTGAGGATGCAAAAGTGTCCATTAGAAAGTCATCCTCGATGGTATCTGAGTGAAGCTGTACCCCATGGTTATTTGCAGCACGTTCAATAAGAGCGTTGAACGCCGCAGTATCCTCCGTGGGAGATGTTTTTGCCCCATAGAGTTGTGGGTCCTGTGTATCGAGAGGTGCACTGGGGTCTGCAGGGTCGCCCCAAGTTTGATCAGGGTCCTGCTGGTCATCAGGGTCTGTGTCTACATGGTAGGGTGCTTGGTCATCCATGTAGTCCTCCAATGCATCCGTGTCGGAGCGTGTGGGGGAGAACCGGTGTGGATCCTGGTAGGAGGAATGGAACGGTTCATAAAGGAGAGGTTCTGATTCCACAGGCAGCTTCCTTTTTAGTGGGATCCTGAAAGGGTCCAATGGCGGTTCCGAAGTTATTCTTCGGTCGTGGAGAATCATCCTGCCAGTGTCGGCGTCGATGACACGTGACGGAGACGTCTCGTCCGGTGGAACCGGAGTCTGGGTAACCCGTGTCCTGAGTTGGAACATCTTCGGGATTGTTGACGGAGGCAAGCCGAAGGTAATGTTGGCTGGCCCCGTAGAGGTTGCTGGAGCTCCGATCGGGCCGGAACCCGACGGGTCTTTGAGGGCCGCCGTGGTTTTGTTGCTTTGCGTCGCAGTAGGCCGCACTTGGGGCGTCTTTGAGGCTTTGGCACCGGGCAGGTTCGTAGAGCCGGGCGTGGATTTTTTCGGTGCCGGCGGGTCCTCGAGTCGAGGTGTGGAGATCACCGTCGACGTCCTCGATACGTGAGGCATCGGCGTCGTCGAGGGAGCGACGCGAGGCGAAGCAGGCGGTATTGCCCTCGGTGTCGTTGGCGTCGGTAGCCGAGTAGGTTTCTCGGTGCCGATGGCCTTTTTCCGTTTGTCGACTCCGATGTCGCCCGATTCCAGTTCGGCACCGAAGTCCCTCTTGGTGCGGTCGGTGCCGACGCGTTGCGCTGGCGTCGAAGGCCTCGATCCGACCAGCGCCACTTTCAGTTTCGGTTTCGTATGAACCGGAGCAGCTTTCGGTTTCGGTTTTGTGGTAGGGAAACCAGCTGGCTTATGCAGCAATGGCTGCCGCTGAACGTCCGAGGCCGGGCCCGAGGGCGGGGCCGAAGAACTACGGGATGGGTCTCGGGTAAGGCCCGAAGGCGATCCCTCGACCGGAGCCAAAGGCTGTGGCGCTGGTGTTTCTTCGGTTTGAACAGGTAGGCCTTGTTCATCATTGGAGCTACTCTCTTCGGCCCCTAAGGCCTCCTCGTCGTCTCCTACCTCGGTGTCGTCTTCACCTCTGTGGAAGAGTGACTCGTCGCCCTCGTCCGATCCGGGGTCGTGTTCGGAAACGGGACTGGAGGGTATGACTTCTAATTCTTCGACGTCGGCCTCGTCGAAGATGTCTGTTGGGGCCGGTGCCGCGTGCCGCGCCTCGAGTCTCGCCGCTCTTCGGTTCCTTAGAGTCTTCTTGGAACGGAACCGGGCACAGGCCATGCATGTCGATTCGTCGTGGTCCGGCGAAAGGCATTTGTTGCACACCGGATGGACGTCGATGTGTGGGTACTTCGCATTGCATACCGGACACCTTTTGAATGGCGTCCTGGATTCCATCGTCGAAGTAGTCGATGGACAGGTAAATGCGAAAGAAGTCGGTGCTGAAGTTAGTAAACTAACAAAATGCTATTGAAACCCGATCGATAAACAGTACCGACGCGAACTAAAGGCCTTTTGGCCTCGACCAAATATTTTCCTAACTTGAGCTAAGATAGCACATCCGAACCCAATGGCGGAAAAAAACAATCTGAGGATGGAGAGGATGCCCATGCGCACTGTAGTCCAGGGGAGGAGTCACCTATCCAAGGATACTTCGAAGACTCTTCCAGGACAACAACGTGCAAACATCCGGACCCAACACTAGGCGGCGATCTATGCACAGATATGAATTCAGCAGCCCACATGCCTCGAACAATAGCATACAAGTACCCCACATGGAGTATGCATACCCCAAACAACGGGGAACACCTCTTAGGGCAATAAGCCAAGCTAAGAGAGTACAGTAACTAACTGAACCCGTGAACATGAGTTCCGAGCCGTATGACATTACCGAGCTGAGCCACCGGCTCAATACCACAGTCAGAGGACCAGACACAGCAACCTGTGGAACAAGGCCACAGCAGGCAGCTCAAAGCAAAACGCATCCAAGGGATGCCAATAAAAGGGTAATCACCCTTGACCACAGAAAAAGACGACGTAAGGCACACCGCCCATGTTAAACACAGAACACATCTAAAGGATGCAAAATGAAAAAGTACCACCACGGAAGATAGGCCTAAGAAGACCTAAGTGGGAGGACGAAAGCCCGCAAGGAGCCGGTGAACCGCCGACTTGGCGTGAGCATCAAACAGCAAAACTCCATCAAAGGGTAAGTCAACCAGTCGCTCCCGAATATTTTCAGGGAAGACGCTATCTCGCAACCAAGCGCGACTCCTTAAGGCAATAGAGCCAGCCATAGCTTGACCCAAAGAATCCGCAGTATCTAAGGCTGAGCGGATTGTGAATTCGGCAAGGTCGCGGCCATCCCGAAGGAGGTGAAAGATCAACTTGAGCACCTTCAGAGGTGGCAGAAAGCAAAGACTCTGCAGAGTCCCACAGGGCAGAGGTAGCCCGAGCCAAAACACACACTGTATTTAAGGACCGTAGGGCCGCACTAGTGGATGCAAAGATGTTCCTATCCCATGACTCAAGCCATCTGGACTCCCGAGAGGGAGGAAGCGTTAGGGGGGGCGGGGAAGGAAAGGCAGTCTACAACACAAACCCAATGTGGAGCTGGATGGTGACAGTGCAAAACTGAACGAGCCACCGGGTCAGCTGAAGCAGGCGGGACCCAGGTACCCAAAAGGGTATCATAAAGGGAAGCCTCAAAGGGCAGAAGCGGCTCCACATTCCCGGACCAATGGTGAAGGACCTCAAGCATGGGGTCCACAGACAAGGGGGCAGAAGGGGGTTGCATGTTTAAAATGCGGGTGGCCAATGAGACCACTCTCAAAATAGCCGCACCAGTCTCAGTAGCCCTCCGAGGATGGGACAACAACTAATCAGTGGGGGAGGGTTGTAAGCTGACCCTTACAAGACAATGAGGGTGCGACCAATGCCTCACGCAAGGGAGCCCCATTGAAGAATGAGGATCCTGATGGGGCTTCTGGGGAGGCGAAGAGCCTGCCGGATCTGGGAGCTCCTGAGGAGGCTCCACAAATTCCAAGGGGGGCACTGGCAACAATACCTCCGGCGACGCAGATGAGAGGGCGGCGTCAAACTCTATCCAGAGGCCTCTAGAGAAGAGTCCACAACTCAGCAGTCGACACGGTGCCAAAACGACGCACGTTGGCGCCGACCATGCCTCGCCAGTTGCCGACTCGGCTGCATCCGGCGTTGAGTTGGCGCCGTCCGACGCTGAAACTATGAAAAGCTTCCCTTCCGAAGAAGAAGGTGCCGGAGCCAGTGAGGGAAGCTTTCGGAGCCACCCCAGCGCCGACTCCACCTCATCCATGACAGGCACCGAATCCGGAGAAAGAAGTCGAGGCGGAGCCGAGCCTCCGGCGCCGGTACGGCACCGACCCCGGCTCCAGACAGGCGACTGCCTGCCCGGAAGCCCAGGGTGTGCTCAAGGCAGGGCTATGAGCACCGGCAACCACCTGCGGTGCCACAGGGAGCCCAGCGGGGCTACGCGGCGTGGCAGAGGCACTGTGGGTCATAGAGGGGGACCTAGGTGGGCCACGCCCCAACGACTCCACGTGGACCGTAGAGGGGGACCCAACTGGGCCGCGCTCTAACGATACCATATCTCCGACATTCCTGGGGGGCAAAGGCTCAATTGGTGCCGAGGGCGAACCTGCCGGCGAGTCCGGAGATCCCACAAGAAGTGGAGGCCCCAAGGACACCCCAGGAACAGGAGAGGACCCAAGAGGCCTGAAGAGCCGCGGCATATGCCTCCATTTGGGCCCGAGTCGCCCCCACACCCGGAAAGGGCGGACAGAGGGGGGCGACTGTCGGGAGCACATGTCCGGAATGTTCCGGGAACCAGCGCCCCTGACAACAGAAGGGGAGGTCGAAGACCTTGGCGACAAGCGCCTCGACTTACCAAGTGGTCTAACGACGGCCCGGACCCCGGAGGGCGAACGACGGCGGAACCGGACAGTAGAGGGACCTGCCGTTGATGAAGAGGCCAGGGGGGCGAGACGACTCCGACTGGGACAGCCGTGCCGAGAGAAGCTTCATATGGCGCTCCCGCCGAGACTTCGGCTTCAGGTGTTGGCAGGCTTCGCAGTCCGTGGAGTCATGGAGCTCGCCCAGACACCACAGACAAATAAAATACGTGTCCGTCGCGGACATCTGCCATGAACAGGAATTACAAGTTTTAAAGCCCGAAGGCATTGCACACTGTTCCTGATGCGAAGCGTCGACAAGGAGTCCTGAAAACAGGCCAGAGGAACCGCTCACTCCAGATCCGCGTTGCATGCGGAAAAGAAGGAAACTGACGTCAGCGCGCAGGGAGGGACTTATATGACCTCGCTGACGTCACCTATGTGAACGACGTCAGGGCGGGGTCATGTTGCGCCGTCCCCCGGCGCGCAGAGGTGCTGCTGCTGCAAAAAAATTGCGGATCCAGTCTGACGCCTGGGGATATTCTAAGTTAAGGAATCTGCGGCTAGATGTCTCTATCAGATATGCTTATTCCCTCAAATAAATTAATTATTCTACAGGCTCTTGCTGAGAGACCTCTATGAACCACAACACATCAACATACCCGTCCACAGTGACAGGTGAAATATGGTGAACAGAACAATAATTAAAAACAAAATCGCTCTTCAGTACTCAAATTAAGGAGGTCTGTCCAAGACCTTCAGCGTGCCTTTCTGCAAGGCATGTGAATGAGGAAGTGAACCCCTAACTCACTTAACTGAGGACCTCAATGGATTGTGCAGTTTTTTTTTTTTAAACCAACTTTATTTTTTTATTTTTATTTTCTCTTGGTTTCTGTTATCACAATGTCTCATACTTAATACAATTATTGGTATACATTCTTATGAGAGCTCTTGCTTCAACGTTCCGACATAGTTGCATATAAGGAGCTGTGGAGGCCTTGGTGTCCCTTTCGCCAACCACAAAGGAGGGTGCAATATGAAGCAGTGATATTGACGGGAGAAAAACGTTACACATGGTATCTTTTCCACGTAACAGGTGGTTAACTATTTTCCAATGGCAGAATTAAACTAACACCCATTTCGCTACACCCCCCTCCCCTATGGATTCCACCTCCCTCCCGGGCTCCAACTATATTATACAGAGTCTTATTGTTGTTTGTCCCGCATCACTTAGATTTCTATGTTGATCAGCAATGAGCACGCCGCTACTTTCACAAAAACAGGAGCATTGATTTGCACATATCACTCCCTTGTTGTTGCCCCCCATTGCCTTATGAGTACTCAGAGCATCAGAGGGATTAGCAGGTACGTTGTTCTTACATGCTTCAACCATCGTATCCCAGTCTAGAGATGACACGGTTATCCGGAGGGCTCTTGCCTCCTCCCTACGCAGCACAGCGCTTTCTGCTCCTGCCAATCTGATCAATTCACTTTGCCACATTTGTAATGTTGGAGCTCTGGCCGACTTCCAACGCATGGTGATGGCACTTATTGTGGCAAAAAGAGCCAAGTCCAGAAAGCATAACTGAACCTTTATGGACTTCTTACGTTTCCGGACACCCAGTAAGCATTCCATCGCCGCCCCCTCTATTGATAGATGTGTGATGTCTGTAATCGATTTCTGGACCCCGTCCCAAAACTCCCAGAGTTGCGGGCATTCCCATAACATATGAAGGAGACCTGCCTCTGGTTTTTTACATCGGGGGCACTGATGGGCATTTGCCGGATACACTTTCTGGAGCCTGCGCGGAGTCAGGTAAGCTCGTGGACAATCATACATTGTATAAAATTAAATTTAGCTTTACGTGGTATCTTATGTGGGTATTTCAATATGCCTAACCACTCCTTATCTGTCAAGTCACCCCACTTCCCCCGCCCACTGCGCCCGGGTAGTATCCAAAAGAATTTTAGCATGCGTATCGGATACTACTATACAGCCAGTTTATGAGATGGCTACCTCGTCCCATATAATAAAAGGCTTTAATCAACTCATTTACCTGGGGTTTGTACCTCTGCGGGGCCCACTGACGATCCACATAATGTAGCACGGCAGCGTGTGTGACATATAAAATATTTGGTGCTCCCGTGAATTGCGCGAAGGTGTCATGATCCATAAGGGATCCTTCGCTAAAAAGTGCTCCAACAGCCTGCTGCACGCTAGGGGTATCCCCACCAGTGGGATGTTATCAGCATAGAGACCTCCCCTAGTCGCATATTTCAAGGCCTTCTCCCAACACTGCAGTGCTGTGTGTAGTAGAGCAGGCAATGCTGGAGGGGCCTTCGCACGTGTTAAGAGGAGCACGTGGAGCAAGTATTCCCTGCTCCACGTGTCTGTCTGTGTATCTGATCTCCTGCAGGGTACGGCTGGTCGTCCAATAAGATAACCACTGCAGTTGGCATGCATAAAAATAAGCTCTGAAATCAGGTGATCCCAGGCCTCCCCGTGTGGCTAGTTGTAATTTCTTAAGGCTTATTCTGCGGCGGCCCGCCCCCCAAATGAGGTCAATCAATGTGTCTAGTAAGTTAAAAATGCTGGTAGGTACCAGAAAAGGCAGGTTTGTGAAGTAATATAGGAGGCGGGGAAGCACCACCATCTTGGATAAGGCCACCCAGCCCACAGCAAAGAGAAGCGTGGTCCAGAAAGCTATCTGAGATTGTATACCGCGGATAGCCTTCACTAGATTCCCCTCCAACATATCCGCCTGTGACCGATAGACGTTGATGCCCAAATATTTAAAAGTATGCGGAGCGGTTGGGAATGTAAGCGCCCCAAAAGCAATACTATCCAGGTGTGTTTGTTCATGAAAGAAAAAGGCACTAGATTTGGAGTCGTTAATGGATAGACGCGAGATCTGTTCAAAATCAGTGAAAATACGAGTGATCGGACCTAGCCCCTCCAGTATGTCTGTGCCATAGAGGATTAGGTCATTGGCACCAGTACACCAGGTGTACCGATGTGCCCACACGTATTCCACAATAAGTAGCCTCTGTCCGTAGGCGGAGGGCGAAAGGCTCCAGAGCCGAGACAGAGTATTGGGGATAGGGGGCTTCCCTGCCGTGTGCCCCTGTAGATGTGATATTCTCTGGAAATGTGTTTCCCGGATCTGACTCTTGCCATCGGGGCTGCGTATAATAGCCTTTTCCATTGGACATAATCTGGGGGTAGGCCAAAACGTGTAATAGCCTTGAACATATAGTCCCATGACAGTGCATCGAATGCCTGTCGCATGTCTAATGAGATACAATCCACACGGTGGTGGTGTGTAAGGTCTCTGGACATGATCTGGTGTAGTCTTCTTATATTCAGGGACGTGCTCCTAGCAGGTATAAATCCACACTGATCTATATGTATTAGTTGATTAAGGTAGGGCTGAATTTAGGATGTTATATTAAGTGCAGAAGATCGACAGGGGGAGTAGCCCCACATATCGGTCAGGTCCCTGCCCGGCTTGGGCAGCGATATTACCAGTGCCTGCACAGTAGTACAAGGGGGATGTCCTAATTCAAGCGATTTGTTGTATATCTCCTCCAGTTGTGGTACCAGTATATCCAAGTGGGTAGCAAAGAATTGTACAGGCACTCCATCCGGACCCGGCACCTTATTACGCGCTAGCCCACCTATTTCTGTCTTGATCTCCATACTAGTGATGGGTCCCGACTGGGCCTCCTTCATCCCTCCCGGTGTCTGCGGATAGGGTAGACCCATAAGGAAATCGTCAATGTGGGATCGCTCCGTGTGTAATGGTGCCCTGTATAAGTATTCGTAATATGTACTGAATGCGCTAATATCATATTATGTGTCTGCGGTGCCTCCCCCGGGTAGAGCAATAGAGCTAATAACTGTGGTGGGAGGGTCATTCCCTATGAGTTTCGCTAGGAGGGTTCGCGGTTTGTCCGCATCGGAATGTCGCATTTTGGGTACATGACCTATAGTCTATCAGTCTAAGATTTTCCAGTTGTTCTGCAGGTTGTATGCATATTTCCTGCAATTGTCCTTGCTTCGCAGGGTCGCGTGCCGCTTCCTGCTCCAGTTTTGATATTGACTCTTCAATATCCTTCAATTTCCTATGTGTCTCTTGTCTGGCTCCTACATGACACTAATAGCTGTACCCCGTATGACTGCCTTCACTGCTTCCCATTCGACTAAAATTGTGGAAGGAATATGCTACTTACCAGTATGCATCTGTTCTTGGCATGTAGAGCTGCAGATCTAAATACTGTGCATAGCTCGCCATCTGGTGTTGGGCCCGGATGTTTGCAGTTTGTTTTTCCTCTTGGAAAGTCTTTGGAAGTCACGAGTTCGGTGACTGGGCTTCGGCTCCATCCTCAGATTGTTTTTCGCCAGCAGGGAAAGATGGAGCGTAGTAGTAACAGTAAAGAAACCCATGTGTATTGTATCTAAATAAGATAAGACTGGAACGGATACAGGTAGCCGGGGAGGCGGGTGGGCGTGTATAGATCTGCAGCTCTACATGCCAAGAACAGATGCATACTGGTAAGTAGCATATTCCGTTCGAGGAATATGAGCTGCAGATTATACACTGTGCATAGATTATATAGCAGTACCCAACCCTAGCGGCGACCACCGGCATCCGTTGCAGTTGTTTGAAACAGTGTTTTTAGTACAGCTTGGCCCACACTAGCTTGTTGCTTGGTTTGCACATCTACACAGTAATGTTTTGTGAAGGTGTGCGGTGTTGACCATGTCGCTGCTTTGCAGATGTCATCTAGTGGTATGTTCCCTAGGAAAGCCATAGAAGCCCCTATCTTCCTTGTAGAGTGGGCTTTAGGGGGAACAGATAGCGTTCGTTTTGCTTTGTGGTAGCAAATCTGTATGCATTTTACAATCCACCTAGCTATCCCTGATTTAGAAATAGGGTTGCCTTTGTGCGGTGGGGAGAAGGAAACAAATAGCTGTTTGGTTTTCCTGAAAGGTTGTGTCCTTTGGATGTAGTAAAGTAAAGCCCTTTTAACATCCAGTGTGTGTAAAGCCCTTTCCGCAACGGTTTGGGGTTGCGAGAAAAAGACTGGTAATTCTACCGACTGGTTTAGATGGAATGGAGAAATGACTTTGGGTAGAAATTTGGGGTTGGTGCGGAGTACAACCTTGTTCTGATGCATTTGGAGAAAAGGTTCCTGTATAGTGAGTGCTTGTATTTCACTAACCCTTCTGAGGGAAGTGATGGCCACTAGAAAAGCTGTTTTCCATGTGAGAAATTGCAGCTCACATTTATGTAATGGTTCGAAAGGGGTCCCATTAACCGTGTGAGGACTATATTCAAGTTCCAGACGGGTGAGGGTGGTACTCTGGGTGGAATTACTCTTTTGAGGCCTTCCATAAAGGCTTTGATGGCAGGCACTTTGAAAAGTGAGAGGTGCTGCCTGTTCTGTAAATAAGCAGCAATTGCAGCGAGGTGTAACCGAATGGAAGTATATGCTAGGTTACACCTTTGTAAATGGAGTAAATAACATATAATGTGCTGTATGGATACACTTAAAGGATTGATTGTGTTGTTGTGGCAGTAAACAACAAATCTTTTCCACTTTGCTGCATAGCAAGCTCTAGTAGTAGGGCGTCTAGCTTCCCTGATAATGTTCATGCAATCAGGGGGAAGGTTAAGGTATCCGAATTCTAGGACCTCAGGAGCCAGATCGCAAGGTTGAGCTGAGCTGGGTCCAGGTGCTTGATCTCTCCATGGTTCTGGGTTAGGAGGCATGGTGAGAGGTGTAGCTTTTGGTGTGGTACTACCGAGAGTTCCAGCAGTGTGGTATACCACGGTTGTCTGGCCCATGTTGGAGCTACTAGGATCAGCGTTAGGGAATGCTGTTGTAGCTTTCGCACCACTAATGGAATTAGTGGGAGAGGTGGAAAAGCGTATGCAAATTTGTTTGACCAGTTCACCCATATCGCATTGCCTTTGGACAATGGGTGTGGATATCTGGCGGCGAAGCTTGGGCATTTTTTGTTTTCGTGGGTGGCGAATAGGTCTATGTGTGGATGCCCCCACTTCTGAAAGAACGGGTGAAGAACTTGTGGGTGAAGTTCCCACTCGTGGATCTGCTGTGTCTGCCTGCTGAGCAGATCTGCCACGGTGTTTTGTACGCCTGGGACGTGTTGGGCTAGGAGAAAAATCTTTTGTGGAATTGCCCATCTACATATGCTCTGTGCTAATTGAGAGAGCTGTGGAGTGTGTGCCCCCTTGTTTTTGAATGTAGTACATGGCAGTCATGTTGTCTGTGCGAATGAGGACTGCCTTGCCTGAAACCTGCATCTGGAAGGATTTTAGGGCAAGGAAGATCGCCAGTAACTCCAGATGGTTGATGTGGAGTAACTTCTGTTGCGGCGTCCATGTGCCTTGTGCTGTGAGATGTAACAGATGAGCTCCCCAGCCGGAGAGCGATGCATCTGTTAGGATTATTTGTGGGACCGGGTCCAGGAACGGTCGACCTCTGGAAAGGTTTGTGGTGCGACCGTCTACCAACACCAGATCTGTCAGTTGTCCCTGGGTCTGGTTCCACTGGCGCGCTAAGCACTCTTGGAGTGGACGCATTTGGAGTCTTGCAAGGGGCACTATAAAGATGCAAGAGGCCATCATCCCTATGAGCTGCAGAAACACTCTTGCTGGGAGAGAGTGTTGACATAGGAATTTTTGACGCAGAGCCTGTATTTTTGCAATCCTGGCAGGATTGGGATAGGCTATGGCTTTTGAGGTGTCTATGGTGGCTCCGAGGTATTGTTTTGTGTGTGATGGTACCAGGTGGGATTTTTGATGGTTCACCGTGAAACCTAGCTGGTGAAGTAGTTGGACCGTAGCGGCGGTATGTTGCACACATTGTTGGTAGGACGTGTCTTTTATCAGCCAGTCGTCCAGATACGGGAAGACGTGAATGTGCTGTCTTCGGAGGTGTGCAGCCACTACTGCTAGGCACTTGGTGAAAACCCTTGGTGCTGCTGTTACCCCGAACGGGAGCACCTTGAACTGGTAGTGTTGTCCGTCCACCACAAATCTGAGGTACTTTCTGTGAGACTGGTGTACTGGGATGTGGAAGTATGCGTCTTTCAAATCCAGAGTGGTGAGAAAATCGTTCTGGGCGAGGAGTGGAAGAACCTGTTGAAGGGTTACAATGTGAAAATGGTCTGAATGTATGTAGGTGTTTAGAGGTCTGAGATCTAGGATAGGTCGTAGAGTCTCGTCCGTCTTTGGAATCAGAAAGTACAGGGAGTAGACCCCTAAATTTTGTTGATTTATGGGGACCTGCTCTATTGCTCCTTTTTGCAGGAGGGAGATCACCTCTTGTGTTAGTAGCGCAGTATGTTCTTGAGACATAGGGCGGTGCCTGGGTGGAATGTTTGGGGGGTAGATGTTAATTCTAGGCAATACCCTGACTGAATAATTTGTGTCACCCATCAGTCTGAGGTGATTGTCTCCCAGACGTGAAGGAAATGTTGTATTCTGCCTCCGACCGGAGTGGAATGGTCTGGAGGGAGCGGGGGAAAGTCATTGGGCAGGAGGTGTGGCAGAGCGGGCGGTATTTGTTTTGCCTCTGCCCTTACTATTATTGCCTCTGTATCCGCCTCTTTGATAACCCTTTGTGAAGGTAGATTGAGGAGGGGATTTGTAGGACGTGGATGCACTATCCGAGGAGTAGCCTCTGCCCGTGCCCCGAAAGGAAGAGCGGCGAAAGGAGCGCCTGGGAGTATGTGACTGCAGGGCTCCCATGGATTTCGCCGTGTCTGTATCTTTTTTCATCTTTGAGGGCTTCGTCTACTTTGGGGCCAAATAGATGATCTTGGTCGAATGGGTGGTTTAATGTAGAGGCTTGTACCTCCGGTTTAAACCCTGAAACTCTGAGCCAGGCATGGCGACGGAGAAGGACACTGGTGTTTATGGCCCTGGAGGCTGTATCTGCTGCATCTAGGGCACAGCGTATCGAGGTATTGGTTATTGTTTTTACCTCTTGAATCAGTTCATTAGCCCTAGTCTTGTACTTTTCAGGGAGATGGTGCATGATGGTCTCTAGCTCATCCTAATGCGCCCTGTCGTATCAGGCCAACAGTGCTTGCGTATTGGCGATACGCCATATATTGGCAGCTTGTGACGCAGTGCGCTTCCCCGACGCGTCTAGGAGCTTGGACTCTGTCAGGTGGTGGTGCTTCGCCTGACGCCTGAGAATTTGAGCGCTTCCTAGCTGTAGATACCACTAGGGAATCCAATGGTGCAGGGCCTTTAATGTAAGAAGGGTCTGTGGGGGCGGCTTTGTATTTCTTCTCTATACGAGGGTTTAGGACCCTGGCCCTGACTGAGTCTTTAAAAACCTCAGGTGCATGTTTAATTACGCCCTTTAACATAGGTAGAATGGCAGTAGACCTATGTGCATCGTCAATGGTGTATAGGAGAAAATCCTCCTCCACTGGGTCAGTATGTAACTCCACCCCGTGGTAGTGTGCCGCCCTTTGTAACAAATGGTGAAAGCCCAAGGAATCTTCAGGTGGGGATGGCCTAGATGGGTAAAGGTCATCCTGTGGGACATCTGGGATGTCCGGATTGTTATAATCATCCCATGGGTCTGGAGATCCAGTAGGGGTGGGGTCTTGTGGCACATCTGCTGGATCATAATAAGGGTCTCCCAAATCGTCTGGGACAGGAGACAAGGTGGGGGAACAATGAGGTGGAGGGGGTGGAGGTGGAGAGGGTGGAGGAGGTGGGGAAGGCACCCTGAAAGGAGATGTAGCAATGTCCTTTCTCTTTGGAGGTGGAGCTGGTTTGTCCAAGTGTCTATTTTTTTTTTAAGACAATGTCAAGTGTCCAGTTTTTGGATCCTTGGTGAGTGTTTTTTGCAGAGGATCCGGTGTGAAAAGTTCCTGCGACACTGGTTGTTCGGTCGGCGCCGAAGTTTTCGGGGCAGACGGCTTTTTAGGCTTATCGAAGCCGTGCTTCTTTGGAACCTCCGATTTTTTGGTCGGTGCCGAAGAAGGCCTCGGCACGGGAGTGTTGGTGCCGAGGGTCTTGTGATGTTTGGTCGGCGCCGGAGGAGCAGGTTTCGACGCCGAAGACTTCGGTGCCGGGTTCGGTGTGGAGGCCAATTTTTTCTTTGGTGCCGAAGGGTGATTTTCGGCACCGGTTGTCGGCTGGCTCGAGCCCAAGCTGCCGGAAGGCTTAATAGGCTTCTTTACCGGGCCCGAAGGTGGGGTGTGAGAAGCAGTGTCCTTGGTCTTGCCTAGGCCCGGAGGCGAAGGTGTGACCGCAGCCTTTTTAGGTATCGGCGTGGGAGGGGGTATTGTACTCACAACCCGCTGCGCCGGGGTGATGTCCTCCACATCTGAGTCGTCGGCCTCGGAAACGCTGACGAGGTAGTCGTCCTCCTGTTCGATGCCCTGCTGTCCCGGAGCTTCGACGTCGTCCCCGAAGATGTCGACTGGAGCGGAGGTCGAGGAGTGCGCCATGTTGCGTCTAGCCCGTCGATCTCAAATGGTCTTTTTAGAGCAAAAAGACTTGCAGGCGGGACAGTCTCGGGCCTCGTGTTCTGGGGAGAGGCAGAGGTTGCACACCTCATGAAGATCGGTGTGGGGAAACTTGGACCCACATCGAGGCCACTTCTTGAAAGGAGTCCTTTCCATCAGCCGAGACCGGAGCCGGAATAGGCCCGAAGGCCGCCGTCGACGACCGGAATCGAAGAAGTGCCGAAGAGAAGGTGAGTAAGATGATTTATTATCTGAAGAAGCTCGATGAGCGAGGATTTTTGCGTCGATCGTTGAACTGGGAAGTTCGGGACCGGAGCGCGAAGTATTACATCCGAGCCCGATGGCAGAAAAAAACAATCTGAGGATGGAGCCGAAGCCCATGCGCAATACGAACCAAAGGAGGAGTCACCGAACTCGTGACTTCCAAAGACTTTCCAAGAGGAAAAACAAACTGCAAACATCCGGGCCCAACACCAGATGGCAAGCTATGCACAGTGTATAATCTGCAGCTCATATGCCTCGAACACAGTATTCCGATTCTCCGTGAAGTAATTTTGTAGGGTTGTAGAGAGCGTGCTGTGGAATACAGCATCCTCTAGAAGCCGGGGCCACAATCGCCATGTAGGGACCGGGGTGGGTATTCTGCCCCAGCTAAAGACCGTTTCTAGGGGGTTATGGTCCGAGGGGGACTTTGCTAAGTATTATCGGTGACCTGTCTTGCAATGGAGTTGGAGCACAGAATCCGGTCTATCCTAGTATGTAGGCGGTGGACTGGGGAGAAGGAGTATTCCCAGTGGTGGGTGTTCCGAAGTCTCCAGGTATCGATCAGGGACCAACCCTCCACCCAATTACATAGTGCCTCTGCCTGTCTGCTGGCCCCGGTGCCTCTCAAAGGGGGTGTGATCTGTCCAGCTCGATGTCCATGACCGCGTTACAATCACCCCCTAGAATCCACGGATAAGTGTCCCACCCCACTAATATCGAATTCAAGCCTGTAAGGTATTGATGTTGGTCATAATTTGGAGCATAAATACTCCGGAGGATAAGCAGCGCACCATCTAGCATGCCGCGGAGGAAAATGTATTGTCCCTGTGTATCTACCCTCTTTTCCTGTATGATAAATGGTACTCCTCCCCTTATCCAAATTGTCACCCCCGGGCGAAAGCAGAGTAATTTGTAGAGATCATCTGTCCCCTCCATTTCCTCCTAATTTTATGGCCTCTGCCTCCATCAGATGTGATTCTTGGAGAAAGAACACGTTTTCACCCCTACGTAGTAATGGAGCGTACACTCTGTCGTTTGTGAATGGAAACCAGCCCGCTGACATTCCAAGTAATAAATTTGTATTTGTCAAGTATCTGCATTTTTGGGTTGACGTGCCCACTTTCCTCCATGTGATGCATTTAGTAGCCTTACGGGACATAACAATTGCAGTGCGTTGGAGCTCTGTAGCCCCCTAAGTAAACAAAATACCAGGTCTCGCCCATAACCTAAACAAGGCCAGACCAAACAAAAGAACCAATGAGTCATCACATAGTAACCCGTAGCCTATGGATTGTGCAGTTAATGAGAAGGCAGACCATCATCTCGATCACAAAGGGAAACATTTGGATGCCACACTCTTAGATGAAGTGGGTCCTTTGAAGATATTCTAAATGAGTTCACGACCAGCAGTCTGACGTTCAAAAATAGACTTGTGATTTCACAGGTTGATCACCAAGATTACTTGAATAGCATGAGACCATGCTGTCATTGCATGGAAAAGTTCTAGTCCCTAATGACATGGGATTCAGCCATCTAAGAAATCACTTGATGATGTAGGCTATTAAGATGTACATGCTAAACTTGAGATTACCTCACATATAAATTAATCTGCTCACACATATAGACTAGCTGTATGTCAAATATCTCTAAGCACTATGATGCAGCACATCCTGTACGCAGATAAAAGCAAAATAAATGAGTTTTGAAGAGCTCATGAAACATCTCAGAAGTTTTCACGTGAGTGAGAGGATGTAGCCATTTACAGATTTTGGGAACATTGTGCAAAACACTTAACACACATGACCTAAGCATTTTACCTAGCAAAATCAGACCAGTCTTGGAGGTGCACAGATATCTTGAAGATATCAATGCATCTATACCAAGAGGCACATATGTACAGGACAGACTGAGTTTTGATGCACTCTTCCATAAAAATAAGGGAAGATTTCTCCATTCCGCTAACATATGATCACATTTTCTGAATGTCTGGATGAGACTTACACCTGCGATCAGCGCACATTGTAAAGTCCTGACCCAGTAAATGGGATAAAATGATGCTCTCCTTCAACCTGGAGGTGCTAATAAAAATTCTGTAGATGACAGAGCTTGCAGAAAAGGTTAGCATTTACATATCAGGGAGCACTCAGTTGTCTGCTGCAGCAGTAGCAGCAGCCCTACAAACAGCCGAGCAACCTCTGGAGTCTGCCCTCACTCACTCCATGTGGGACAAATAGCCTGCCTGAAGCTGTTGGACAGAAGAATGATAGATCACAAGTATGGAAACCTTAAAGTTAATTAACAAAAAAGCTTGGTGGAGCTGCAGAAATAGAGAGGTAGACAAAGGCATCTTCAAGTGGGTGGAGAGCTTCTAAGATCTAGATTACCACAGTGTAACAGACTTGTTTGGTAAAAGGAATAATACACATTCAAAGTTCAATGTAAGAGAACCTGATCTGAAAATTACAGCATGGTTCAGCTCTAGGGTGTTAGGGGCTGCAATTGCTTGTGTATACATATAGGTATATATGTATGGATATATATATGTGGGGCACATATAATATACTGTTTCCGGGATCCCGCACATGGGCGGGAATATTCTAATGCTTATGACTATTGATGAGGATCCCCTGGAAGAGAACCTGATCTGAAAATTAAAGCCAAGAGTCAACAAATGCGAAGACACAAGGGGTTCACTGTAACAAGTCATATGTATGGAACAAGAAATGTAACGGTGACCTCAACGCTCCCTTGTCCGTAACGTCTATTGATGTTTTGTGTGGAACAAAATCAAATGCTTGTCCACTAGAACAATGATTTTGTTACCTTTCAGACAGGACACACCTTCTTAATGCCATAATCACTAGGCTTTGAAATAATTCTTTGGGTAATTCTATAGGGAGGCCCGTGTGAATTTATGAGGCCTTGGAAGCCTCTGCTGACTGTGGTACTATACTTGACTGGTATCTGAAGATTGTGAGCAAAGTCCCTGCTGTACCATACTAAATTGCAGTTGTCTGTGAATGGTTTCAAATCCACTTCTATAAACTTCAAGAGTTCTTGGTCCTTCTACAGGGTGGTACTAGGTTCCTCTACAGTGGGAATGGAAGGGACAACCCTAAGAGTACATAACACATACAATAGATTAAAAAACCTCTGGAGGGATTAAATGTGAACAGTGGTGTTATTGAATGTTCTATTTTAATGTTATATATTTGATACTGGTTGTTAAACACCTGTCCAAGCAAAAACACCTGTAAGTAAAAAGGGCAGTGAATAAAACCACAATTGTACATAATTTAATTTGTGGCATTAGTTCCATCCATTTCAAGGAACCATGCTGAAAATCTCACAAGTAGAACAAAACAATGTAAGAGCGGTCTGTTAATTTTGGTTGCAACAAAGCAAATTCATTTAAACCAATATGCAAATGACAAATATAAATTGATGGATTGGTGGGGTCAATACTACGATGACTACCCAGCAATAGGGTGCTAGGCTGTTCACCTTTGTTTCCAGCCACAAATTGGCAAATACAAGTTTACAAAGTTTGAAACTAGTTGAAATATAAAACAAAAACTCCCATTCTTCCATAAGCAAATTTAAACAGAAATCCTTCTGCCATCTGTGTCAATAATGGGAAGAAACAAAGCAAGTACACCATCCTTTGTATAACTACGATGTTGCTTTAAAGGCCATTCAAGAAAACATTTAGATTGTGGATGAACTTTTTACGCATGACAGACATCTAACCAATCTTATGGCCCTTGGCTGCCAGCAGCCAGGAGGAATTGCTGCCAGCAAGCAGGCCCACCAGCAAGGACAACAGGACTATAAAATATGGCTTTGATTACAGTGCACACTCACAGTATCAATGACCAATTTTAACACTAATCATACCGAAAAAAAACAACCTTTCTTGACATCCTCCTGAAAATCAAGAAACATGGCTGATAGGTACAGAAAGAAGCTTATATATTGAAGGACCAGTCTAGAATAGGTATTTGAAACCCCAGAGGGTGAGCAAACATGAGTTATAGATATTACATCATATGTTAATAAGATACAAAGTATGTGATATTTAAAATGTCTCTTTATTTACCTAGAACATTAAATGTTCCCCTTCTCTTGACAAAAAGATATCATACAGTTTGTACAAAATTCAGTATAAATAAAGTCAGTTTTATACAAATACCATATAAAATGTATTGCCTTCATTATAAATACTTACAACATGCAGGATGGAAAAGAACAAATATATTTTTTGGTTGACAAAAAACAAATGAATTATCTTTCAAATAAATAAATAAAATGATTGAGTCAATCTTATAAAATAATTTTTTCTCAACAAAAATAGGGGTTCAAATAAATTTAAAAAAACACACTAATACTGCAGACGGCTCAGTAGTAACAAAAAAAAAAAAAACGACCATTCAGTCATAACTGTTCCATTTAAAGCATTTCTCAGCTTATGCCAGTTTTAATTATTAGTGTCTGTGAACGGAAGGAGGGCGTTCATGCAGCAGAGCCTTCAAAGGCGCCCAATTCTCCTGTAGGAATCTGTATGCACTGCTCGCGGCTCCGGTAGCAAGGCCTATGGAAAGAATGCAAGTAGTACACTTCACCCGAGGTCAATGTATTATAAAGTCTACTGTTACACATGCATATACACCAAACACAATTAGTAAAACTGTTAACAAATTAGCACCTGCAGAACACAAAGCTCACACAGGCAAAGGAGCTCAGAGGCAGAACAAATGTTACAAACGCAGCAAAGTCGACAAATATTATAACAAAATAATGCTCAAACATTCACATGCCAAAGGACATACCCTCCCTTTATAATGCCCTATCCAGAACCACTGCATATGGCAGAGTTTAAGTAAAGTTACTACAATCGATTAACCTCTCTGTTTTTGAGTAGGTAGGTTTTGTAACAGTGGTCAAGTAGTAGAGTTTGTGCCTTCAAACAGTTCACTGGTAATGTAATAAGTTGGAAGGCAACAGAAAGAACACACATCCTTTAAAGGAGCACAGCTCATGTAAATGATGTAAATGCTTATTTAATCTTGTAAGTAGTAAATAAATGATAGGCTTCATACGGAAGTAAGCTAACTTAAGTCATGGTCTGTGTGAGTCAGTGCTACGAGCATCAAATTAGAGAAATAATTTGTAGTAGATTCCTACATAAATAGACAATATAGAATTTATATATTACTCCCAAACTTGGCTGACAAAATAGTTGTCAAATATACTACCAAGGAAATGTTTCGCTTTTGACTTATTTCTCCATCGCATACTGTAATCTTAAGTAGCCAAATGGATATCTTGACATGTTAACCCATTCACTGCCAACACACAAACACAAGATAACACACAAGAGACATACACTCCAAAGTCCCACAAGTTGAGCACACTGAACAAATGTCAATTGGCTTGATTTGCAAAGCAAGTAGACTTAAGTGGAGAAGTGAAGAAGCAGTCCAGTTAGTAGTAGTTAGTAGGTAAGTAAAAGTCAGTTTAGTGTCATCCATGGTTAATAAAAGTGTGCTATTTTGGGGGTGAACAGATTCATCTGGTATTTTCTGTTAAAAGTTTTTAATCAGTTTGGAGATGTTTGCCTGGCATATGAAACACTGGCATTGAGAGGTACTGCACAAATCTGGTTTATCATCTCAGCGGATAAGGGTGTTTTTGAGAAATCACAAAAGCTGAGGTTGTCAGATACTGATTTTTTCACTAAAGGAGAAATTTGGAAAAAACTGGCATAACCAGAGAAACGATCAAAAGAGGATCAAAGGCAAGAAATAAAATCACCACATTAGGAAACACCATCTTTGCAAAAAGAGTACGACTAAAAATAAAAACAATAAAAATAATTCATACCTGTGGCGTGTTGCCATCAGAGGTCCTGTTCTCAAGTTCCTCCTGAAGCTGTTGACTCCTCTTTTCTGACTGCAGCAATTGCTGTTGAAGCTGCAGGAACTGTTCCTTCGGCACCATGGTAGAGGCCTGCTGCTGGAGCTCTCGGGATTGCTGGGATTGGCTAAGCGTCACACTGGAGCCGGAGTGTAGCATCTGCGGAATAAGAAATACAGCGTCATGCTTGCAGCTTCATATCTAATACTCAACAATTTTACTTTGTACTGAGCCAAAGAATAGAGGATCTACAAGGCATTGCGGTTCCAGCTAATGGCTAACTCCACTTTGATTAAGCACTTCTCAAATTCTCCATAGAGAATCAAATTAAAAACCAAAACAAGCTGGGATCAATGGCTCAGAGTTAAGGAACTTTCCTTTATAACCAACTGCACTAAAAACGTACAATTCCCTCAGGCCTAGATGAAAGGACCTCACATGGACATTTATGTTTCTGCTCAGCACGATTACCATCTGATGCACCTTGACCATTCCCAATATTCGTAAAAAAGATTTGATGGGACACACTGCCTATAACCAAATATTTTCGAACTCCTATACAATTGTGAACCTTATGCGGACATTTATTTTGCTAACCAGATTTTGAGATCGCAGTGAGCCTTGGCACTGACTTTCTCAGCAAACGACATGCACTGTAATCATAAAAATTACATGCATCTGTGGAATAAAGGTTGTCTGCTCATGTTTTGCAATCTAAGTCATCTCTTCGGAATCATTTAGCTGCTACTTGTTTACATTTAGTCATTAACTCAACGATGGACCACATCTGCACATGCAGGGAAAGGGCCCAGTTGTCTTGATGCTACTTTATTGATAAACTGATCAATACACTCTCCAAGTAAGTATAACTTGGGGTCGGCCGGGGTTGTAGGAGTGTGCATTTCATACAGAGTGTCAATGCACCGTAGTTCACAAACCCTACTAACAAAACCTCTATGTATCATTTTCATTTTATGCTAGAGTTGCCTAATCCCGTAAATACCTTACAAAATGTAACCACTGAAATGCCAAACTACTCCTTGGAAAAAGAAAAAAAACAACAAAAATAAAACAGTAACTCAGAGAAATTCTCTGGGAAAGCAAGATCCAAATGCTAGCTCTGGTGAAACTATCACTTTAAATCTGATAGGGGTATTGGCAACCATAACAAACATTTGTAAAAATGCCTCACAACTAGCTCTAATATAATATGGGGTTTTAGCACTTGGGGAGAGACTCTGGCAATGGGAATAGAGCTTGCTCTGTTTGGGGCACATGCTGAATGGGGCTAAGATCTGAAACGTGACAAAAGTTACCCTTCAAATAAGCAAAAGAGCTAACTGGGTGATGGAATGGAGAGGGAGGTGACCAGGAAAAGACCAATATGTTTAGGTTTTCAGCTACCAGCACGTTGTTGACTGTGGAAGGGTTTCAGAAATGGAACATGATGAGCATTCTTAAGATATACAACTTCTGGGCATACTAAGAAAGCATTTGCACACTTTCAACAGGATTTTGATCTACGCAAGTCAATGTTTTTATAGACCTCTTCTACTGCGACACACGTAGGGAGGAAGCCTCAGAGGGGTGGCAGACAAATCAGCATAAAGCCCTCAGTTAAACAGATTGTCGATGGGAAACAGAGAAACTAAACAGATGTCGGTTTTTAAAACAGACACCTCTAGCTGTGCAAAATAGGAAGCCGATGGAGGCAACCTAAAGGTTAAGGAGTGGCTGTAATGACGTCTAGATAAGGCCTTATGAACATGAAGTTTCAACTACTGCTGCTAACGGAACTGGGTATGTTTTAGGAAGGAATGGCTTAGTGGAGTGGGGGGTTGAGATAATCATCAGAGTGTGAGATACGGGGTAAAAGTGATTTCTAACACGCAAACTGAACCAGCCCAAGTACAGTTTATAATGGAGGTAAGCCCTAGTAGTGCAAACTGATGACACAAAAGGGGCCAGAGGTGCAGCAAAGACAAACTATTTTAAGAAGACTTGAAGAATTTGAGCTTACTTGGATCTTCAAACTGTTGGTGCCCAATGCCCTAACAACAACCAATAAACTGAGAACGATTTAAAGCTTATGATCCGGCTTGACTTGCTGTTTGAGACCAACAAAAGGACAACATACTGCTAAAAAGGGAGGAATAGTAGACCAGGGGACACACAGAAAAACTGGGTGTGCTAATTGGAGGAACTTTCTGTCACGGTTTCTAACTTGGACTATAAAATAGGCAAGAATCACGCTTCAACTGGAAATGATCTGACACCTCCCAAACTCCCCCCTATATTGTTTTATCAAGCTCCAGCCAAGAGCCTGCATGAAGAACCTGGGGCTGACTCACCACCAGTTGCAGCATGTGTGATCTATCCAAGCCTACTTAGAAATATTTGAGTTGTGCTCGTTATTGTTGCAGAGTTGTTAATCAGTTGTGATTAATACAGGTAAGATGCCACCTGTAATACTAGAACATGTGCAGAACTCATCAACTCCTTCTCCAAACCTTACTTTACATCTGCTTCATTCAGGTAGAAGAAGCACAAAAAGACTGCACATGAATACATTAATGCCAAGCGGTCCTAGTGTCTAGAAATGATACTATGATGTCTAAAGTGGCATGGCCAACAAACCTGTAGACTCTACAAATTACTACTCTACTAGAGTGAATTTTTACCATTGAAATTCCTCTGCTTTCCACTCAGATTTTGGATTAAGTACCTTAAATTATTAATGTTGCATCCATGAATTTTCCCCTTTGGGTTAACTTCCAAAATCAGAGCTAAAACCCTACTTTTCAATTTAAACCATTGGCCTAGGCACAAATCAGTCAGGCATGAGTAGGATTAGTTTCCAGGTCTCTTGAAAATCTTCATACTCTACCAAGTGCAAATGTGCTTGGTTTCTTGCCTCATATTATAGCAGACTGCTTAGCCGATGGAGCTGCATATTCTCAGGTTACAGCTCTATCAGGGAGCATTGAACAGCATATTTTATCAGCAACAGACCCATAACCTAACCACCTCACTAAGTAAAGACAAATATACCTTGGGAAAGCCTCTCCAAGATGCAGTTATTTGCTGCAAAAGCTCTTCCAATCCTCAAGTATTATATCTGCATAACACTACACAAGTATCTGCTTTGATTACTCTCTGCAAGACTTCTTGAAAGGTGTGAAGGTGTTACCACTTAACTAAACAACCGCAGAGTGCACCAGAATTTACACCTGCACTCGTGTCAGTTCCTAAAGTCACAATCGAATACCATCACTGACCTCTCCTGAACTTCCTCCAGTTCTTGTACTGCAGAGGATCCTCTGTATTTGGGGCTATCAGACGATAACAATCAATCATTTATCTTTACCAAGCGTTTAATATCCTGTCCTTTCTAAATAGGAGGGAAAACCCTAACCTCAAAGATTTCCACTTCCTAATCTCAATTTGAGGGCATTTACTCAAGTTGGTGTGCGAAACCACACACACTAGTGCTCCATTTGTGAGTAAAAGGCAGAATTTGGCGACTTGTGCTGCAGGTGATGTTGCATCCTTTTACAATCTGTGAAACCCATGGCGTCTACGGTATCTGCGATCTTGGTGGTCTGATGCATACACCTCAAACTCCATGGCTTGAGTGATGCGAATAGTCAAGATCAACCCTGTGCCAGCAGAACTTTGGTGACATTTGTTGAGATGTACAAAATACCGCAATGTGCCAGAGATACGGACCAGACATTGAAAACAGAAATCTAAACCATGGAAATACATGCTAATGGGTTCAAGTGCCAATCACCCATCCTTGATGAAGACTAAGACAAAAGTACATACTATAGGAAAAAACTGACTTTTTAATTACAATTAATTTCTCCCATATACCAGTTTCCCAAAATCTACAGTGGCCCCTGAAAATACCCCAAAGTCTGTCTCATCACAATTATTGCAAACATTTAATATCTGCCCAGGTAGATGGAAGGAAAAAAGACACAGAATTGAGAGTTTAAACTCTGATGATACAATTGGTTTCTGTAAACAGAAAACAAAACTGGTGTTCTATTTCTTTTCCTTCTTTGTGTTTTCTTAAGGAGCGTAACCTCATTAAGACATAGGCACAGGGTATTAAGTAGGCTCAGAGATAGGGCAAAAAGAGATGTTAGAGGACAGAAAAACAGCAACAGATTACCTAGCTCCACATGGTGTACAAGTTGCCATTTGCGTGATGTGATGCATGCAAATGTGTGTCCGCATTATCAACAATGTACACGTCTATTAGTTGTGTAAACTGTGTTTAGCATTGAAATTTGCAAAGCCTGAAGTGAATGATTTTGCATTTGATGATGCACCATTAGGTTCCGAAATGTCTCTTAAAATAGCTCCTACTACCTTTATACAACCATAAGTAAAATCCCTAGCACCATCTGTTGTCATCCAGCTGGGCAGTGGGTGAGTTGTGCTTACTTTATAGTTTTACTGTAAACCCCCACCCCTCCAACAAAGGTTCACAATCACTGCACGACAAACAGTATTAAAAAGCGACACATTATCAATTACATGCATGCAGATCAACCACAATGGCTCATAATGGGGCTGAAGATGAGATCATTTCACATGCAGGTATGACACAATGTGATGTTTGAGTCAATACACATTTGCACAATTCTACTGAAAAACTAGCAACACTTGCGCTTAGAGACCTGAAGGTGATAACGCGCTTTATAAATGCCAATTAACAATAACAATAACTTGCTTCAATCTCACCTTGAGCACACACACACCGTAATTCAAGATACTGAATCAGTTGCTTAATGAATGAGGCACAAATAGTGCCTTCCTTAAAATAATACCAGGAAAATATATTAAAATGAACCATGTAGACATCCATGCTAAATACGAATGCTTCGACTGACACCCACTTGAGCGTTCTAAAAATAAATGACAATGAATAAACAGAGATTTGCCATCATGCCATGGCAGAACATGAAAAAGCATTGTTCTACCTTCACCAACTATCTCAGACAGGGAACTGCGCCCTTCGCTGCTAGTTCCAGGCTTTGAGTGCTAAATACAGGACGGTTGGAAACAGAAGGAGATTAGAAGATCAGAGGGTTAAAAAGGAGGAAAGAACTACATTTTGTCAAAAAACAGAACGATAACAAGTTGAGAGCATTAGGAGAACTAGCTAACCTATCACTGACAGAATTTTGAATTGTGAAGAAGGAACACATGCAGGCCAATAACAAACTAAGCCATCAACACTCTATATTTTAAAGACTTAGGTGGTCAGTTCTCAGTACATGGATGTAGTTTTGACGTGAAAAACTGGTCCTGTGCCTCTTCCCATTGTGCAACTAGTTTGGGGTGCTGCATCGTGTTAATAAGGAAATGCAAAATTGCATTTGCCATTCAATATTTCTTGGTAGAACTAAAGTGTCTATTAATTTCCTCCTCTCCTTCTAAAAGTACCCAGTCCAAGTGTATTCCCACAAAAATCTTGCTCAATGAGTTGAAGGGTGTGCAAATCAGGGAAGCAAGCCTTCACTAATAACGTCTTAGCACCTTGGAACCAGTCATAAGATTTTTGCAGCAATAACACCTTACAAGGAAAATTAGGCCTTGGCTGGAATCACAAAACGTCAAGTGTACCCAGATAACTATTTCAGACTGACAGCTCAGGTTTGCTCACTTGGAGCATACAAATATCCCTGAACATATTCACCTAGCCAACTTAACTAGATTTAACAGCCCGATTTCCTTTGTAACACATTTCCCACAGCTGGCCCAATTCTGTAACCAACATTCCCTCCACAATTCTAGTAATTTAGTGCCGTTTTCAGCATAACACTAAGGGTAATCTCAAGTGTCACACCATCTAATCAAGGAGTATTGTCTGTTGGGTAAGGCAAGGTATAGTGGGTGTCATGCACAGACAGAACCAGTGTTACCAAGCTGATAAAATTGTGTCATTGCTGCTAGACAAGGTACTCCTTTTTCAAAGATTATCACAATTTTGTTCTTCCATTTCTCTCAAAACTTTCACATTTTCTCAATTTTGCAACTAAGTTAACATAAAGGTTCTTCAGGCCTTCAAATGTTTTAAGTATATAGAATTTAAGGTGCACATTTAAAGTGAGACATTACAGATGCAAGACCTTGCATACAAACATTTACGGAAGTATTTTATTTTGGTTTTCTAATGCTGGTTTAAAAACAAACTTGTTGAATCACTGTCAAAACCGCTTCGCTGACAACGTTCTTAAGATCATCCAAAAGGATATACAGACGCGTCTTTCCCTGCTCACTGTCTGCCACTTTTAACATTAGAGGCTTTATAGCAGTGTGAAACTGTCTGGACTTTAAGGATAAAACGTAAATGTCACCAGTTAATAAAAGTAATGCCGTCTGAGGTCATGGTCATATTTGTGCTGAAAGAAAATACCATCTGGTAGAACCCAGATGCTTCTCGTATAGCATTTAATTCACTTAAGGAGACTTGCATGTGCGTTTGCCTTGCACTAACAAGTGACAAGCCGGAACCAGGGTGAGTTGTACATCCACAACAATGTTTTCCTTTTCATCTGTTTGATGTCCTGTGAGAGGTAGCACCAAACATTACCAAAGATACTTCCAAGAAAAAGCAGATGAAAAAAGTATCAGTCTACACAGCAGCACGGGGCAGCACTTTCTGCTTGTAGGGCATCAAGCGCACCCCCCTCACATTAGCCTAGTCATGCAGATGTTGTCCTAGTCATAAAAATACCCTTGAGTGACAATGTGTTTCTGATAGAGATCAGTTACAGGCGATGCATGGAATCGTGTTTGCTCAGGTTCTTGCTCCTTGCAACCTGCTGAGGAACAGACTTGTGTCTAGCGTTTGTACATTTCAAAGAGAGTCAACTTCCAATCTTACTTTGGTGATCATATCACAAGTAGAGAACAAGACATACAAACATCATCCAAGTGTCGAACGTCGTAGCAAAATCCCAATTCCATCAAGTGCCAAGGCATTTCAGTCTTAGCTTTGTCACTGCAGACTGGTGCCATCAGTCTATACAAGAGAAGGAAACAATATCCTCTTTCTGTTGCATGGCTGCAGAGCACACTACCACTTAGATGGTTATAGTTTGTTTGCATAACTAAATCCAGTATTAAGAGCAGCCTTCACTACAAACATCAAAGGTGTAGCACAGTAACATATAGAGTATTACTGAGTAGACAACATACAATTAATTTTTTTTATAATTATAACTTTAGTAATATAACTGTTGAGTCTGATTTACAATCAGCATCACATTTGGAAACATACCTCCATTAGTTGATCATCAAGTTTAATTTGTTTTTTCTTAAAGCCTTCATTTTCCATTTTTACAGTTT
This sequence comes from Triturus cristatus, assembly GCF_964204655.1. Taxonomy (NCBI): domain Eukaryota; kingdom Metazoa; phylum Chordata; class Amphibia; order Caudata; family Salamandridae; genus Triturus; species Triturus cristatus. Next base: position 1,095,572,842 of record NC_140592.1, on the reverse strand, counting down.
CCAATTCTCGTTCAAGGGAATTTATACGGCTAATCTGTGAAAGAAAGAACAATCTCATTGAAATTCATAGCTGCAGATATTATTCTACATACTTACACATCTAATAAAGAACTATCTGGATAACAAGAATAAGTCATATCGCAAATAATAGGGGTATGAATGCACAGACCATTTTTAAAGGGGACTCATGTTGCAAATATAGGAATATTTATTTATTACTCAATAACAGAATGAGATGTGGACGTCAAAATAATTAACTTCAAAGGCTTTGTGGAGATTTTTTTTTTTTGAAGAGTGCACAAAAGCTTGGGGTAGAGCATGGTACAGATGAATTATAAACAGTTTCTCTTCAATGTGGATGAAGAAAGATTACATTTGAGGGTTAGTAAAAAAAGAACCCAGCCAAGTGGTCAAGAAGTATAGAGTGTTTTGTAAGCCAAGCATGAGCCTAGATGTTAGCTAGAGAAGTGCAGAGAACAGGTTACAACTTTAGGATCAATTCAATGCTAGTTATTTATCAATGAAGAAAAAAGTAAACTATAAAATATTTAGAGGCGTAAAGGTAGACAGTGACTTTAGGTTTCGAAGATCATATTAATTTAGAAATCTGGAATCAGAGTGAGAATGGAGGGAGGAGCATGAGGGCAATATTGGAATTAAGTCCTGTGCCTTCTACAAGACTGGATGATAAGAAAGGAGCATGGCAGTGAAAAAATATAAAGAATGTCTTTTCGGTCACATATTGGCATGTAAAGGTAAATAGAGCAACATATGACGCTTGGTAGCTTTGAACTACATTCCATTTAACTGTGGAGCTTTTGCACATCCATAGATTAACCTGCTTTGGATAGCAAGAAGAAACAATACCCCAATTTTCTTCCATGGAGATATCTACATTATGTAATGCTTTGTAAATAAGTTCTTCTAGTGGAATGGCCCAGAAATCTTTAAATGAAGCTTTAACAAGTTCAATAGTTTAGATTTTGTAATGTGAAAAGCTTTTTCCACAATTTGCATCCAATATGGCTTTGTTGGGTTATTGGTCTAGTTGATTGGGACACTGGAGATATTTAGGCGGAAAAATCCATTGCTTAATGTGGCTGCAGACATAGTGTTGTAGAGCAGCACAGTTCCTGGTTTAACTGGTAAGCTTCCAATCCAACATGCCTTGTTGGTCTTCTTTGATAACTAGACAATATCATAAGAAAGAAATACTTGTGTTTTGTAATAGCTGGCATCCACTTGCATGAAATTTTGTACTAACATGTACTTCTGAATCAGTACTATTATTTTCTTTTAAAATCCAGATTTGCACTAGTGTTCGTGGCACCATGATCCACACCTTTACCAACTCGTTGCATGGTCTCACGGTGTATGTGATCATTCATTTGATCTCTAGAAGGGACTATCAGGATATTATCACGGTGGTCTGCACAATTAGCACACTTCGCAGTTTATTTTACTCAAGGCACCCAGCATGATAGATGTATGCACTTACATTTGTAGCTATCCAGCCTGTTTTCCATAAAGTGGGGATAGCAGGATACCCATATGGAGAGAACATCACTGCTCCACTATGTTGTACAGTGAGTGCTAGAAATATTACATACTTAGTACATTTTCAGCAGCGTTGCACATTCAGTAGATGGAAGGTGCTCTGGACGCACTACAGCTTTTGGCCTTCCTGAGTGCTCGTCATCACTCCATGGAGATAAAACACAGGTAAATGGTATGAACATTGGCTGCACTATTTATAGTAGCTCTATCTAGTGATTTTGCATGTCATTTTTCAGAGTGATGTGTTCCTTTGCAGGTGGTTTGAGACTGTTAGTACTGAAAGTTACTGATGCCCTAGATAAGTCATCTGCATATGATTGGTGGCACTCAAACAAGACTGTTGCAAGGTAGCTGAATACTTAGATTTCCTCTCTCCTTGATTCTAGGCACTTTAGACAAACTACATTGGTCCTGATGAGACTTCCTCTCTCCTTGATTCTAGGCACTTTAGATAAACTACATTGGTCCTGCTGAGACTCTACAATTGAGAGTGGGTTGAAACGGCGACACACCGTTCCCTGGTCACAGAATCACAGGGAGGTAACATATGGATTACTATATTCGATCCAAACTAGAACTGTTTCTAAACTGTTTATAACCAGGGATATGTACAGTGCATTTTGTATCACTCTTGTATAAATTCACTTGCACAAGCACTGCTTGCTCTGACTACACTTTTCCACAGTACAGTTTGCACCTTGTATGTGTATATACTATATGGAGAGCAATAAAGTTTCTATCAAGGAGTGGAGTGTTTGGTCTTGACTAATTTTGTATGATTATATATCATCACACTAATCATCGCACAATTCAACTGAATAACTAGAAGTTAGACTATAGGTATTACTGGAACGGCTCCCATGGAAAACTTTAAAAATAAATAAAGGAATATGCTACTTACCAGTATGCATCTGTTCTTGGCATGTAGAGCTGCAGATCTACACACTGTGCATAGATCGCCATCTGATGTTGGGCCCGGATGTTTGCACTTGTTGTCTTGGAAAGTCTTTGGAAGTCACGAGGTATGTGACTCCTCCTTTGGATCGTAGTGCGCATGGGCTTTGGCTCCATCCTCAGATTGTTTTTCGCCAGCAGGGAAATGATGGAGCTTAGTAAGAAACAGGAAAGATGCTCATGTATGCTGTATCTAAGTAAGATAATAATGGAACAGATAAAGGTAGCCAGGGAGGCAGGTGGGCGTGTAGATCTGCAGCTCTACATGTCAAGAACAGATGCATACTGGTAAGTAGCATATTCCTTTCGAGGCATATGAGCTGCAGATTACACACTGTGCATAGATTGTAAAGCAGTATCCCCTCCTAGCGGCGACTACCAGTATCTGTTGCAGTAGTTTGAAATAGTGTTTTGAGTACAGCCTGGCCCACACTAGCTTGTGGTTTAGTTTGCACATCGACACAATAGTGTTTTGTGAATGTGTGCGGTGTAGACCATGTAGCTGCTCTGCAGATATCAGCTAAGGGAATGCTCCCTAAAAATGCCATTGAAGCCCCTATCTTTCATGTAGAGTGGGCTTTAGGAGGACCAGATAATGTACATTTTGCTTTGTGGTAACACATCTGTATGCATTTGACAATCCACCTAGCTATCCCAGATTTTGATATGGGGTTGCCCTTGTGTGGAGGTGAGAAAACACAAATAGTTGTTTGGTCTTACGAAAAGGTTGTGTTCTCTCTATGTAGTACAGTAGTGCTCTTTTGACATCTAAGGTGTGAAGAGCTCTTTCTGCGACTGTTTGTGGCTGCGAGAAGAATACGGGCAGCTCCACAGATTGATTGAGGTGAAAGGGAGAAATTACTTGGGGAGGAATTTAGGATTAGTTTGGAGAACAACCATATTAAGATGCAGCTGCAGAAAGGGTTCCTGAATGGTTAGTGCTTGCAGTGCACTAACTCTTGGTAGAGAAGTAATGGCTACTAGGAAAGCAGTTTTCCATCTTAAGAATTGTAGCTCACATTTATGTAGAGGTTCAAATGGAGGCCCCATTAGTCTTGTGAGAACTATGTTTAAATTCCACACAGACGAAGGTGGTACTCTGGGGGGAATTATTCTCTTGAGTCCTTCCCTAAAGGCCTTTATGGCAGGTACTCTGAAAAGTGAGAGATGTTGTCCATTTTGTAGATATGCTGCTATGGCAGCAAGATGCAGTCTGATAGACGTGTAGGCTAAGTTGCATCTTTGGAGGTGTAGTAAGTAGCCTATGATGTGGTGGATAGACACATCTAGGGGATCAGTGTTGTTATTATGGCAGTATATCACAAACCTTTTCCACTTGGCTGCATAGCATGCTCTAGTGGTAGGCTGTCTAGCTTCTTTGATGACGTTCATACAGTCAGGAGGAAGGTTAAGGTAACCGAATTCTAGGACTTCAGGAGCCAGATCGCTAGGTTGAGCTGAGCTGGGTCTGGGTGTTGGATCTCTCCATGGTTCTGGGTTAAGAGGCGTGGAGAGAGGTATAATTTTTGGTGCGGAACTACGGAGAGTTCCAGCAGTGTGGTGTACCATGGTTGTCTGGCTCAAGTTGGAGCAACTAGGATGAGCGTTAAGGAGTATTGCTCTAGTTTGCGCACTACTAGTGGAATGAGTTGAAGAGGCGGAAAAGCGTACGCAAATCTGCCCGACCAGTTCATCCATATCGCATTGCATTTGGACGCTTGGTGAGGATACCTGGAGGTGAAGTTTGGGCATTTGGTGTTTTCTTGGGTGGTGTAGAGGTATATCTGTGGTTGCCCCCACATCTGAAAAAACAGTTGAAGAACTTGTGGATGAAGTTCCCACTCGTGGATTTGTTGCGTTTGACGGCTCAACAGATCGGCTATTGTGTTGGACTATAGGGACATGTTGGGCTAGGGGAAAAATGTTCTGAGGTATAGCCCACCTCCAAATGCTCTGTGCGAGCTGAGAGCAGCAGAGAGTGTGTCCCGCCTTGTTTTTGGATAGAATACATGGCTGTCATGTTGTCGGTGCGAACTAAGACAGTCTTACCTGATATTTGTTTTTGAAATGCTTTTAAGGCTAGGAATATGGCTACTAACTCCAGGTGGTTGATGTGGAGTAACTTTTGTTGTGGTGTCCACCTGCCCTGCATGGTGTGATGTAGTAGGTGAGCTCCCCAGCCGGAGAGCGATGCGTCCGCTTTCATGACTAATTGAGGAACTGGCTCGAGGAACGGTCGCCCTTTGGAAAGGTTCTTGGTGTTCCACCACTGCAGAGAGCGATGGGTACGACTGTCTATCAACACGAGATCTGTAAGCTGACCTGGAGCCTGGTTCCATTGGCGTGCTAAGAACTCTTGGAGAGGACGCATGTGGAGTCTTGCATGAGGCACTATGAATATGCAAGAGGCTATCATTCCTATGAGTTGCATGAACACTCGAGCTGGAAGAGAGTGTTGCGGTTGGAATCTGGTGAGAAGAGCTTGCATGCTCGGTATCCTGGCGGGAGTGGGATAGGCTAGCGCCCTTGAGGTGTCTATTGTGGCACTGAGGTATTGTTGTATGTGGGACACTTGCAGCTGGGACTTGGCGTGGTTTATTGTGAACCCCAGGTCGTGAAATTGTTGAATAGTGGCGTGAGTGTGTTGTACACACTGATTGTATGAGCTGGCTTTTATGAGCCAGTCGTTTAGATATGGGAAGACATGGATGTGTTGTCTTCTTAGGTGTGCTGTCACCACTGTTAGGCACTTGGTAAACACTCTTGGTGCTGTGGTGACTTCAAATGGGAGTCCTTTGAATTGATAGTGCTGACCGTCCACGAATCTGAGATAATTTTTGTGAGCGCTGTGAATGGGAATGTGGAAATAGGCGTCCTTGAGGTCTAGAGTGGCAAGGAAGTCGCCCTGGGAAAGTAGAGGGAGGACCTGCTGAAGTGTGACCATGTGGAAGTGGTCTGAGTGTATGTAGAGGTTTAGGGGTCTGAGGTCTAAAATAGGCCTTAGAGATCCATCCTTCTTTGGTATGAGAAAATAAAGGGAGTAAACTCCCTTGTTTTGTTGGTGCAGGGGAACTGGTTCTATTGCACTCTTTTGTAGGAGGGAGATTACCTCCTGCTGTAATAGTAACAGATGTTCTTGTGATATTGGACGGTGTTTGGGTGGTATGGTTGGGGGGGGTAAGATGTTAGTTCGAGACAGTAGCCTGATAGAATTATTTGCTGGACCCACCTGTCTGAAGTGATGTTTGCCCAGGCAAGGAGAAATTGGTGGAGAATTCCCCAACTGGAGTGTATTGGTCTGGGGGAAGTGGAGGGAAGTCATGTGGGGGGTGGAGACAGAGCGGGAGTTTTTGTCTCTGCTGTTGTTCCCTCTGTAACCACCCCTTTGGTAACCTCTAGTAAAGGTGGATTGGGTGGGAGCCTTGTAAGAGGTGGAAGGGCTATCCGAGGAGTAGCCTCTATGGGTACTTCTGAAGGATGAGCGACGAAAGGACCGCCTGGGAACTTGCGATTGCAAGGCTCCCACAGATTTGGCGGTGTCTGTATCCTTTTTCATTTTCTCCAGGGATACGTCTACATTGGGGCCAAATAGGTGTTGCTCATCAATAGGCTGATTGAGTATAGAACTCTGGACCTCGGGTTTAAAACCTGATATGCGTAAAAGGACACTGGTGTTTATTGCCCATGAGGCGGTATCTGCTACATCTAGGGCACACCGGATGGAAATGTTAGTGATGGTTTTACCCTCCTGGATGAGTTCATTGGCTCGGTTTTTATATTTGTCAGGGAGGTGCTGCATTATGGACTCAAGCTCATGATAATGTGCCCTGTCATACCTGGCTAGCAGCCCTTGGGTATTAGCAATGCGCCAAATAATTGCTGCCTGTGACGCTGTGCATTTGCCAGAGGCGTCTAGGAGTTTTGATTCTTTATCTGGTGGTGGTGCGTCACCTGATGTTTGGGAATTTGCTCTCTTCCTTGTATTAGAGACTACTAAGGAGTCTAGTGGTGAGGGGCCTTTAATGTATACTGGGCCAGTAGGAGCAGCTTTATACTTCTTTTCTATTTTTGGGTTGATGACTCGAGCTCTTACTGGGTCTTTAAAGATCTCTGGTGCGTGCTTAATGACCCCTTTAAGCATGGGCAGAGTTGAGGTGGACCTTTGTGTGGTATCGAAGGTGTCCATAAGAAAATCCTCCTCTACTGGGTCTGTATGCAGGGCAACCCCGTGGTATTGGGCAGCTCTGTGAAGGAGCTGGTTGAATCCGATATTGCTTTCTGGAGGGGAAGGCCTGGAGGGATAAATATCATCCTGTGGTGTAAGGGACGTCTGGGACACTAATCATCCCAGGGGTCAGGGGAGCCAGTAAGGATAAGGTCCCCAAGGGGTTGATCGTCCGCACCCCCCGCATCATCTGAGGTGTTATCATCATCATCTAGTGGGGTAGGTGATGGTGTGGGAGAGTGGTGTGGTGGGGGAAGAGGAGAAGGGATGCTTAATGGAGAGGTAGCAAAGTCTCTCTTCTTTGGTGGCGGTGCAAGCGCAGGCGTTTCCAGGGGTCTTTTTCTTGATGCTAAGCATTAAATGACTATTCTTAGGATCCTTCATTAGAGTCTTTTGGGTAGGATCTGGACGAAGCAGTTAGTCTGTGGCAGACCGATCCTTCGGAGTCGAGGGCTTTGGTGCCGGAAGTTTTTTCGGCATCGACTCTGTAGCGGTTCTAGGTTTGGAACCGTGTAGTTTTGAAGTGTCTTTATCAGATGGAGCCGGTTGCTGTTTTTTCAGCTCCGAGGTCTTTGGCTTGGAAGAATCGGGGCCTTTTGGTGGGCGTTTTTTAGTCGGCTCCGAGGGTGTTGTCGGTGCAGAGGAACCTGTGCTAGCCTTCGACACCGAGTGCTTTGATGTCGAAGCACCGGTCGGCGTGGATGAGGGCAGCGGTCGACGTGGATGAGGACGAGGAAACCTCTTCAGTGCCGGAGTTTGTTTTTCGGTACCGAGGGTAGGCTGACTCGCGCCCGAGTCGCCTAAAGGCTTAATAGGCTTCTTTACTGGGCCCGAAGGCGGGGCATGGGAAGCAGTGTCTCGGTGTGCACCTGGGCCCGAAGGTGGAGATGGTACCAAAGCCTTTTTTGAGAGTGTCGAGGGGGGGGGGGGGGGGTGGTTGGGTCGGGGTCGACGTCTGTACTCACGGCCCTTTGAGCTGGAGTGATGTCTTCGACGTCTGAATCATCTGCTTCGGAGGCGCTGATGATGGCTTCTTCGACCCGACCCTGCTCCAGAATATCGACGCCCTCTTGAAAGATGTCGTTGGGGATCGAAGATGACGAGCGCGCCATTGTTCTTCAAGCTAGTCGGTCCCGGATCGTTTTCTTGGAGCGTAAGGAGGCGCAAGCTGGACAGTTTCTGGCCTCGTGCTCCGGTGAGAGGCAGAGGTTACACACCTCATGTAGGTCCGTGTGGGGAAACTTCGACCCACATCGAGGACACTTTGAATGGCGTCCTTTCCATGAGCCGGAGATGAGGCCCAGGTAGGCCCGAAGGCCTTAGTCAACGACCGGAATCGAAGACTTCGAAGTTGAAAGGTCGCGTTTGATTGGAAAACGCGATCGAAACAATACCGAGGGTAAAGATTGCGCGTCGAAAGAGAAAACCGTTAACAGTGCCGAACTGGAACGCAACAACACATCCGAGCCCGATGGCGGAAAAAATAATCTGAGGATGGAGCCGATGCCCATGCGCACTACGATCCAAAGGAGGAGTCACGTACCTCGTGACTTCCAAAGACTTTCCAAGACAACAACAAGTGCAAACATCCGGGCCCAACACCAGATGGCGATCTATGCACAGTGTGTAATCTGCAGCTCATATGCCTCAAACCATTTATTACATTTTATATCTTATTAAGCATTGAATTGTATAGAACAGGATCAGTACTCTGTGCATAAAGCCATGTGTACTGTACCAAGTACTATTTTTGAGAAGTCATCAAATGTAAAGCTTCTTGTAACTTCCTGCCATGGGAAACAGTCATTTTAGAAGGGTGAATATTTGAATTAACAAAGATCAGCAAAGTAAATAAGTGACTAATTGAAAATGGCCAGCATCATAGGAGCTGTTCGAAGTGACTGCCTACAGTCTGAAAGCCTAAGTAATACCAGAGGTTTTTAGGCTTGTTGTATATCCCCTGCTTGATGCCACTGCTGGAAAGGGTTCATCCAGTAATTGGCTCTGATGTGAGTCGGGTGCCATGCCTCCAAAAGAAGACAACTGAAAGGAAGGAGAGGGAACAAAGACTTGTTCATTCCACAACCTTCCACCCTGGTGAATGGGAAGCAATTAGGATGTGAAGCTGCCCTACCAAAACAAATTGAACCTCTTAGAGAGGAGATCTTATTTTAGCGGCTTCGCGTCTGCTTTTTGTATGGATAGGGAAATGAAGCTTACATTTTAAGGCAAGACCAGAAATGGTAATTTCATGTTTCTGGGGACATTATACATTATTATCTATAGTTGTATGCATTTTTTTGCCCTTAGCAGCGCTTCTCGAAGGACTTTAACATTTCCTGCAAACAGAAAGCAGTGATGGATGAGGGCGAGAGGTTGGGTTCTAGAGTCTGAGCAAACACAGAAAGCCACGATCCGTCCAAACAAACATTAGGAAAAGTTATTTACTTTTAAGACTTGTTTTACTTGCTTTGCACAGTGGCACCACCAGAATTATTATACAGTCCAGAGATCACTGTACACCTATTTTAGGCCAACTGCATTGATTACCTATCAAATGGGGAATACAGTTTGAAATTTAGTGCATTCAGCAATCATGGGAACAGGGGCTGACCCATTTTATCACCAAAGGTTTAGAAATACTTCCTAACAAAAGCCTTATGCATATCCCAATAAGCACATTAATTAGTGGATTCATTTTAAGAGATTATAGCAGTGGGGTCAGCTGCTAGATATTGCTAGATCCACAATTTACCAGTTCACAAGTTAGCCGATTACAAACGAAGACGTTTCAAAGATTCCCAATTAAGTTACATACACATTAATGTATACGTCAAAATACTCAACGTAACAGGAAGAATTTATGCGAAAATACAACTTAGCATAATCTTGAACAAAATATCAAATATATCTCAGGAAAACTCAGATTGGATATTCTGGAACCCGGACATGGTTTAAAGGACCAGAGTTAAATGGCGTGAAGGGATATTTTGGCAGACCGCTATGGAATGCCTAGACCAGTTTGGTGAAATAACTTCTTACACTAACAGAACAGTCACAAAATAAGTCGCCAATGTTCACAAACTAACAAAACCCTTCAGAACACACCTTTCGATTCGCAGATGAGAATTCCTTTTGTAGATGTTCACACTCTCTCTTCAGGTTAATCTTTTCCTGCTCCAAAGCTTTAACCATACTTGACTGGCTCTGGTGATTGTGATGCTTGAGAGAGATAACGTTTGATTCTAGTTGTCTGACCTGTAACAAAACCATAAGAAGATTAGGGAAAACAGTTGTATGTAGTACTTAGAGCAAGGTGTCCTCACACGTCAGAGTCATTATCATATGCTTGATGACTTCCTTTGTGTTCTGTTACCAAAGTGGCCTAGTATAATATTTTCTGATATTTTATTAAAATACTGCTCCGATAACACAAAGTAAATACATCTCTTGCAACAGAGATGCAATCCAAAATTACATTGAATATCACCATCACCAAGGTAGATGTCCCGTCCACAAGTGTCATCAACAATAATGCACTTTCATTATGGTAGACAGGACATGCGTTACCGTACATTCAGCCCGCCAAACCCTAAATAAGATCCATTGATTTTAAGAAATCATGTGAATCTAAACTAATGACTTCACTTTTACAGCATTATCATGCAACATTACTTTTAAGGCTCGTAACATGTTTAGGGATACAAAGCTACCAGTCTTTTTTTAATAAATATATTAAAGACATTTTGTTCTCATCATAGGCATATTTAAATAATATAACAAAGCTAGGATTGTCTATTGAGGGAAAATGTACGCATCGTAAGCACCATCCAGCAGTACCTTCTCTCTGCACTGCATTAACTCCAGCTTTGTGTTCTGCACTTCTTTCTGGAGCCTTTCATTCTCCTGTCGCAAGAGCTGCTGTTCTTCTGTCATCAGGTGAGCCAGGTCGTCCCAGTAAAGTTTCTTTTGTTGTGTTTGTAACCCTGAGGAATGGACCGCCAGCTCTAGAACCTGGTTCTGAACAAAAGTTCAAATTTTAGCCCTTCAATACATTTTTGATATTTTTATTTTGTGGCAACGTACTACTTATTGGAACAAGAATTTGTTTGAGAGTGCCATACTAGTGGTTGTCGGCTGATTGAGCTTGGTTTGCGTATGTTATTGGATTCGGAACATATACACATGTAGCTGGATAGAATTATATGCCAAATACAGTAAAGCTCTGAAAAAGTGAGTGTGTGGTATCTTATGTAAGTTCACTAGCGTAACAAGCCACAAGATATATCCAAGTGTTTGGCAGATTAGAGAAACACGAGCACTGGCAAATGCAATAGGTATGCCACATTGTAGGTGTGGGTGTATGTGCGTCCAAGTATAACACAGATCGTAACTAGTAACATTTGCATGGTGTTTCACGTCATGTGTGGCAAGTTCAGCGAGTGGAACCTCCTGGCCAACCGTAGCTTTCATTCAAGAATTTTAAAATTATCTTTTAATATTGTAAAAAGTGTCCCAACTTACAAAGTGTTATCTGCTGTAAGGTCGAGGTGGTCATGGTGTGGCACCAATTATCATCTATGTATAAATATTTACATGTTAAGTATTTTCTGACAGCAAAAGATTAGTCCCCCTTGGGAGTCCTTGAAATTTTCACAAATAGGCTAACAGTGCTGGTTCTGGAAAAAAAACAGCACAGTTGGCACAAAACCGACAACGTTAAATATCACTTAAAGGTATAATGTCATTCTATAGAGGATGCAGCTCCCAAAATGCATCAGTTTAATTATGATTCTATGCGGTCCACTTTTAAAGTACATGGAAGTAGCTGATGCATGATCCACTGGAAAATGCAGCTTCCAAGTAAGAATATCTGATAATTTATTTGGGAAGTGTAGTTAATTAACTGTCTGGAATAATTGTGTGTGGCATCAAGATGACTGAGAAAGATAACTCAGGCATGTAACTGGCAAGTATTGTTGTGTTAAAACATGGCCAGGGGTGGGTGAAGAAAACAATGTGCCCTAAGTGTTGGGCAGTAAGGAAACTATTTAAAAGGCTTACAACTCTCCAATGGATAGAAACAATATGATAAAGGTAATGGAAAGTTGAAGGTGAAGCAGGGCCTCTAGGTGCTAGAAGAGGTAAGTGATCCAGTAACAATGGATCAGGTCGCTGCTTCTATCCAATACTGTGTCCACAGTCATGCACAATGCACTCAATACTACAGTTGACGTGGGCAGTAGAAGTGTAGTAGAAACGCATTACCTTCATTGATCATGCAACCAACACCAAAACTACATGTGCCTCTTCTTGGAAACTCAGGCCCTGACAAGTTGAAAGTCTACATGCATATCCCTGATTCATGCCTTCTCAGTCTTGGAGCCCTTTCAAGGAACAGTATGTAAACATTCAAGAGACCGAGGGAGACAATAAATGATTACTATTTTAGGACAAAAGCAATTACACAGTGTACTACCTCAGAATCACAGATTGAGACTATGGTAGTCTATCTTTTCACACAGCCCCACAAGGGATTTTTTTCGCCTGAATGCTATTGCTTAGATGCAACTTAAAATCAAATGTTAACTGACGCCCTGCCAGGTATGGTGTACATTGTGTGGAGCCGCTTACTTTTGCACAGAGCACTTTACCGGCGCCTGGGACCAGACCGGAACACAACGCTCAGCAGCCTTTGCGCCAGCGCCTATTATGTGCGTCAGGCGGTGCTCTTAAGCAGGCCCATCTGCACCAGTCTTAGACCGAATGAGACTGGGCTGAGCCAACCCTCTAAATCCTTTGTTTCCGGGACAGTTTACAACAATCTACAACACTGTGGTGAGCGATTACATTCTGTCTCCCTCACTGTTATTGTCTCTGTGTCGTTATCATGGATAAACGTAAACTAGGTGCAGGACAGGGTGTCGCTGGGACTCTTGAGGCCTTTTTATTGAGGGCTGAGTCTGCACTTATGCACGAGATACAGCTTACGGAACGTAGACTATCCTTGCATCCCTTGACCTCACAGTCTAGACCTGCCCCTAACGAGTTGTCTGCCCTAAATAGTCATGAAACCCCCCTCCCCACCCCGAGTTACCCTGACACAACACCCAGTCGGAAATAGAAATAGTCTCCCTGAATTCTCCTGATCTGGAAAGTGGACCTGATGGGCTCAATGCAATCACCAGAGGACGGAAAACTACTTTGAGCCCTGAAACAGTCAATGAACCCCAGTCGAAAAAAAGGAAGGGGCAAGTGCCTCAGAAATACCCTAAACTTGACCCGAAATAAGCTGGGAGGAAGCTCAGATCCACTACTAAAGATAAGGCTCTGGATAAAGGGCACTCCGCATCTGCTGTACATACTGCGAAGGAGAGGAAACATGAATGCGGAAATGAGGAAGACTACTGGGGCAGATTAGAGACTTTGGCATTCAGTGTTATTAGATCCGATACTGCAAAAAATAACTCTGGTGGAATCTAGACTTGCAAAACTGGAGGAACTTGTCACCAGCAAAATCACAGTTCATACGGCCTTTTGTCAAAGCACATGAGTGGACAGTATCCGCAACAGGGGGATGGATAAGAGGATGGGTCAAGCTCGGAGTAGCTCTACCAATGGGCAGGCTCAAAATCTAATCACCAATTCAACTACACTGACTAACATTAATTCCACTCCCAGTATGGCCATTCGCAAAGCAAAATTGACCCTAATGTGCCAGCCTTCACAGGGGTTGGAGGGAGCAGTTCAAACACTTTAGGGCACTCATGGTAACTTTATTAACCCAACACGAAACCTACACTTGCCGCCAGAGGCAACCCCTTACACAGTTGTCCTGGCAAACGCTCCATCCCTTTCACATAATGCTTATGAGCATTGGTCCATCTCTGAATTTAAAATGGGCAGGAGAATAGGGTGGGTGGGCAAAGCAGAAAAAACCCGGGGGGGGGGGGCTGGGGTGGGGGGTTGGGAGGGATGTGTAGTGTTAACCTTTAGCTCACCGCTTTTAGTGCAGACAATCCTTGATAAGGTAGGCAATCGGTCCATTAATGCTCAGGATATAAACATACTACCACTGGGCTTTTTTTTACCAACCCCCCAGACCTCGCTGGTACCCACCTGTGGAGGTGAATCACTTAGTAAATAGACTGCCTGGATATTCGGTCCCTGTGAGTAATCATTTCAACATTCTGAATTCACTCGAAGCGATAGACTGACTGCCCACTGTCTTTCTTGGCCATACCGCTCTTAATTTTGGCCTATATGGTGAAAGGAGTAGTTATGTCAGTCTACAGAATAGTAATCCCACCTCGGCCCATATATAGAGAGATAAAAGCCCGCCCTTTCCTGTTTCTAGGAAGCTGAAGGAAAGATTTAAGCAGCACTAACTTGAACCTGGACGCCCCAAACGAACACCCAGTATACCTAGATACAGAACTTGTAAGCAATAATATAGCAGGGATGTCAGGTAGAAAAGTGGCCACAGCTTATGCTGGACCTATTAGCATTCAAGTATACTGTAACATTGTTTCATGGAACATCTCTGGCATACACTCCAAACTGAAGGACTGTGGTAGGACTTCATATTAAAATTTAATAATCTGTTTCCAAGGAACATGGTCTAAGTAAGTGCATCACCTGAATGGGTTTAGGACTTTCCATACGTCTGCTGTAGATGGGGTGAGGGGAAGGGCCAAGGGTGGGTTATGTACATATGTATCAAGTAAGTCTAAATGTTAAAAAGATAACAATGCCTATAAGTGAAGTGTATGATTGTTATTCATGTTGGCAGGAAACAGTGTATAGCTATAGCGAACATTAATAATAATATTCATCCAGAAAAAGTTGCACCCACAGTCAAAAAACTAACTAGTGACTTAACATTTGTCAGCAATAACAAGTCAAAAGATACTGTGATAGTGTTGGTAGGGGACTTCAATTGTGCACTGTGCCCCAATGCAGGTGACAACTCATGTGGTCTCTCAAATGATGAAGGGACAGGTAATACCCATTTCCGGCACTCTGTACTGGCAAAGCTGTTTAACAAATTAATTTGTAGTCTTGATTTGGGTTTTGTGAATAAACTTTGCCTACTCTCTGCCCCCATGCAATGGACCTTTAATGGTAGAGGTTTATCTTCTACAATAGATCTTATGAGCATACCGTTGATTGATTTGCTGTTGATATTTCTCTGAGTGATCACTTCCCCCACTGTCTTTCCGCTCTGTTAACTCCAAGTGAACATACCAGCCATAATAAAGATGACCAGTTGTTAGAAAACAGCCATTGGGAAAAAAAATGGATACTCTTTACGCTGGTCGATGGTAGACCAAGACGCAATTACCAATCAGCCGCCCCAGACACTATCTTATCCTCTTTTAAAAGGATAACTGATGCAGTAAGAGTCTTTGTTAAGGAGGAAATGCACTAAGGTCCAACAACGGGACTGGTTTAATTCAGGGTGTACCACAGCATATTCTAGATTAAAAGATGCACTACATGATACCCCGAGAAATCTGGACAGAGTAAGAAAGGCTCAAATAGACTATAAGCAAGCTATTACAAATAGAAAAACCATCTTGAAGAACGAGGCCTGGGAGGATCTACACAAAGCATCTCTACATAAAGATGGTAAGGCATTCTGGAAGGCGGTTAAAGCGCCATATTTGAGTAATGAAGGAGGACCTTCCATTGAAATCGCAATAACTGAAGAACAATGGATTAAACACTTTTCCAAACTGTACAATGGCGAGGTTAATTTCGATGTGACGAGTAATCATGGTGAAGAGGACCACACTCTGGTGACGATATTTCCCCACTTAGACTTGCAGTTTACCTTAGACGAAGGGAACCGGGCACTTTCTGCAAGCCAGGGTGGTAAGGGTCCTGGCCCAGATGGGGTACCGGTTGACTTACACAAGTCAAACATCTCCCTCTGGGGCCCAATAATCTTCCAGCTAATTGCTGCTAGCGGTTGTACCCTGTTTTTACCTACCTGGGTGGAATCCACTATAGTCCCTATTTTTAAAAAGGGGGATCGGCAGGATCCAGGATGTTATAGACCCATATCTTTGTTGAATGCCATGACAAAAACAGTAGGACGTATATTATTAGAACAGGAACAGGACTGGGCTGAGGAAAATTCAGTCTTGTCCGACCTACAATATGGTTCCCGCTCAGGCACGGGGACGGTAGAGCTGTGTCTAAATCTTTCAATTCTAGTGGGGAAATACACTAGGTCGAAGATGGGCAAGTTGTTTTTAGCGTTTGTGGACCTCACAGCAGCCTTTGACTGCGTGATCCATAGCAAACTCTGGTCAACATTAGAAGATATGGGGGTTGATGCACAGATTATCTATTTTTTGAAGCGTTTATATATTGATGCAAAGGCTCGTGTACGTTGTGGTTTACAGGGCAAGTGCCCGGCCCAGTTTTTAATAAGAAGAGGGGTCAGGCAGGGATGTGTCCTGGCCCCTTTTATTTTTAACCTTTATATAAATGGTTTGGATAAGGCACTCCTGCAAGGAAATCAAGACTTTCCCCAAGTAGCTGGAAGCCCAATACCAGCACTTTTATACGCAGACGATGCAGTATTGATGTCCCGTACACAAGTAGGCCTTCAGAGGATTTTAGATACTTTTTCTAGTTTTATGGGAGACCTAGGATTAAGACTGAACACCTCAAAGACCTTTATTATGCAGTGTGGCCACGGTAGCAAGAAGTGCAAGGACATGTTTGCGGCACGACAGAAGATCTGGGTCACTAAGATTTTCGTATCTCGGAATTCTCTTTGACCAAAATGATACCTGGGCACAGGCAGTTTCAGCCAAAAAATGTGTGTTATTAAGATCTACACACGCCCTGACTAACTTTGCTAAAAACAAAACTAGGTAGAAGTCCACCAGTTGAACGGATTAAGGTCTACAAAGCAAAGTGTGTCTCCTCAGTGGCTTATGGGGCAGGGGTCTGGGTATTTGCTGACCTGCTTCCTATTCAAAGGGCTGAAAATTCTTTTTTAAGATACATTCTATCAGTCCTGAATAGTACTTCATCAACTATCTGTCATGCAGAGCTGGGTCTTCCCTTTACTTCTGATCTAATAAAACCCGAGCCAGTTCTTCTTTGACACAGGCTCTGGACCAGGGATGAAACAAAGTTAAATCAAGATATCCTGATAGATACTTTAAAACTAGAAGGGGCCCTGAAGATACCATGTCTGAGATACGTCAGGAGCTTCCTACAAGATTTAGGTCACCTAGAATATTTTAATAACCCAAGAACTATTGATATAACAAGAAAGGAACTGAGGCATCTGGATACTATCAGAATATCCTCAGAGATCATAAAGCCGACCGTTATGCACAATCAGCTGATTTTAACTACTTTTAATATGTAACTCTTGTACCAGGAGTTTATGATAGATTTCTATTGACTTAGGCTGGGGGGTTTTCATAGACTCGTCACTATCCCCAAAATAAACGATTGGGCAGAACATCTTGATCTGTGTACCTGTGACAATTACTCAGCACAATCCACGTCACATGTTGTACTTTTTTGTAAATTTTATCAAGATGCGCGGAAAGTCTGTTTATTACCAATTTTGAAATCATTGGGGCTTCGGCAATGCCGACAGGCTTTTCTTGCATTACTACGTCTGCACAACGTGCACAATGTTTTTAGGATTTTAACTTTTTTTAAACGAGTCTTGAGACAAAGGAAATGTGTGTCAATTTAATCTCTTTATCTGTAACTTGACATATGATCGATCTCACTATGTACAATATTTGCTATGATTTATGGCTGAGGTTCTTAAATGTGTGATATATTATTTATGAACTTAATTGCGATCTAGTACTTTATGTGCTTTTATGATGGTTTCATATGGCAATCGAATAAAGCTTTCCTTGACCATGTGTTTCATACCATAACTGGCAAATGTGAGGACCTTTTTTGTTCTATGGGCGCTGAACCATAGCTATCCTTTAACTGTTTGTTTCAGGTTTCTTTTTATGATGCACTGCATTTACCTTACATAAACCCATTCCAAGATTTGTATGCGGGTCTTCAGCTGTGTAGCCAGTATTGGTCGGCGGGTCTCGCCAAAGGCCACACCCCTCTCCCAACTAATGTGGCGTCAGGCCAGTCCCAGGGCCCATGCCCCATGGGCAGGTAAACACTGCTACACAAAGCCTTGTGTGCAGCGGTGTTGGTCGCAGGCCCTGTCCTTTGTCACAGTATATTATTCAGGTGACGTTAGATCTATTGCAGTAAGGTACCCCTTCTTGACATGGTCAACCCCACTTTATGCCTGGTACATGATGTAAATTTGACTAGAAGTGCACTGGGTTTCTTCCTGCTAACCAGGTGCCCAGTGCCAGATCTTTCCCAAAACTACAATTGTTCCCTCAAATGGCAATAACTTTAGCACCCTTTCTAAGTCTCCAGTATATGGTACCTCTGGTAACTAGAGCCTGCGATACTAAGGAGTGTCCCCCAATGACTGCAGCAAGAATTGTGCCATCCTAGGGGACCCCTCACAAAATTCATGCAGGGCTGGTATCGCAGGCTGCGTGTTTTGGTGCAGAAGTGAAAACCTGACATGTCACACATTCCCGTGTGCCATGTCGCCTAACAATGCCTGTAGGTTTTGTAAGTCACCCCTACAACAGACCTTACAGCCCTAAGGCAGGGTGCCTAATGTTACATTTCAGGGCATACCGGCATAAGCAGATAAGCCCCTGTGCTGGGCAGTTCTATAACTGCCAGTGCAAGTGAATTGGGAAGCCATTTTAAAAACTGTGCTGGACACTGGTGAAAACGAGTTCCCCCGCTACACGATTGCTACACTGAAAATAGAGATGTCTGGTATCAAACAACTCTTATTCACAAACCCACCCCGACAACACTAGTGAATTTGTGAACACATGCACACAGAGGGCCTCTCAGAGGTGCCCCTTGAAAACTTACCAGCCACTGGTGTGCTGGCTGACTGGTCTCTGCCAGTCTACCACCAGAGACAGATTTCTGACTTCCCGGGTTGAGAGCCTTTGCTCTCAGGTGGGCAGAAACAAAACTTGCACGACAAGAGGGGGTTTATACCCCATGCCGCAGGATGACCTACTGATGAGAATTCCTAGGCCGGTGAGCTTCAAAGAGCTCCCACCTTTGCAATGTGAATCTGGCTCTTATTACAGGAGAGGAGGCCGAACCCCCTTTGCCCAGAACCCTTTGGCAACTGGACAGGCAGGATACTAACTAGTCAAGTAGTAGCAGCCTAGTACCACCCCTAAGGTGGCCTAACCTGATGTGGGTACGACTTTAAAGAAGTTGCCATCAGGAAGTGGTCATATTGGGAGCGAGTGTGTCACCAAGGGTCAGTAGCCCATTGGCTACCACCCTACACTTCCCTAACACAACTAAATTCAGTATTTAGAGGAGCCCTGGCACCAGAAAATCCAATCCTGCCAACCTGAAAGATTAAGGACGTGAAGAGTCGCATCCTAAAAGACCCAGCAACTGACCTGCCGCCAACCCTGCTAGCTTGCCTGTTGACTTTCACAATTGCGTCAAAAGTCTTCTTGACCTGAAGCTGCTGGGTCCCCAAAGCCCGCGAGACCCACACAGCACTTTACCCAAAAACAAATACCTCCTGAGGAGAAGCAGACCTGCTTACCTGCAACCTGAAGGCATCACAAGACTCCTATGAGGTCTTGGTGACCGCAAAAACAGACACCTGAAGACACCACTGCACCTGTCGCTCCCAGCCAGAGTCGAAGTAGGCCAATGGGGTTATCGTGGTCCCCCAGCCCTCCAGAGACCGAGTGGTTTCGCCCCCAGTGAACTCTGACATCACCTGCAGCCTCTGCATGCAGGCCCCCTCATTTGCAACTTCTCTAGGTAAGAAAAACCCAACACCTAAAGACATCTCTGCACCCGTTGCCCCTGAGCAGCGGAGAAGACGCCCAAAGGTGTCCCTACGTCCCACAGCCTCGGGACGCCTGAGCCCCCGTGTTGGCTTAGCATGACTGGCCTCGCAGTTTGAGCCTGCAGTCTCTTTACACAAATACCAATCGCCATAGAGTAAAATCGGGCACCCAACGCGGTTTTGCACCCCTGCAGCAGTACGCTCTGGTGGTGTTTTGCTGGTGCTGCCTTGGACCTTGCCCACCACTCACTTTAACAACTGGAGATTGATCCCGTAAGCTGCTGTACTATACCTTAAGGCCTCATTGATATTTCCTCCCATAGGATAACATAGCAGCTTCTAAAAATTGCAGTGTCTACTTTTTGAACTGAAAGGATTTTCTAAACATATTTACCTGGATGAACTGCTTTTGGTGCCTAAACATATTTAAAGATATGTGTTATTTTTATTAATTGGTGTGGATCTCCGTATTGAGTCATGTGTCATTTATTGATCAGTGTGTGTATTTTCAGATGTCTTGAACTTCTCTGATCAGCTCAGGCTGCTCGACCACACTACCCCCTAGAAGAGCACCTTGGGATTGCCATAGCAAGCCCCTGTCCACTTATGAGGGCAACCCATGGACATTTTGCACGATATATCTCATTTTGATATATCATATCTAGGAAGCTGGCTCTTTATATATATTATGCAGCACCACTACAGGTGTAAAGTAGGTCTTAAGTATTTAAATTGCACCCATCTGAACCTGGTATTGCTGGGCAGCTCCATCGTGTATCTTATTTTTTTGGCCCATTTGTTATGAGACCACTGCACTTTCGGACTTCCATCTCTCCTCAACTTTTAGAGCTTGACTCAGCTTCTCACCACATAATTCTTTTTTCTTTTAAACAAGGAATCCAACCCAAGGATTGCAGGGTGCTCTAGACAGTCGAGCATCTATGAGGAAATGCCCCCTGATAACTTCCCAATTATTCCCATGTATCAAATGAGCGCAGTTCCTTGCCATTATATAGCGCTCGTCAGTTCCCATCCTTTGCCTATCTAGTCCACCGCAGTGGCTTCCCTATAAACTCTGCAAAACCTTCATTGGCCACACAAGGGAGCCATATTTGGTAAGGGAGTTCTCTTACTGATCTTCTTTGACTCCATATCCACGACAAGTTAAGTACCGAGTGCCTTTGTTTCCTTTCAGTGAGGCAAGGTACAGATATCAGTTTCATGCCCGTGACACTTCTCAAAGAGTCTACTGCCTCTACTCGCAGTTCCTGTCAGCCACCCAGGGAGACGCTGGAGTTGGGCCGTCAAATAATACCATCACATTTCTGGTACTCCCTATCATTCTTTTTCAAGTGTAAGTTTCAGAGTGGCCAACTTCACCTTAGGATGGGCTCCGATCCACAACAGCCTGGTCAGTTGGCCATCAAGGTACCCAGAATATCTTCCTGGCTATCAGACAGAATATGCCCCAGAACACAGACATTTCAATAGCACTAAACTTTTAATTAATGCTATTCCTATCATCATATTGAGGATCACTTACGACCGGAAGCCTGTCAACCCTCAGACCCCATTCAACACATGCCCCATTCTTCTTTATGTAAGCTTTTCTATTATGTTGTACATTTATACTAAGGTACTGCAAAGAGGTTGACTGCCAGTGTAGACCTAGTTAACAAAAAGCACCCCACCATTGTGTGCCCATGCAATCAAAGGAAAATTCTGGACTTTATCCAATTGATAAGAGTCCTTACATTGTACAGTATTCTATCAATAAATTCAGAAGTGTTATGATCGGTCTGGAAAATTTACATGAACCAGGTGTCTGCATATTGGTGTACCATATCTACAGTGGTCCCAATCCATATTCCCCATCATCCCATCCGAGTGTGCAGCATGGCAGGGGCTTCACTACTAGAGCAAGCAAAAGGGATAAGCAATCTTGTCAGGTGCCTCACTCCAAGTCCCATTACTGGACAAAATCTTATAAGTTTTTACACATGCTTGATGTCTAGTGTAACACTGTCTTACCCAGTGAGTAACATCTAGGGCCACAATTATATGTATGCGTCCTATCCCAATAAGGCAAAAGCTTTCTCAATACCTAGTAAGCCTACATCATACCGCACCTTAATACTTTCAAGGTGAGACCCTCACGAGTCAAGCGCCTCAGTAACCCAAAATTTGTCTGGGGGACATTAGCTGCATATGCTATGTGAATGCCAAATTTGGAGCAGAAGTGTCCTCGGGTACCAAAGTTCTAGACAAATAAAAAAATATCTTTTCAATTGAATGTGTGTCTGAACCCTAACTGCATAATTGTAATTATTCCACAGCGGCAGTCCCTTCTTTATAATAAACGCAAACAGTCTGCCTCAAACAAAACAGTAGGCGAGCAACAAAATTGTGGAGTCTGTAAGGTCTCCTTGTGTATTCATTCGCAACTCAGGTTTGTCCACCTAAGAATCTTGTGCATCCAAATAGGAACATATTTACATAGGACTTTTTAGTTCAAACTCAATATATCTGGTGTCTCTATTGCAGCAGAGCTATGTGCCTCGTGCATTATATAGCCATACATTTAAAACCTTTGATCTCTTGCCTAGGAATGAACAGCATTACAACTGAGCTAAACAATTCATCATATTAAATGCAACCACACATTCAAGATTAGGAGTTTTGGTTTGATATTTGTAAAGGGGGACAAATAGCAGGTTTGCAATAAGTTTTTCAATGAGTAGGTGTGTTTTTTGTTGGCAATTTAGATGTAATACCCATTCGCAAAAAAATCTTTGTGAATCAGGCCCTAGGTTAGTTGGATTTAACAATGTTAAAATCTACACTATTCTACGCATCCCACTTTCGCAATTTAACCACCATTCACTACCAAACAAATCACCTTATCATTAGCATTTTGTAGTTGCTTGTGCAGTGACATCACTTCCTGCTTGAGAGCTTCCTTTTCTTGCTGGGTAACACGTAGATCAGATTTTATCCGTGACAAGTGAAGGTTTGCACTTTGTAGACTCTCTTCTAGTTTACAGCTCTGAAATACAAAGTGCAGCCATTCAAATTTATATGTATTTAGAAAATAGAAAAGATTGCAACAACAACAAAAAAGACGGAAAATGCATGGTGAAAAGGTAGGTGAAAAGGTGGGTGAAAACAAACGGGTGTATTACAGCTCAGTTGCATTTTGGATCATGATTTAAAAAATTCTGTTTTTCAGGGCCGGCAGAGTACGCAAACAAAAGTAGCATATTTTACATTTTTAATACATGCAATTATTGCTTCCTTTCTCATGTAAGTTGTCTGTTACTGTTAATGTGTTGACTGGAGAGTTTTACTTCTACTTCTGATTGACAAACTTACTTGACTTGAAATTATTTCTATCTGAAATGAATGGCCTGTTAAGAAAACCCAGTAGGACCACCATTCTGAATTTCTGCCACAAATGTGTCCATTTTTTTATCTTTTAAGTATCTACTTGACATTTCCTATTATTAGATATAGCTCACCTGTACCCATTTTGTACTTCTGTTTCAGGCATTAAAATTAAAATGTAGATTAAAAAACTTAAGAAACAAGCAAGAGAAGCAGTATACTGAATATGCAGAGTTCAGCGCACTGCAACTAGCAACAATGTACGAGTATTAATCAAAATTTGCTTATGCTAAATACACTTACTAGATTCCTTTGACTGAGAAACTATCCTAATGTATGCGTGCAAGAGAGGAAAGTTTCAAACAGTGAATGGAATACTACCTTTTCCTGAGAAGTTGTGAGCTGTGTCTTTAGAGTCTGCAACTCCAGCCCCCACGACTTCTGTTCTTGCTTCAAGCTGGCAATTGTAGTCTCTAAAAAGGGCACTTTAGCAGCCTAAGACCGAAACAGAAGAAATAAAACAAGTCTAATCAGCACAATCCGCTTAACTTCTGAAACTTCGAATAAGTGGCCAGGGACCATGATGAAGACAAGATAACTACACTTAATTTTTAAAGACTTTACTGTGAACTCATGCCAATGAGCACTCCGGTTCTGTACCACAAGCTACAGGTTGTGGAGATTGAGACTCAAGCTTACAGGAAGTGTGTGTAAACTGCCGGTATCTAGCTCTGGTGTTGGTTGCTAATTTTGTTTAAAAAATGTTTCTCCAAAGACGGACACTGCGCGTTACTAAATATATTTATGCACACTTCTTGCACACAATTGCCAAGTGTGACATCCTTTGATCCGAATGTAATGAGCTACTGGTAAAAAAAAGCAATGACTGCCAGATGGGCACTATGCTTGCATAACACGCGGAGGTCTTGATGCCCATTCTTTAAAAAGTGATCTAGTCAGCTGTATATCAAATTAACTTTAGCCGTAACCAAATATAGTTTGGTCATCTTTTTGGTGATTCAAACAAGCAGCTCAATTTATGTGCAACTATTTTTGCTCTGAAAGCGAAATACATTTGCAGCTGACAAAAACACAAGTTTTCTCATTAATGCTAGGGTTAAAAACAAGAGTATTTGAAAAATAGTAAAAATTAAAACTTAAAGTCGGAGGCAGGTACTGTAAACAAGTTGCATAAACACTTCTGGATCCACAAAGCAAAGGGAGTTTTTTTTATTTATTTGCAGAGTTTTATATAGTGCTGGCTAGACCTGAAGGTATCAGAGCGCTTTACATGAGGAACAGCGAGTTACAAGTTACAAAATTACATCAGTTACAGGAGCCAAGTATAACATAGGAGAAAAACAGTGAATACACAATAACATGGGTACTTACAAAACAGTCACAGTAAAAGACATACAATCCGGCTGGGGACCAACAAACATCCTGTGAATCGGTGATAGTATAAGATGGGAGGGGAGCAGGAGACCAAAGGGTGGGGTTGGGGACGATTTGAGGAAAAGAACTGACGTGCAAACAAGGAACAGCCCAGCAACAATGAGGGTAGGTTGAAACCGCCATGGAAACCGACAGCATCAACCCAAAATGGCGGAACACACAAAAATCCAACACAAAAACCACAAGGCAGCAGACTCGAAGGCTTCACGCAGGGTCAGATGGGGGAGGCAGCCACATGACCACAGAGGTGGGAAGGCAGGACACCGCTGATCACAAAGCGGGTCGTCAACGTACACACACCCGGGACTCCAGGGGCAACAGCATCGCAAATCAGAATGCCGCAAAGACAGGGCAAAGTCAGATTCGAGCGACAGCCAACAGCCCTCGAGAGGTGGAGGCAGCAGCACAGTACACACCGCCACTGAACCCCAGCCGGGAGAAGCAAGACTCGTGCATCTCTGTTGTCGCTAGGGAGGCGGTGCAAGAGGACAGGCAACCGCAGCAAAACCCGGAGGATAGATGACCGTCCGGAGAGGAGATCCCCAGCCTATCCCCCGCCCCAGGCACCCAGTGTGAGAAAGTGCCATCTTTCTTGCATGGTATGCCCCCACTTTTTGCTGAATTGCTGAATGTACTTTGACTGAGTGTGCCCTGGACTCCTGCCAATCAGGTGCCCAGGGCCTATGTTCCTTCCCTAAAAACCTAAAACCCAAATTGGCAAACCCTGGCCACATGTCAGCCCCTGGTAAATGGTACCCTAGGTACCCAGGGCCTTGTGACCAGGGAAGGCCTCTTAGGGCTGCAGCACTCATTGTGCCACCCTTAGAGGCCCTGTACCCTAACACACACAGACACACACTGCCCTTGCCGTCGGAGTGTCTAGGTACAGGACAAAACAAAGTCGACATTGCACACAGGTATGTGTGCCATGCCCACCACCTACACTGCCCTGGCATACATCAGCCACCCCTATAGCTGGGTGCCCTATGCCAGTGGTGTGGGCACAAGAGCAGGAGCCCTGTGCCCCTACTGTACCCAGGTCCATTCCTGGCCACTGTAAGTGCAGTGCTGCCATTTAAGAGTACATGGTGCTGAGAGCTCGTCAAACACGAACTCCACAGCACCATAATGGCAACACTGAAGCCTGAGAAGTTTGGTATCAAACTTCTCAGCACATTAAACCAGCACTGATGCCAGTGTGGGATTTAATGTACCAAGCACCCCAGAGGGCATCTTCGAGATGCCCCCTGAAACCTAACCTACAATCCACGTCTGGTCTGAGAGGCTGCCACACAGCAGACATGTTGCTGGACCCCTGGGTAGGAGAGCCCCTGCTCTCCTGGGCCTGCAACAATGCACATCCTGGGCAAGGTGCTAGATCTTCTCCCCGAGGATGGGCAGGGGGAAGCTTCAAAAGGCATTCCGCCTGTGAGCTTCCCCAGGCCACTGCAACCCCCCCACTCTGGCGGGAAGCTTGGCCGGAAACCCCAAATAAGGACAGGGGATGTGCCAGCCTGCCAACCCCACCCCTCAGGTGGGGGAGGCGAGGTGAAGCACATCTCTGGGCTCTCGCCATCTTGAAGATGGGGAGCCCTGCCCAATCAGGACTAGCCTACTGCACCCCTCCCACAGAAGAAAGGCAGGATAGGGGGTGTACCCACCCCAGGACAGGGACCCTTTGGTCCCTGCCCTTCACATACCTGTAACGCCCCTAAATCTAGTATTTAGGGGCACCCTGAACCTTCCTTCCCCAGATTCCAGATTCCGAAATCCGAAGAAGAAAGAATACCTGCACTGCAGCTGCTAAGAAGAGGAAGACACTGAGAAAGTGCCATCTTTCTTGCATGGTATGCCCCCACTTTTTGCTGAATTGCTGAATGTACTTTGACAGTGTGCCCTGGACTCCCGCCAATCAGGTGCCCAGGGCCTATGTTCCTTCCCTAAAACACACCAAACACAAATTGACAAACCCTGGCCACATGTCAGCCCCTGGTAAAATGGTACCCTAGGTACCCAGGGCCTTGTGACCAGGGAAGGCCTCTCAGGGCTGCAGCACTCCTTGTGCCACCCTTAGAGGCCCTGTACCTTTACACACACACACTGCCTTTGCAGGCTGGGTGTCTGGGTGCAAGACAAAACAAAGTCGACATGGCACACATCCCTGTGTGCCATGCCCATCACCTACACTGCCATGGCATACATCAGCCACCCCTCTAGCTCGGTGCCTTATGCCAATGGTGTGGGCACAGGAGCAGGAGCCCTGTGCCCCTACAGTACCCAGGTCCATTCCTGAGCACTGTAAGTGCAGTGCTGCCATTTAAGAGTACATGGTGATGAGAGCTCGTCAAACACGAACTCCACAGCACCATAATGGCAACACTGAAGCCTGAGAAGTTTGGTATCAAACTTCTCAGCACATTAAACCAGCACTGATGCCAGTGTGGAATTTAATGTACCAAGCAGCCCAGAGGGTATCTTAGAGATGCCCCCTTAAACCTAACCTACAACCCACGTCTGCTATGAGGCTGCCTAGGCTGCCACACAGCAGACATGTTGCTGGACCCCTGGGTGGGAGAGCCCCTACTCTCCTGGCCCTGCAACAATGCACATCCTGGGCGAGGTGCTAAATCTCCTCCCCCAGGATGGGCAGGGGGAAGCTTCAAAGGCATGCCGCTTCTGTGAGCTTCCCCAGGCCACTGCAACCCCCCACTCTGGCGGGAAGCTTGGCCGGAAACCCCAAATAAGGACAGGGGATGTGCCAGCCTGCCAACCCCACCCCTCAGGTGGGGGAGGTGAGGTGAAGCACATCTCCGGGCCCTCGCCATCTTGAAGATGGGAAGCCCTACCCTATCAGGACTAGGCTACTGCCCCCCTCCCACAGGAGAGGCAGGATAGCGGGTGTACCCACCCCAGGACAGGGACCCATTGGTCCCTGCCCTTCACCTACCTGTAACGCCCCTAAATCTAGTATTTAGGGGCACCCTGAACCTTCCTTCCCCAGATTCCGAAATACAAAGAAGAGCAAGAAGAAAGAAGACCTGCCCTGCAGCTGCTAAGAAGAGGAAGACACCAACTGCTTTGGCCCCAGCCCTACCGGCCTGTCGACCCTCGGACCTGTTCCTGCTCCAACCCGGCATCTCTTGTGGCCAGCAACCTCACAAACCCCGGAGGACCTGGCTACATTTTGGCTCTAAGCCCCTGGGACTCCCATGAGTAGAGGCTCTACTCAAAATCTACTTCTAATCCCTGGCATCAGCCCGGAACCGCGAACCCTTCACACTCTGCACCTGCCAAGCCTGGCCTGTGCCGGAGTGAACAAAGACCACGAGGACGACCCCACGGCGACTGTGACCCTGAGTCCGGCACCCAAGGACTTCCCTCGACTCTCCTGAAGACACCTGCAGCCTCAGAACCAGGTGCCCCCCCCCAACCGCGATAAACAGAGGGTAAGATTTCCCGACACCAAAATGCACCCCGGCACCCCACGGCCCCCTGAACCCAATCCCGGGGTACCTACCTATCCTCCAACTACCCAACTTACCTCTCGAAGTGGTGGTGGCACCTGAAGAATCTTCGTCCCCGAGCTTGCAGTCTTTTTTCTAAACCGGAGCTTTCCCATTGAAATCAATTGAGCGCCCAAAGGCTCAAAAGCACCCTGCACCCAGCCGCCTGAGTGGCCCTGGCAGTGTAACTTTGCACCTATCTACTTCCCCATTTGCCCTGAGCAAGTGACCAGAGGCCCAGCTCCCACAGCCGCGTGGCCTGCTAGTCAGCAGCCACCAACCAAGGCCCCCCCCTACCTCTCATAAGATAACATTGGGCCTAACTCTCTCTGCACACGGCTGCCCCAGTGTCGCTGAGGGTGAAACAACTGTACCTATCTAACACTGGGAGACCCCTGAGTCTATGCCCAGAACCTTAACTCTGCCAGTTGAGTACTTACCTTTAAACCGATAACTCAATTTTCTCCATAGGGTAACATGGACTGGTTTCTTCTAAAATTTCTTTTAAGTTTGGAGTTTTCAAAACTTAAAATATTCACCAAAAATCAGCCGAGTAACGAAAACGAAAATACTCACCTGCTATTAGGCGAGCTCCCAGTGCTGGATCTTGGTGCCCAGCACTGACTCTGAAAAATACTTACAACTGTACTTACCAGTAACCCAATTTTCTCCCATAGGAAATCATTGACTGTTTTTCTGTGAAATTTCTTACAAGTGTCAATTTCTGCAAACTTGAAATATTCTTTAACAATCGTAGAACTTCTGAAAACGTAATTACTTACCCGTTTTGGATAAAGGTCCCAGTAGTGAGTCTAGGCACCCAGTACTGGATTACAAAAGTAACGAGAACATACTATACCTGCAACTTGAATTTTCTTCCATCGGAAATCATTGACTGTTTTCTATGAAATATTTTCTAAGTGTCAACTTTTAAAATAGCAAAATATTGTCTAAAAATCATCACAGTAATTAAGTCGACTTTTATCACTTGATTCCAAGTACTGACTGAGGACTGAATCTAGGATGCAGTCCTGGAATTCCAAAAGTAATCCAAAAAGTAATCTGTTGAAAATAACTTGCAACTTCCATTGAACTCAATGCATTATTGTGTTTAAAATTGTGTTGCCTATTGCAACCACTTGTAACTTTCTACAAAAGTCAATTGCATATTACAAAAGTATTTATATAAAGCATCTCATTCTGAGAAAGTATATTTTAATACCTATTGTTGGTTCTAAAATAAAACAAGCATTCCCCGAGAATGTTTGCCGGCAGAGGTTATTGCCCGATTTTTAGATGACCTTCCGCCCAGGACTCTGACCGACGAAGTAAGCGCGGATCTTGATCGCTCATTCTCGGTAGATGAACTGAACTCCGCTCTTCAGGAGCAGCAGCCTCGTAAGGTGCCGGGTCCCAATGGATTCCCGAAACGAATTCTTCAAGCGATACTCCCAGCAGCTCGGCCCTCATTATTGTAGGGTGGTGGAGGAGGCTAGGGAGGTTGGTCGTTTGCCCAGAGACTGGCGGCATGCTGAGGTGGTGGTATTTCACAAACCCGGCCGGCCTCCTGAACACCATACATCATATCGTCCTATCTCCCTTCTTAACGTAGTGGCTAAGGTCTTGGCCAAGGCGCTTGCCAATCGTCTCCGTCCTCGCATCTAGTCTATTGTGCATCACGACCAGGCCGGGTTTATGCCCCGGCGGGCGACCAGTCATAATATACGCAGAGCGCATACAGCAATTGCGGCAGTGGGGAGCTTGGGGGTACCCGCGGCCCTGTTGCTTGCGGATATGGATCGAGCTTTTGATTCATTGAGCTGGGAATATCTATTCGCCCTCCTACGCCGATTGAGGGTGGCTCTCCATACTTGCTTTAAATCCACATATTGCGGGGGACTCGCTACCTCCGACATTCTCTCATACTATATGGCCTCCCACTTGCTGGTCCTTAATGAATGGTGGTATGGTGTCAGGTAGGATCCGGCGTATAACCTTGAACGCCGCTTAATGGGAGATCATTCACTGCATACACTCCTTTATTCTGCGCCCTTACGACGCTCTTTGCCGAGTGTGACACAATTGGTATTTCAGGTTTGGAGACAGGCGTTGGAGGATGGGTTCGTGGAATCGCCTAACTGGAGACGCCACTATGGCGAAATGGTGGCCTGCCACAGTTGGCGACCTTGCCCTGCTTCCAGGACTGGGATGCGATTGGGATTTCCACTCTGGGGGATGTCATGAGGGGTCCTATCCTGAAATCCTTCCAAGATTTGCAGAACGACTTTCAAATGCCGCGCACTCAATTCTTTAAATATTTGCAGTTCCGGCATGCTCTCTCTCCCAGCTTGGCGGGTCTGGAGGAGTTGGACGATTTTAGTCCAATAGAGGCGAAAGTCTTCATGGGAAACTTGCGGGACCATAAGATATCGAAAATATACCAGTCCCTTGTGACACACTGTTCCCCGTCTCTGCAGCGTCTCCGTGGGGTATGGGAGGAAGATGTGGGCCCGCTTGAGGAGGAGGACTGGGCGGAGGCGCTGACCTCCACGTGGGGCGGCCGTCGCCACGAGCCTTCGACTCATCCAGTTTAAATACCTCCATAGAGTGTATTTTACCAGAGTTAGACTGTATAGGGCGGGTCTGGTGGCATCCCCGAATTGCCTTCGCTGCTTGCATGAAGAAGGGACGCTGCTGCATACTATATGGGATTGTTCTACACTAAATAGGTTCTGGCCGGGGTGTACTGACATGCCTCTCAGAGGTTCTGGGTTGGGATCTCCCTCGGTCTCCTAAACTAGTGCTCCTGCATGTTATGGACGATATAGGGGGCAATGTTTATAAGCGCCACCGGATGCTCCTGGGCTTCACTCTTGCTAAGCGGGACATAGCGAGGGCTTGGAAGGCGACGGCCGCACCCTCCGTATCAGTTTGGAAGGCTGGGCTAGATTTCTGCATGGGCCTAGAGGCCCCCATTTTTTGTGGCACGGGGTTGCCCGCGTAAACATTATAAAATTTGGAAACGATGGGCAGATTACAGGGGACTGGAATTGGAACCCACTCCAGCGGAATAATTGCGTGGGTGGCAGTCTTTCTCTCCTTTGTGTTGGGGGGGCATGTACCATTTGTGTATTGGGCGCAGTTGTGTCTCACGGACATGGTCCATAGCGAGGGTAGAATTGTAGCTACGAACAGATTTGCTGCTGTGGCTGGATTGGCGGTGCGATGGGGTGGGGTGGGGGGTGTTCTATGTTCATTTGTTTAGTGGGGTTGCATTTTTTCTGCACGTCCCTTATGGAATTTTCTTTTGGTATTTCATGAGAAAAATGACAAAGCCAGGATTTTGTTTATTGATGCTACGGAAGTCTCTGGGTTGCAGAGCTCTGCTAAATGTGTATTTGACGAATAAAATTTGTTTACAAAAAAATAAATAAAACAAGCATATACTTTTTATATATAAACCATTGGCCTAGAGTTCAGTTATTGAGTGTGTGAGACCATTTGCTGACTGAGTGTGTGCAACAAATGCTTTACACTGTCCTCTGATACTGCCTTACTGCTCGACCAAGCTACCACTTTGGAGAGTAAGGTTATATCTAACTTTAGCCTCTGCCAAACCTCTGTGGACTGTGGACTCTGTACACCCTGTACCTATTTGGGAACAGTATATACAGAGCCACTCTGACACCCAGGCATACCCCACCGGTCATCGGCAGCTGAAATGGCTCCGCCGCCAGCAGATACTCAGCAACTCGTCGGAAGGTGGGGTAGGAGAGGAAAACACAGCGGAGAGACTAGGACAAACCATGTCCAATGTCTGTCTGGGTAGGTGACAGCTGAGTGGAAGAGTCAGAGCCAATCTTCTCTATAGCTGCCTAAACTGCTCCACCGGGCATCGGCCATATAGATCAAGGCTCCGCGGTCAGCACACTGCTCAAGGTTCATCTGAAGATCTCGAACTGGGTCACAGGAACTGGAGAGCCGAATGGCTGCAGTCCATAAGAACCTCAGGTGAGCAAAAAAAGGTCCATGGGGGGGGAAGCCATCTTGGAGTAGTACGTTAAGACAAGCAAGAACAGGATGTAAAGATGCAGTAAACTTCATGTTGAATATAACTACATCTTAGGGCCATTTCTTAATTGTCAAGCGGGTTTGAGCCATCAAAGTTAGTTTAGACATGAGAACTGAGTGTGCACTTCCTGCTACAATGACTAAGAATGCTTCTGACTCCAGGAAGTTAAGTTCTCAAGAAGTTAAGGCGTAAATGTAAATCACTGGCTGTAGAAAAGGACCACAATGCAAATATACAACAACAAAAAAAACAGGGGAGTAAGCAGGAACACGAAAAATGTTAAGACCATCATAAAACATTTGGAGCCATATTTTCCCAGATAGTGTTGCTTGTATGCATAGCATGAGCACCTCAAGTGCACTGGCAGTCTGCACACACCACTGTGCATAAAAATGCAGGCACCTGTATAGGCGCAGTCAACTGTATGCCTATGCTAAAAAAAAACACACAGATGACATGGTCATCCGATGCAGTGTTATCAATCGCTCTATAAGGCATGAACAGGGTGCTTTTTTTATCTTGGAACATCAGTCACCCATTAAAAACATGGTGTACATGTGCGAAACCAGTCCCTGTTGTTCGAGCCATAGGGACAGGTTGTGCGTATGAGCATCCAAATGTACACTTCCAAAGAGAACTTGGCAGCAATTAGAAGACAGACACCTACCAAGGCCATACACGGGCACATGTTAAATATCCACCTTGTGACTGGTGGTGGACAATCAACATCTCTTGGGACCAGTTCATCCTCGCACCTCTTTGTGGTGGGATCCTCTGCAGGGCACAACCAGATGAAAAGAAGGGGAATGCCCCCTTTGAGTAAGTGGCTGTTTAAAGAACCTTTTGACTTTCTGTAATATGTAGCCGTGCTCCATGAAGTGCATAAGTGCATTTAGCGCCCTTTGCACATGGAGTGAAATTTCCCTCCTAATCTAGCCGTTATATTTGAATATTATTATATTTTGAATGTGTGTGTACTTAAGAAGCAGCAAATTACACTTCCAATATCAAGACCGATCAGCATTAAATTACCAGGAGTCAATTGCTAGCATTGCAAACTGTGCATATTGTTCTTTTAATCGCTTCTGTAACCTGCAGTGTTTGTGAAAGCAACTATAACAGTATCAGTTCAGCAGTAGGATTTGGGAGTTTAACACATGCTGCTTAGTAATTCTAATAGAGTGCGCTTTTAGGAAGGCCTCAGAATCATGGCTTGCCCAATATCCACTGCTTGATTGAGAACTTACTAGGCACTCCGTAAAAATGTCCATCCTATTCTGTCATGCTCTCCTTGCAAAGGTAACTCTCAACAAACACACAAACAAACACAAACATACAAACTCAAAGTGCAATATTATTGTTAACTCACACTTGTGTAGCTCACAGAAAGGGGAATGAAGAAAGGGGATATAAGGATCTCGAAGAAAGGTTTTTTTACCTTTATGTCATGGCCACCTTTTATTACTATTATTGTAAATAAAGGATCACAGTTGTGTATTTTTATACAGCCCTCCATGCCACACGTCATTTTTCAGCGTTTATGGAACATTTGAAACAATCAAAGCTGCCTGTGCCACACGCTATTTTAAAGTAAACTGTAATTGCAGAACAGACGTAATTGACATCCAAGACTTTAAAAAGTTGAAGAAAAAAACAATAGTACCTGAAATACTACACCTGTGCAATAATCAATACAAATATGTTTTTTTTTTTGCAGATCGTTTAATATAAATAAAAGTATGTTCTGCAATTCAGGAAAGCCAGGAAGAACAGGAGATGTACAAAAGAATATTATTAATTATGTAATGGGCGCAATGACTCATTTTTGTCGGGTACCCAACCAGCCACAATCAGTGTTTCATATAAATGATGGAAAGGTTTTTGTAGCTCCAGAAGACCATCTTACCTTCTCAACACATCTGTTAAGTTCCTCGTTCAGTGCTTCTTTTTCCTTCTGCAACTTCTCATTTTTGCTTAGAACCGCAGAAAGTTCCCTCTGAAGATCAGAACATCTGGCCAGCTGCGAAAAACAAAACAAGTCAACTGCTTTTATCTTGCCTAGTGGAAGAGAATATTTTCATACAGTTATTCATCGGCCATCAGTGTTTATGGAAGCTTTTAACCAAATTATATTTCCTGCAATGTATGATAGTGAGACACCGTAACAGCAAAATCTGAATGTTGCTATGCCTTTGGTAACAAATGAAAAATGTAAGATTTACATTTCCCAACAGAGAAATATTTGCTGTCTAATGTAATCCAGATTCCAGGCCCTCATGACAGAAAGGCAAGTATTCCAGATTTGGGAGCAAACATGAATTAGAGCCCAAATCGGGGTTATAAAAGGTGAAGAAATTTTGAGCGCTTTTCCCTCGGGTAAAGTGTGACAATGTGTGCAGGGAAAATAGTGCTCATTCCTAGTTTTGCAGCTCACAAATAGGAAAACATGGAATATTCCAGCATTATCCCTAGTTCTGCAGTGTGGAACTCTAAACTAAGGAGGTAATACTGCTCTCAGTAAATACTGCACCCAATGGTATCTGTATTTACCATCTAAAGTATTACTTCCTAAAATAATAGGCAACTCGTAATGATCTTCTGTTAAGGTGGATATGAATTCCCCAAAATTATAAATACTGAGGCATCGGCCACGTAAAACGAAGGATTTATTTTTATGGGGTGTTTTGAGGCCAGGTTCTGTGCGCAGCGTTCCGTCACAAGGGTTATAATACTATTGAGCAAGTCTCATGTTCCTGCTCATTTGATGTGTTGTAATGAGTTAGTACTTACAGACCACCAAATAGCATGTTAACACCTAAATATAAGAATTTAGAGATTCTTTACAATTTGTTTAGTAAGAGTATTTGTTACTTTCAATCATTTTAAGTACGAATAGCATTCGTTTTAAGGATCCCAGAAATTATAGCCATTTCTGCCAGTCTGATGAGGATTATATTTTTCTGGTATTTAAGTAAGGGAAACTTGTAGTCAGTCAGAGGGACTTGAGATTTAAGCGCCCATTTACTTCGGTTATGTCATAGTATTGTAAAAGAGATATGATTAGAACTGTATTGGCAATCGTATGGCCTTAGATTCCTGCATCAAATATTAATGTAAAGTGGTCAGCCTAAGTTCACAACAACCTAATTGGCGAAGTTAATCTCTAGGCACTTTATGATGGGAATGATGCTCAAACCCCTTTAATACATCACCATTATGAGCCCCAGAGCAAAATAGCCTAGAATTCAGTTCACTGTATGGGAGATATAAAATATGCTTTGCTATTTTTTGTTTTTACTTTCAACATTGATAGTATTTCAGTGACTTGGAGAAAGCCATATTGGGAAACTGATCTTTTTGGTAACAGCTATGTGGATAAATGTTTATTGGTAGGAAGCTCAAAAACAGTTTGCCATTTGGAAGGAAGTGTGCATCTTTCTTTTTTTTTGTTGCAAATCTATTTTATTATTTAAAAATATATATTTTTATAACATACATTGTACATATATATATATATATATAGAGGCATTGCTGGGCATTCCATCTGTTACATGAGGTACGGTACATATACATTTGTATATTCCTATCCCATTCACAAGGCAGTATGAATGCTGTTAAAACAAGACTTAGATGCAGTTTCAATTCGTGCCCAATAGGTAGGCGAGGGAAGAAAAGAGAGGGGGGGGGGGGGGAAGAGAAGTTATGTCAATTACATATTGGTTTACATTTCTGATTGACCGTTGGAGTATATACGGTATGACATGCCTACCTCTGCACGCCTTTACTTGCGCTAACATACAGATAAAGTGGTTGTACCGGTACTCATAGCCAGTTAGGCAACAGTAATAGATACAAACACAAGATTTCCATAAACTAACAGGAAAGAAGAAAGAAACGTGTGTAACAATTGCTCAGCCCTCAATTCCTCCCCGTTTCCATGCGTAGCATTGTATGTTACTCTTACAGCCTGTAGCTACTAGCTGCCAGGAAGTGTACATCTTTATTGATGTGTCATGTTACTTGTGTACAATAAAATCTGTTTTGCCAAACATTTTGCTAAAAGTACCTTATAATGGTACCATTCTGCATGGAGAATAAAAATGGACCACTCCTAGCTTGCTTTCAACCCTACAGTTAGCTTACTCAGGAGTTTTGCACAAGGCCAGGGGAAGGGTGCACATATAGGGCGTTCTTGCTGCACACAGAGAAATTAAATTAGAGGGAATATTGCTTGGAAGTGATATGTTTATCGTTTACAAAACTGGAGATAATTGTTTTCTACTGAACATGTTGTGCTGGGCCAAACCTTTGTGATAAAGACAGAGTGCAGGGTCACGTTAATTAATAAATTAAACTGGTATTCAAATCAAAATCTTAATGTTTGGCAAATCAAAATTCCTTACGAGAATATTGATCTCCATTTTATTTAAAAGATTTACATCCAGTCAGTTCTACCTTCATTACAATGAATGCTGGTGCTAGGATGTGGGAGAGAAAAAGAGCACTAACAGGAGCCTGTTGCAGAGGCAATGTGTTGCATAAACTCCAGTGAAGACAGCATTATCGCGACATAATGAGATTTTGGGCACACTGACTCAAGTAGTCAGATACTGAACGATTATGCTACATGACCACCCTCAGGAAAGTCTAGTAAACAAAAGGGGTGATTGCCTGCCACTGGACAGCTCAAAAACAGCTAGAAGATCCTGACTAGTGGGACAGCAGGAGGTGGCAAGAGGTAACAGACTGTGGGTCCAGGAGTTTCAGGGTCTTGGAGCCAGAAGGGATTCCTCCACTTTGATTTTGAATACCGCAGCTCTCATCAGACATGCTGGGGGACTAGAGCCAACCTGAAATCCCGAAGACATTCCAGACACACCACCAGGTTATCCATGTGTCCAAGGAGCTACAAGTAGTTAGGAGAAGGTGGAAATTACCTCTGTAGGGCCCTAGGGGCTGTTTTTTCACTGGACCGAGGCATGGAAGTCCTCCCACAGAAAAAGAAGCTCCCCCTCACTCCAGACTTAACTACTGTGATAGCTATCACAGACAGAGTTGGTGAAGAGTGCCTGGCCAGGTGATTTCAGATTGCACAGACAAGAGTCGGCTGCACTGTACTACAAAGTAGCACAATATGCTGGTGCAGTAAGAAGTAAGATAGATATATATGTTTTTGATCATTTGGCTGAAATAAAGGGAGGGGGAGAAGGACATTACATACCATGCACATGTTGCAATCTCTGAATACCAGACTGGCCTTTTGTGCTTTGACAAAGCACACAGGAGAATATAAAGATGTATCTAGAGAGGCACAGACATTAATAGACACATTTACAATTTGATCCTTCATGGTAGAATTACAAAGGCATAAAAAAGGGCTAGAAATCCTTAAAACCGTTGACATCCAGGTGGAAGGAGAAGTGAGAGAAGGGGGAAAAGAGGAAAGGGTGCAGCAAGACTATGGTCCACTGGAGAAAAGAA
Organism: Triturus cristatus; assembly: GCF_964204655.1. Classification (NCBI taxonomy): domain Eukaryota; kingdom Metazoa; phylum Chordata; class Amphibia; order Caudata; family Salamandridae; genus Triturus; species Triturus cristatus. The sequence goes on along the minus strand of NC_140592.1, from coordinate 1,095,535,286 downwards.
ATGCACCTCCAGGAACATAAAAATGTTAATCAGAGAAGAGAGATGTTGTAAAGTGCCCCTTTAGACATTGTTACCACCACTTTTGCCTAATATCTGATGCAAATTTGACAGAAGTGCACTGGGTTCCCGCTATCCAGATCGCCAATGCCAGAACTCTTTCCCTAAAACTGTACCCAACTGTCAATACCTTTAGCACCCCCTGTGAGTCCCCAGTAAATGGTACCCAACTTACGTAGGGCAAGGAGGCTAAGGAAGGTCCCTAAGGGCTGCAGCATGTATTGTGCCACCCCAAAGGATCCCTTAGCACCAACATGCTAACTGCCATTGCAGGCTACATGCCATGGTGCAGAGAAAAGTGAAGACATGACATGGCACACCTCCTAGAAAACGAGCTATATTAGAAAATCAGGCCAATAACCCCCACAACGAGCAAGGAGATAAGTGGGTCTGAAGATCTATCAAACCAGAACAGCCTTTGCCTCCTTGAGGATGCCCAACGCACCACAGAGGTCTCTCTGCAACACGAGTCGCTGGAGGACAGAATCGGAGGACAAAACAGACTCACTGAGAGTGCTCTTATGGTCTACTATTAGTTGTGCTGATAAGACTAGACAAGCTTTCTCTCTAAATACAGGTTGTAGCGGATTACAGAGTAGCATGTTCTTTTACTGACATGAATAATTAACTCTCCAGTTTTCTCTCAGGTGGAATGACTAATTTTATGTGGCCAGTTCAGGTGTGAACCAACGATTGCGCTTAACCTTTGTTAGAACCAGGTTACAATGATATGAAGTTGATGGTTGCAGCCTTTGAGTAGGGTGTACAAAACGTGAAGATGCTGCATCAAACACATCTTCAGTTCATCAATTCTTAGTTGCATCCTATTAATTTATGTGGACCCAGTGGTCTGGGGCTTGCAGTGTGTACTAGAATTAATAATTGGAAGTGGACCACTAAATCCTTTGTCCCAATGTATGGAATGGGAGCCCTGTAGAGAATAAACTCATTCTTGAAAAACACCTGGCCAAGAAGATGAGCTGAATTACCCATGGATTTAGAGTTCAGCATTCTTAAAATGAAGTCCTCTTTAAAAGTAAGAGCTGGACCTGCAGGAGCCTACAGCCAGAGTTTCATGTGTAAAACAATTACAATTTATTTCATGAGTGGAAACTGACAGTAAAGGAAAAATCAATTGCAATAGTGGGAGACAGGCAAGAAATGGTCTTTTAAATGCAATTGAAACTGTTGACGTCCAGTTGGTCACTTATGAATATTACAGAGAGCAAAATATTTTGTAAATTAGCCGCTATTCAGACAGTTTGCTTTGAGCTAGGATTGTCCATCACTTATGTGTTTGGACTAGTGGCAATTAAACTTTGGGGCATCACCCACCTCATGGCAAGGAGAATTTACTATGTAGATTGTATTTAGAAATATTTACGCAAAAAATAAAAGATATTTTGATTTCCAATTTTATTTATGCACTCTCAAGCACAAAGAAGATTTGGTTGCAATGATGTTATCACAGTTGAAAAATCATTTAAAACCACTGGTAGAATTTCTATGAATCAGGACATTGCATATGTTGTTAAAAAAGGAAAGTATATCTTTGTCGCAAAGAAAAAAAAAAAAACTCAACCTCATTTAACCTAGAATTCTGGATCATGAAGGGTGTCGTTTGTTTTTATTATGTCATATGAGTATTTTACCTTTACAGACTTTAACAGGTGCCTGGCAAAACATTAATATTAAAGATTAATCATGTCATTTATGTTGTATTGGTGCACAAGAGTTCAATCACATACTCTGTTTGCCCGCTATAGTACACTATACACTGTCATTTTCTGATGCCTCTTTTATTAGACTGGTAGTGCGTTCTGACGAAAAATGCTCGGCAATTGCGATTATACCCGGAAAATGAAATAAAAGTATTTAAAACTTTTAGTTTAAAAAAAAAAGGTTTCTTATATTTCTACAATTTATGAAGGAGGATCTCACTTTATTTCCAAATCTTAAATAAACTGAAACAGTGTAATGAACAGATTATGGGAGTGATCCAGCCGACATGAATTTAATAGCTCTTTTACTTAAAATGGCAAGCAATGACAGCAATACAACCTCCCACTCCATTCACACAAGACAACCTTTATGAAAGATTTGAAAACACTCTAGAAGTAACTCATTAAAAATGGGACTCTACCTTCTGGCTGACTTATCAGACATACCATATTTAACTTTTACTATTCAATTAGTTTGACAATTTAATAGATATTCGAAACAGCTGACCCAATTCTATAACACTGCTTTCTAAGTAAGATCTTTAAGACCAACAGAAAGGTAAGAAAGAAGTTTCTGCATTAGGATCTGGTGTTAGTACAATCATTTGGTCAGTGAATAGCTGGTATTTGCAGAAAACAATGACAGAAGTTTCATATAGCAAAAAAAGGTTTTCAGCGTTACCACTTTTGGTGAGGTCAGGTATCTATGTTCCTAACACCATTTTAGTGGGGAACTGAAGAGAGATCGGTGCAAATGTAATTGCTTTTGAAACACTATCAGTGTGCAATTGGTGGGGTAGTGGAGCCACCTTCTCTACAAAGCAGCCTGCCAGAATTCACATAAGGGGTTTGAAGACTAGACTACTTGCTCCCACTGCAAAAGAAGCAGGATGCCAGTCACCAAAGAAGGTGCCACAAAGCAGAAAGTGCTCGGGTAATACAAAACAAACTTCTTACAATTTTCAAGCACAAATTTCTGAAATGTCTAGATCTAAAGTTTGGATCACATTCAGGTGCAGCCTATACATAATCACTTATTAGCAGTGATATATCAATTCAAGCATTCAGAATTAAACGGATCAAAACAAGACCATCAACACATTGTCTATTTGAAGAGTCCAGGAACTACAAAACAGAATAAAATAGCATGTTGAAGTCATCGGACACAAGCAACATATGAAAGACATATTTGTTTAATAAATTATGCACAATTCTCTCACCAATACGACTTGACAAAACACAGTCAGCAACTGACAACGAGCAAGACTAGGTCTTTCTGAATACTTGCTCATCATGTGAACCGATTTCATTTTCAACCCAGTTACAAACATACTGATAGACATTTTTCTTTGTAGAACATCATTACATTTTCCAATTTTGAAATGTTCATATTCATTTATTTTGAGTTTTAGATCTGCTCAAAAAAATAAATATAGTAAAAGCTGTGTTACATGTAGATATGTCATAAAACAGCAAACATAAAAATCGATTTTGGTAAACAGGGTTTCTTAGCCTTCACAGATAAGGGGACATCATGCACATATGATCCTAAAAGGCAGCTGATTATAGTTAATACATCTGGATGCACTGGTTAATAAACAAACACTACTCATAATGAAATATACAAGAGCGAGCATGTACAATTTGCACCTTATGCAAAAGACACACTGAGAAAGGGGAAAACTTTAAGCTTAAAAGCATTTTTGGGTTTTTGAGCCAGTGCTTGACGAGTTTAAAATTAGTGAGGAATTAACAGAGGAAAACATATCAATTTGTATCCCATGTTTTATACATCGTAGAGAACTTTCCAAATTGATGTTTCTCTGAAGTTAATCCACACCAGGGAAATGGTACCATACTCCTCACAGGTAACTATTCCACAGCAGGAGAAGTTCATAAAAAAACCTGATCTTACCCGTGATTTGTAGTTTTCTACCTCCTCCTTCAGCCTTGATCTCTCGCGCTCCCATTCGCGAGCCATCTCTTTGCCAGCTCCCTTCCTTCCCTTGTGCCGGAGGATGCCAGCATTCAGCTGTCGATTCAAATCCTGAATGTCTGCAAGATTCTTAGAGTTCTTTTGACAAACCTCAGCATTTTCAGACTCCAGCTGTTGATTTTGGGCTTTCAGTTCATTCACCTGAGGCAGTTGGAACAAAGATACCAGTTTACAAAATGAGATATATAAACTGTTGGACAATATTATGATTTGGGTATGCAAGCTTCCTTCACTCCATTGCCCTATCCATGAATTACAGCAACAGTAATGCATACAACAAGATCCTTCAACTAACATTTCATTTTTTTTTAGGCAGCAAGGTTTTGTAACATAAAATTAGGCATACATAACTAAGCTTAATGAAGATTTATTTTAACTGTGTACTGGATAAAAAAAAATAAGGAAATATCCAGTGGCATACATGCGAGATCAAATTGTTAACTTATTTCCAAAGAAATTACACAAGTTATACTTTGTCACCTATTTCTACTCAATAGATGGAGAAAGGGTTATATTTTCAAGCAAATATCACTCAGGTGACTCTAAACAAGTTCTTTAGAAACAGTTCTCTGACCAAGGGTCAGGTGAATGCTGGTCCACTGTTGCCGAAACAGACTTCGTCATAGAGAGTTATCCATTGGTAATTAAATCTACAGATTAAACCATTGTGGACAAAGCTTATGAGATGGCAAGTATTGGAAACACGCCGATGTTTCAATCTCTCAGTTATTTAATAAGCGAGATCAGTCTCAGGACTATACTTCGATGATAACTAAACAACCCAGTGGAGTATGGTCTAAGGATTACCTCATGTATTGGGGGTTTAAAACTGACAAATACCATCAAAAGACCCAATTGATGTTGTACTATGATGGCAATTGAATAAATATGATAAATCAAAATAAGTGCAATTGCTAGTGAATCCACTGATCTTTATCTTCATAGGGTGGGACGTGGCTTTCTCCCTAGTGTGTACACTATCTTGATTACCTAGCTATGCTGCTTTGGCATTGGTTGAACAGGTTTGCCTTTACCAGGCAATCATCTTGGCAGGGACATGCATGTATACCCTGCCTTTGCAAGTACACAGCCTCCATCGTAAGACATTTTGTGAACACTCTTGGTTCTGACTTCATTTCAAATGTTAAGTCTTTAAATTGGTCATGAGAGTTCACTATAACAAATCTTAGATAGTTTCTGTGGCTATTGTTCATCGGCGTCTTTTAGATCGATACTCACTATGTAGTCCTCCTTCAGCAACAGTGGGTTTACTTCCTGTAGTGTAATCATTCTGAATGTCTGTGTCTTGAGAAATGCGTTCGGGATTCCTAAGACTTCAGATCTTGTTTGTGGATTTGGAAGCATATGAAGAAAACTCCTTAACTATATTAATCATTTGGTACTTCCACAACTGCTCCTTTTTTTGGAGCACCTGCACTTCCTATAATTGCAACAATCTGAGATGGTCTATTTCAAAGGCTCTCTTTCCTGGGTTGATATTCACCATTTCAAAACAATATTGAATATGCTACTTACCAGTATGCATCCGTTCTTGGCATGTAGGGCTGCTGACATTCATATCTGTGCATAGATCGCCGCCTAGTGTTGGGTCCGGATGTTTGCACGTTGTTGTCCTGGAAGAGTCTTCGAAGTATCCTGGGATAGGTGACTCCTCCCCTGGACTACAGTGCGCATGGGCATCCTCTCCATCCTCAGATTGTTTTTCGCCATTGTGGCAGTGATGGAGTAGATACAGAAAGTGATGACCATGCTTACAGTAATTCTGAGAGCTGCAGCTGCTACAGGCGCCGGGGAGGAGGGAGGGCGATATGAATGTCAGCAGCCCTACATGCCAAGAACAGATGCATACTGGTAAGTAGCATATTCAGTTCGAGGCATGTGGGCTGCTGAATTCATATCTGTGCATAGAATACATAGCAGTACCTCCTATTAGCGGCGGCTACCAGTGCCAGCTGCAGCGGTCTGAAAAAGAGTTTTGAGAACAGCCTGTCCTACAGCTGCCTGCTGTTTTGATTGCACATCTACACAATAGTGTTTGGTAAATGTGTGTGTAGTGGACCAGGTGGCTGCTCTACATATATCATGCAAAGGAATGTTTCCCAGGAAAGCCATGGAGGCCCCTAACTTACGTGTTGAGTGGGCTCGTGGGGGAATCGTTAATGTGCGTTTAGCCTTTTGATAGCAAATTTGAATACATTTAACGATCCATCTGGCTATACCTGCTTTGGAAATAGCGTTACCTTTGTGGTGTGGGGCAAAGGCAACGAAAAGTTGTTTAGTCTTCCTAAAGACCTTAGTCCTGTCGATATAGTACATGAGGGCTCTCTTTACATCTAGTGTATGGAGTGCTCTTTCTGCGACAGTTTGTGGGTTTTGAAAGAAAACAGGCAGTTCAATAGTTTGATTCATGTGGAACTGCGATATCACCTTGGGCATGAATTTGGGGTTGGTACGTAGTACGACCCTGTTGGCGTGAACCTGTATAAATGGCTCTTGAACGGTTAGTGCCTGGAGTTCACTAACTCTTCTTAAAGAAGTGATTGCTACTAGGAAAGCTACTTTCCAGGTGAGGAATTGAATCTCGCATGAGTGTAGAGGTTCGAAGGGTGGACCCATCAGGCGTGTGAGTGTTGTAAATTAAAGCAGAATGTGATTAAGCATTTACTGAAAACATTAATGCTTCCCTTTTATCGTGTTTTCCTCATTATGTTGGCCGAAGTCCGGACTCCATTTTGTATTGACATGCTGCCACGTGTTCGCCACGAAGAGAGTCCGACCTCTGTGTTAGTTGCTCTTGTAATCTGCCTAGTAACAGTTATAAATAGCTTCCTTGTCTATCTGGCGCATGCCCAGACTTGACCACATCTGTTATAATTAGCTTTGCTTGACCATGTGTTTTCGCGGGCCCAAGGAGTGTGTTAGCTCCGCCCATGTATTGATTCAGTATCGAGAATGACCCTAAATGGTAATGTTCTTCAACTTATGTGGTATCCACCCACTCATGAGCCCCTCTGTTGTGTATAAAAGGGGACTGTGTACGAATGTTCTGTGTGCTACTCCTTGCAATACTGAAGAGTGTTGTGTGGATTGTAGGACCACCCTTAAGGGTTAATAAACGTTGTTTTTGTACTTTGCAGTTTCCGTGCCAACTTCCTTATAGATTTCGTTACAGAAGAGCGAACCCTTGTCTCTTGCGGGCCTAGCTGGGGCTTGTATTCATCAATTGGCGCCCGTCACGTGGGGCTCATCGGCGACTCGGATGCTCGAAGGACTGGTCGCGACGAAGGTGAGGAGTTTGGCCGGGGACGTGATCACTGCCAGCGGCGTTTTAGCCCTGGCATCCCGAGGTTTTTCTTCCTTCCCTTCCGAGCTGACCGTCTGGGTGGCGCCGGTCATCGACTGAGACCTCTTCTGTCGGTCCTGCCGTGAGAGCCGTTTGGGCGATTGTGGAGCTTGGCAGTTGGAACCTGGACTCTTGATTGGTAAGAACCGTTGTACGGTACTTGCTCCGAGTTTTAAAGCCTGGTCTGGCTATTTGAGTTTGATTGATGGTGACTAGTCATATTTTGAATTTGTCTTTGTGAAAATATATGCGTTGCAACACATATAGGCAGGTAATGTGGAGAAATTTCTCCGGAGCTGTGTAAACTTTGAACGGCGCAACGATTAAGTGCCATTTTTCTTGATAATACTGCATATTTTGCATTATTCCTAGCATGCCTGCTTTTAGCGCACTTCGTAAGTGGTGCTGCTGTTTTGGGAACCGGTTGAACCTCGAGGAATCTGCTCCAGCTCCCCCAGAGGGGACTCCTAATAGGGATATGTACGTGAAGCATGGTCTTTCTTCCATAATGTACAGCACGTTATGGAGGAAATATACGAGGAAGGATCCTGAGTTGCGATGGCCTTTGTATGGATCGTTTGATATACGTAAGATTGAGTATGTGGAACAGTGTATGTGTAAGCGACGTGCTCGTCAGGATATGTTTGAGTGTGTGCGATTATGGGTGAAGGAAGTGCGTGAGCGAGAGAAACGTGAGAAAGCGCTGTTTGATAAGGAGCAGCGAAAGAATGATCATATGCGAGCGCAGGAAGCGAAGCGTCGGGAGGAAAAAGAGCAAACGGACAGACAAGAGAAAGAGCGTAGGCTACAAGTTTCGGGTCAATATGTTGTTCGTCAGCCACTTTATCCTGTCCTTAATAATCCTGATGACGATTTTCATTTACTAGATCGCTCTCCGCCCCCTTATGTTGGCGCATCTGCTCCGCGGCCGCAAGATTCTGGCCCGGCTCCGGGTAAGGTCGACACACGGTCCATGTTATCGACCGAGCATATGGCTGATCTTCGGAAACTTTCCCTCCGTGCACTTAAGGGCAAGATGTCTAAGGATGAGTTGTTCCATACTTGGGGGTCGTGGCAAGATAGAGAGAGGGTGTATTTTCTGTCTCATTTCTCAGAAGAAGTAATTGCTGCTTTCCGAAAATATTCTAGTGTCCTTGAGCCTGACGAAGTGTCTTCGGATGCCGGAGCATTACGTAATGGTGTTTTTTCTCCCCCTAAGGCTTCTGAGGCGGCTCGGCGGCTGTTCGCTTTGCGGGACGAGGTGCTGGCCCTTAGAGAGAAAGCACGTCAACAAACGGAGGAGGAGAAGCAGTCGGATTCGTCTGCAGCAGGGGGCCACCCATCCGCCTCCCAGTCAGATAAGGATGACATAGTGCATGTTAAACCAATGCGAGAGGCGGCGCCTTTGTATGTTCCTCCCAAGGGAGCAGGGACTAGCTCGGATATTAATTCTGTCGATGCTAGGGGATATTTTGTGTATAATTGGGTTTATACTCCATGGCATAGGGCCGATGTTATGGCATTAAAGAATGCGCTGCCTGACCCCCGCAAGAATCCAGCGGCCTTCTATGAAGAAGTCGAGGGGGCCTTGAATTCTTGCATTATGACCTTAGCGGATATAGACCTGTTCTTTGGCCTTATCCTACCGCCGGATATGTGGCGCTCTGTCCGAAAGGTAGATGATGCGGTTGCCTTCAAGGCCCGGTGGTCTGACCTTGAGGATGAGGATAGGGAACGGAAGCCCGCACAGAAACCACCCCAGAATATTTTAGATCTCCCTGCGGCTATTGTGGCTAAGTTGAAGACGATTATCCCCCCTAAAAAGATTGACTGGAATATGTTAGCTGCGTGTAAACAGAAAGTTGACGAGTCAGTCGCGGACTTCTTTACGCGTTTTGAGGAAAAGTTTCATGATTTTAGTGGCCAGTCGCTTACTGACGACACGGGCCGCCACCTTTTCGCGGACAAATATGTGGCTAATCTGCTGCCGGCAGTTGCGGCCCGGTTAAAAGCGAGTGAGAGTTCTTGGTCCTCCGCGACACCAACGGCCCTTCTGACCATCGCCCAGTATTATGAGCGTCAGGAGCACGAGGCGAAGGGCCAGGAGGAGAAGAAATCGAAAGATCTCAAAACCAAAGTGATGTTAGCACAAGTATATGGCCCGCCCCGCCGGGGTAATAATAATAGGGGAAGGGGCGGATCTTATGGTCCCCCTTCGGGCCGATCTGATTTGAATAGGAACCAGTGTGCGTATTGCAAGCAGTTGGGCCATTGGGCCAGGGATTGCCCAGCGTTGCGTGCTTCGCGTCAGGGGCACACTCCGGGTGGCCCGAGAGGTAGAGGGGGCTTCTCGAACTTCAGAGGGAATTCCAACGATAATGTCCGTTTCGATACTGCTGGACAGCACCGAGATAGCTCAAATGTTTTTGATCGCCAGCACCAGTATCATGTATCGGACATCGATCGATCGGGATATCATGATTCTCAGCATGCATAGGAATGCGTAGGATGGGGGTCCGAATCAGTTGAGGTGCCGGTCGATCAGACGGGTCCTTATGTATCGGCTGAGGTTTTAGGTTCTACTGATCAGTTCCTAGTGGATACAGGAGCGACACGTAGTGCATTGTCTAGGTACTTGGTTCCGGGGGCTCCCCCATCCGGCTCAATAGTTACATCGGTAGGGTTTGACGGTACACTCTCCCGAAGCCCTCTTTCACAGCCCCTTGCATTTAAAGTTGATTGTTTTTCTGCGCCTTGTCCGTTTCTGCTTGCTCCGTATACACCGGATAACATTATGGGCCTTGATATGTTAAAGTACTTTAGGGCTACAATCCGCTGTTCCCCTGAGGGTGTGAGGGTGATTTTAAATGACAACTACCCCCGATCTGGGCGGATGTGTACGATCTCAGAGGATGCGTTGTTGGCTACCCTCCCCCGAGCTTTATGGGCGACTTCGGACACAGATGTCGGACAAATGGTGATTCCTCCGGTCCACATTAGTGTCCAGGAGGGGGCGGTACTACCGCGCCTCCCACAGTATCGTATTTCCCAGGAGGGCGAGGAAGCTCTCATACAGATTGTGCAAGATTTGATCGCAGTAGGAGTAGTGGAAGAAGTTCCCTATAATATCTGTAACAGTCCGATTCTCCCTATTCTGAAAAAGGACACGGATGCAAAGGTCTATCGGTTCATAATTGATTTGAGGGAGGTAAACAAGCTCGTGATACCTCAGTACCCGGTGGTTTCCGATATCACGACGTTGCTTACCTTGGTCCCGCCTACGGCGACCATGTTCTCGGTGATTGATTTGAAAAATGCCTTCTTTTCTATTCCCATTCACCCTGATAGCCGATTTCTTTTTGGGTTCACATTAAACAATAGATCTTATCGTTTTTGTAGAATTCCCCAAGGCTATACAGAAAGCCCTAGTATTTATAGTCAGGCTTTGAAGCGACAGTTGGATTCCTTTGTTTTACTCGAGGGGGTCGCCCTCATTCAATATGTCGATGACATCCTGTTGGCGGCTGACACCCTGGAATTGTGCGAGAAAAGCACGATAGCCTTACTTTCCTTTTTAGCATCCCACAATCACAAGGTCTCTAGGAAGAAATTGCAATTCTGTAGACCAAAGGTGACTTATTTGGGTCACCTTTTGTCTAAGGAGGGGCGTGCACTCACACCAGATCGTATCCAAGTAATTTTGGACACACCGAGGCCATCCACGCAGAAGGATGTGCGTGCATTTTTGGGTCTTGTTTCTTTTTGTAGACAGTGGATATTGGGGTTTTCACACATAGCTAAGCCATTACTAGCTCTCTTGACAAAAGACACGCCCATCCCGATCCCCTGGTCAGATGAGTGTGACGCTGCTTTTCAGCAATTGAGACAGGCCCTTTGTTCAGCACCAGTGTTAGGGACCCCTGATTATGCAAAACCCTTTTCGTTGTATGTGCATGAGAAAGATGGATGTGCATTATCAGTCTTAGTGCAGATGCACGGCGATAAGCAGCGCCCTTGTGCATACTTTTCGGCTGTACTTGATCCTGTCGCCCGAGCATTGCCAGGGTGTTTTCGCTCGGTTGCGGCGACAGCTGTGTCAATACGGCAGAGTGAAGGAATTGTGTTATCCCATAAACTGTTGGTGTTAGTTCCCCACGCTGTTGATGCCCTGCTTAATCAAACAAAGACGCAGCATTTGACCAGTGCCCGTTTAACGGGATATGAGTTGACGCTTTTAGCTCCTCATATTACGTTAAAAAGGTGCGTGACATTAAACCCGGCCACATTGTTGCCATACCCCGAGACCCAGCCTGAGGCACAGAAAGCGCATGATTGTATTCTTGTGACTGAGGAACAAACAAAGGGTCGTATTGATCTCCAGGATACGCCCTTTTCAGATGTAGATGGAGAGTTGTGGGTGGATGGATCATGCCTGAAGCTACCAGATGGTACGACTTCAGCAGCGTATGCAATTACCACGTTACAGACGATAGTGGAGACAGCACGCATACCACAGAAATCAGCTCAAGCCGCGGAACTGATAGCGTTAACACGAGCGTGTGAGCTCAGTACAGGATTGTGTGTGAATGTTTACACAGACAGCCGCTATGCCTTCGGAGTAGCGCACGATTTCGGCCTACTCTGGAAGGAGAGAGGGTTTCTAACGTCACATGGGGTACAGATAATGCATGGGGAGTTAGTCCACAATCTTTTAACTGCATTGACATACCCAAAGAAAATCGCCATTGTTAAGTGTAGCGCCCATAGGAAAGTGGTTGATAAGGTTGGAGAAGGGAATGCGTTAGCGGATCGAGTAGCACGGGAGACTGCGATGCAGCCCGGTACTACTGCCATGTATGTAGTGAAGTCACAGGTGGAGAGATGGCATGATGCGAAGGAGGAAGTGCGAGAAATACAAAAGACCGCTTCTGACAAAGAGCGGGAACAATGGGCTAGCGAAGGAGAACTGGATGACGAGGGTTGCTGGAGAAATAAGCAGATGGATAGATGGAAATTACCCACGGCTTTTGTACAACCTATGGTCCAGATGGCACATGGGCTAGCACATGTTGGAGCTTCCGCAATTGTGAAATTGCTTACCCAAGTCTGGGAGCATCCAGAGATTGCTAGCACGGCAAAGAGGGTGGTGCAGACCTGTATGATCTGTCTGAAGTATAACCCAGGGAAAGGCACTCGAACTCCAGCAGGAGGATTTGCGACACCCACTGCACCCTTTGAGGTTCTGCAGATGGATTACATCCAGCTTGAGCGCTGTAACAATTTGAAGTATGTTCTAGTAGTGGTTTGCGCCTTCAGTAAATGGGTTGAGGCGTACCCTGCGAAAGACAATACTGCAATGACTACAGCGAAGCTATTGCTGAAAGAGTTTTTCCCCCGATACGGCGTCTGTAGACTTCTGTGGAGTGATAATGGCCCTCACTTTGTAGCGGATGTTATAAAGTATGTCTTGAAGGGCCTAGGCATCACCCAGAAGTTCCACGCCGTGTTCCACCCCCAATCTGCAGGACTAGTCGAGAAGTATAATGGTACGCTGAAGCTTAAGATCGCCAAAATCCAAGCTTCAACATCTTTGACTTGGCCAGACGCCCTGCCACTGGCGTTATTGTCAATTAGGTCAGTGCCACACTCTCGAACCGGCCTTACGCCATACGAAATAGTATTCGGACGCCCAATGAACATTTGGGGTCCACCAAGGCCTAAGGCTGTGTATGATGTACCTTGTGTGATGATGAGTGATTATCTGGCACAGTTAACGGATAACTTGGTTTCTATTCATCAACAGGTCCGAGAGGCGCTCCCTGATCGGTCTACTGGCGAAGGACATGGTCTCCGGCCTGGAGATCATGTAATGATAAAGGTTTTCGACAGATCGAACAGTTTGGAGCCGAGATGGGTAGGACCTGAGCAAGTCCTTCTTGCAACGAGGACGGCAGTGCGAGTCTCGAACAGGAAGAATTGGATCCATTCCTTGCACTGTCGAAAGGTACCGCCCGGATTGGTGGAGTCTGCCGTGCTGACCGATCAACGAGACATCCTAGCAGCAGAGACAGGCCGTGCTGCGGGGCCAAACGACACTGAGGAGCTCTTTTCGGACCACACGACTTCTGGAGGAAGGCGATATCATCTGCGACCAAGGAAGTGAGATTTCCAGTACTGGGACATACTGTCAGAACGGCCCTTGGGTTAGTGAAACGGAGAGCCGATGAGGCAAGGGGGGGGGGGGGATCAGCCCTGCATTAGTGTAGTGACACCCGTCTTGGCCCGCTGGTGAAGAAATCAACCGCTGCCCAAGGGGAAGAGTTCTGACAGACCTTTTTAGTTTCAGGAAGATATCAGGGTATTGTTTCCTTTGACATGGAGAAGAAGAAAATTCTTTGTGCGTTGGGGTTCATGCTAACAGTAGCTATCGTTGGTATAACCACATGGTTTGTGGAGGAGGCAACTCCTGCTCGAGAGACGCTTGTGTTGACGACTCCAGTGCCTGCGGAGCACTACTTTTATACATTGCCATATCAAGAGTTGAAGCATCGACAATCCTATTTGAATAACACTTTCATTCAGATGCTGCATCACACCCACGTTGCTACAAATGCTACGAACTGTTGGATATGTGGGATGATGCCAGCCCATCAGAAGAAAGGAGGTACGCCATTCATACCACTTCCTTTCTCTCACAATGGCTCTTGTAGAGCATGGTACACTTTGTTGTTTGCCACTCGGAAACCGACAGTGGGACGATTGCTTTTCAGACTTAATAAAGAATGCCATCAGGACAAGAATGGATATCCACAAGCGAATGGGACAATTTGGGAATGGGAAGAATACCGACCGGACAATGAATCCATCCCCTATATCTTCACGAACACCAGAGACACTGTGGGGAAGGACAAATTCGTAATCCAAGTAGCACAAGCCCAAGCGGACCTGTGTGTCCAGAGTGTGGGTTTTATCCCTGTTGGTGTCAGTGATTGCATAACCGTATTAAACATCGATGGGTTAAATAATAGTACCTTCCTAGCATCCCATAATACCTACTTTGTATGTGGAAATAAAGGTTATTACCGTTTGCCGGCTGGGTGGTCTGGGGTATGCTATGTATCATTCCTATTACCTCCTGTATTCTTAGCACCCGCGTCATATCATAAGGATTTAAAACTGTTGAATAATGTGACTGTAAATAGATATAAACGTACTCTATCAATTGATGAGGTGGATCAAACCGATACCAGCTTGCAACAGTATATTGATTTTAACTTAGGACTGTTCTTTTTTGTTGGAGCCGCTTTGAATAGTAGGAAGATCCGAAGATTAACGAGAGTGGTAGAAGCTGTGACTAATCAAACTGCTGCTGCTCTTGGGAATCTTACGGAAGAATTACAAATTACTAGGATTGTTGCATTACAGAATCGTATGGTATTGGATGTAATGCTAGCTGATCGAGGAGGAGCCTGTAAAATTATTGGAAGTAGCTGCTGTGTGTTCATCCCTGATCATACACCGTCTGTTTATAGCGCCATTAACAAACTGCATAAAATAGCAGCTGAAATCCACACAGAAAACGGCACTTGGTCCTTTTCTGGATGGTTTTGGGCGTTGGTTACTGCCTGGGGTTGGAAGGTTCTAACTGGTCTCTGTATTATTGTAGCAATTCTGTTCCTTTTCTGTATGTGTATTCAATGTGGACCATTGTGCTGTTCCGTATGCATTTCATTCTGCATTCCAGATAAGAAAGCTATTGCCGATGTTGCCCGCCAGAAGGGTCTAGCTAAAGAGGTTAAAGGAATGATGATAATTGACATATACGATGATTATTCTTGGAAACCAGATGTCTTCAGTAAATGCTGAAAGGGTCGTCTGTTGTAAATTAAAGCAGAATGTGATTAAGCATTTACTGAAAACATTAATGCTTCCCTTTTATCGTGTTTTCCTCATTATGTTGGCCGAAGTCCGGACTCCATTTTGTATTGACATGCTGCCACGTGTTCGCCACGAAGAGAGTCCGACCTCTGTGTTAGTTGCTCTTGTAATCTGCCTAGTAACAGTTATAAATAGCTTCCTTGTCTATCTGGCGCATGCCCAGACTTGACCACATCTGTTATAATTAGCTTTGCTTGACCATGTGTTTTCGCGGGCCCAAGGAGTGTGTTAGCTCCGCCCATGTATTGATTCAGTATCGAGAATGACCCTAAATGGTAATGTTCTTCAACTTATGTGGTATCCACCCACTCATGAGCCCCTCTGTTGTGTATAAAAGGGGACTGTGTACGAATGTTCTGTGTGCTACTCCTTGCAATACTGAAGAGTGTTGTGTGGATTGTAGGACCACCCTTAAGGGTTAATAAACGTTGTTTTTGTACTTTGCAGTTTCCGTGCCAACTTCCTTATAGATTTCGTTACAGAAGAGCGAACCCTTGTCTCTTGCGGGCCTAGCTGGGGCTTGTATTCATCATGAGGACCAAGTTGAGGTTCCACATTGGAGCTGGTGGGTGGCTTGGAGGAATTACTCGTTTGAGTCCTTCCAAGAATGCTTTGATGGCCGGCACTCTGAATAAAGAGAGGTGCTGCCTGTTCTGGAGATAGGCTGATATTGCGGTCAAATGGACACGTATTGAGGTGTATGCCAGATTGCATCGGTATAGGTGTAAGAGGTAACAAATTATGTTTTGGATGGATGAGTCTAGCGGGTTAATGTCATTATTATTGCAATAAATGACGAATCGTTTCCATTTGGCTGCATAGCAAGCTCTGGTAGTGGGTCTCCTGGCCTCCTTAATGATGTCCATACAGTCAGGTGGCAGGTTTAGGTAGCCAAACTCTAGGACTTCAGGAGCCAGATTGCCAGGTTCAGCTGTTGCGGATCTGGGTGCTGAATCTCTCCATGGTTCTGCGTCAAATGCGCGGGTTTGATCCTCAGCCTTTGATGCGGCACCACGGAAAGTTCGAGAAAAGGGGTGTACCACGGCTGGCGTGCCCACGTTGGAGCAACCAGGACGAGTGTCAGTGAGTGTTGTCTGAGTTTGCGTGCCACCAGCGGTATCAGTGGAGCTGGGGGAAAAGCGTACGCAAATCTGCCGGACCAGTTCATCCATATCGCATTGCCCTGCGACTGCGGATGTGGGAACCTGGCGGCAAAGCTTTGGCATTTTGCGTTTTTGCTTGTGGCGAATAGGTCTATCTCCGGATGACCCCACTGCTGGAAGTACGGTTGGAGTACTGATGGGTGTAACTCCCACTCGTGCATCTGGTGGCTGGGTCTGCTGAGCAGATCCGCCATCTGGTTGTCCTTGCCGGGGAGGTGTTCTGCCATGAGGAACATGTTCCTCTGAATGGCCCACTTCCACATGCTCTGAGCCAGATGAGACAACTGTGGAGAGTGTGTTCCTCCCTGCTTCTGTATGTAGTACATGGCGGTCATGTTGTCCGTCCGGATCAACACGACCTTGTTGCACAAGTGTACTTTGAATGCTTTCATAGCCAGGAAGATTGCCATCAGTTCTAGAAGGTTGATGTGCATCCTCTTTTGTTGTGTTGTCCATAGTCCCTGCACTGTGTAACTGAGTACATGAGCTCCCCATCCCTGGAGAGACGCGTCCGCCGTCAGTATTATTTGTGGAACAGGCTCTTGGAACGGTCGGCCCTTGCAAAGGTTTTGTGGATTCCACCAATGCAGAGAGTTGTATGCCCGTCCGCTCACCAACACTAGGTCTTTTAGTTGCCCTTGAGCCTGATTCCATTGACGTGCTAAGCACTCCTGAAGCGGGCGCATATGTAGTCTCGCGTGTGGGACTATGAAGATGCAGGAGGCCATAATGCCTATCAACTGCATGAACACTCGCGCGGGAAGGGAGTGTTGGGGTTTGAACTTGGAAATCAGCATTTGCATGCTGTTGATTCTCACTAAATTCGGCTGAGCTGTGGCCGCCAGAGTGTCTATGGTCGCACCTAGGTACTGTTGTACGTGTGCGGGTTGGAGATTGGATTTCGGGTAATTTAGTGAGAACCCCAGACTGTGAAGAAGGTGAATGGTGCGGGACATGTGGCTGGCACATTGCTGGGCTGACTTTGCCTGAACAAGCCAGTCGTCCAGGTAGGGGTAGACATGAATGTGTTGCCTCCGTAAATGTGCGGCCACAGTAGCCAGGCACTTTGTGAAAACTCTGGGCGCTGTTGTCACGCCGAAGGGAAGAACCCTGAATTGGTAGTGCTGCCCTTGAATAGTGAACCTGAGATATTTCCTGTGTGATGGGTGAATGGGTATGTGGAAATACGCATCTTTGAGGTCTAGCGTGGCTAGGAAGTCTCCCTGTTTGAGCAGTGGGAGGACTTGTTGCAGGGTGAGCATGTGGAAATGCTCCGAGAGAATGTAGCGGTTGAGGGGTCTCAGGTCTAGTATAGGTCTGAGTGACCCGTCCTTTTTCGGTATTAAAAAGTACAGGGAGTACACCCCCGTACCTTGCTCGTGGACGGGTACGACCTCTATTGCGCCTTTTTGCAGCATACTTAGCACTTCCTGCTGTAATAGCATTAAGTGCTCTGAGGACATAGGACGGTGTTTTGGCGGTATTGTGGGTGGAGTTGAGGTTAATTCTAGGCAGTAACCGTGTTTGATAATATCTTTGACCCACCTGTCCGTGGTGATGGAGTTCCACGTGGACAGGAACCTTTGTAGCCTTCCCCCGACAGGTGTTATGTGGTCGGGAGGAAGGGAGAGGGCGTCACTGTTTGTTTTTGGGGGAGGACCTGGTGTTGCCGTATCCGCGTCCTCTGCCCTTTGTGCTTGAGCCACGATATCCACCCCGGGTGTTTTTATCGTAGGAACTTTGTGTGTTTCCCTTGTTGTAGGTTTGCTGTGACCCCTGTCCTCTACCTGCTCCTCTGTTTCCGGGGCGACGAAAGGAGCCGCTCCGAAAGGTCTGCGTTTGGAGAGCCCCCATGGACTTTGCAGTGTCTGTGTCCTTTTTTATTTTTTCTAGGGTGGTGTCAACCTCTGGCCCGAATAAGTAGTCGGGGTTGACCGGCTGGTTGAGGATGTTATTTTGTACCTCAGGTTTGAATCCGGAGATTCGTAACCAGGCGTGTCGTCGTAACATGACGCTAGTGTTTATGGCTCTGGCAGCTGTATCTGCGGCATCCAGTGCACACTTAATGGATGCGTTCGTGAGGAGTTGCCCCTCCCTGATGAGGATCTCTGCTCCTTCTTTGTATTGGTCAGGGAGATGTTGGAGTAATGTTTCTAATGTGTCATAATGTGCGCGATCGTAGCGAGCTAGTAGCGCCTGAGTATTGGCAATACGCCATATGTTAGCTGCTTGGGCTGCAACCCGTTTGCCGGAGGTCTCTAGCACCTTGGACTCTTTGTCCGGGGGAGGAGCATCCCCTGTCGTCTGCGAGTGCGCCCGTTTGCGAGCATTCGCGACTACTATGGAATCCAGAGGCAACTGGCCTCTAATGTAGGTAGGGTCCCCAGGCGCCGACCTATATTTTTTGTCGATCCTGGGGTTTATTACTCTTGCCCTGGTGGGTTCTTTGAAAATGTCCTTTGCTGGTTTGAGGACACCTTTCAACATGGGTAGAGTTTTGATATTCCTTTCCGAGGATGCGAAAGTATCCATGAGAAAATCGTCCTCGATGGTGTCAGAGTGGAGTTGCACACCATGATTGGCCGCAGCACGTTCAATGAGGGCGTTGAATGCGGCAGTGTCCTCTGTGGGAGACGTTTTTGCTCCATATAGCTGCGTGTCCTGTGTATCCATAGGTGCACCCGGGTCTACAGGGTCATCCCAAGCCTGGTCAGGGTCCTGTTGGCCTTCAGGGTCCATCTCTCCGGGGTAGGGGACGTGGTCACCCATGTAGTCCTCCAAAACGTCGGTTTCGGAGTGTGTCGGAGAGAAGGACTGTGGATCTTGGTAAGAGGTATGGAGAGGTTTGTAAAGAACTGGTTCCGAATACACTGGTAGCTTTTTCTTTAGCGGGATCCGGTAGGAGTCCAAAGCTGGCTCGGAAGTTATTTTCCTCTTGTGGAGCATCATTCTGCCGGTGTCGGCATCGATGATGTGTGACGGGGACGTCTCCGCAGGAGAGCGTTCGGCAGGTGTGATCCTGGTGTGGGTGACACGTGTTCTGATTTCGAACAGTTTTGGGGCCGTGGATGGTGGCAGGCAAAAAGTGATGTTGTCCGGTGCCGGAGAAGCTTTTTGTGCTTTTTTCGGCTCGGAGCCTGACGTGTCCTGGAGGGCTGCCTTGTCTTTGATGCGTTGCAAGGACGCTGCAACTTGCCGCACCTGGAACGCCGACGGTTCTGTAGAGGCGGGCGTGGACTTCTTCGGCGCCACTGGGTCATCGAGTCGAGGAGAGGTAGTAGCTGTCGACGGCGTCGATGATTGTGCCTTTGGTGCTGCTTTCGAAGCGGTGTGAGACGCAGCAGCCATTTTGACCTTTGTGGTCGGAGCCGATTGTTTCGGTGCCGGGAGCCGAGGCGGTTTTGCGGTACCGATGGTCTTTTTCCGTGTGTCGGCGCCGACGTCGGCTGCTGCAAGCTCGGCACCGAAGTCCCGTTTGGTGCGGTCGGTGCCGACGGGTTTGGCTGGCGTCGAAGGTGTGGTGGGCTTCGATCCGACCAGTGTCACTTTCAGTTTCGGTTTCTGTTGAACCAATACGGCTTTCGGTTTCGATGAAGGGAAACCAGCCGTTTTGGGTAGTAATGGCTGCCGCTGAATGTCCGAGGCCGGGCCAGAGGGCGGGGCCGAAGAACTGCGGGATAGGTCTTGGGTAAGGCCCGAAGGCGATCCCTCGACCGGAGCCATAGACTGACGCACTGGGATATCCTCAGTCGGTACGGGTAGGCCTTGCTCGTCACCGGAGCTACTCTCTTCGGCCCCTAAGGCCTCATCGTAGTCTCCTACCTCGATGTCGGCTTCGTCTCTGTGAAAGAGTCGTTCTTCGATGTCTTCCGATCCGGAGTCGTGTTCGGAAGCGGGGCTGGAGGGTAGGTTCTCCACGTCTTCGACATCTTCATCCTCGGCGCTGAAGATGTTGGTCGGGGCCGGTGCCGCTTGCTGCGCTTCAAGTCTCGCTGCTCGTCGATTCCGGAGAGTCTTCTTGGATCGGAATCGGGCACAGGCCATACATGTGGACTCGTCGTGATCCGGTGAAAGGCATTTGTTGCACACCGGGTGGGCGTCGACATGGGGATATTTCGCATTGCATACAGGACACCGCTTGAATGGTGTCCTCGATTCCATCGTCGATGTCGGGTCGATGGTCGGGTATGATGCGAAAAAGTTGTTCTTGAAGTTAGTAAACTAACAAATAACTATTGATACCGATCGGGAACAGTACCGACGCGAACTAAAGGCCTTTTGGCCTGTAAAAAGTTTTTCCTAACTTGAGTCAAGATAAGCACATCCGAACCCAATGGCGGAAAAAAACAATCTGAGGATGGAGAGGATGCCCATGCGCACCGTAGTCCAGGGGAGGAGTCACCTATCCCAGGATACTTCGAAGACTCTTCCAGGACAACAACGTGCAAACATCCGGACACAACACTAGGCGGCGATCTATGCACAGATATGAATTCAGCAGCCCACATGCCTCGAACCTGTACTTAATTTTTGGAACCCATTGGTTGGAGGTGATTCCACTCTTGGAGGATCCTCTTAAGCCGACCCTTTCTGGTGTTAAGTGTTGAGGGACGTATTGATTGAAAGGCGTTTACCTAGAGTGCCAGATTCTCTAGTGGACAGGCTCCTGCCTACTACACTGGCTCAAAGTATCTCTCATTCATAACTTGTTGCCACTATGGGCTTGCTCTCCGAGTGCCAGTCCCCCGACTAGTATGGCTTTCTTGCTGTTGTTGGACACCAGACCTCCCCCATCACTGTTACATGGTAGGTGTCCCTCTACTGAAAGAAACCCTTATCTTGCAGTGTACCACTGCCTTAGCATACTGGTATCTACTTAATTTGCTGTAACAATTTGTCCACAGATGATCTAAAATTGGTAATCAACATGCCTTTTACTGGGAAGAACTTAGGATTGTTTTTCAGGTTTGAATCCTGAGAAGCGGACCCTACTGTGCCTTTTGAGTCTGGTGCCAGTGCACAGTTGCCTGCATGTAGGAAGGACTGTATGCATATGTCGATGACTGTTACTCACTCTTGAATTACAGTTTTAGTCCCCTTTTTAAATTGTTCTGGCTGATGTTGCGCGAGATCCTCTATTTAAAAAAATTTTTTTTTAGAGATACACCATTGAGTGGCTGATGCCCTCTCCATTTTTTGCCTACTGCCTCCAGCCTTCTGCTCTCCAAGTCAGGTGGTGGTTCTGTAGATGCAGGGCCATTAGCCTTATTTATTGCTGTGGACGCAATTACAGAGCCCACTGGTGGAACTGTTTTTATGTATATTGGGTCTTGGCCTGAAAACTTGTATTTCTTCTCCACTCTTGGAATGACTGCAGTCAAAGAAGCCAGTTCTTAAAAAGGCTTCTTTGCCCTCATCATTAATGCAGGAGAAATATCTGGTTCCTTTTATGAGATGATAGGGGCATATCCAGTGGGAATCAAGCCTGTACTTGCTCTTCCTCATGCTGCACACCACATTGGTATCTGCTGCTCTTTTGACCACTGCATTGTACAATGAGAGATTAGTCTGAAGGGGAGTGTAACAAGAGTTAAGAGTACAGTTATTCTTGAGAGTCAGCTACCTCCTGCTTCCTCCTCATGAGCTGCCACCCCCAACCCTAAAGGGCAGGTAATGTGGCTCGCACAACCCCTGTGGCTCTGGTATGGCTGAGGGAGCTTCTATGGGTGGATGATCTCTAGGCCTCCATTCTGTTTTTGAGTGCATTCTGCATAATTTTAGAGTCTCGTCGAGCTTTAATTTTTCACATTGTTGCTATTTCAGCATGTGGCCACTATTTGTTCATCCAAATGCCGAGCACTTGGTATTTGATGCTCATACCTGAGCCACTCTTCCTTTTAACAGGCATCGATATGATCTTTCGCTCTAGTTGTTCTTTTTACTTCCTTCAATCCCACTCCCCTTCTGGAGAAAAGATAGTTTGCAAGGTTTGGGTTCGGACCCAGGAGACTTCTTAGTTAGTAAATTGACTGCTGAATGCCTTTTTGAAGGCCGTTCAGGTATCTTCTATTTCAATGCGTTTGGTTCAGACATGTTAGAACCATGAGTAATTGTGAGCGTATGCTTTTTGTGTCCTCTACACATGTTAGTTCGGTCCCTTTTCCGGTGCCTGCTCTGCATCCAAATCTACTGTGGCTAAATTCTCTATGTTTGAGCCTTGCTCTCCCTGGGTCTCTTCTAACATTTCCTCATCAAATGAAAGCCAGATGTTTTTCAGGAACTTTTCTTGACTGTGTAGTACGCTGAGGTTTTTCTATGGCCTTATGGTTCGGGGAAAAAGCCCATGCAAGCGTTACTATCTTTGGACTTGGTCTTTAGGTAGACACAGGTTACTGACCTTACGGGCATCCTTCTGTGCCAATCTGTGATGGCAATCCGACAAAACTAACAGGGAATATGTTCTATCACTTTCTGCTTCACTCCGCTTTGCATTCGCTGACTCCACGAGGTCAAACTCACTGATTTTTTTTTTTTAATGTAGTTCTGATCTTCTTGATGTCACTGATATTTAGTGTCCATTGTTCCACTCTGAATCTTGACACTGCCACAAACCTTTTTTCTCGACAACCACTGACATCAAGTTCCCAACACAGCTTCCAGACCCAGCAGTGGAAAAAATAATCTAAGGATGCCGACCATGAACAGGGATTTTAGGCTTACGCCTGATGCCAGGGGGCTGGCGGATTGCAGACTTCTTCCTACACAAAATATCTAGTATATACAACATCCTTCCCTGAGGAAGAGTGTAATGATTGTACTGGACAATATAAGGAACCTATCGAGCTGAGGTTCACTCCCCTGCGGGAATTCCGTTCTCCGCCCCCCCCCCACCCTCATGTCAGAGCTCAAGAAAGTGGCGTTGAAAATTAAGTCTGGTTCCCCTGCAGATCCTGCTGCACCTAGCAGAATAAGGGAGGGCAAAGAACAGATTCTTCCCTACATGCAACAACTCAGATTCATATTTTAAATGTGGGGAGGTCCAGAGGTCATGGAAGCAAGCGACGGTCATACCTTTAAAGTAAAAACCCTCAGCTAGTCCCGACCTGTTGGACAATCTCCGGCCCATCTCTCTACTCCCCTACATCTCCAAAATCACAGAGAAGGTTGAGAATAAGCAATTAGTGGCTCATATTGACAGACACAATCTACTACATCCTACACAATCAGGTTTTAGAGCGTCTTTCTGAATTGAGTCAGCACTGCTCTTTAAAACCGAGTCTATACGGAGACTAGTGGACGCCGGTCCGACGGCGGCTTGGGTCCTGCTGGACCTAAGCGCCGCATTTGATACGGTTTCCCACAAACTACTTCTTCAGCGTCTCCAGATCTGCGGACTGGATGGGGTAGCACTCAAGTGGATGCGGTCCTTTTTAGAGGACCGGAGTTTCCAGGTAGCACAACACCTGTACCGATCCAAAACCTTGCCACTCCTCCAAGGGATCCCGCAGGGCTCTATATTGAGCCCCACCCTCTAACTTCTATATCGGCCCGCTGACAGATATTATGGACAAATATAACCCCTTACAATCCTAGTCGACAGCTTAGATCGACAGGAGCTCACCTGCTCAAAATACCGAAGATAATAAGGGCTAGGATGGGAGCACGCTCATTTGGCTACCTGGCAGCAAAGAATTGGAACACACTCCCACCTCTGCTACGAGCAGAGAAATCGGAATCCACCTTTTGAAGAGGTCTGAAAATCTGGCTCTATCAGATATAGTCAGGTTTTTTTTCCCCTCTGCTCCTACTGAAACTGTTTCTTAGCGCGGGGACACACCTGCTGGTGTAGGCAGGCACTCTATAAATGTCTTATTATTACTACCCAAAATATTGTACACATCCACAAGAAAAAAAAGTGGAAAAATAGGGACAAAAATAAACGTATAAAGATCTGACGCAACAGCAAAGTTCAAAAGGGAGCTAGGCAACCTCTCAAAAGAAATGTCCTCAGTCAGAAGACAAGAGGATGCAAGAGGTTAGTGAAGATCTGGAATATGTGAAGATTGCAAAAAAGAAGCAAAAGATGCTAGCAAGAGCAAACTTCCATCATGCCCCCACCTTTATTTAACCTACTTTGAATGGGACCAGGATAGGCAACAGAGCCTCTGTATTATGAAAGATGCATAGCACACCCATCTACAGAAAGAGCCCACCACCAGTCTGCTTCACATGAGCCAGTCTCACATGAGATTCTTTGTAGGATATACAAGTAAACAATAATGCATGCTTGAGCCTGTACACATCAAGATACCACTCCACAAAGTTATTTTGCATAGTATGCCAAACCTAAATGTGCAAACAAAGCAAGCACACCCCATTTCAAGTGCATCTGCATTTGTGCAAACTGTATTCTCGCCTTTAACGCTGCTTTGTGTGTGTGCATTCCAGGAACATTATTATTATTTTTTTACACATATTTTTATTGAGTTTTTAGAATCAGTACATTTACATCCGACATATGCAATATGGGTGACATAAATAATCCAAGAATGACAAACATGTACTGCAATATGACTGGTAGTACATCGGTAAGGAAATAAATATGGATACATTTTTATGTCCAACAATATAGAATCCCACAGGTGGAGTAGAGTGAAAAGGAAGGAGTCAGATCAGTTTGTTTACACGGGTATCAAAATAATGGAAAAACTCACGGTTATGCAGCCATCTAAACATTATAACAATTAAAGAAAAAGAATGAAGAAAAGCACAAGTTACTTACTTATGTAACAATATATCTGTAAGAGATATTAGTTAGTGATAGATTGCTTACCTTAGAATATCCCCAGGCTTCAGACTGGATCCGGAAGGTTTTTGTCAGCAGTACCCCTGCGCGTCAGTAGGCGTTGTCGTACAGCTCCGCGTTCGTCGCTGGCGTCGTAGCCGCCTTCGGAACTACTTAGACACGCCCACGCACACTGACGTCAGTTCTGTACACAACTTTTCCGCGCAAGGAGCGCAGAGCCATGCCAGAGACCGACTACTGGTGCAATAGAACTAGGGACCTGAAAGGGATGACCTGAACCCTATAGAACAGTTCGCAGAACGGGCGGTAAGGAATCTATCACTAACTAATGTCTCTTACAGATATATCGTT
Source organism: Triturus cristatus (assembly GCF_964204655.1). Taxonomy (NCBI): domain Eukaryota; kingdom Metazoa; phylum Chordata; class Amphibia; order Caudata; family Salamandridae; genus Triturus; species Triturus cristatus. The sequence goes on along the minus strand of NC_140592.1, from coordinate 1,095,509,890 downwards.
ACACAAGTAACTAACTTGTCCATCTGAAAGAGACACGTTAGTGATAGATTCCTTACTTTAGAATACATACCCAGGCAATACCAACCCCGGTGGTGGGTCTGCAAAGTGAGATTACACCAGAAAGTCACGGAGAACTGAACGGCCAAAGACGCCGTCTCTCCGGACCGGACTGTCAAGGCAATAGTGCTTAGTGAAAGTATGCAACGAGGCCCAAGTGGCCGCCTGACAGATGTCTTGCAGGGGGACACCGCGTCCCAGTGCTGTAGTAGCTGCTGTCGCCCTGGTAGAATGGGCGTGTAGCCCAACCAGGAGTTCCTTTTTAGCCAGAGAGTAACAGGCTTTAATGCACAAGACAACCCATCGGGAGATAGTTCGCTTGTGCACAGCCCAGCCTTTCTTGGCGCCCACGTAGCCAACAAAGAGCTGGTCATCCACCGGGAAGTGTTGTGTGCGGTTGAGATAGAATGAAAGCGCACGTTTTGGGTCTCGACGGTGGAGCCTCTCTTCGTCTCTTGAAGGTTGCTTAGGCGGAAAGAAAGTGGGCAGAGTGACAGTTTGCCCGAGATGAAAGGCAGAGACTACTTTTGGTAGAAAGGAGGGACGCGGTCGAAGCACAACCTTGTCCAGATGAATCACCAGGAAAGGAGGTTTGCAGGAAAGAGCCTGGAGCTTACTCACCCACCGAGCTGAGGTGATGGCCAACAGGAAGACAGTTTTCAAAGTTAATAACCGCAAAGGACAGTTATGAAGAGGCTCAAAGGGAGCGCACAACAAGTATTGAAAACCAGGTTCAAGTCCCATTGAGGCATCACAAAAGGAATAGGAGGGAAAAGGTGAGTAATGCCTTTGAGAAATTTATTGACAACTGGGGACTTGAAAAGAGGGCTGATCAGGCAGCCTAAGAAAGGCTGAAAGAGCAGAAAGCTAGTCCTTGATAGTGCCCAGAGCAGAGTCCTGCTGGGCCAAAGGAGAGAAGGAACAATAGGACTTCAGAAAGCGGGGCAGAAAGAGGATCTACAGCTTTTGCTGTGCACCATGCCCCAAATGTTTACCACCGACAGGCGTATACCGTTTTAGTGGCGGGACGCCTGGCTGCCAGAATTACATTACAGACTTCAAGAGGCAAGTCAAATGGAATCAGCTGTCGCCGCTCAAGCTCCACGCAAGGAGATGGAGGCTGGACCGGTTCGGGTGGAGGACCGTCCCCTGTTGCTGTGACAGGAGAACCTCCCGAAGAGGCAGTCGGATCGGGGGTCCACGCTCATACTGAGTAGCTCGGGATACCAAACTCTTCAAACCCAGTCCGGTGCCACAAAAACGACTTGGGCCCGGTCGCGTCTGATCTTCAGCACTCTCGGCAGAAGTGGTATAGGCGTACAATAGATCGCAACGAAAAGCGTCGCCTAGCGAGTACCGCCTTGGAAATTCCAACACGAAGAACTGCTGACATTGCGCGTTCTCTCCGGTGGCGAATAGATCCAACCAAGTTTCTCCCCACTGCTGAAAGAGACCTTGCGCCACCTCTGAGCTAAGACGCCATTAATGATCCAACATGCACCTGCGGCTGAGTTCGTCCGCCTTGGCGTTCAGGGTACCTGCCAGGTGTTGAACCATCAAGGAAATGCCTTGACGTTCCAGCCACGTCCAGAGACGTAGAGCCTCCTGACATAGGGTCCACGACCGCACCCGCCCTGCTTGTTGCAGTACCAAATGGCGGTGGTGTTGTCTGTGAACACCTGCACTACTCTCCCCTTGACAGAGGGAAGGAATGCTTTCAGTGCAAGGAGGATCGCCCGGAGCTCCAGGTAGATATGGAGCTTGGACTCCGCTGGAGACCAGAGGCCTCTGATCTCCGCCTCTCCAATGTGGCCGCCCCATCCCAGGAGGGACGAGCCCGTCACTACTGTGTGCTCTGGTTGAGGAAGGGAGAGGGATCTGCCGCTGACCCAATGCTTGTCCGTGAGCCACCACTGCAAGTCCTGTGCAGTGCCCTCCGCGATCTGGACGTAGTCCGACAGGTTCCCCCGATTATGCGTCCACTGGAACTTCAGGTCCCACTGCAGAGCCCACATATGCCATCTGGATTGATGGATCAGCAGGATGCAGGAGGCCATGAGGCCCAGCAGCCTCAGGGTCTTCCTGACCGAAACCCAGGACCAGGGCCGAAAGTTCAGAATCATAGCCCGAATTTCCCGGACTCGCTGTTCGAGAGGATAAACCCAAAACTGCGCCGTATCCAGAACCACTCCGATGAAGAGGAGCTTCTGAGAGGGAATCGGGTGCGACTTCGGCACGTTGATGGAAAACCCCAGCAAATGCAGGAGGTCGGCCGTAGTCTGGAGGTGGAGAGACTACTGCCTGGGGTGAGCCCGCCTTTAACAGCCAGTCGTCGAGATAGGGTAAGACTGAAACCCTGATCTGCGCAGATGAGCTGCGACCACCGCCATCACTTTCGTGAACACCCAAGGGTCGCTGGCAAGGCCAAAAGGGAGCACAGTGAACTGAAATTGCTCATGGCCTACCGTGAACCGTAGGTAACAACGGTGGGCCGGCAGGATGGGGATATGAAAATAAGCATACTGCAAGTCCAACACTACCAGCCAGTCTTGCGGGTCTAGGACAGACAAGAGCTGAGCAAGCGTGAGCATCTTGAACTTCTCCTTCCGGAGGAAGCGATTGAAGTTCCGGTGGTCTAAGATAGGACGTAGGCCCTCGTCTTTCTTTGGAACCAAGAAGTAGTGGGAATAACAACCACGACCTACTTCTGGCGTCGGAACGCGCTCGATGGCCCTCTTGGCCAAGAGTGCCGCAACTTCCTGCTGGAAAAGTGACAAGTGATTACCCCGACATGCGGTGGTACTGAGGTGGCATGGCTGGAGGGGAGGGAGTAGCCCCTTTGGACTATTTGCAGAACCCACCTGTCCGAGGTGATGGTGCACCAGTGAGGAAGGTGATCGCGAATCCTGCCACCCACTGGCGTCTGGTGCCTGAAACACCGGACTAGGAAGGTTTTGAGGCGGCGGCAGGGGCGGTGGTGGATTGACCTGCCCCCCACCACGGTGGGGCCCACGGGTGCGTTGAGACTGCAGCTGCGCAGGCTTGCAGGTCTGAGAGGAATGCGCATGGGCGTCTCAACCCTGACCCCGAAAGGAGCAAAAAGCGGACCCCGAGGGCGTGCGCGTGGTGGCGAGACCCAAGGACTAGGCTGTAGCCCGAGAGTCCTTAAAGCGTTCCAGGGTGCTATCCGCCTTGTCACCAAAGAAGCGTGTGCCATCAAAGGGCATGTCCAACAAAGTGTTCTGGACATCCCCGGAGAAGCCAGTAGTTCTGAGCAAAGCATAACGGCGGAGCGCCACCGTTGTGGAAAGTGCCCTGCCTAAGGAATCTGCTGTGTCAAGCCCACAACGGATGGTAAATTTAGCAGCATCTCTCTGTGAGAAAGTGGCTCTGTATATACTGTTCCCTAATAGGTAGAGGGTGTACAGAGTCCACAGTCCCCCAGAGGCTGATAGAGGTCAAAGTAAGGTATGACCTTACTCTCAAAAGTGGTAGCTTGGTCGAGCAGTAAGGCAGTACCAGAGGACAGTGTAAAGCATTTATTGTACACACTCAGTCAGCAAATGGTTTCACACACTCAATAACTGAACTCTAGGCCAATGGTTTATATATATATAATATATGCTTGTTTTATTTTTAGAACCACAAAGGGGATAAAAATATACTTTCTCAGAATGAGAGGTTGAATATAAACACTTTTGTCTTAAGCAATACATTTATATAAACAGTCACAGTTGGTTGCAATAAACAATCCTATTTCCTAAACATAACAATGCATTGAGCTCAATGGTAAATTCAGGTTATTTGTAATAAATTACTTTTCAGATTACTTTTGGAATTCCAGGTCTGGCTCCTAGATCCAGCCTTGGGTCAGTATTCAGAATCAAGTGATGAAAGTCGACTTAATAACTAATGATTTTTAAATAATATTTAGCTATTTCAAAAGTTAGCACTTAGAAAATATTTGAAGAAAAAGCCAGTCAATGTTACCCTATGAGGAAAATGAAGTTAGCGGTTTAAGGGTAAGTACTCGACTGGCAGAGTTGAAATTCCGGGCATAGACTCAGGGGTCCCCCAGTGTCAGGTAGGTACAGTTGGTTCACCCTCAGCGGTTTCAGGACGGCCGGGTACAGAGAGAGTTAGGCCCAATGTTATCCTATGAGGGATAGGGGGGCCTTGGTTGGTGGCTGCTGTCTGGCAAGCCACGCGGCTGTGGGAGCTGGGCTCCTGGTCACTTACTCAGGGCAAGTGGGGAAGTAAGTTAGTGTAGAGAGTGCACTGCCAGGGCCACTCGGGCGGCTGGGTGCAGGGTGCTTTTGAGCCGTCGGGCGCTCAATGGAAATCAATGGGAATATTCCGGTTTGGAAAAAGGCTGCAGGCTCGGGGACGAGGATGCTCCAGGTGCCGCCACCACCACTTCGAGAGGTAAGTTGGGTAGTTGTAGGTTAGGTGGGTACCCCGGGATTGGGCACAGGGGGCCGTAGGGCGCCGGGTGCAGGGGTGCCTTTTGAGGTCGGAAATCTTACCCTCTTGTCGATCGGGGCTGGGGTGGCACTTGGTTCTGAGGCTGCAGGCTTCTTCCGGAATGTCGAGGGGGGTCCTTGGGTGCCGGACTCGGGGTCACAGTCGCCGTGGGGTCGTCCTCAGGGTCTTTGTCCACTCCGGCACTGGCCAGGCTTGGCTGGTGCAGAGTGTGTTGGGTCCGCGGTTCCGGGCTGCTGCCAGGGGTTGAAAATAGGTTTCTTGAGTAGAGCCTCTACTCATGGGAGACCCAGGGGCTTAGAGCCAAAAGGTAGCCAGGTCCTCCGGGGTTGGTGAGGTTGCTGGCCACGAGAGATGCCGCGCTGGTGCAGGTTCGAGAGTCGACAGGCCGGTAGGGCTGGGGCCAAAGCAGTTGGTGTCTCCTTCTCTTTTTAGCAGCTGCAGGGCAGGTCCTTGTTCTTCTTGCTCTTCTTGTAGTTTTCTATCTGGAATCGAAGGAAGGTTCAGGGTGCCCCTAAATACTAGATTTAGGGGCGTTACAGGTAGCTGAAGGCCAGGGACCAATGGGTCCTTGTCCTGGGGTGGGTACACCCCCTATCCTGCCTCTCTCCTGTGGGAGGGGGGCAGTAGCCTAATCCTGATAGGGTAGGGCCTCCCATCTTCAAGATGGCGAGAGCCCGGAGATGTGCTTCACCTCGCCTCCCCCACCTGAGGGGTGGGGTGGGCAGGCTGGCACATCCCCTGTCCTTGTATGGGGTTTCCGGCCAAGCTTCCCGCCAGAGTGGGGGGTTGCAGTGGCCTGGGGAAACTCCAAATGGCGGCCTGCCTTTGAAGCTTCCCTTTGCTCATCCTGGGGGAGGAGATTTCTCACCTCACCCAGGATGTGCATTGTTGCAGGCCCGGGAGAGCAGGGGCTCTCCCACCCAGGGGTCCAGCAACGTGTCTGCTGTGTGGCAGCCTGGGCAGCCTCAGAGCAGACGTGGATTGTAAGTTAGCTGTAAGGGGGCATCTCTAAGATGCCCTCTGGGGTGCTTAGTACATTAAATCCTACACTGGCATCAGTGTGGGTTCAATGTGCTGAGAAGTTTGATACCAAACTTCCCAGGCTTCAGTGGTGCCAATATGGTGCTGTGGAGCTCGTGTTTGACAAGCTCTCAGCACCATGTACTCTTAAATGACAGCACTGCACTTACAGTGCCCAGGAATGGACCCGGGTACTGTAGGGGCACAGGGCTCCTGCTCCTGTGCCCACACCATAGGCGTAATGCACCCAGCTAGAGGGGTGGCTGACATATGCCTTGGCAGTGTAGGTGATGGGCATGGTACACAGTGATGTGTGCCATGTCGACTCTTTGTTTTGTCCTGCACCCAGACACTCAGCCTGCAAGGGCAGTGTGTGTGTAAGGGTACAGGGCCTCTGAGGGTGGCACAATGAGTGCTGCAGCCCTTAGAGGCCTTCCATGGCCACAAGGCCCTGGGTACCTAGGGTACCATTTACTAGGGGCTGACATGTGGCCAGGGTTTGCCAATTTGGAGTTTGTGTGTTTTAAGGAAGGAACATAGGCCCTGGGCACCTGATTGGCAGGAGTCCAGGGTACACTCAGTCAAAGTACATTCAGCAATTTAGCAAAAAGTGGGGGCATACCATGCAAGAAAGATGGCACTTTCTCACACTCTCCCTTCGGTAATGGCCTGGGAGAGAACCGCCTGTGCTTCCACAGGGCACCGAGGCAGCACCTGTGCCACGGTGTCCCACACAGAATGGGTATAGCGGCCCAACAGGCACGCAGTATTCACCACTCGCAACCCAGAACTGGCAGATGTGAAAAATCTTTTTCCGAAACTGCTCCAGTTTCCTAGATTCCTTGTCCGGAGGTGCAGAAGGGAATGCGCTCGGTGAGGAAGAAGCCTGGACAACCAGACTCTCAGGCGTCGGGTGTTGTGTGAGAAAGCTGGGATCGCCCGGCGCCGGGCGATGGCGGCGTGCCACACCCTTGTCTACAGGAACCCCTGTGTTAGGTTTGTTCCAGGTGCTGAACAGGATATCAGTAAGCACCTTACTGAAGGGCAGCAACGGCTCCGCAGAGGACGACTGTGGCAGCAGCACCTCAGCCAGGAGATTGGTCCTGAGAGGTACAGAAGGGAGCGAGAGGTAAAAAGCTTCAGCCGCCCGACGCAACACCACTGAAAAAGTCCCAACCTCCTCCATAGCCACGGAAGAAGGGGACAGTTTACCAGGGTGTGGAGAGAAATCCAGATCTACTGGACACTCCATGTCGCCTTCCCATTCAGGCTCATCCCCACACTAAGCTGCAAGAGGGTCCTCTTCCAATACTCTCCATCATCAACCGGTTGTTGAGGAGGCCGATAAGGACGAGGTGCGCGGAGAAATGGGACAAACTCCCCACTAAGAAACGGAATTGGGGGGTAAGATACCAGTGCCGGTTCGGCACCGTCTGGTGTCAGCAGTGGCGCCGCGAGGCCTGAGCCGCAGGGCATGGGGCTGGTGTAGCCGAGGCTAAAGGCGGCGGCACGGTGGCAGACCCACCCGACGGGTCCGCGGGGCCGGAAGGCGCTCCGGAGGGACCCGATGGGGCAAACAAATGGCGCAAGGCTGACACGAAGGCCTGCACCTCGTCCGAAGTCGCGTGCGGTCCCGGAAAGGGTGGGTAGGCCACAGGCAACAACAGAGGCTCCAACAGAGCCGCTGGGGAGTGACCGCCCACCCCCTCCACCGCATCCAGCGACCGGTGAGGGGTAGAGGAAGAGCGACATCGCTTCTTCGACTTTTTATGGCGCCTAGGCTTACCTGTCCCCGATTCCAGCGAGCGATGCGGATGGCTCCGCGACCAGTCCCTCGACCTCCCACGGGAGCGGGACCTCGATCGGCGCGGAACCGATTGCCCGACCTCCAACAACTTTCGGGAACGCTCCCGCAAAGCTTTCGGTGCCATAGTCCGACAATCGGGGCATGCCTCTGGGTCATGAGACTGCCCCAAGCAGAACAGACACGTCAAGCGGGTCCGCTACCGACATGTTCTGACTGCAGGCCCTACAGGACTTAAACCCGGGCATCCCTACTGCACCAGGAGTCAAGTACTCGACAAAACAAGTTGTCAGAAACCTAGTTAAAACTTTTAACTAGGGGGTACCGCTCTCTCTCGGATCTGCGCTGAAAAAGAAAGAACTGACGTTAGCGCGCCTCTAAGTAACTCCGATGACGTTATCTCGGCGGCTACGATGCCAGCGACTTACGTGGAGCCGTACGACGCCACCTACCAATGCGCAGGGGTACTGCTGACGAAAACTTTCCAGATCCAGTCTGAAGCCTGGGGATATTCTAAGGTAAGCAATCTATCACTAACGTGTCTCTTTCAGATATTTTGAAGTTACCCCGCTCATCATGGTTCTCAGTTCCATCATATATAATGTTATGCATACATAAGATTGTATGCACTTTTTAAGCAACAAAGAGATCTAAAGCGTATTCAGTTATATATACATACATGCAGTCCTGGGCAATAAAAACAGACATGGAATGACATGGTATTATACAGATTCAGGCGAGTGAACTGTAGGGGGCATGGGAAGTGAGGGTGTCGCAGGCCCAACCGGGGATACCGGAGGGGTAAGTGTGTCTAGGGCTTTAAATGTTTGTAGCATATGGTCCTATTCCAGAGAAATAGGAGTCTTTTGCAGACCTCGGAATTCTTCTTGCCTAATGATTGCACTTTCTGCTGTGCCCCATCGAATCATTTCTGCTTGCCAAATAAGAGGTGTATGGGGGAGGCTGACTTCCACCTCATTGTGATAGCTCGCTTCGCTATGAGTACAGCTAGATCGGCAAATCTATACTGAACTTTCTGGTGTTTGGGGCGTTTATGCAGCCCCAGCAGACAGCTGACTGCAACCGAACAAACAGCTGTACCCGTAACCTCCTTTACTGTATAACTGATTGTGTGCCAGTACACTTGTAGTCTAGGACAATCCCATAACATGTGGATAGGTCAGCATCCTCCTCCCGGCATCTAGGACAGGAAAGCTGTGCGTTAGGGTAAATGCAGTTACGGCGATGTGGTGTGAGATAGGCCCTGTGTATTATCATGTACAGTATGTATTTGAATTTAGCATTACGGGAGACTTTTTTAGGAAATTCTAAAATGGAGGCCCATTCTTTATCCGTTATTTCCCTCCTCAAATCCAGCGACCACAGAGTTCGGAGTGGAGTTAACACTGTTGCTGCGTGTATTCGAATACCCAGATAGAGCAATCGAGTAAGACGGCGCCCCTCTCCCATCAGATATGTTGCGTAAACCAATTCATGCTTTGGAGGTTCAGTCCCAGTAGGGGACCAGTGGAGCTTGATATAGTGAGAGATAGTGGCATGAAGGAGAAACAGTGTCGGAGTGACCCCTTGAGCCCAGATAAAGTTATCAGGGTCTGCTAACGCACCATCAATGAACAGTGCCCCAATTGCCGACACCCCTTCTTGTTCCCATAGAGATACAGTTTGTGTTGAAACTAAGCCACGTGCTGTAGGGAGCCAAGAAAAAGAGGGCTCTTTTTGTATATTGAAGAGTATTCTTCCAATACATTAATGCGGTCTTGAGCGAGGGGGGAGCCGTGGATGGGATCTTAACATGCGGTAAAAGTAAAGTGTGAAGGGTGCCCTGATGGAGAAGCCGTGGCATGTAGCCTATCTCTTGGATGCATCATCCCGCTAGCCAGTAGGATAATCACTGTAGTTGGCTAGTCATGCAATACGGACGAAAATCTGGTACACCAATACCATCCTCCTCAGGGCGTAGTAGTAGTTGGGCCAGGCTCACTCTCCTGTGACCCTTGCCCCAAATGAGTTCCGACAATAAGGTATCAAGTGTACGAAAAATGTGAGGTGGAGAACAACTGGTATATTACTGAAAAAATAAAGGAGGCGGGGAAGCATTACCATTTTAGAAATGGCTACTCTGCCCATCACAGACAATGGCAATGACGTCCAAAAGGAGACCTGCGTTCGGAGTGAGCGTATTGTCTTCGACAAATTGCAGTCTATTAGATCCTGGGGAGTTCTGTAGATTTGAATACCCAAAAACCTGAAAGTATCCGGGGCAGCCATTAATGTTAAGTCACTGAAAGATACCGGGTCCGGGGCATCTCTATATTGCATATAAAATGCATATGATTTATTTGCATTGATAATCAGGCCCAATATCCGTTCAAATTGTTGAAATATGGAGAGAATGGGATCCAGAATTACTGTAAGGTCTTTTAGATAAAGAATAATATCATTGGCATACGCTGACGCTATGTGTGTTGTATTAATTGGAATCCCCAAGTCTATGGCTTCTTTACATAGCTTGAGGAGTAGGGGTTCCAGTGCCAAAACAAACAGCAATGGTGAGAGGGGGCATCCCTGCAGAGTACCCCTGGTTATAGAGTAAGCAGCAGATATATAAGAGCCAATCCGGGCTCGAGCCGTGGGGGAAGTGTACAGTAACTCGACCCATTTCAGGTAACCCCTTGGAATGCCAAATCTTTCCATTGACGACATGTAGGTCCAATCGAGCGTATCAAAGGCTTGTTGCATGTCTAAAGAGATACACCCAGTAGCGCAAAAGAGGTCAGCTGCCAATGCCATGAGATGGAGGCGTCTGATATTATGTGACGTACGGCGCCCAGGTACAAAGCCGCACTGGTCGATATGAATAAGTTTAGGAAGATAGGGGAGGAGGCGCTTGGCTAAGATTTTGCTAAGTATTTTATACTCAGTAGGTAAAAGCGATAAGGGACGAAAACCTGACAAGTCGCGGGGATCCCGGTTAGGCTTGGGCAGGGAAGTCACTAATGCCTGCATAGTAGTGATAGGCAGAGTGCTCTTATCCATTGCCGTCTTGTATAGTATCAAGGTGGAAATCTAATGTCTCGGCGTAAGTAAAATAAAACTCCGCTGGTAAGCCATCAAGACCTGGGGTCTTATTCCTGGGAAGATCCTAGATGGTTTCCTTGATTTCATTTCTTGTGATAGGGCCCTCCAAGTCCGATTGGGCGTCTGTTGTCAGTTTAGGAAATGGAAGGTCTTCTAGGAAGGTTGGTATATGTTCATGTGATGGAACTGCTGGCGCTGTGTATAGTGCTTTGTAGTATGTATAGAATGCCAGGTTAATGTCTGCCTGTGTCGAGGCTATGGTACCATCCGAAAGGGATAGTTCAAGTATCGGAACAGGCGGGGGCGTGTCGCGGATGAGACGAGCTAGAAGGGTCCCTGACCTATCTATCTCCTTATGACTGCGTTTGTGTTCTAATCAATCAAGCGGAGTTGTTCAAGTAGTTCTGCATGTTTAATTCTGGCTTCTTGTAACTGTGCTTTCTGAACAGGGTCAGCAATGGCCACAATTTCAAGCTTATTCAACGAGTCTTCTACCACAATGAGATTCTTGTGTGTGACCTGTCGTGCCCCAAAAATTGCTCCTATAGCCGTTCCCCTAATCCCGGATTTAAATGCGTCCCACTCAACTAAACAGGAGGATGCATACGCGGTATTTTCGGTGAAATAATTAGCAATGGCTGTCCCTAAAGCAGTCTGAAACACTGCGTCTTCAAGGGTCCGTGGCTATAATCGCCAAGTCGGGACAGGGGTGGGAACCCTCCCCCAAGCAAGAGCATCTCAAGCGGATTATGGTCGAGTAATGTTTTCCCGAGATATGTAGCTTCAGTGATTTGAGGTGTCAGGGATGTTGTCCAAAAAATTCTGTCTATTCTGGTGTGCAATTGATGTGGGGGGGAATAAAATGAATATTCCCGACTATCGGGATGTTGTATACGCCACACATCGTGGACCGTTCAGCCCGCAGCACAGGCATGTAAAAAGTCTGCCTTTTTGGTAGTTACTGCTCCTCGGACCGGGGGTGAGAGCGGTCCATGTGTACATCCAATACATAATTAAAATCTCCACCAATTACCCAGGGATATATTACCCAGTCCATTAATATCGTGTTAAGGTTAGTGAGGTAAGCATTTTGTTCATAATTTGGAGCATACACGCTACGAGGACCATCTGGATACCATCAAGTTTACCCTGCAATATGACACAGCGGCCCGCCGTGTCTATCCGCTGTTCCACCAGCACAAAGGGTATCCCACCTCTAATCGAGATGAGGGATCCTCTTGCAAAGGCAGAATAAGCTGTGTAAAAAATGTGTCCTTTCCATTTTTTCCGCATTTTGGTGAGTTCAGAGTTAGTTAAGTGCGTTTCTTGGAGAAAAAGCTAAGTGAACTTTACGCCTGTTCAATTGAGCATAAATTGTGTGTCGCTTGTGGACTGACCCCATGCCTCGCACATTCCATGTTAACATTTTATATTTACCGGACACAGCCATAGTCTAGAAACCAGTGATACAAGAGTGTCCCAGGAGAGCACATTGAATACAATACAATAAGAAAAGTAGTGTGGATCAGGAACCAATACCCTTCACATAAAACACAACCCCCAATACTTGGACCAACAATCGTTGCATTCCAGGAACATTATTTAGTAGCTAATAAATATGGTCACCAAACTAATTTGCTGGGATTCTTCCATACATGTACAGCTGTTGGTGACTACCTCCTCCACTGAACAACGGATATCACCCCATAAGAGGAGGGCTATGCAAACATTCACAGATGACAATAGAGATTGAGGGGAGCAGGTGTGTAAAACTTTAAGCGGGGGAACCCCTTTTAGGCGTATTTTATTTTATTCCGTTTTGTGCTGGTCGAATGAGATTTAGTTGTCTTGTGCATGCTAGTCGTCTAATCAGCATGTTCTGGAGGAAGAGGTGATCCCTTACAATTGCTGAGGTAGAAGCATCCTCGTTTGTGTACTCATGAGAATTACCCTTTAAAGATCTTCTGAATGGTGCTACCCATGGCACTTAATTATGCCTGCCTGGAGTATGAAGTACACAATTTTATTCAGTGCATTGGTGCCACCTCCTGTTGGACACTGGGGCTTAGGTCCCAGCAACACTGCAGCTAAGGGACTTCACCTTTGTATGGGCAACACTGGAGCCGGTGCTACACCTGCAGCACATGTACATCTCCCAAATACTACAGATACAGCGCTTGAAAGTATGACATAGCTGGGCATGGGAACAGGCGCCAACAGTGACATGTTCTTGTCTTTTTCTCTGGAGTTTAGTTGTGTGGCCACAGGTTCTCTTATGGTCATGGGCAGAAAGTTTTATAACAAGCAAATATTTTCGCTTTATCACTGGAATTCTAACTTGGGCAGCTGCAGCTCCCTATTATGCAGATGGAGATTGCAGGGCAACCTGTCACAAATCCCTTTAGATAAACATTATACCAATTGTGAAGCATAATGTGCAACAGTGGTTACCACGTTATAGCATTTTTAAAAATTCCTTTCAGTAAAGGTGCTGGTTAAAGAACGACTGATTAAGCTCAAGTACCTTCAGTGTTACAAATCTAGTTGTCTATGCATTCAGTAGGTCACTTACGAATGATATTGAATGATTTAATCAAGCAAATATAGTCCATTGCATATCTGTAGAGTAGGATATTTGGAGTTTTATTTTTATAACACCTTATTGTTTGCATCAATTGTTTAAGCAGTTTAACATGGGAAACCTTCCACCATTCCTGGCTTTTGTCGGCACCAGCAAGTTGCAATTAGGAAGTTGTGTTTTTAACTTTGTAAGTAGGAGTGAAAAATCCCAACATGAAATATTGCTGGTTAAAAAGCAAGCAGGAGTCATGCATGACATAAGGTCACTAGAGTTTGTGTTTTTCTATTTTTTAAAGTGTTCCTTACTTTTGCTGGTCAACCCACATTCTCAATGCTAAAGCGCTTGTAGCTTTTTGGATAAACAGCTTGGCACTCCCCATGGGAATGCTGGAAGGCTGGGCTGTCAGGAGGTTATAAAGTAACAGGTTTGCCAAAACGGCCTCAGGCTAGGCACCAAACGACAAGGAGAAGGGAAAACCCAAAAGCAGCACTACCTACACAAACCATTGGTGGGCCCTCAGACATCACAAACATCCGCTCATGACCTTTACCTCTTAGAGGCCAGTCCTCCTGCCAGTCCTGCTGCCCTGTGTGCATAACAGAGCTAGAGTGTTAGCTCACTAGCCACCTCTTTACGGGGTGTTATACTCAAGTCATTCACATCTGTCAATGTCTTAGAAGTAGTTTTGAACCTGTGCGGAATGTGCACCATGCAATCACAGCCATCGTCCTGAACCTGTTGAAGTGTGGAGAGCCACAAGTCAGGGGCAAGATCCAGTCCTCGGCTCATGAAGAGAGCCATATAGTGCGTCTTACGTGACAACAGAATATGTGGAAGTGATAAGGAATGAGGTGGTACTGCTATGTGAGGGCCTGTTAAACACTTTTAGGTGCCCTACCACCGGACGTGAAAAGTCGAATTTTAAAGGTACAAGTTACATTAAACCAGAAGATAAATGTGCCACTATTTATTAAGTGCAGCTACAATGGTAGGGTTTGTCTATCCAATCCTGGTTAATGGGGTATTCGCAGAAGAACTGTTTAATGAGAGAAGGTACTGGCAGTGTGTAAAAAGAAGGGGCAGTTAGCAGAGAGTGAACTGAGTGTTGACAGTGCTGGAGAACAGGCAAGGCACTGTGTGAGCAGAAGGGCAGGGATCAGACAGGAGCAATGTGTATAAGGACAGTAAAGGTATGATCAGTGGTGCTAAAGAGCAAACCAGTGGTTACGCTCAATTGACATGGTGGGTAGAACTCAGTCTGTGTTGATGGCTGCTTCTTGGAGCCATACCACAACACACTAGTTACAGCCGGTGCTTAATTTGTAAAATAAAGACTGCCAGTGCCCAATGCACTGCTCAAAAGCCAGGCCAGCGCCATAAAGTGTCTGCGCACCACATACAAGGCTGCATACTCCTGAATCCACTTCAGACCTCTTTAATCCACTGCCAGTCGCTCCCTGTCCCTTTATCTCACTCTTGGCGGTCCTTGCGTTCTCCCTTGGTGAGAGTTTTTCGGTCTTTCTTCCTCCGTCTTTTCACTTTGTTTTCCCTCTCTGGTCTCGTGAAAGTCTGATGAAGAAAACAAGTGCCAGTCCCCAAAAATGAGTGTTGGTTCCCCCTCCCATTGGCAACCAGCAGCTCAGATTAAGCACCGGTTATGGCAAAGCGCAGCTTTTCTAAATCAGCCTCCAAGCTTTGTGGTACCTACACTGGGTATCAGCTTGCTACTTTGAGACATGCATAAGGACGTACGCTTTGATTAAATTCTTGTTTTATTTATGCCTAGTCCCCAGATCTCCTGCACAATCAACGTACCTGCTTCTTCAGATTGTCTGCCATTTTCTGCACTGCTAATTTCTCCTTTTTCACAGTCTCTATATTTTGCCTACAACACAAATCGTAAAATAACTGCATTATTTAACCAAAGGTGCTCAGTTTTCGTTAATGAAACACTCTGCATGCAGTTTTCTTTCTGTAGGCAGTCACGTGCATCACTTCTGAATATTCTTACCACAGTTCCTCTTGAGAGCTGTATAGTTCTTTTAACCTTTGATTGTAGACATCAGCCTCCTCTTTAAAGTTGGAAATTTCCTTTTTCAGAGATGAATTTTCCTCTCTCAGCCCCTCAGTTTCACATCTAAAACAATGACACCAAAAAACTAAATCAAACTGATACTGCCCCACATGCCGCAAATACCACTCGTAATTAGACATATTTTAGTAGTGAGGGAGGGAATACAATCATCAGCAAGGATTGGAGTCCCAGTCACACTGGACTCTAGCTTTCATGAGCAGTTACAGCTAGATTTAATTTCAGAGTCCTCTCTTCCAAATTCCTTGCATTAATTTTTATTGCTCTTAATAGGCACATTGATAATCTTACCAGTTCACACTATAGTTTTATCTCATCTTTCAACACTAATTTTTATTCATTATGCTAAATAGAATTTCACAGTCCTCTCTTCCGGATTTGTTAACATTTATTATTATTGCTATTAATTGCCAAAACAGGATCCAGGTACATCAGTCTATTCTAAAGACCGCATAATTCCGAGGTACTTAAATATTAAGAAAGGGAAAAAGGATTTTTTTTCTGTGCAATTTTCCACAAATTCAGTATTGTTCACTATATCTGTTCCAAGCTTTCCAATGGGCAGTGATTAGCTAAACAGATTCCTGTGTCAAGATAGACAACTACATTCATTATTATAGATTTATTTTTAATTGCATTTTTGCCACAATAATGGGCACCCTTTCATAGGGAGAATAGTTGCCTTACATTAATGAGACATTCTCGCCGGCAAGTTTTCCACAACAGCAGACTCTCTCAACGCCTTAGGAGTCAGCCGAATTTGTATGAAGAATGCTTGGAAAAGAGATTCTGGATGTAGATCTGTTAGTCGCCCAGAACGATAAAAGTTAAATTTGAAAAGTAGAACCCTACCCCTTGGGTTGCTGCAGCAGGTTTTTGCAATTGTTTTGCTCCGCAAACTATTGTTTAGTGCCTACTTTTGAGAGTGGTAGATTTAGTTCCAGTAACACACTTTTTCCTTTCTAGATTATATTTTAACGCAATGTTATGTTCAAAGGACCTCCTGCTCTCCAGGTTACAAACTATTTTTGTTTCTAGGAGGTTCTCCCGCTTTGCTTTCTACCGTTGTGTAATCACTGCAGTACAGAAGCAACTGCAACTGCCTGCAAGTGAATAATTTGTTGGCCAGTAAATTAGTGTTCATAGTCTCTGAGTTAGAGCCATTATTCATTGCTTTGACTAGTGCTTTGTGGACTATTTTAGTGTCTAGTTTTGAGACTAGTTTAGATTCAGTGAGGCAGTGCATGAAAGCGATCTAGTGTTTCCTTCCTAGCATCTCTGACTGCATCTTTCTTCTTCCAGCTCGTCTTCCAGGTGACCGATATCATCGTAGACCAATAAGTCAAGTACTTCGAAAATAAATTTATAAAGCACATAGCTGCCCCAGCAGTGGGGGATCCTAATGCTGGTCCATTGCAATGTACATACTGGATTAATTGCTAAGCTTAAAAACGTATTTTAAGCCTCAAGTTGAAAAAATTTAAATAGTACACATTTTCACCTGGGACTCCACTGGAAGAGGTATGTTCTGCTGAACGTTATTCTCAAATTTACATTGTTCCAAAGTGCAATACCAAAGGGATGTTCACACAGGTGGGATTTGACTTCCTAATAGATAGACAGCTGTACGGAAGACTAGAGCATAGCATGCAGCTCCAAAATCATGACTATTTGCAATCAGATTCGCATTAACATACTCGCTTATATCGAATGTTCTAACTAAGCGTCACTTAATAAACTGAATACTAACAAGGCTTTCGCTCATTTATTCAACATTAAAATAAGTGCTCAAATCACCAGACGTTTCGACCAGATGTTTTTGATGAAAGATATCTTTTCCAGTGTCCATCACATTTATGCTTCATGCGACATATGCAGTGATCCGAAGAGTAATGCACAGCAACATGCAATCAGATCTCTGCATATTCTTACTTATACAACAATCACTCACAATTCCACCAGAGTTACAAATGAAAAACTTCACATTGGGAAGCAACAGTCCAGAGATGTTTGTTAGATATAGATGGGGTTTGGTGAAAAAAAAGAATGTACGAGTACAAAATGGAAAACATGCATGTTAGCACAGTTTGTTATTGAAGTGATATTCACAGGCTGTAAAATTAAAAGACAGTGCTGTCACAGATACCGTGGGTTCATAAGGTGTTAAGGAATGTTGAAGGATTGTGATGCAGGTTTCTATTACGAAGCTTTGTAAAATATCCTAGAATACCATTTCTAGATTGCAGCAGGAAGTAATGCAGGAGATACAGACTTAAATGCACACACAGACGCATGGGAGCTTACAGGTGTACGTTACCTTAGCAGTTCCACTTCCTGCTGAAGCTCACTGCTTATGCTATCTTGGTCATGTGCTGCCATATTCTGCTCCTTTGTGAGAAAGTCAGAATGGGTCTCCTCCACTGTGGTTACTTCTGACTTCTTGCTCAGTTCCGAAAACTTTCTTTTATCTTCTTTGTTGGCCTCAGCCTGGACATACTTCTTCTGAAGATCCAAGAGTGCTGCAGTAGTCCTTTCCAGCTTTTTAAACTGCTTCTGCAAAGAAATGTTCTCATTCTGCAGCTCTGCTTTTTCTAGCGCAAAACGTTCACAGCTGGCTTCAAGTTCACGAGTTTTCACCAGTAGCTGGGAATTGTCCAACCTGCAAGACACATTCACTTTTTTACTCTCTTCAAACTGTGACTGTAGGTTCTCAAACTTTGGCACATATTCTTCCAGATATTTATTTCGTTCCACTAACCTGTGTATCTCCGAGTGTCTCTCTCCACCTTCTGTCTGCACCTCTTTGTGGAAAGTCAGCCTTACAGAATGCTGC
The DNA here is from genome assembly GCF_964204655.1 of Triturus cristatus. Lineage (NCBI taxonomy): Eukaryota > Metazoa > Chordata > Amphibia > Caudata > Salamandridae > Triturus > Triturus cristatus. The sequence goes on along the minus strand of NC_140592.1, from coordinate 1,095,491,919 downwards.
AAGGATTTCTCTTCCAGCACCATTATCCTTTCCTGAAGCCAAGGCACATAGCTCTTCAGGTCAGTGTTCTCTCTCTTGACCTCTTCATACATTCTGTCCAGCTTAAGTGAGGCCCCAGTGATTTCCTCAAAACTTTGTATTTCTGCCTGCAGCCATGACACTTCTGCATAGAGTTGCTCATTGCTTTCTATGGCTTTTGCGTGTCGTGCTTCCAACAGTCTGAGGTGTTCTTGGAGGACTTGGTTTTCTTTCCTAGTATCGTCACATAATACTTCAAGCATGGGATCAGTCTGCAGACTTTCATCCTGTTTATTTAGGGTTCGATGTAGCCTTGAAATATCCGAGCTAAGAGCCTGTTTCTGCTCGACAAGGTTCTCATAGTCTTTAAATTCCTTCAGCTTGGTCTGAAGCTGCAATAGCTGGTCCTTGAGGTCAGTGTTCTCTGCACTGGTTTGTTCATATGCCTTTTTAAGCACTGCGTGTGCCTTGATTGTGTCTTCCAGGACCTTAATTTTATTCTGAAGTTTCACAACTGAACCAGACTCTTCCATGCATTTGTGACCATCTGGGGGGTTTGTGAGATCTTTGCAACAGTCACTCATTTGTTGCACCTGCTCTTGCTGCTCAGGTGCATTGATGTGTTGCGACCCTTTTGGTGGCCATTCAGAGACTGGACTGCTCAGGCAGGAAAACCTTGCACTCTCATGCTCCAAGTCCTGTATTCGCTGCTCTAGCCTAGCTTTCTCTGCCAATAGTGTCACGTTTTCCTTCACAGCCTGCTCGTGAACTTGCTCCAAATGTCTGAGGGTGTCCATGTCATGCTCCAGCTGCCGCTTGCTATCCTGAAGCTGGGCAATTGTGTTCTTCAGTTCCACGTTCTCCTTAGATGCAGCCTTGCAGGAGCCTTCCTGCTTTGACAGGGAAAGCATATCATGCTCCAGTTCACTGATCGTTTTCTGCAGCCTTGTGATCTCCAGACTCATCATCTCCTTTTTCTGCTGAGCTCTTTCGCAGGTTTCCTTGTATAACCTCTCAGATGCCTGCAGTCTGGTATTTAGCTCCTGTTTCTCAAGCTCATAGGCTTTCCCCAGTCGCTCTAACTGCTGACTAACTATTCGAACATTTTCTTCGGCTTGAAACAGAAGTTCATCTCTTTCCTTCAACTCTTCTTGGAGATCATTCTGCAACTGGAGTATTTTATCGGACAAATGACTTTCTTCTTTTTTAGCGGCACTCCGCAGCTCCTCCAGCTCTTTTTGCACCTGCTCCTTTTGTGCAACAACTTTGCTCAATTGTTCCTTGAGTTCTTTTGCAAGCAGTTCCTTCTCCAGTGAGACCGCAGAACAGGCAATGTCCTTTTCCATTTCAAGTTTCTCCCTCAGTCTGTCTCGGGAATCCACACTTTCCTGGATAAGTTCATCTTTTTCAAAGTCCCACTGGGATTTCTCTTCACCGTGTTGCTCCAGGAGGTCTAGCAGCTCTTCTTCATGGCGAACTTTAAGGTCCCTTATTGCTTCTTCGTGCTTACTTCTGGCAGCCTGGCAGTCCGCTGCAAACTGGGCATTGGCTTCAGATGTTCTTCTTTTATACTCATTTTCCATTATTTTCCTAAATGTGGTCAACATACAACATTACTAAACCCTTCATTAACACAGATGAAAAACAATTACATTTCTATCTATTTTACTCTATTCTTTCAAGAAGAGTTTATGAGATATATTGGCTGGAAACCACACCTGGAAATCAAGAGATTTGGGTATTGATTTCCCCATACCCATTATACCAATCCATGTAATCAAGGACAAATCGCTTAATCTCCCTGTGCTTCTTTTCTCTTATCTTCCGAACATTAGGTGCTCTTAGTGGATATTCATTTTGAAGCTACATGATAATTCACTCATCCATCCTTCATTTGTTCAGACTGGTAAATGATAATTCAAATAGTAACCATTACCCGGGCGACTACAAATCAGGGTAACCGCATGATTAAAAAAAGATTGCTACTATGGTTCTCATTGAAGCATGAAGTCTATTCTTTTAGCCAGACAAAAATGCCAATTCAGAATGTCACTAGCTTAGGAATGTGGCAAAATAAACATGAAAACAACATTGGCCTATCACTGGCACATCCAAATTTAGCACCACACATTAGTGGATTCATAGCCATTGATCAGTTTTCTGCACATATGGTAATATTGCATAGGGGTAAAGAAAGTTGTCTGTCTCGAAACGAACATGTTCCAAATTACATGTTTAACCACTGCCTTTTAATTCACTCATTTTAATTTGAATGTTCTAAATGCTAGCACATAATCACTGCTAAAGCCTTTGCATCAATGTTTCACCCAATCAATTCACCATCTGCAGTCCAACTTTAGCGGACGGGAGCTCCATGGCAATTGTTCCCTTAGAACAGCAATGAGCCCAGAGTTAGTCATCATTATATTCTTCAAACCAACAATACCTCTAATTCGGCGGAAATAAAAATACACATTTAAAAACAGAGGGCAATAAAAAAGAGCGTGGACAGTCTGGAAACAGGTTCAATGACAAATAGGGAAAATACTGAGAGATATACTTTAACCATTAGAACCAGTAAGCATGTTATGCTCAAGGCTTTGAAAGCAATTCATAGAACTGAAATAAAATAGTACACCTTGACCTCTGGTCTAAGGCCAGCACTCTCCCCAGCAGCTCTGCTTCTTAGCCTACCGCGCCAGGACAGAGCCCTTCTGTGAGAAAGGTGAAATCTAGGTAATGAAGTAGCCACAAGGAGACTGGTAAACCAGACCTGCCTGTTTGAACCTGTGGGCAACAGTGGGCTGTGGCACAAGTCAGCCTCTGGGAGACCGATGAGAAGCAATGTGGCATAAACTGTGCCTGGGGTGTAGCACTGGAGAAGGGCCAGAAGCATGAACACCCATTCCCTAGAAGAAAATATAAAGGGTGCTGCACCGGCAAACGTGGCAAAGGACATTAAAGGGAAAGGCCCAGGAGACGAAGGTTAGTCATAGCTATCTTTGAGACATGACTGTCCCCAAAACAGAACAGCTAATTAATTGTGATCCAGATCACTGATCAACCTTCAACTGCTGCACTATGATGAAAGGTAGAACCACTCTCACTTGGGCTCAAAATACCTTTCTGCATATGCCAGTGAAGATTCATGTCAAGAACAAGACAACCACTCCAGAGGAAGTGGACACAGTCCCAGCAGGAGGCATGGAGCACCAAATACTTGAGACCAGGAAGGAAAATTAATGGAACAATGGGTAACCTTTAAAAAGAAGAGTTCAAAAATTAGGCTCTGACTGCACCAATTGAGACCCACACATGATTGTGTGTTCTGACTTTAGGATTCTGGGTTTGAAAAAGTGATGACGTTTTGTTGTTAAGGGGGAACTGTTATTTTCTGCCAGCAAACAATCACTGTGTATACAAATGTGGTGAGGAAGAGTATATGCAAGTATTTTTCATTACTGCCACCCTACATTTAGTCGTTCCTATAGCCATGTTCCTGCTATAAACTGAGTATTATGTATATCATCCTTAAGTGGATATTGCGCCAAGCATTGGTCCTGCTTTGTAACACCCTAAATGAGCAACAAAAAGCACTGATGCATAACCACATAATTTGGTTTGATTAGGGCCAAATTGGAGCTTGCTCAGTTCCATTTACAAATGTTTGTACAGTGAACAAACGTTTCTTGCTCTGGCATACCTTTGGCATATTCACACTATCTAAGGATCCTGAACACAGATTAAAAATGTACTATGTATTTGCATTCAGTTTGACCTCTGCAGACGGCGCAAAGTCAGTACTCCCATTGGCAGTTCCTGCTCATCCTTACCTTTCCTCTTGAAGTTCGGTTTGATGCCTCTCCACGAGCTCCCGCTGTAGTTCGCTCTTCTCAGCTGCATGCTGCTCTTTCAAACTGGCTAACTGTTCGTGGAAGTTAACCTCCAGGTCCTTGCTATCATCTTCAAACTTTCTCAACAACAGGTTTATCTTTTCCTGCAAGTCTTTCTGTATCTGAATACCACTCTCAACCAGGTCCTCTCTTTCTTTGTTGAAACGTTCTTTGGCATGCTCCCGCTGGAGAGCGAGTGCTTCTTCTTGTTCATGTCTGAGCCGCTCCTGTAGCTGGGACTTCTCTTCTTCAAACAGTAGTTGCAAGGCCTTTTTTTCATCATGATAGCTGATTTCCATCCTCCTTTGCTCTTCACCAAGCCTTATGATCTCGCCTTCGAGGTACTGCATTTGCACATTAAGGGCACTTATTTGCTCTTCCATCTTACAGATCTCCTCTCTGAACGTCTGCCGTGCATCTTCTTGCTCTTTTTCACAGATGCTCTTTGTCTCCTCTAGTTGTTTCTGATAGTGGTTTACCTAAACAAAGGAAAGGGTGACGTCAAAAGAAAAATTAAAGAACAAAGTAAGGAGGATATCAAGACTGTTTACTGCAGCAATTGCAGAGTATCTCAATATTCTAAACAGTCTTCTAGAACTTCGTTCATCCTTGAGCAACAAGATCTACTCAGTGGATGGACAGACAGACAGGCGTGCACACACACACACTTTCCCACTAAGGAACCTCACTCACCAGCCTTTTCTCTATTTTTAATGACCCAAACATCATTTTTCTCTTAAGTCAATAAATAATCTCAAGGTCTCTCACAGTGCCTTTTAACACTCAATGTTCCGCTAACATGTGCCAAACAAGAAAATAGATCCCGATAGTTTAGTCCCATTCCGGTTTTCCATGGAGAAAAAAAAATGTACAACTGCATATTTATGTTCACTTTATGCATTCAGGCTTACACTACATGTGTGCAGAAATAATTATATGTTCCAGAATTTTCAACAGTCTGAGATTTTGACTCCTGCAATTCTTCTACAATTCAGAAATATGCTCTAGGAATAATCCTGCAGGAGTGAATGTCTGACATTTCTCCTCCAAATGTTTATGAATAGGGAACTCTGGAAGGCTCGGTCTACTGACATTAATTAAGCAAACACAAGGAGATTAACTCCCTTTTTTTGAAATGTCTGGGAAAACTATATGTTTTCAAGATAATTCTGCTGAGATCACAGATTCCATCCAAAAGACTCTTAAAACAACACATGAAATTACATTTGTTTAATGAAGTACACAAATATGCACAAATGCTGTGAAAATGTGCTCTGTTTTATATTAAATGGACTACACTTGTACAATGTGCCTCAGAGTAAAGATATTTGTATTCCAAAAGCTCCAAGGAGTTTCTATAGATTTAGATAAATTACACATTGGCATAAAAATACAAAGCATCATTGCCAAAAGGGTTTATGTGCATTGAATGTATAATCAATTACTTTTCATGCAGAAAAGAACATCGCACACATAGCGCAGCGCACTTCAAAGTTTAAAATGTTAACATTTGTTCAGACCGCACATTCAACAAATAGATTTGATTTTTCATCTGTTATGCTTTCCCTTTATTTTGCTTGTGCTATTCTATGTTTACTTCTGCCTGTTGTGAAGCACTCAAGGGCACAGTCCATACTATGTAAAACACATATTAAAAGTATATACTAATGAAACAAGGACATTACTGTACAAAGATACTCCAAAGTCACTTGACAGTGGCCACGGTCACAAGGTCGAAAGATATGACTGGAATTCCTGCTTCATGAAGCTTCTGCATCAATTATCATAACCCTTTACTACCATAGTGAACAGATATGATGAGAAGATGGACGAAAACGAAGACAATTAGGCTTACATACTGACTGCCAACTGAGACCAAGAGCTTGCATGAGGAATTAACAGCATGCACACATGTTAAAAACAAATCCTTTGAACCTGTAGAAAGTGGCTTCACATTTATCTTTCAAGCTCACTTCCCAAACAAGTGCACTGCTTCATCACTGTACTATTTCAGTAAGAAAGAATCCCTTCTAAGCAGCTATAAAAGTAGACTCCTCCTTCCATATAACATATGTCGCAACGGAAGACTGAAATAAATCGGGATGGGCGAATGTCCAGTAATAGGGGTAAGAAAATCGGAAAGGGTAAAACTAGTTACATGTAGGGATTAGGTTACAAAAAAATAATCAGAAATGGGAGACATGAATGCCACAACTGCAAATAAAGTTAAACAAGAATAAGCAAAAGTAGGAACATGGCATTACAAACAGTTATGGTTAAACAGGGTAAAAGGCAAAGTAAAGGTATGGGTTCTCTCCTGTAACTGTATTAAAAAATATCTATTTTTTAAAACCTCCTAATTAACCTCAAAAATTCTAACAATATTGAAATATTTTTGTTAAACTAATAAAAATAGGACGCCAAGGTTATTTGTTCCGAGATTCATAAATCAGGATTAATAACTCACTAATGGCCCCCCAAAAAACCTCCTAGAACACATTTGGTGGTCCCCAAAAAGCTCACGGAACCCATCAGGCCAAATTGTATTTTGCCAAATGAATACAAATCCTCACCATGTCTTCTAGCTCAAGCTTCAGTTGATCCATTTCTTTGTGGTGTTCATCTTTAATTTGTTCAATGGCTAACTCCGCTTCAATGCTCATGTTCAGTGGATGACAATCCTCTGAGCCAAGCCCTAAAAATAAAAGACCTTAAGTAAAAAGATATCAAACCACAATGCAAAGTGTAGCCTCCTACACTTATCCTTTGGTATATTTTATATAAGGAAAACTTTCTATGACAAAAACTCTTCATCAAAAAGTGGCAGGCATTGTTGCTCGCGCTGAAATGGGGCCCTGGGGGGGCAAGACGCCAATGTGCATTTCATGTTTCGCAGTAGATATGCCTCAGTCACTTAGTAGTTATTGTACACCACATGTTTCCAACAGCAAATGATGCACCAATCAGCAATCATTTTATCCCAAAAATGGATGCTTAAAAGGAATGAAGTTTCAAATAATTGTTTATCACTCATCTGTAATACCCCACAACTCTCCACTGTAAATATGAACATTCAACATCATTGTTTCCCCCATTTGTTAAACCTATACCCAACACTTCCGATCGCACACCAGAAGAGCACCCAGAATGTTGATAACAATCAGTGTGCTTCATGATCTCATCAGGGCTATAATGTGCTACATAAAATATATGTAATAAGGAGAAGTGAGGTGTTCATTCAACGATTGAGAAAGTGATACAGACCTTGCAAGGGGTACGGAAAGCGTTATATAAATGCCAATACAATGTATATACAAGCACAAGAGGGTAAATGTGCAAATTTGGAATCTATATATTCATGTTGTACATGCCCAGAATATTAGCAGATTAAGAAACAAAAGGACGGTTTCCCTTACCTTGGTCAGACTCAACCCCACCAGTTTTACTGTCGATCTCCTCGGACAGGGAGCTTTTCAAACCTGGTCGAAAGGCCCGAACACCTTGAACACGGTAATATTCTAGCTCAGACTGCAGTTCATCAATTCGGTCCTGCAATTCCTGGAATATAACCCGAGCACAACGTTTGTCAATGATTTAATAATAGACCAGGAGGAAATTTCTATAGAAGAGTTCATAACAATATCCCCTACAATGAAATGGTGCTGAGACATTAACGTACTAAATCCCTAAAAGATTTGAAATTCGCCAGCCAAGGTACCTGTATAACATTTACTAATCCAAATGCATAGTAAGGGATTAGTGTTTGGGACTGAGGGAGGGTGGTCGGGAGAGGTAGTAAAAGCTGCTTTGGAACAGTAACTCTGGACTCATTCATAAAATTTGTGTTTATAAAACACATGTTCACCCTTTGGGGCAGTTTGCCGCTGAATAACAGATGTTTATTGCTACCTGACTCAATAGTACTCATTTTACTACCCTTGGAAGGGTGACCGGTTGAGTGGACCTCCCAAGACTAACTAAACCTGTGATCACAAGGTCAAATGCAAATTCCTGGAGGGAATGTGTTAATCTAATGAGCCACCAGATTCCGTTATGTATTAATAACTTGCATTTGCATACGTTTTAGGGGTTGTTGTAATGCTTTACCTCAATTTTCTTTAAAAGCGTGACAATGCAGTCTCCTAAGCAACCCGGAAAGATGATATAAATGTGCGTGTACACATACACACGGAAAGTAATGTGCTCAAAATGAAGCTTGACATGGTCTCTAATGTAAACGTCTTATTCTTGTCATAATATCGCTGACAAGATGGTTAATTTACAGATATGATTAGCTGGAGAGAAGAGAGATTCAAGTCTACAAAGGACCAGTAGATGGAGGATTGGTTCATAATATTTGCACAAATTAAAGAGCACTGTGGTATAACAGAGGATTGATTCCTGCTAAGTGGCCAGTTATCTATCAACAGCAGGACACGCAGGAAACATATGACTCTGGCATCCGTCCCTGACAGACCGGTTATTTCTAATGAACTTAAAAGCAAGTTGATCAAATTAATGTACTTTAGCCTCGAATGACCAGCCAGACGTGAAACTACGAGTGAGTGAGCCAAGGGAATACTACTATCTAGTGAACTCACAAATGCCAAATGGAACCAGGCATGTTTGTCAATCAATCAAGGAATAATAAAGCGCTGCAAATCACCCAAAAGCGTCTCAAGGTGCTGGAGTGGTTTGTGTGTTAAAATGTCACACACTGCTCTCTTCAAGCTATTGCAGTTTAATTTGCTTTAGCATCAATCATATTTGATGCCGAAGACACTTCATAAAACTAATGCTAAAATTCCACAACAGTATTATATGTAGCCTCGCTGAAGAGCCACACGTTATCCCTTTATCCCCATGGATTTTGGGCTCCAATAACTGAACTACTGGGAAAAATGATTGGAAAACGAGGAAGTCATTGCATGAAGGTATATCTTAGTGGGCATGCTGCCCTGAGTAAAGACGACCTTCAATTTCTCATTCCTGACAATTGTACAAATAACCCTTGGGTGAAACGTTTTTTCAATCTGCTCCTTGAACCTAAAATATCTCTCAATGAAAAATGACAAAATAGTCAGATCCTGCAAACGAATTTCTTAGATAAAGTACCCTCCCAAGTTTGAGGAGGGGTTTGAGCTGGTCAGCTCACACATCTGCCTTCCCAGGGACTGCTGGTTTAAAAAAAGTTGTTGTTTGAGCCAATTCAGCTCCCAACTCTGCCTTCACAAAACAGCACTTATGAAAAAAAGAGTTTTGTTTTTCTAACAACATGTGTGAGAAGTTGGCCTGGTATATGATGTTCACTAGTTAAAGTGACCATATTGTACCATGCCAAGCAACCCTTATGGTGTGGTTGTAAGTCAACCTTTTCGGACTAGCTGCCCTAGTGGTAGCGTAGGCTAAGCAGTCTTTGAGGCTAAACTCGTTAGAGCGTGTTAAGCAGGCTGTTTTACCAAATGCAACCCCCCTTTATACCAATGAAAGGACACCACACAGATATATATTGAAAATATATATGTATTTATTTCTCAAAGTATCCCCTAGACTCTTTATGAGCACAGGAGCACAAATCGTTAAACAAGACAATGTGATAATATACAGAAGTTGCACTTTATATGGATGGGCCCTGGTGGCCACTCAAACCATGTACTAAAATAGTGGTATAAGTACCACGAACAGGAAAGTGAAAAGGCCTAGGGCCTCTAGAATCGCTGGGCCTACAAGGAGCTAACTTCAGTTAGTGACCAGGAGGTCCACGGGTCGCGTGTGCAGTGAGGAAAGTTACACGCGGGCTCCCATAGGTTTTCAATGGGTGCGTAAAAGTTACAAAGTTACTGCTAGAAGGGTCTTCTGGATGGACTACGATCTTAAGATTCAAAACACAGACACTAGATGATTCTCTACACTTGGGCACCGGAGTGCCAGCTTTACCTCACCCACAGGAAGCGGGTGCATAGGTCTCGAAGTGCGTCGGGTTTCTTCTATCGATTCAATGGAGCCTGTTGACAAAGATGCTGCAGGCGGTCGGTCCAGAAGAGATGCGGTGGATCCAAGGGTGGATCGGAGTTGTAGAAGACCTGAAAGCAGAGGGGACAGTGTTCACAGTCACTAGCCAGTGGCCGGCGTGGCACCAGGTAGGTACCAGGCGATGTCGGGTGCAAACAGGTGAAGGGTAGCTTGTCTCCGCAGCCACGTGGTCCCTGAAGGTCGACGACGTCCAGGAGTCGGTTCACGAGCTGTCCCACGCAGGCTCTCGCTGTCGGCGACTCAAAAGAAGCAAACAAGCCTTGGCAAAGGCAGGAGTCGTGGAAAGAGAGGAAAGCTGATTGTTTTGACCAGCAAGGTCAGAGGGGCTGCTCTTTTGGAGAGCAGCTAGGGCCAGTCTGGAGCAACCAGACCAGCGTCGTTAGTTTCAAGTTTCGTTGCCAAAATGGCCACTAGCCAACGGGCCAGGGACCGGGCAGGCGCGTCGAGATGCAAAGTGCAGAGGGGCCCCACGCAGATCGTGGAGATGTTGGAGGGCTCACCTTTGGTGCAGATGCTGCTCGATGGTTGGGCTTCTCAGGACCCAAAGCACAACTTGGAGGGAGCCTCTGTTGTTGCGCTTGAAGCTTGTCGTCGGTCTTCCAAGATGACTGGCTCCACATGTCTCGGTGCCTCCACGGGTTCCTTCTTTGCAGGGACTGTGGATCGGGCTGTGAGAGGTCTGGAGGTCCAGGTCTTGTCGGGCTCTGGGCTCGGGCTCCGGCAGGAGGCGGCGGCAAAGCAGACGTTCAATAGCTGGTTGGTGCTTGCGTTAGCAAGATGGTCACTCCCTGACCATAGGGGAGATTTCCTTCAGTCCTCTGTGCAGCAGAGCGTCGAAGTTCCAGTCTTTTTCTTTGTAGTAAGTTGATTCCAGGATGTCTGAAGTCTTAGGACACAGCTCCTACCTTTAAGCGGATTCTAGGGGCCGGACTACCTGCTAGGTCCCTCCCTAAGGGTGGGACCAGGAAGGGGGGTGGTTACACCCCCAATCCTTTGTCCAGCTCGCCCCAGGTCCGGGGCTGGTGTGCCCCAGGACCGGATTGAACTGGCATATGCACCGAGGCTCCTTGTGAGCCTCAGGCATGTCTGGTTTCTTTCAAGCCCTACCTGACCAATACACAAAATCCTGTCTGGGGTGGTGCTCGCACCTCCCCTGGCAGGAAACCCTTTGTCCACGTCTCCCAAGCTGGAAGGACTCCCAGCAGCAGGAGGGCAGACTTGTGTCTGTGGTGGCAGCATCCATTTTGTGGAGCTGAGGCTAAGTCTGATTTTACCCGGGTTTCAGGTACTGTACATGTCGTGTCCCTCTAGAAGGGTGGAATGCTAACCCCGTCGCCAGAATTGGCGAGGGGTTAGTATTCCTATTCGTATGACACCTTACTCGACATGTTTTGATAAAGCCAAACCAAAGATAGCATTTAACCGCGAGGTTCATAATGCACTTAAGAGTATATGGTATGACGATATCTGGAAACAGTAGAAGGAAGTTGTTCCGACCACTGCAGACAGGCTCAGCTCATGCCAGAGCACCATCTCACATGGAACCAAGCACTCTGCCTTCAGGATTGTCAAGGCCTGCCATAGGAGTGACTTATAGGTTAACATGGGTCCCATTTAAGGTTAGGTATAGGTATACTACACCTAAGTAAGAGGTGGTTACACCAACTTACCCCAGCTGAGTGATCAGCCAGTTGTGTCAAATGTGTTAGGCCAAGCCTGGGGTGGCATAATACATGCTTCAGCCCCTGGCAGGCCTTAGATACACCAATGCCCTGGGTACCTAGTGTACACTGGTACAGGGGCTCACAGGGTGATCCACTTCCAATTGGTTATGCACCTAGGGTGCATAGTGTAAATTTAGTAGAGAGAACAGCAGGCTGGGGGTCTGATTAGCAGGCCCACAGCCCTAATATGTCAAAAACCAGTGAAGCAAAAAGCAAAAATTTGGGGTGACCATAGGATAGCAGACCCTACTCTCCTACAACATGCAAACTTGGAAAGGTAAGTTTAGAAGTCAAACCACTTACGATTCGAACCGCAACAGACATGATGGAACTACATTCACCTCAAAATGTGTATAATTCAAATTGCACTTAGTTTTCCCCATGCTTAACCCAGTGAACAACAGCCGTGAATGGGAAAACAAATAAAACACCTTTAATTGAGCGATGGATACAAAATGCGGAAGGTTGGACAAACAAGGCACAAGTGACAATGTACTTCAGGACTTATTTGATGGAAGGGACAAAGTGATCAGAGACAAGACAAACTGAGTTGCACCCCCAAACAAGGAATACCGATTAAAAGCTAAAACCATGCTGCCATGACTGGGGAAGGACAGATTATTTTAAGAGATTGGATTCTATATGTGCACAATACAAAAATATTTCTCCTTATTTAACTTCAAGATGTCATTGTATCTTTGGTTCATACCATCCAATATAGAACATTTTCAACGTTCAGACTCGAAAACTACTCAAGCCTTGTGAAGTACAACTATCATTGCAAACCTCCTCAAGGAAACAAATTTCTGGCATTTAATAACAGTTTATACATTTTTAGGTGTGGATTGCTATTTACAAAATGCGAGAAAGGAAAATATTCCATACCCAAGGGCATGCAGTGTTGTAGATTCACATGCTGTGCATGCTCCTTCCATCTAGTGTTGGGCTCAGACGTGTGCAAGTTGTTTTCTTCAACGAAATCTTGAGTCACGAGGTATAGTGACTCAACCTATTACTGGTAATGCGCATGGACATTGGCTCCATTGTTAGATTGCTTTTTCCGCACTCACAGGGAGGATGTAGATGGAGCATAGAAATACAGAAAAGATGACCATGTGAAAGGAGATCAAAGATTAAAAGAAATTATATGCAACATCGACAGGCTTCCGTGGAGGAGGGTAGCGCATGTGAATCTACAGCACCACGTACAGATGCTTACAGGTTAAGTAACTTTTCATGACATATGTAGCTGTAGATATACATGCTGTGCAGAGACAAGTCAGCACTGAATAGACTCCAAGTCATTTCGGAATGTGTCAGCTTGACTGGTTTTGGATGTACCCAAACGTATGTCCGTCAGGGAGGGTATGCGTTTCCTTCACTGGCTGACAGTCAGGAAGCAGGTGACCTTTAAAGCCCTTTGAATGGTTCATACGGCTCTCCACCATCAGAGGCAGAGGCCCCCTGAGAACTGCTTTTCACTGGTACATCCCTGAGACAGCTGGGGTCATCTTCTCTTAGAAAGGTGATAGTACCTACATTTCGGAAGGCCAGGTGGGCGGGTCCATCTTTCTCAGTTGCAGCTATTAAACTGTGGAATACGCTGCCCCCCACACACACATTGACAGTTAAACCTTTCATTTAGCCTTTCGCAGGCATATGAAAACCTGGCTTTTCTCCCTCCCGTGATGGTAGCATTTCTGGTCTCTTTTCTTTGTAGTATTCTGCTCACCAGTGCTAGCACTTTGACACCTTTGGGTTTAAGGCTTTTTATAAACACTAAAATAGCTTTTTATAAACACTAAAATACTAGTCAGAACAGCAGACCTCCCCTAATGCAGTGGCTAGCCAGAGGACGTTGCAGAAGAAGGAAAAAGAGTGTGCCGGACAGCCTGGCCAACCATAGCTTGTTGGCGAGCTAATACGTCCACACAATATTTAGTAAAAGCATGGGGAGCAGACCAAGTAGCTGCTTTGCAGATGTCAGCTATAGAAAACCCACAGAAACTCTTTTTTAGGTCTCGTCTAGCGACGCAGCGTATGCGCTGCTCGCTTGCGAGATCTATTGTCGTCGGTTTTCCCTCGGAAGCGGGGTGGAAGCTCCACCCATGCTTCTAATTGGCACGTGTCAAAAATGCGTGCTTTTAATTTGTACCACTTTGTTCGCCATAAGTTGGCAGGGTATACTCAGACGTGAGTCCCTTGCTCACTTTGCCACTGGATTCAAGCAAGCCTGGCTGAAGACGGCTGAAATGCCAGAAACCGGACCTAGGAAGCTTGTCTCCGGTCCAGGGAAGGCAAGGCTTGGCAGTTCGGGCTGGACTGTTCCCATGAGGCACAGGGTCAGACTGATTTGCATATGGCCATGTCTGAACTGGGGTGGCAGAGTGGGCTAAAGAACGGTGATGGATCAAACCCAGATCTGTTGACTGGGTGTGAGTGTTTGATTGGTTCTGATGCTCCGTCCATCACCACCCCCTTTTGTACCACTTTAATTGGAAGAGAGGCATGTTTGTTCCCTCCCTGTCTCCTGTTTGCCGTGCCTGTCCAGACAGGAGATGTGCACGCGTACGGTGCGCGCGCATGGCGCGCTTCCACTTTTTGTTTTTGGTATGGTATTCTGTCATCCAGAGTCTCGCGTGCGTCTCTTTTGATCACAGTGTTTCAGCACAGCACGCGCATGGCGCGCTTTCACTTTCTTCTACATCCTGCCCCACACAGCAATTGGGGCACCGGCTTCAACAATGGTGGCTGCCTCTTGTTTTTTTTTTTTTATTTGCTGTGTGTCATGTGCGCTTTCACTTTGCCAATGCCTTATGCTCATTACATTCTGCCCCACACGGCACTTGCAAGAAGCAGACTTCAACAATAGCGGACACTTGTTTTAATTTGCAGCGCACCATGCGAGCTTTCCCTTTGACAATGCCTTCGCTTATTTTACATCCTGCCCCACACAGCACTCGCGGGACACCTGCTTCAACAAAGGAAGCCACTTCTTGTTATTATGTGCAGTACACCATGCACCCTTTCACTTTGATAACGGCGGCTCACCGTATTTAACGTGTTTGTCTGCTTCTGCACCCTTGGTCTCGGCGGAGAACGCGTGCTTCCTGACCGTGGCTATGGAGCCCGGCTACTGCAACCCCCAGAGGTGAGTGAGGCCTAAACCGCTCAGGCCCTGCCGCGATGAGAGTATCCCTTCCCAAAGGAGTATACTCCCCTTGACCATGAATACTCCCATTGCGCTTTGTTTTGGGGTGATCGCTCGGGTTAATGCGCCTGCTGCAGAGCGTGTGTGAGCGAGTGTGTGTGTCAAGTCATAGGTGCGACCCCGGATGGTCCCATACAACTTTTTGACAACAAGAAGTATGTTTTGTTATATGTTAGAACGTCCAGCGTGCTGTTTGTTTTCTTTAACTTCTGCATGACAAACAATGTACTACTGTCAGGCAGTAGTGGGTAACCCGTATCCAGAGGTGCCATGGGGTGTTGCACCTGAGGGTGTGGTTCTTTCCTGAACAACATGTGATGAAGAACATGAACTTTCCACGGCCCCGGTATCAGTGTGATCTTGGGCTCGCAAGTTTCCACCAGTGACCTTGAAGCGGGGCGTGAAGGAGGCAGGCGAAACAACCAGGCCCCCCCCACCCCCGGCCTGTGACCTCTGTCGCATACAGTTACGGTGCACTTCACCCAGACGCCTCCCCCAAAGGACTGTTGTATCTGTCTGGGCCTAGCTGTGAGCGATACAAGGGTCCTAGTCCTTTACGTCATACCTGCGGACCACCCTTACTGTGCCCTCTGACCCCAACTGTGTGTGACCGTGGACTACGCCATCTCCGTAATGAAGGGCTGTCCCCCCGTGTAAGAGTCATCTTACCAGAGTTCTCTGACCTCAGCCCCCTAGTATGAGTTGCCGGCACTTCCTGCGTCCTCTGGTCCCAGTCCCCTTGGAATGGATGACAGCAGCCCCTCAGTCATCTGAACACAGCACTATTTTAATGAGATGCACTCCGATTTCACCCCCTTGTACTGGAGTGCTAGTCCTGAATGCTACCTGCACACCCTGGCCTCAGCCCCCTTATGATTGTGGCCAGTCTGTCCTGCACCCTCTGACTCCCACCTCCACATGCTAGTGCCCAGTTCTTCCTGCCTCCCCTGCACTCTTCCCTCTGAGGTGGTGGTTAGTCTTTCCTGTACCAACCGACCCCCACTTTCTTTGAATGTTGGGCTAGTCTTTTCGATGCCCTTTGACCCCGGCCAACTTTGGATGGCCTCCTAATCCTTTCATGCGCCCTATGTCGCCATCCCACTTGGATTATTTATTAATTGGTGATTTTTTAGTAGACGTGTGCCACTTGCGAGCTACTTCGGTTAGTGAGCCGCCCTAACCTTGCTCTGACACACCATACAAGCCCTTGTGATATTCATTTCATGATTTCTTTCATGGGCTGTGCTTGAAAGCACTTTCAGTTAGTGGACTAGGCCTTCCTGTGCCCTTTGACCAGTCACCAGACCTCCCTTGTGAGATCAGGCCTTTCCTGCAGGGCGCCAACCGAACTACTTGCCCGCCATTGTAAGCCATGGCACTGTGTGCTCTCACCTCAGCTATCCTGGAGGACGGAGGACGCAGAACGGCCCAACAGTCTCCCCCTCACACATGGTGTGTCAGCCAGTGCCCCTTCTGTTGTGAGTACCCCTGACAACCCCTCACCCCCTTCTCTCTTTCCCTGCCTTCTGGAACGGCACTGTGGGATAGATGGAGACATTAAGGAGCAGTCTGGAAGTACAAGACGGAAATGGGGGGGGGGGGGGGGGGAGGGGCCTGTCACAAAATCTACTTTCTACCAAGGTATAGTCACAGATGTACCTTTAAGGCTCTCCAGATCATGCAGACATGCCTGGTGCCTCCTTTTTAAAAGCCCCAAGCAAAATTAAATTTTGCCGGTTTAGTGCTCCCTCTTTCCTGGGAACTGGGGAATTTGTGCCCTGCATTTACTATGTGATAGACCACTGTTGGTTGCCCGATAGTGCTTGCCTAGTTTCAGTAGTCCGTATAACACCAACCGTGCCATAGCCCGCTCTGTTATTTACATTGCAATATGTACTCTGTAAGGAATGCCTGTATTACTTTGCACTTGTGCATTTGAATCAGTATGGCTGTTTTAGTTCATAATATGTATTCAGCTTATAACACTTTCTCATTTGTTAAAGGTAGAGATGCTGACGTTAAAATTACCAATGACAATACCACTATGCAAATTACTCCACTGCAAACAAAAAATAAAAAAAATAAACAACATTGTCATTTTAAACGCCAACAGCTCTAACTTTCACAAATGCGAGACCTATTGCATTGCAAATGCTTGTTTATTAATTAAGTGGAGTCTGGGAGGGATAGGCAAAGGTCTTTTGGCTTTAGAATAATAAAGGTCTGTTTGCATTTGTCCAGCCAGCATGCTATATATGCCTTCAAGAAAGCATGGCCTTTGTGCGGTTTGGAGAAAAACCACAAACAAAGCGGTTGCTGTAGGATGCTGGCTCTTTAAATAGCAGACCAAAAAGAAGTATAGTGTGCAAAGAGTCCAGGCAAATCCCAAAGGAATTACAGACACCCCAAATGCTCTCTTTTGTGAGAGTGTGGTTGAGCAGTTAGGCATATCAGAGGGCCATGCTAAGCATTTATTTAACACACTAACACACACTCAAAGAAATCAGACACCAATTTATAAAAATAAAACTTACTTTTATATGAATTTAGATGCCAAGATCATCGAAATCGGGTAAGTACTCGGAGATGATTTTTTTTTACAGGTTTCAAAAGTTCCTACTTTCTGGAGCGGTAATGTTACCCTATGGGGAGGGGAAAACATGTACTGGATTCTGGCACTTAACAGCGACTTACAGGACTGTTCTCCGGAACTTAAGGCGAGTATGGTGCAATGCTCAAGGCCACACCAACAGGTCACCTCGGGAGGCTTTGGGTAATCCGGGTGCAGAGGTATCAGCATTGGGTGTCCTTTGCACTTCAAAGGGGAATAGTCTGGTTAGAAAGAGGCTGCAAGCAGGGACTAGAGGAACAGTCCAGGGGAACCAACATAGGGGCTAAAAAGTGAGTAGTCCCTTCACGTTTTTGCCAGGTATTTGAGGCAACTTTGACTGAAGAGCATTGGGCTCCTTTTAACCAGGTCCCCAGTGCCAGAGGTATTTTCCAAAACTGTATTATTGTTCCCTCAAAGAGCAAAACCTTTAGCACTCTCTGTAAGTCCCTATAAATGGTACTCCTGGTACCTGGGGCCTGAGGAACTAAAGAGGGTCCCCTAAGGGCTGCAGCACAAATTGGGCCACCCTAAGAGACCCCTCACCAATCACATGCAAGACTGCCACTGCAGGCTGCATGTTTTGGTGCAGACAAAGTGAAACAATTACATGAGACACATCCGTGTGTCTCAGGTCTCCTAACACTGAATAAAGTATTTGTAAGTCACCCCTACAACAGACCTGCAGCTCTAAGACAGGGTGCCTTATATTACATGTGAGGACATTTCTTCATGAGCAGATTTGCACCAGTGCTGGTCCGCTCTATTACCACCAGTGTAAAGTGAACAGGGAAGCCATTTTAAAACATGTGCTGGACACTGGTGAAAACTACTTCCCCAGTTATCTGATGGCTTCACTGAAAATAGGGATGTTTATTATCAAACATTTCCAAATAATAAACCCACACTAGATTTATTAATACAGGCACCCAAAGGGCACCTTCGAGGCGCCCCCTGAAAAACCTGCCAGTGACTGGTGTGTTGACTGACTGACTTCTGCCAGAGATGAGTTTCTGACCCACAAGGGTGAGACCCTTTGCACTCAGGTCAGATACAAAGCCTGCTCAGGAAGAGAGTGTTCGCAACCCCTCTGACAGGATGACGTGCTGATTGGCTTTCCAGGGCAGGTGAGCTTCAAAAGAACCCACATCCTTTGAAATGTGATTCTGGCTCCCCTCACAGGAGAGGAAGCCAACCCCCCTTTGTTTAAAGCCCCTTGGCACCAGCACAGGGGGGAAAATTAGCAAGTCTGGCCCAGGCTCGTACCACCTCTAAGGTGGCCTAACCTAAGGTGGACACGACTTTTCAGAGTTGGATATCTTTGTGATGGCAAACTTAAAGCACTCTGGGACAGGGTTATGCCCACTTCCCACAGGAAGCGGTCATATAGGGGGCATAGTGATTCCAAGGGTCAGTCGCCCATTGGCTACTGCCCTATGCTCCCCTAAAACCCCTAAATTCTGTAATAAGGAGGCAACAGAAAATCAGATCCTGCCGACCTAAAAGAAGACAGATGTGAAGGCTCGCGCAGAGCAAGAACAGAAGACCCAGCAACTGACTTGGTACCAACCCTGCCGGCCTGCCTGCTGACTTCGACAATTGCACCAATAAACATGTCCTGCAAGCTGCTGTGTCTCCAAAGCCTGAGAGACCTGCCAGCTCTTCACCGAGGAACCAAGAACTCCTGTGAAGCAGTTGACCTGCTTCCCTGCAGACACCCAAAAGGCACTTAAGGAAACCTTCGGTTCACTTTCTATCTGGCTTTGGGGCTCGGTTGCTGTGGTTTCTTTGGGCGTCCGGTTAGGTGCTTTGCCTTTGAGGGTCTTGGGACTCAGTTGGCACCATCACCTCCCTCAGATTTGGGCTGTGGGGCGCAGGTGCAGAGGTACTTTGAGGTGTTGGGTGGCAGTGGTCAGAAACTTTGTCTCGGTTTGTTCTGCAGAGGGGCAAACAGGACAGCTGGGCCACTTCATATGTGGGTCTTACTGTCCCTGAAGTTCCTCGACCGGCAAATTTCTTCTCCTCTGCCTTGGTGTCTGGTCTGGACACAAGTCTTGGTTGCTGCAAGGGATCCATTTCCCCAGGTATTGGTGGTGTGAGGCTCCAGTCGGGTCTGGCGTCCCCACACTTGGAAGGAGGACGAATCTGACATGTAGGAGACTTCAACCTCTCCTCAGGCGGCTGCTGCATCCGAAGTCCTGGTGCGCATCAGTTCGGTGACCCGGGTTTTACGTCTCTTGTGCATGCCAGGGAATAGCTCCTCTATACCAAGGGAGTTTCTTTGGCAATTTGTGAAACACTGGCAGCCCTCCGGGTTTCTGGAGTCTGCACAGCAGCAAGACGAGTCAGGTTCTCCTTAAGGGTTAGGTGCAGCAGACAGGCCGGCAGGGTTGGCGCAAAGTCAGTCGTGCTTCTCGGTTCAGCAGACTTTTTCCCACTCGTTTTGTGTCTGTAGAAATCTGAAGTCCTGGTATCCGTGGGTCCCCTAAATACTCAATTTAGGAGTGCTAAGTGGAGTGAGGGGTAGTAGCCACTGGTCTACTTACCCCTGGGGTCACTAAGCCCCTCTAGATGACCACTTCCTTTTGGGAGTGGGCATCAACCTGTCCCAGAATTCCTAATTCCACGACAGACAAGATGGTGGAATTTCCAAATTAGTGTTTACTTCAGGCATGTTCACCCTAGAGGTGTTTCCAACCTGGCAGTGCAACACGCCTCCTGCATAGCTAATTTTGCAGCCTGTCCCTGTGCCAGATGGCCCAGGGCAGGGGGTGGCATCTCCCCTGTCTGGGGAGCCTTTGGATCACATATCAAAGGCGCAGAGAGTAAATCCATCACTGCAATCAGCGTGTGTTTATAAATACGAAGTGTTCAATACCAAAACACCATCTGTTTCAGTTAAGCCAATATGAAGCTGGGTAACTAGTTATGACCAGTGCCCAGTACATACCTCAAGATGGCATTCCTGCTCACTTGCAATATCTAGTAATAGAACTAGACATATGCAGATAGGTCCTCACATCAAATATAATGCACCCAGCCTTAGGGCTCAAAGGCCTGCTGTAGGGGTGACTAACATATTAGATGCAGTGGCTTTGGCATGACACAAAGGCCATCCACACTTGCACCTTGCTGTTAATTTCCTGGAAGGTAGCTTTCACTGCCCTCAGGCACATTTGTACGTTTCAGGTTCTTATTGTGGAAAAACCTTTCTTTCCAAGTTTACCACGATAAGGTAATCCACAGGACAAATCCAAAATTCCTTCATAAGGTGGTCTCTATTTCCCACCTTAATCAAGCTATAGAACTCCCAGTGTTCTTCGCCCATCCAGAGTCAGTAGAAGAGAGCTCTTCATACGTTGGCTGTCATAAGACCGCTTATCTATTACCTAGACAGGACTAAAACCTTCCTTAAGACAAAACTGTAGATAACTGGGCTTCTGTTGCAGTTGCCCCCCCCCCTTCTTGCTCCCTTTTTTAGCTACTAGATGCTGATTTTGACATTGCACTGAGGCCTGATGACCAGACCTCGGTGCCAGTGCTCCTTCCCCAGAACAAGGTGCTGTCTAATTGTGCTACGTTTGGCTAAGGACTTTAGCACCCCTGTAAGTCCCCAGTAAATGGTACCTAAGGTACATAGGGCATGAGTGCTAAAGAGGGTTCCAAATGGTTGCAGCATATCATATGCCACCCTAAGGGACCCACACACAAATTTCACACAGACTGCCATTGCAGGCTGCGTGACATGGTGCAAACCATAAGTGAAAACATTGCAGGGCGCGCTCCTGTGAATCATGCCAATGTCACTGCATCAAATATATAAGTCACCCCTACAGCAGGCCTTTGAGCCCTAGGGCAGGGTGGAATATATTTTACGTGAGAACATATCTGCATGAGCAGATATGCGCCTGTGATGTCCAATTCTATTACTAGATACTTAATAAACCCACGATGATTCAAAGTGATGGAGTTATTAATACATGCACCCACAGAGCACCTTAGAGGTGCCCCCTGAAAACCTACCAACTACTAGTGTGCTGGCTGACTGGTTCGGACCAGCCTGCTGCCACAGACTAGCTTCTGACCCCCAGGGGTGAGGGCCTATGCTCTCAGGAGGTCAGGAACAAAGTCTGCTCTGGAAGATGGTGCTTACACCCCCAGCTACAGGGTGATCTACAAATTAGCATTCGAAGGAAGGGAGCTTCAAAAAGCCAATCACCTCTGGAATGCAAATCTGGCTTCCCTCAGAGGTGATAGGATGCAAACCGCCCTGACCAGGGCCCATTTGGCACTTAGACAGGTGGGAAAATTAGTAGTCCGAGAGGTGTATCCACCCTCATACTAGTCCCACTCCTAAGATGGGTTATATGATGAAGATGAAACATTTAAAAAAGTCTGCCACCCTGGTGGTAGCAAAATTAGGAACTCTGGGACAGTTATGCCCACTTCCCACAGGAAGTGATCATATAGGGGACAAAGTGACCCTCAGGAGTAAGTAGCCCCTTGGCTACTACCCTACACTTCTCTAACGTCCCTAAATCTAGTATCTAGGTAAGCCCCAGGCAGCAGGAAATCAGATTTCTGCTGACCTAAGAAGGACACAGAGAAGCTGTGAGAAGCAAGGATTGTGGGGAAGCAACTCACTTCGAACCAACCTTGCCAGCCTGTCTGCTATTCCAGCCAAACTTGCGCCAAAGTCGTCTCATACTGCAGCTGCGGTGGCTCTAAAAGCCTGGGAGGACTGCCTGTCTGCAACAAAGACCGAGGAACCCCATCTTGCAGGCACTCCAAAAGAACTAGGCGGACTCTGGACAGCCGCAAACCCGACACTGAAAAGCACCATTGCACCAGTGTCCCCTAGTTCGATTTGAAAAGGGCCAAGCTTCCAGCGTGGTCCCCCGACCCTACCTGGGTTTTGCCCACAGTGGACTCACCGACATCCCCTGCATTCTGACTGTGCAGGCCCACTAGACAGCGAGTTTGTCTGGTGACGAAAACCTGACACGCAAGAACACCTCTGCACCCAGCCGCCCTGGCCTGAGGAGAAGAGGACCAATGGTGTCTCCAAGTCCACAAGCATCGTGAGACCTGAGCCCCCTTGTTGGTTCAGCCTGACTGGTCTCCCAGTACCAGCTTGCAGCCTCTTTGCAACTGGACTGTTCTCCATTAAAGTGAATGGGACATCCAATGCCTAACACCTCTGCAACCAGACGCCCCAGAGCCTCTAGAGGTGACCTGTGTTGTCTTGGACCTTGCCCCATACTCACCTAAAGACCAGGAGATTGGCCCTGTAAGTTGCTGTGAAGTGCCCGAATGCAGTACATGTTTTCCTCATAGGATAACATGGGGCACCCGACGCTACAAAGCACCACGGCAACCGGCCGCCCGGTGCTGGCTGAGACTACCTGTTGGTGCTGCCTTGGATCTTGCCCCATACTTACCCCAAGTCCAAGACACTGGTCCTGTAAGTCGCTGTGAAGTACCTGTATGCAGTGTAAAGTGTATGTCTTTCCTTCATAGGATAACATTACCGCTTCAGAAATTGCACGAAGTGTCCTTTTTTAAAACTGTAGAAATTCATAACTCAAAAAGTAAAAACACTTATCTGATTCAGAGCTTGGCATCTAAAGACATAAAAGTATCTGTTATTTTTATAAACTGGTGTCGGATTTCTTTATTGAGTGTGGTTTTACTAACTGCCTTTATGTGTGCTATAAATGCTTAGCAGTACCCTCTGATATGTCTAACTGCTCGCTCACACTACCACAAAAGAGAGCATATGGGGTGCCATTTGTGGCTCTGCAATTCCTCTGGTGTTTGCTTGGACTCTTTACACAATGTATCTCTTTTTGGTCCACTACATAAAGAGCCAGCTTCCTACAAAGGATATGAATGGTCTCAGCAAGAACACCGCACAGTCTCAACCCGGACCTCAAAGGGAAACATTTGAACCAGACAGTGGAGATAAAACAATCTAGCAATGGAGCCAATACCCATGTGCATTACCAATAATAGGTGTGGCCACTATATCTTGTGACTCAAAACACTTCTTCGAAGGAAAAACAATTTGCACGTGTTCGAGTCAAACACTAGATGTTAGCAGTATGCACAGGATGTTTATCTACAGCAACACATGTCACGAACAGAGTATTACAGCAACGTATCCTCAGAGGACATACGACCTAGATGGCGTTATATTCATGCTTGGCAGAATCCCCTCGATCTCCTTCCATTTGCTGTATATATTTGATGCTCTGAGGTGGCAGCGTCCAAGAAGGAAATCTCTTAAGAGTACTGCATTTCCCCACACTTGGGACTGGCCAGTTGATCTTATTCTTTGTGAAGTGGGTGATCACCTGAGAACTTTTTTTACGATATACGACAGCTCATGAGACATGCCCTGAGGCTATTGCTGCCAAATTTTATTCCACATCTTTTAACTCCTCTTCTTGACGCATTGGACGAGGTGTATCCAGTGCACTTTATGTGACGCCATCGAGACAATATCCTAGTTTTGATGAGGCAGCCCCGCTCGAGTCAAGGACTCCCTGTTGAATACTTCGTCTCACCTATATAGAATAGCTCCTCCTTGGAAAATATAGTGTTTTACATTGTGTAGAGCTCGTTATAACATTCGTGGTGACAGATGGCTCCTTACCACTGAACGAAAATATTGACTCCGCGCCATGATGAAGGATGGTTTAAAGTACATGGTACCCCTGAAACACGTGACGGTGCATTTTCGCGTGGCGGCGCATTTTCGTTGTTTATGTATTATGTATATTGTGTGTAATTTATGTTTTCTTTGGAGTTCAATGTGACACTGTTTTGTGTTTTTTTCACATTATATGGTTGTTTTCTGTATGTTATTCGTGGAGACATGTACAGACTGTATGGTTCTTTTTCTACATGTTTGGGGCTCTTATATAATGTATGTACTTCATCCATACTTGTTTAGTGACATTTATTGAATATACATTTGTGATATATATATATATAAATATATTTTGATAATAAATGAAGTAACCAATATTCCTTTGGGACACTGTTTATTCTTGATATCTTACCGAATTGTAAAAATTAGATAAGGGGTCGTTTTTTATTTATTGCTGACGAACAGAGTATTATTCCTAATAGGTGATATTTGCTTTTGTGAGGTTAAATGTCTCTGTGCTCCATAGAGATGCAGTCAATCAACTGTTGAGCAGGCCTGGGCGAACTTAACTACACTAGCGAAATTCCCACATTTTTACGCTAAGTGAAATTCATGACACTTCTTAAAATGTGGGATATGGGGAATATGCATAATTGTTTTCATCCAAATGTACACCTTGCATACAAAATTATTGTGAGATTCAAGTGGGAGACTGGCTTGCATAGAAGATATTTCACCAAGACATTTTCTACTTAAACCAGTCGCCTGCTGATATCTTTTTGTACGTGCGGCGTGCGCAGGAATTAAAAAAAGAGACGCAATACACATTTAACAACAAAAGAATAATTTAGTGAAATTCTAAATGGGGCCTAGGTAGTGGAGACCTTAAATCCTAAAGCTCTAACAAATAAAATAAAATGGCTACCATCACATTGTACATGTGGTACTTGTGTGCTGCTGGGACCCAGATAAGAAACACAAATTCCTGTAGGCTCCTTCCAAACTTATCACCTTTACTAAAAACATAGTTTCCCTAAAATGTTTTCAAAATGTGAACATTCCACACTTACAACTTAAACCCTACTTTATTAAAATACTTCTTCAAATAATGCAGTCAGTCCTCAAGATCGATGTATGCTCCAGCTGGTCTAATGATACTGTGTCACAAGTTACTTTGTAGTGCCCCTTGCAAAATGTAAAATGTCATGTTATAATCTTACCCTGCACTGTTGTTCGTACTCCTTTTTAATTTTTGCCAATCGCTCCTCCTGTAGCAAAAACTCAGCACTGGCCGGATCAAGATCACCAAACTTTTTCAAAAGAAAGAAAGAAAAAAAAAGGCTGAGAGGTTTTATATATTTTATTTAGTCTTTACTTGAGATGAAGATACCTTCTTCTGAGAAAAATCAACAACATAGACAGGTAGTGTGCAGAATATATTTGCAATAACTTATGCAACAAAATTACAGATAGTCCCACCATTTAAAAACTTAACTGCACCAATACCAAGCTGAATATTTCGAGATTTCTATGGGATTTAAAACAATCAAAAGATCCCACATTTTTGGGGTATAATGAATTGGAGTAGATGTCAATTTATGAAGTTACTGGGTAAAAAAATCTCAAGCTAGCAAGTTACAGAACCATTTGGGGTGCAGAAATCCCCCAGTTTGCAGTGTTGATCTTAAGAAGGCGAAGACAGGCGGCATTCCAAATCTTAATGATATCGCTGTAGGAAAAGACGGATTCAACTCAATGGTCCCTTGGGTTGCCAGGAGGCAAATTGCAACAAGCATTGACATAGCCAATAGGTCTCTCCTTTGGGACCTTATAAGTGTTTATCCATGCAACAGTTGCATAACTAAATACATATAAGGTCCCAAAAGCGAGACCTAGTGGCTATGCAAAGCGGCTGTGCGGCCGCGAAATTTAAAGTGATCGCGATCACGATCACACATCAAAGCGGCCGTGCGGCCGATAGTGAAAGTAATCGCGGTAAAACGTGGCGCGCGCGCCCGCGCACATGCACGGTGGCTCTAGGCTGGCCTGGTAGCACTTTTTGGAGCCCTCTCAATAAGTCTCGTCAGACCAGCGCATGCGCTGGGTCAGGCGAGACCTAAAAAGGCAGGACTACAAGCACATGACAATCCAGATCATCAAACACAGTAATTATATTTGTGCTCATATCAGCAGTACATTGACTGATATTACCAAAGTGACTGATCAGTTGAGCCCTCGTGGAGTAACCCTGGGCGTAGTTCGCGAAGTAGCACTTCGCGAAGCTACGCAAAGTGCAGTTCGCACTACGCGAGCTACGCGTAGCACTTCGCGAACTGCGTAGTACCTTGTTCGCACTGTGCCAGATGTCGTTTTCAATGATTGCACAGTGCGGACAAGCAACCGGCACTGTGCAATCATTGAAAATGGCATCTTGCACAGTGCGAGCTGTAGTTTTCTGCTGCTTGAGTAGATTTTTACTCGAGCAGCAGCTTTCTCAACGCGAACTGGTAGTTTCTCATCGCGAGCATACGCGACCACTCGCAATGAGAAACCTGACCTCCTCGCGTTGGGAATCTCGCCGGGAGGTTTATTTTCCATGCTCGCGATCGCCAACTTGATGTTGCTGATCGCGAACAAGGAAAAAGTCTCGCCGGGATGTCATTTTGCTTGCTCGCGGTCGCCAACTTGACGTTGAGGACCGCGAGCAAGCAAAAAATGACCGCTGCACAATGCAACACTACGCTACGCGTGTTCGCACTGTGCTACGTGCAGTTCGCGTAGTGCAAAGTAGCACGAACTTCGCAAACTACGCGAGCGTAGCGTAGTGCTTTGCCCAGGCTTAGTGGACAAGCTATTCACCATGACGTAACCTACCAAGTGATCAGAACCCTGCCGACTGTCATCAATCACATCAAGGTACATAGCTCGTACTGCTACGATCTGCAGCCATTCAACTATCGGGATCTGTGGATGGCATTGGAGCAATTTGCATTTATGCATCATTTAATTAGTACTTTTGAATGGCACTGTAGGAAAATTACGTGTAGCTTAATGCTCATTTGAACAACATGTAAGGGTGATGACCTCTGGATTACAATAATGGTAGCTAACAAATTTAAAAAAAATGTGAAGAATAAGGAGGTTAAATGTCTTTTGAGGATTATGTAACAGTTTGGAAGACCCCCAAGTGAATTTCATTGCTAGAATCTCCAGTGACCAACAATCATCTAAATACATGTTCACAAGAACATAAGTAAATGACAATTCCATATCATCAACTGCTTGTTCTCAAATGTTTTGCTCAGTTGGACATCTCCAGAGCAAACATGTTTAAAGAATGCTAAGCACATACTCAACGCTGTAGGATGTTAATTCATTTTGCCAATGGTGCTATGTAACCTCACTCAGCTGTTCAAATATTTGGTTACAAAGAAATAACTAACTGTGACGGATCCGCTGAATGTCAGACAACACATCTGTGTTGCATACAGATCTCTGGCAATTAAGAGAAGACATTGGAGACCAAATTTGTATTCTGAAATTGGAGAGAATACATACCTTCTCCTTCAACATGTTTTCAACATTTCTTTGTAATTTGTTGTTGAGGTTTTCAGATTCCACCAGCTTCTTCGCAGTCTCCAATAGTTCTTTTTCCAGCCGGCTGTTCTCCTTTACAAAACAAAAGGAAAAATACATATATGTTATGTATGGATTTAACACCCAGCTCTAGATGAAAGCAAGTACCTGAATGGATACATACTGCATGTAATGTGAAAAACAAATTTTAAACAAACTTATGAAGGATAGCAAAATTGATACAGTGTAATAGTAATCAGCCGAAAAGAGACCTGTAATGCTCCTCTGTTTGAAACTCTTAGGCCATGCTGGAAGCCCAGGCCTCCCAAGCAGTTTTTATTGTCCTTTGCTTGCATACGACCGTGCAAATTATATTAGTAACAGGACTACCTTCAATGAGATGGTGAGTCGATCCCTTGAAAAGTTCTCGTCCCTCTTCAGCTTCTCGACATCCTGTTCCAGATCCGACCGCTGCTTGTTCGCATGCTGTAAAATCTGATCTCTTTCTCTTCCAAGTTCGCTTCTTAGAGCGGTAGTGCGTTCCTTGTAATCTTCTTCCAGTTTCCTACAAATTAAACGAAGAGTATTCAAGTTCTGTTTAGACCAGCGGAGATGCATGCTACATATGTTCTGATTCTATTTAAATTCTCAACATTCTTTGGTACCCGCATCCCTCTCCAATGTTTGTTCTATCTTTGCTTACATGGATGCACAATTATTTCGAAAGACAACAGTGAGAAGCAAGACAATCTTCTGTATCTACATGCATACTTCTAGAGAGGGCACCCCAAGACTGGTTGCATGAAACAATGGCAATGCAGTTCCAGAAACCTATTCAAGTAAACCTTCTACCTGATCATTCAATAGCTCTCTAAGGCCTGGATTTTAGTAGCAAGCGAGTAAAAGGCAGCATTGCTACCTGAGGTTGTGCTCGTGCTGCTGTTCTATTGCTGCATGGTGGTCATCTACTTCAGAAGCCAAAAGAGATTTCAGTTTCTCATTTTTATCTAAGTCAGACCGCAGCTTTTCAACTTCTCTGGCACCCTGGTCGGCACGTCCTCTGAAAAGGAAAAATACACACTGAATGAATTTAAGTTACGTCTTTGTTCAACAATTGGCTTTGGAGCAGGGAAGGCACTGTAGAGAGCCACCATTAATTAACTGCGTGTTATACTCTAACCCCAGACTCTAGTGGTGTTCTTCAAAATGGAAAAATAAACCTCTACACTTGAATCTCTTTTGTGTCCATTTTAGTTGGATGAAGATTGAAGGTAGTTAAATGCATATATTCATGAACTAATTCCTCGTAAGAAGTATCATGGTTGCATGCAGATCTATGTAAAAGTTAAGTGACAAAACATACTATGGCAGATATATTTAAGGCACACCCATACAGCCAATCATCATATAGAGAAGACAAAACCGCAAATAACCTCACTCTGCTCTTTATTCAAATTTAACAACTGCTCACAAATCTTTCTCTTGATCCTGCAGGAGTTTCAATAAAATGTTAACTGCCTCAGTACCTCCATTACTGCAAAAAAGGTTACTGGTGTTAACAACTGCAGCAATTACAAGCCCGTCTCAAGCATAGTATCCCTTCCTTTCGAAGAAGAATCAGCTACAAAACGACATGAAGTTCAATAACAGAAAATAAACTGGTTCTCTGGCCAAAGGCAATCTGTCCTGTCCTCAATCACGGACAACATCTGACAGCATTTGGATATTGGTTTTCATTGCCCTAATCTCCTTAGCTGTTTCAGTGGCACTGGCATTAGACCATTTAATTCTCTGGGACTGGCTCCATTAAATGAGAGTAAGTGAAACTGCCTGCAAAAAGACAAACTTCTTTCTGACCGACTTGTGGAAACCAACCCACGGTTGTCATCTCAATTGCCACTCGGCACACTCGCATGCTGGGTAATCACAGGATGCACCTGTGTCCAACCTCTATTCAATATTCACCCTCCGTGCTTAGATGCTGAGGGTCCCCAATGACATTCCGCTAGTTCCTGGTTTTTAGTCAAAAGCACGTTGTAAAGGGCTATTTGAGTCCAAACTAAAACTTAAGGCAGGACTGTTTTGGCTAAAAAGTCAAAACTGACTCAAGGGGATTTTAACTACAAGGTAGCTACACTTTTTTTGTCAAAATTTGTAACAGCCTGCATAAAATTTGAATTATAGAGACAAAATGTTTACATGTTATCCACAACACTGTAAAATAAGTTAATATCAACCTGCTAAGAGCCTGACTCCAAAGGCCTCAAAATATGCCACCTGAGTAAAGAACATTCCAAGGGGTCACCACACAGAGCCGTGCGAAATCATACAGCCCCTAAATAACGTGAGGGTAGAATTCAGTCTTAAGGACAACCTTGCCAGACAGCAATTAGAAGGGCAGACTAGGCAACGAGGTCACATTCCCACATCAATCTACTAACCAGCATAAGGAAATAAGATGACTTCAGCATCACTAGAAAGCACACATGGGGTACCAGCAATTAAGACAGATGATATGCTTGCCTTCCATAGGATTCCATAATGTTGAAGCACAAGTACTTCAGGATCCTGGACTCCTACTACTAAAACACTTTAGGTTCTTACTACAGGCCGCATAGCTGGCTTCATTAAGCATCAGTGGTTGAGACTGGTATCCAGAAGTCACAGGGAGCAATCCTCTACTGTAGACCCTTCCATTCATCCTTCCCAGACTGATGCATTGAGCTGAGTATTTGTGTAAGAGATGATTTACAATGTTACAAAAGTGCAAAATATGAGGAGACAAATGCTTTACTAATAAATCTCATATGAATTTCTATCAAACCATTGTTTAAGATAAAAGGCCAATCTTGAGGACACGCATGTCTAAGCAGAAAACATGCCAATGCTTTCTCGATCAAGCCAAATACAAGCAACAGTAAAAGACTCAGTGAAGATGGGGAATTTGATTCGGCTAGATGCGGAACACATCAGCAAATTCTGTCTTCGAGGTGTGAACACGTTAAGGAGGAATGAAA
The DNA here is from genome assembly GCF_964204655.1 of Triturus cristatus. Classification (NCBI taxonomy): domain Eukaryota; kingdom Metazoa; phylum Chordata; class Amphibia; order Caudata; family Salamandridae; genus Triturus; species Triturus cristatus. The sequence continues at coordinate 1,095,461,184 of NC_140592.1, read as the reverse complement.
GTGGTGCGGTGAAATTAGCAATAACCTCCCCCACCGCCCCAGTATTCATAGAATGAGGGTAAGTCTATGGGGGATTGGGGAAACACTTCTTCAATGGTGAATGATTGTCAAAGGAAGCCCTGGACCATCTCAGCCTTAGACAGGAAAGAAACCATTCAGAACAACACGTAACCACAGGTCTCGTACTTACACTAAATGCCGAATCTCAGATTTGAAACTGGCGAGCACAGCCCGATGGATTTCATTTTTGGTGATCAGCAGCTCGTTCTCCAAGGCCATGGTCAGCTCAGTCAGGTTGATCTTTCCATCCATGCCAAAATCCAAAGCCTAATTTAAAAAAAAAAAAAAAAAAAAAAAGTTAATTTGCAACCACAGCTTTATATACATAAATAACCTTTGATACAAGTTATGATCAGATTGTTTTGTTTTCATATAATGGTCTATGTGTACATCGGTATGAAGTAATTTTATAGTGCACATTAAGCAATTCATAGACATCTCTGAAAGTTCAGGCAGTGTGGACTAATTTGCTTGATTTATTTTTTTGGGTATGAAAACCTTGTACCATCTGATGATTCTCCCTCCCCGCACTGGAATTATGGGCAGAACGCAGACTTATCTTCTTAGAGTAAGTAAGAGTAACATGTTTTCTGTTTTTATCCTAGAATTAATCTCTTCATAACACAGGAGAAGATACGTGCAGAGGAAAAATGAAGACCTACATCTCTGGAATGTGAAATATCAAACTTTACCAAAAAATTCACCACTTGTGAATGTGAGTGGCATAAGAAAGCAGAAGCCACCAAGAAATATATATAGATTTAGGTCAGTTTATGGAATTTTCTACGGTAAAAGTGAATCAATGCAGGCAGTCTTTAAACACCTGAATTAAAATGCTAACATTTAAACAAATCAAGCACCAATATATTTTACCACTGAAAACATTCCCAACAGTCAACTTGCAGGACCCAGATAGAATGCATTGTAGTCATCCATTTTTTTAACGAGCCACTTCATCTGAACTATCATCACTGGCTACATAAATGGAGGTAGGCAACACAAACCTGGTGTATTAAATGGGGAGAAGTCACTACAATGCTTGCTATTTATCCTGGGAAGTCACACTGGATGCCAGGAACAGGATTGCCCCTTGGCGCTTCTGACTAGAGGGCACATTCTGTCTGCCTGGGTGCTAAGCTCCCAATCTTTCCTGCACCTTCCTCTCAGCTGCCTAGCCTCTTGACTTTTACCTCTTAACGGTGCATTTCTTTTTACTACAGCCCATGACCAGTAACACTGGAACGGCAACTTCTCTTTAGCGGACCTCATAAAACAATTCTCCTGCTGCAGTTCCTTTTACCAATGATTTTTTTTTTTTTTTAATGTTGGGCGGACTGCATGAATTAATATCGGTCACAAGTAATGAGTCCCTTTCAGGCTTAACATTATGAATGACACTCATGGCAAAATCTTTTGAAACATACCATTAAGAAGTGGATAGAGAGTACCAAGTAGAATTGCAGGCTTTGCAATATGTCGATCAAGAAAGGTATACAAGACTCATGCACCTAAGAATGGAGTTTAGCTTCTACACCGTGCTAACATGACTAAAGGATGTGATTGATAGAAACTTCAATAACATACAACAAAATTCTCCCAAACGACTTATAGTGCTTTCATTTCGGCTAGTACAAGCTCTAGTGGGCTTCCTTTTCTAAATAGATCAAAACCTGCTACCTGATATCATTTATACATTTTATTCAAAACATTTTTCTTTTAGTCAAAGTAGTATTTTTACTCCACTTTTTTTTTTATGAAACATTTTCAAGCATCATTTTTTTATAAGGTGAAAAACAATATTTTTATACATGTGTTATTAAAACATGACAGGCACATGAAAAGCACATTTAATAATTGGAAATGCAATGCATGTAAATACACTTTCAATAATGTAGAAATTGCTTTTCTTATCCCCATCAAAAGAAAAGAAAATTTGTAGAAGAAAATCAAATCACACCACACCTCACTGCATTTTATCTTCACCCAAACCATACATACACACATTCAACCTCTTTGGATAAGCAGGACGAAGAGATTCGACATAGAAGGACTTTCACGATTAATACAAATATAATTACAGCCTAATTGATTGAACCACGAGTCTGCTCTAAAGGTCTAATCTATAATACATTTGAAGATTTTATTTCAAGAGACCTCTACATTAAAACTCGGCGCTTGAACCCCACAACACTGAGATGTAAGCATTACTGCGCCATATTTATAATCTAACTTCTTGTGCTGTAAGAAGTATCAATACTAGGATTTCATCCCTGGCTTGCCAGTGAACAGTAGACTGCAGGATAAGAAAACTTTCTGGTTATCCACACAGGATTTCCTCATCGCACCTCTACTATTGAGATTCAAAATATAAATTGGATGGCCCTGAGGAAGGTGGACATTAATTAACTGAACCCACCGAAACGTACGTGGGCTAGATGTACTCCCGGCTGACTGCTACACCATGGATGGATAAATAGGATCTCAACCATGCAGTGTATTAGCACGTTATTTTAAGCTTGGTGATGAAAGATAGGTTGAATGTGTGCATGTATGTATCGTTTGGGTGAAGATAAAATGGAGTGAGGTGTGTGGTGTGATTTGATTTTCTTCTACAAATTTTCTTTTCTTTTGATGGGGATAAGAAAAGCAATTTCTACATTATTGAAAGTGTATTTACATGCATTGCATTTGCAATTATGAAATGTGCTGTTCATGTGCCCGTCATGTTTTAATGTGTAAAGAAATTGAGCAGTTCCTGATTAGCTTGTGGGGGAGGGGGGAAGGGGAAGAGGGGAACGGGAAAGACAGGTCTTTCTTCAAAATGCCCTCACACACCCCAAGGGATGTCATGCTTCATCATATGGGCATTTGCCCCTAGTCAGGCCGGCGCTGCAATGCCCGACGGGCTCCCGAAACCGGGGCTCTTTATCGGGGATCTTTTGAAGAAGCCGTAGGGTGCGTGTGGGTGTGAGGGCTGGGTAGTGCACTGAGTATAGGGTGAGTAAAATAGGTATAGAGCAATCCTACTTAAGTCAAGTGTTTATTATTGAGGTAGCTCTACCCTAATTTAAAACTGTGTAGCAGCCTTTATTTTGGAGTAATGTTCCTTAAGGGCTAATGTAGTGGAAGTGGTCAACATGTTTTGTGCCCAGACTGCCCCACAAGGGGTCAATGGCACTTCGTCAGGACCAATGAAATAATTGTGTAATGAGTGCACTACCGTCTAGTACAATGAAGTCAAGTTTGCTAGAGACGGTAGGGGGTATACTAAAGAACTGGTACTGGGGTATACTATAGACCTGTGGGAGAAGGGAGAGATAAAAAACGAAACAAACAACCAAGGGTTAGACCAACGAAAACATAAAAATCATGCACTAAATTATTTAAGTGCAGATCAATGAACACACGTGTATTGTTGAGTGCCTTCACTGAGCTACCCCTCAATTATGGGGCCTTAACAATCATCGGAACAAAATGGTAATACATATTGCAATGTAGACGAGTACGTCGTGACTACATACACGTGAGGGTGCCTTGAGTGTGGTGTAGCACAAACAACCCAACCCATACACAACGTGTTTGTAGTTGCGCTAGATCTCAAGTCATAGTGAACTCCAGTAGGATTTGAACGAAGGAGAGCAAGCAGATCTATTCGAAAAAATCATTGTATTGTGGAAACCACCTTTTCTAGAAATGGCGCCGCCATGTACACATACTAGTTCTGAAGGGTACGTCCGAGCAGTAGCTCCGGAAAGTTCCGAGATTGTAACTAAGTTGGAATACTTCAACTAGTGTGCGTCAGGTTAAAAAGCAAAGGCGTACGGCGGCAATGTGTACAGCCAGCATCCTAAATGAATCAATAAAGTAGCGGGAAAAACCGTCCCGTGTTACTGGGGGTGGGCGCAGAACATGAGTGCGCGATTAAAACACTAATGCCAAAAGTGATAAAAACGAGAAGGAGGTACAAGGCAGAAAGACTCACCCCTCGTTACCTAGTCCAAGCTGACGGGGATTGAACCAGAGCACTTTAGTTGCTCCGATCGCTAAGGAAACAAAAATAAAATGACCACGGTATAAACACAAAAGAGATTCTAGTGGGTAACAAACAAAGGCTTACCGTGGAGACAGGAGTGACAGGAAATGTACTCACAAGTGTAGGCGGGCAACTAGCGATCGTCCTACCCTCGCTCTGGGCCCCGAGAAGAGTGTGTCACTATAAGTAGCGATGTCAATAACGTGGGAAAACGTGGCGGCCATTTTGGGTGGGGATATATTGAAACTTGTATGACTAAGGACGTCAAGGTATTGAGGATAGTCTCCATGACAATCAATATATCCACAGTAGATGATGTGGCGGCCATATTGGGTCAGGATATATTAAAACTTTATTGACTTCGGACGTTAAGATGTAAAATTAGTAAACTAAACAATTGACATCCGTATAGGGGTAAGTCAGCATGGACTTATAATGTAAGGGACCTACCTACATCGTCTGCATTGAAAATGCAGAAGGAGGACTCTAAGTGGGAAATTTATTTCACAACAGCGTGGAGGTCAATATAATACTGAAACAGTATAGGCAGGGCGAGTTAGCGGTGCAGTTCAGCCCAAAGTATGCCATCATTCAACCCCCCTTGTGTGTGTCCCCCAATTTAAAAACCCAACATTGTTCCTTCCTGAACAAGGCTGCTTTGGTGATAGTAGGGAAGGCTTCTAGTCATGTTTTAATAACATGTATAAAAAAATAGTTTTTCACCTTATAAAAAAATGATGCTCGAAAATGTTTCATATCAAAAAAAGTGCACTATGGAGTAAAAATACTACTTTGACTAAAAGAAAAATATGTTTTGAATAAAATGTTTAAATGATATCATGTAGCAGGCTTTGATCGGTTTAGAAAAGGAAGCCCACTAGAGCTTGTACTAGCCGAAATGAAAGCATTATAGGTCGTGTGGGAGAATTTGATAGAAACTTCTCCTGCGAGAAACCCATTGAAAGATTCAGCCCTAACAGGCTGTCAAGGTTGCAGTATTAGCTCACTGGCTTACGAAATATCTTATGTCTTTCAACGTAACTCGGGAGATACCTCTTAGAGCCCAATGGAATGATTCATTGGGTAGGATATTTCTAGAACCCAAGGAAATGTAAAAAGAGTAATAGAATTTGAAAGACGGGAGAAAAAAAAATATGAAGTGTTAGTTTTTTGGGTTTTTTTAAGTTTAATAGAATTTTAGAGGAAGTATTTTGCAAGGACAAAAACTAAGTTTGTGTAGGAAGCTGGCTCTTTATGTGATATCAACATTCTAACATACCGTGTAAGGACTCCAGGGGTTCTCTTATGAGTGTGGACAGGGGCTTGATATGCAATCCCAAAGTGCTCTAGTAGGTGGTAGTGTGGCTGAGAAAGATTAGGCTTAACACAGAGGAGAGCAAGACATTTGGAAATTCACACAATGATCACTAAATAACACGACTCAAGAAGGACATCCATACCAATTTATAAAAATAGCAAGTATTTTTTTTATATGTTCAGGCATCTGAGAAAAATTGTTCAGGTAAGTAAGTTTAAATATAAATTATTTTCACTTTAAAAAGTGGCCACAGTGCAATTTGAGTTCTGCAATGTTATCCTATAGAAGGAAGAACAAGTTCTGTAAACCGGTATAGTACGGCGACTTACAAGACCAATCTCCAGGAGTTAAGGCGAGTGGTGGGCAGCACCAACAGAACATCACCAGCGGCGGAATGAGGGCAGCCGGGTGCAAAACAGCATCGGGAGCCTAACAGGTTTATATGGAGAGCGGTCACTGTAAAAAGAGGCTGCAGGCTTTGGCTGCAAGGCCAGTTTGAGCCAACCAACAAGAGGGGGGGTTCAAGGCTTGCGATGCTCAGGGACGTCGGGACACCTGGGGTCCTCTTTTCCAAGGCCCGAAGACAACAGATATAGAGCTGTCTTTTAGGCGTAGAGTTTCCTTACCTGGAGCAGTTGAAGGGGCCTGCATGCAGAGGCTACAGGAAACATCAGGGAGTTCTGGAGGACCTTGTTGACACCGGTGGCCCACTTCAACTCGGGCTGGAAGTGAAGGGTGCAGTGGTGACTTCAGGTGTCAGATTTTGGCAGTTCCGGAGGCCTCAGAGTCTTCACTTTTGGAGTTCCTGCATGATGCAGGGAACACTTCTGCTGTTCAAGAGGTCTTGGTCTCTGTTGAAGGCAGGTAGTCCTCCCAGGTTTTGGAGGCACACAGCTGCAGGACAAGTCGTCTTTGGCGCAGGTTCGACAGAGAATGACAAAGAACAGCAGGGCTGGGGCCTAGTTAGGTGCTATCATTGTCCAAATGTACCCCCCAAGAGTTACTTTCAGGTCTGGGAGAAGGGGGAACAACCAAAGAAAATCCCAAAAACCTCCCATGTGACCTATATTACTTTAGTGTAGGCTGACATCAGCTCTATGGAGCTATCCACAATACAACTTCAACTCAGGCCGGACGCGACTGGTGCAGTGGTGACATCAGGTGTCAGGTTCTGGCGGTACCGGAAACATCAGAGTTTTCGCTTTTGGAGTTCCTGAAGGGTGCAGGAAACAGTTCTGCTGTTCTTCAAGAGGTCTTGATCTCTGTTGAAGGCAGGTAGTCCTCCCAGGTTTTGGAGGCACACAGCTGTAGGACAAGTCACCTTTGGTGCAGGTTCGACACAGAATGGCAGAAAGTACAGCAGGGCTGGGGCTTAGTTAGGGGCGCTCTTCGGTCTTCTGCTTTTGCAGCTCTTCGTGTCCTCCTTCGTAGGTCATCAGGATCTGGTGCCAGGGGCTCCCCTAATTACTGAATTTATGGGCGTTATGGGAGTGTGGGGAAGTAACCAAAGGGCAACTGGCCCTTGGAGTTACTACGTCCCTTATATGACCACTTCCTGTGGGAAGTGGGCACAACCCTGTCCCATAATTCCTAAGTATGCCATCACAAAGATGGCTACTTTTGAAAAATCACATCCACCTCACAGTAACCCATCTTTGGGGTGGCACTAGCCTGGAGGTGGTGCACCTATCCGACTAGCTAATTTCCCACCTGTCCAGGTGCCAAGGGGGTCTGCTTCCTCTCCTGTGAAGGGGATCCAGATTTGCATTTCAAAGGCTGCAGCTCTTTGAGGTTTATTTGGGAAAAAGGGGGTGGTGATGGACAGAGTTTCTGAATGATGCAGAATACTCTTACCAAGTCAAGAGATCATGGTTTTAATCCATCACCGTTTTTTAGCTCACTGCACCATCCCAGCTCAGAACCCGGCTACATGCAAATTAGTCTGTATCTGTCCCAGTGCATGATGGGAACAGGGCAAACCAAACTACCAAGCCAATTCTTATACTGGGAAGGAAACAAGCTTCCGGGGACCGGTTTCTGGCATCACAGCCTTCGTCGGCCCGGCTTGCCTGAATCCTGATGGTGCAATGAGCAAGGGACTCACGTCTGAGCATACCCTCCCACACTGAGTGTGGATAAAATCGATTTGGGAAAAAGGGGGTGGTGATGGACAGAGTTTCTGAATGATGCAGAATACTCTTACCAAGTCAGGAGATCATGGTTTTAATCCATCACCGTTTTTTAGCTCTTTGAGGTTTGCCACCCAAGGAATGCTAATCAGAAGGTCATCCTGTGGAAGGTGGTGTTACACCCTCTTTCCAGACAGGCTTTTGTTCCGAGTCTCCTGAGAGCAAAAGCCTCTCACCCTAGGATGTCAAAGCAGCGTCTAGGGTGGCATGCTGGCAGAAATCAGTCAGCAAGGACACCACTGGCTGGTAGGTTTTCATGGGGCACCTCTATGGTGCCATCAGGGTGCACGTATTGTTAACTCCAACACTGACATCAGTATGGGGTTATCAAAATGAGATGTTCAATACTAAACATCCCTGTTTTCAGTTTAGCCATCGTGTAGGTGGGGAAGTCGTTTTCACCAGTGTGCCGCAACAGTCTTAAGATGGCTTCTCTGGTAACTTGCACAGGCAATAATAGGACTGACAGGAGCATATCTGCTCATGCAGGCATGCCCTAACATGTAATATTCAGAACCCTGTCTTAGGGCTGTCCGGTGAGTTAGCAATATCGCATGTAATGGTAGGGGACATGGCACACAGGGATATGTGACATGCGGGGTTTTCACTTTTGTCTGCACCAAGACACGCAGCCTTGCATGTGCTTTGTGAAGGGTCACTTAGGGTGGCACAATTCGTGTTGATGCCCTTTGGGACCCTCTTTAGTACCTTCGGGCCTAGATACCAGAGGGCACCATTTACTAGGGACTTACAGAGGGTGATAAAGAGTTTGGTAACTGGGCAAACAATTGTACAGTTTTTATGGAAATAACACTGGTACTGGGCACCTGGTTAGCATCAAATATCAGGCAAAAACGGGGGGTGGGGGGTACGGCAACAAAAATCCAGTTTCCTACAGTTGGCAACATTGATCAGTGTTGAAAATGAGCACTGGAACAGGTTAATGCATATAATCTGCTATGTACAGTTTGGGTTGGCTGATCACGCCAGAAGCGCTATATGTCATGTCTTAATTCTCATTTATTAAAAACAACAACAAAAAAAGAAATATATGGCGAAAGCCGAAAAATTCTAGTCTTCGTTTTTGATCCAGATGAACTTGCATAGATAACAATGAAGGAAAGTCAAGAATTGTATACTTCTTATTTGGTGCGCATGGATCTATCTGGTAACCCTAATGGGACATCTACTAGTCAGAGATGCAGATACGGACTCAACGCTAGGTATGTAGAATTATACAAAAGAGGCCAGCAAAGTAACGGGCATCCATTGTGATGTTACTTACTCATCATCATCTCAATGAGGATGAGATGGGAGTCTGAAGTCTTTTAAAACCCACTAGAAACTATTTCTCCAAACTGATGTCAAAGACTGAATGGATTTTTACACTTCACTATTTTCTCCGTCTGAAATGTGATCTCTTCCAAAGGAGGTGATAAATGGGTATCTGCCCATCCCTCTGTTAGTATATGCTTAGGTGTGTGTGTTGTCTTTGACTGTATCTGTTTGCATGTGTGGTAATCTACTTGCATGTGCAACTGCACATCTGGTGATTTATGTGCATTTAGGTCAGCTGATTTGTGCCATGGGGCTGTGTAAATAGGCTTATCTGTGTACACTGGTGCACATGGGTCTGGTAATCTGTGTATGTATCGGTCTCTGAATGTATGTGTAGGTCTCTAGACATTGCTTTATAGTTGCATGCAGGTGTGATCTCTGTGCAGGAGTGCATGTAGGTGTAGTGGTCTGACTGAGATGAAGCTATTTGAGAAAAATAACCCCAAAAGGATAGTAGAACTAGGGAGAATGGGCACCACCGGCCCAAGAAATAGGTTCCCCCTTTTGTTCAGCCAACAAACTATTAGAAAGAACTGCCATACATTAAAACATCTGCGGCATGAAGACAATTTCTTCGACACAAATTATAAGTTTGCTTCAACGCTTTACTAGGTTTGTCATACAGAGAGCAATACACAGCAAGAATGCATGTAACCAGACGGCCGATGCCGCGCAGTAGACCTACCTCTAGCACCGCCTGGCTGTTCTCGATGCCTTCCTCGTGCCAGAGGTCCAGGATCTGCTCCACCGAGCCGTACCCCGACCCATCGTCCAAACAGGAGAAGAGCCGGAAGCCGATCATGCTGATCATGGCTGAAGGAGTGATGGTCCGCCTCCCGCTTTCATCGAACGACTGCAGGGCAGAAAGAAACAGGCCTTCAGCAACACACGAGCAACAAGCTTCATTCACATATATAAATGTTTGTCAGCCTGTAGACCTCTGCAGGGACCTACAGGTTTCAATTGCAGGAAAAATGGACAGCTCGTTTTCCCAAAACGGTTTAGGGAACACAACCAGTACAGAACGGCCCTAACTCTCCTTGCACGCGGACTTTCCTCCTGATGTTTACTTGTTACTAAAGCCCCCTCGCGCACCCTCCCCTCAAGGCCAATCAGACCGCTCCTTGTTGAACGGGCCAAATAAGGTCCAATTGCAGCAGGTTACTCTCCGGTGGATTGACAGAACCAGGAAGTATTTATCCTGTGCCAGCAAGGTGCAGGATCTCTGGTCGCACCCGCGCTTTGTTGCAGCCCCGTTTTGTTAAAACACATGCCTCAAGCCGAATTACAACGGACTCAAATGAACTGCAGTGATTCACGCAGACTGACCGGTCTGCCCATTGGGGCATAAAAATGTCGCTATCTTTCACGGGGATATATACACAACAGAATTTTTTTTCAAAACGAACCAACTCGCGCCCCCCCCCCCCGAATGTCACATATTGAGAGGGGAGAGGGGGGGGGGGGGGGGGGGGGCATCGTACCGCAGCCATTACATGACCGTAGAAATTCATTATCTACAGCATCCCTTTACTTGTGTATTAGTTAGTGGTTTGTTTAAAAAAAAAATACTAACATTTGGACAGGATTTGAAAAGCACTTTTGTATAACAAGCATTATCAAAGACTACAGTAATCGCCTTCGCTACAGAATGCAGACCCATAGATTTTGCCCCCAGATATGGCCTCTCATGGATGCGCCTTCCTTCACAGCACCTAGTTTGTAATGAGGTTTTAAAAAAACAAACTCCATTACAAGAGGTCCAGCGTGCATGTATGCACAAGGACACAGGCCATCTTGTAATCGATTTTATGTTTACTGAAAATCCAGTAGATGACCGCTACACTGCACGCGCGTGCATGTTGGCCATTTTATTATACAATTACATGTGTTTTTTTCGGGAATCCATTATTGGTGCTGTACATGCATACCTTGTAATTAAGTTTTTCATGTTTTTTGAAAACCATTACAAGTGCACGCACGTTGCCATTTAAGAAGGGTTGGCTTTACCAATTCCTGTGACACAATTTAAAAATAACTGGCTGCAAAGCTAAAGTAAGAGCATGCTGGCGAGCGACAGCAGAACAGTGAGGAAGCTACGAAGGGGAAACTTAAAGCACTATAAAATCACCCACGAATGCCATGGCTTTAAGGCAGCCCTCCCAGCCAGTGGCAACTTCTAAAAAATGCAAACACCCTATAACTTAGGACCAGCTGAACAAAAGCCCTTTTTTTTGTCCTGCAGATAAGCGTACCGATAACACAAGGTCTCCAACAAAAAACAACTGCACCTTTATTTAAGCGAGGCTTAAACAGTGCATGAGGAGTAATCCTGTCAGACAGACAGTGAATGTTTGTCACAGTTCTGCCAGCCTTCACTTTGGTGGGACTGGAAATTCAAGTGTATTCAAAGTAATGCGGAGCCAGAGCCAATCGAAGGCACACTGAAGGAGATATTTTATTAGTTACATGCACAGCCTAGGCCAGGCTTAAACAACTGGTGACTTACTGAAGCTGGGAAACACATGCTAGAATCTGGATTAGAGCTTTGGCAGCCTATTCTCTGCTGCCTTGGGGTTCAAAGAGTGCCAATTAACCTGATGGTGGCTGAGGTCTGGAACACTGGTGCCCTTCTTACATGCCCAGCCCCCTAAAGGAAATGAGGGACTGGCACTCTCCCAGCTCCCTCTCTCCACAAATTAACTTCTACAAAGCACCAGCAGCTAAAACAACATGCTGTGCGGCCACACATGACATAACCCATTCATTGTCTTATTCTATGTGATTCAAGAAACTCACCTACATTTACAAAGTATTTACCAGATGCCCATGAGGGACCACTGTGCTCAGATTTTAATTGTAGAATATTACATTTCAGTCCGTCATTGGCATATACTTCTACCCACTTATGAGGTGGCAAATTTGATACTACTTTGTGAATTAGGTGTTTAGAGGGTGTCCTCTCAAATTAAATACAATTAAAATTTGTAGATTTATACAGTGCATCTCATCACCAGTGAGGGTACCAGGCGGATACACCATATCAGTATTTAGGAACCCCAAACACCTGGAGGACACTGCATCAAAGTTGAGCGCTACCCTCCACATCTTCAGCTTACTGTAAAAGCAGGAGCCATTCAGGCCAGGTCTACGAAAGACTGCCTCTTACCTGTATGGAGAGGTGTCTTTTAAGCTGTCTGTAAGGAGTGGATGAAGAAGGCGTGGGAGGACTTCCATTTTTAAAAACAGCGTAGAAAAAGTCTTGCAGGCTCATGGTGTCATCTTGAGAAAGGTTTTGGAACGCGTCTTCCATTGCCTGGAAAGAAAGGTGTTATTAATCATCAGAACAGAGATAACTAGACTACAATAACTATTTAGAAGAATTTCATTGCTAGGCATAATATGACAGCTATCTCTGAAGAGGCTATCAAATAGACCAATAATAGGAACCCAGTTCCTGGGCTTTCAAACCGAGGAATCTTGGTTTGACAAGAGGATATGCAACAACACTACAAGCAAAACTCTTGGATAAGCACACGGCTTTAAAACCAGACCCTGTTCTTAAACAGTAACTTCAGAACTGCACCATGTTAGTTTAAATGACGGACTCATCCACTACATCTGTTTTGTAGTAGACATATGAGAAAACTGTTTTTGCCACACGGTCTTCAACCCAACGACATGATCTTGCTCAACAGTGCATCTGTCTGCAAAGCGTATTAATTCCAATTCTTTAAAATGTAAGTAGAGTGGGCTTTCACTCCACCCAGAAGAGTGTTACTCACTTCATGCCATTGGTAATTTAGAGTACCATTCCCCATTGCAGAAAGTGCTTCTATTGGAATGTAAAGGGGAATAATTTACATTTGCAAAATACTTTGTATCAGACAGTTCATCACATTTTGGTCTGTATCTCCTTTATACATTACATTACATTTACTGAAAAAGCAGCTAAACGTTCAGCGAACTTAAAAGCAAACAAGCATTGGCAAACCCAACAGATCTCGCCTTTAGGACCTTATAAGTATTTAGTTATGCAGCATATTATCCTGGGTGTTGTGCCGCCAAGGGCTGAAGAGCTATACAATTACTTACACAGTGGGTCATCCAGTGTGATTCAGGAAACATTTACAAAGGTGTTACTGCTGTGCAAGTATATGATACTAAAAGTGCAGTGTTGGATCTTGTTGCATCAAGTATATTATACAAACAGTGCAATATTTATAGTCCATGTGTCAGGATGCACTGGTCACATAAACCAGATAGTGCACACTCCTGCAAAGTGCATTCTACGTAAACTTTATTTTCATACTACCTCTACACCTGCTCCATGCCAACAAACCCTACTAAATTAATGATAAGAAACCTGGCACACTTTTTAAAACTTTGTGTTTATATAGTTATATTTTGTTTTGTCAAACACCATCCTGTACTGGAGTCAAGACTATACAAAACTATCTAAAAAACATTAAGAAAAGGTATCTCTACACAAACGAAATCGGATAATTTTTATTGTAGTTCTGAATCATATTATGAATCATGAGGTTCCCTGCCATGAGTTCTTGGTATCATCCTTAAAAAAACCTTGTGGTTGAGTGCGCATGTAACAGCGCGAGAAAAATTGTTGAGATAAGTGTTGAAATCTTACTTTAAGACCCCGATTTACAAAAAGCATCACCTGACTCAAAACGATTACATAATACTCTCACCAAAGCAATGATGGGTTCTCAAATGTAAACCATCAACACTGAGCTGTAGCTATGGGAGGGAATGACTCACCAAAAGGAGGGAAAAGTGGGCACGATTTACCAATGAAAAGTAAGGAATTTAGAAAGTCACATGAACCAACGAATGACAAGCGATGGGCATGCTGAAAGCCCATGGAGGAGATATAGCATGTCGAAGAGATAGTGCTCGTACTGCCTAGGCGAGACCTAAAAAGGCATGAAAATAGTCAGTTATGGTGCCCATCGCACAGTGCACACCATAACTCACTCTGAAATATTTAGCTCTTTGTACGTGGCCTCTTTTTTTCTTAACACACCATCAGCTGAGGGGTGTATTAAGCATGGCAGGGACATGTGTGTTTTGGAGTTTACATGGGTTATCAGCATACCTGCGAACAGTATAATAACTTTCACCTTCTGCTTGGAATGGCGTAAGAGGGGGAGATAGGCTATGAGTTGTCGGTGTCTGAACGCGATGCGCTGCCCAGCCACACCTACCTTTCCCCATAGGAGGAACAAAATCAAGTGAGGAAACCTCCCATGTTGTGAGAAAATTTAATAGGAGCACAGCTCTGCAGTGCATTCCAGAGCTGGGGACCTATTTTGTGAAAGGGTTTACAGTTCACTTTGAGATGTGAGCGGGTCGCTGTGCAATTGAAGAAACTAGTTTTACAAGGCAGCACCATGTGAGTTGCCAAGACTGGAAGAGCAGCTTCCTTCTCCGCGCCCTCTACCCGTCACTGTCACCACCGCTCCGTCATACATAATAGTGGAGAAGCCGGATGCGGGTTCTGCTTGACCAGTATGTGGTGCAGCTCTTCAGCTGCACTGGTACGAAGCAGAATCAATTAAAAAAATCAGCACTTGTAAAGCACAACTGTCACCCCTAGGGGTGTGGGGAAGTTAGAGGTGCTAGGAGCCAGCATATGGCATAGTTTACTTCCAACAGTCTGTTACCTTCTCCAGTCTGCCAGGCCCTGCTGCACGCCTGCCAGCTGGGCTTCCTCCTTCAGTGTAGAACACACCATTTGGTGTAGGGGCTACCCGCAACCTATTACTAGTTTATTTCTGTTCTATCATTTTAATCTGCTCTTAGGAACAAAAATCACACCTCACCTAACAGGGTGTCCCTATTCCCAATGGTCCCCAGCAAGGTTTGAATCCTAAAACTCTGACGAATATAGTGAACAGACAATGATTAAAATGATGCAAACAATGCAAATTTGTGCCACAACATTGACACTTATGAAGCAAAAAACTTTATTTATGGCTTAATATCCTGTAAAGTCCGTAAAGATGTAGCAAATACTGTCCACACACACACACACACACACTTTCTTAATTAATGTTATGGTGATCAATCAATCAATCAATCAGGGAATTGTAAGCGCGCTACTCACCCGTGAGGGTCTCAAGGCACTGAGAGGGGGGGGCAGATCTGTTTAACCGAAGAACCAGGTCTTGAGGGTCTTCCTGAAGGTGTTCAGGGAGGGGGCGCGTCTGATGTCTGCCGGTAGCTCTTTGCATGTCTTGGCTGCAATGTGAGAGAAGGATCTTCCTGCTCTGGCTCTGTGGATGTGCGGGGTTTTGGCCAGTGCTAGGTTGGAAGATCGGAGGTTTCTTTTGGGTACGTGGAAGTTGATTCTGTCTTTGAGGTATTTGGGTCTGTTGTTGTGTAGGCATTTGTAGGCGTGAGTGAGGATTTTAAAAGTGACTTTTCTCCACAGGGAACCAGTGGAGACTTCGTAGGTGTTGACTGATGTGTTCGTGTCGGGGGATGCCGAGGACGAGTCTGGCGGCGGTGTTCTGTATTGTCTGGAGTTTGCGGAGTAGGGACTTGTTGATGCCGGCGTAGAGTGCGTTTCCATAGTCCAGTCTGCTGGTGATGAGTGCGTGGGTGACTGCCTTCCTTGACTCAGGGGGGATTCACTTGAAGGTCGTGCGGAGGATGTTGAAGCAGCTGGAGGTAACGGGGTTGACCTGTCTGTTCATGGTGAGTGATGAGTCGAGTACGATGCCGAGGTTCTTGGCGTGGTCTGAGGGGGTAGGTAGGCTTCAGAGGGCGGTCGGCCACCAGGTGCTGTCCCATGCAGAAGGGGAGGTACCGAGGACGAGGACTTCTATCTTCTCGGCGTTGAGCTTCAGACAGCTGTTGGTCATCCAGACTGCAACGTCTTGCATTCCTTTCTGGAAGTTGAGTTTGGCAGTGGAGGGGTCTTTGGTGAGGGAGAGGAGGAGCTGGGTGTCGTCGGTGTAGGATACGATGTTGAGGCAGTGTTGTCGGACCATGGCTGCGAGGGGGGCCATGTAGATGTTTAAGAGGGTGGGGCTCAGGGATGAACCCTGTAGGACTGCAGGTGATTTTTGTGGAGTCGGAGAAGAAGGGTGGGAGTCTGACCCTTTGGCTTCTTCTGGTGAGGAATGATCGGATCCAAGCCAGGGCTGTTCCTTGTATGCCTGTGTCGTTTAGTCTTGCAGCTAGTGTGCTGTGTCGAAGGCCACTGATAGGTAGAGTAGGATGAGGGCTGCGGAGTGGCCTTGGTCCAGGAGGGTGCGGATGTAATCTGTGGCGCCGAGTAGGGCGATCTCTGCGCTGTGGTTGCTTCAGAATCCGGATTGGGACGGCATTCTCTTCAATGAAACGTGTCAGTTTCCTGTTGACTGTATTCTCTGCAACTTTGGCTGCGAAGGGGAGGAGCGAGATGAGCCGATAATTCTTGAGATCGGTGGGGTCAGCAGTGGGCTTCTTGAGCAGAGGTCTGACTTCTGCACCCTTCCAGTCGTCTGGGAAGGTGCCTATTTTGAAGGTGGTGTTGATGGTGCGTTGTAGTTCGGGTGCAATGGCAGCCGCTGCTCTGTGGTAGATGTGAGGGGGGCAGGGGGGGTCAGTGGGGCGCCCCCCCTGCCGAGTGGATGCTTTTCATGGTCGAGGCAGTGTCTTCGTCCGTGATCGGTGTCCAGTTGGAGATGGTGGGCTGGCTGGTGTTTCTGGGGTGTGAGGGACCGTCTGTAGCACCTGGTTGATGGTCGATGAAGTGGTCATGGAGGTTTTTGATCTTTAGGTGGGAATAGGTTCCAAGTTTGTCACAGAGGTCTTGGGATGGGGTGATGTCTGTGGCTTCACTGCGTGGGTTGGTAAATTCTTGAATGACACTGAAAAGTTCCTTGAAGTTGGCCAGGATTTTGTTGTGGATGAAGTTACTATTGGTGGCTCTGATCTGGTGGTGGTAGTCCGTCATGGCGTCCTTGTAGGTGGTGAGGTTTTCGGTTGTCTTGGTGTTTCTCCAGTTCTTCTCCAGGTGTCTACAGGTGCGGCTGGTTTCTGGGAGAACGGTGGTAAACCAGGCGGCTTTCCTGGGGCGTTGTCTGTCGGGGTTGCGTAGCAGGGCGAGCTTGTCGGCGCAGTCGGAGATCCAGGTGTGGAGTTCTCTGGCTGCGTCGTTTGCGTCGGGTGCCCAAGTGTGGTTGTCTCGGGTGAGGGTGGAGTTAAGTTACTCGTCGGTAACCTTGCACCATTTCTTTAGTGGTGGGCATGGTGCTGGTTTGGGTGCCTTGGGTTTGTTGATGGCGAAGTGTACGCAGTGGTGGTCGGTCCATGTCGGCTGCGTTGTGTGGCTGAATTGGATGCGGTTTCCTGCCGCGAAGATGGGGTCAAGGGTGTCCTGCTCTGTGGGTCGGTGTGTTGATGACTTAAGTACAATGCTGGCGAGGTTGTCACGAAGGATAGCGGAGTTTGGGTCGCTGGGGTTGTCGAGGTGGAAGTTCAGGTCTCTAATGAGTATGTAGTTTGTTGAGGCAATGGCGTGGGGTGCAATGAAGTCGTTGATGGTGGTGGCGAAGGGTGTTCGGGAGCCGGTGGGGGGGCGGGGGGGTCTGTAGATGAGGGTACCTCGGAGTGTGGCTTTGGGGGTGGTCTGGATCTGGAAGTGCAGGTGTTCGGCAGAGGGGAAGGTTTCGCTGGAGGTGGTGAGGCAAGGGTGCTCTTGTGGGAGATGGTGAGGTCCCTCCTGGGTGGTTTGGGCGGTCTTTCCTCTGGATCTTGTATCCGTCTGGGATGGCGGTGGATGCTTTGGTCCAGGTTTCTGTGAAGAAGGCGATGTCGGGCGAGAGAGAGTAGAGTAGGTTCCAGATTTCCATGGCGTGTTTGTGTACGGAGCGTACATTGAGGAGGATGCATTTTAGGGTGTCGCCGGTGCTGGCGTTGGCAGTGTTGGAGGCCGGGGTGGCGGTGAGGGTCTGGTGGAAGTGGACGCAGGAGAACTGGCCATGGGTCGTGTTCGGCGAGGCCTGGTTGCATTCTCGAAGTCTTCCAGGGTTGAGTGAAGGGAGGGTGGTGGTGTTGTAGCAATGGGTAGTGGAAGGTCCAGGGTTCCTGGTGCTGGCCGCGGTCAGGTCGCGGACGGGCTTGCCTTCGGCACGCCAGCGGCGCAACCGTGCAGTGGCTGCCATTAAGTAGGGGAGATAGGAGGGAGGAGAGGCTAGGAGGCGGGAGCGGAGAATTCCGGGGGGGGGTGGGGGGGGGGCTCGGGGCCGCAGCGGCAAAAGGCGAAAATAACAGGCAGGCACGAGAAAATAAAAACCGTGGTGGAATTAGAGCAAGACACAGAAGGGCACAATAACAGTGGCACAACAGGGAAAAATGAAGAAAAAAAAACGGCTGAGAAAGGTTACGGTGTGTCAGCCCTAGGGTGGTCCTACCCCGTTTTTTCTTGCCACCATCTTTTTGTTGGACCTAGGCCTCTGGGCGCCTTACCACTGCCAAACAGTGCTGAGGTGCAGGTGCGCTCTCCTCATAACATGGCTGCCACAGGCCCCTGCTACTGCGGAGTGGCCATTGAACACACACGCACCAGTAGCCAGGAGCGGCTGGGACATAGTGCTACTGTATCTTTGCCGTCCCGCCTTTTTGTCCCATAGACAGACATGTAGAAGCTCCTGGAACCTTCCAATCCAGGGAGGAGTTATGCTTTGCCGCCTTTCAGGAGGGTCACCTGACCTAGGGGTATAAGAGGAAAGGAGGGAAACCTGACTAGTTCGTTGGGGCACCACCGGACCTGGGGGAACCTCTGCCGGAGTATAGGCAGTTGGGCCTAGGGGGGAACCTACACTACTGAGACTGACTGAGCTTAGGCCCTGCTGTACCCAAGTTAGCTGAGGGGCTCTGCCAGCCTTCTGACCTTGCCCAGTGAGGGGGAAACCCAGGAGACCAACTCCAGTGTGCTGCAGGGAACCATCCTGCCTCTTAAGCCTGCCAACTCAACCCCTACCTGTCCCCCAAGATACTGCACTCAAAGAACCTGTAACTAAGTCCTGCTAACAACTAGCGCTGTGAACCTGGAACCTGACATCCTCTCCCAGCGCTGGGGACTCTGAGAGCTGCTGCTGCTGGGGGGGTGGGGGGCGGGGGGAAATCAACAGGTAAAGCGCTGTGCCTACCTAGCGCTTTATTGCTAGAACGGCACCTCCTGCGCTATGGGGAAGTATTCTGCCTGTGCTGCCAAGCGCTAGCTGCCCCCAGATCACTGCCGCCGCCCAGGACTGTTATGAATGGCTCCTGTGCCCCTGCATGCTGTGACACCCAAGCGCTTGATCGCCACCTGTAGTTCCCTTCCACGAGCGCTGTGCCATCCACGTGCTAGACTGACCGAATTTGCCCCCCCCCCCCTGTTGAGCGCTGAGCTAGCGTGCTCGTGTTGTGCCCTCACGGTGCTGAGAAAGAGCGCGGGCTGCCCAAAATCACTGCCGCTGCCCGGGTACCTGAGGGTGGCGCTGGGACTGCCAGGCATGTTGTCCCGAGAAGCGCTGTGGCCGAAGTCATCGCCGCGGGCCTTGGGGCTGCCCCCCCAAAGAAGATCCGGTGGTCCGATCCGCCTCTGCGGCACCCGTAGCCTGGGGAGGTCTGCAGTGGCGGTAGCGCAGGCCGAAGGTGCGAAGAGCGCACGTTGCATAGCAACCGGGGCGCCGGCCGAGTCATGGGCCGCGCCCCCGGGACGCCATGCTCCTATTGGCTGCTGCGCCGTGAGCCGCTGGAGGAGTCCAGAGCCCGGCCGGGCCTCGCCGAGGGCCGAGTTGTGGAGAGCGGCGTCTGGACCGGCCCAGACCTCAGAGAGATTGCCAGTGGAGAGAGAGGCCGCCTTCACCAGTCCCGGCCCCGAGGGTTGAAGTGGGCTGACTGGCGAGGGGGCAGCCTTCATCCTGCGGGACCGGCGCTGTTGTTCTCTGACCTAAAAAACAGAGCGGTGAGTGCGGGGAAGCTGGAGCCTGAACATACGCCCATAGACACAAGCTGCATTGCCTCTCTGCCTGGGGTCTACATTGAGGGCAGAACCACCCTACTGTTGGATGCGCTTCCCCTGATCTGAGTAGAGCACGGCCCATGGTAATGACGTACTTGGCCTAAATGGAACTGCACGTCCCCCTTGAATGAGAGCCTGGAGACTGTGCATTGATGTCACCTATGAGGGGGGTTAGCCCAGTGATATTTACATTGCAGCCAAAATGGTGTCTTTACTGAACCAGGGTATAAGGAATGTTGCCTGTATGATTCACATACACCGGAAATGTCGCTAATGTTGAATACCTCCACACCAAAGGTTGCATTTCAGGAATGTGTGTCAAAACAATGTTTGCCATGTTACATGTACACCTGCATTAAGATCCTAATTGATTGAATGTACCTGAATGAACTTAAGCCTATGTTTCAACATGCAAACCCCCTACCTACAGTGATACTTGTTCTTGAAATGGTTATTACTACTGCCCTTTCCGGCCTGCAGTTTTCAGGTCCTGATGCACTTGAATGAAGTTTCACATGTTTTGTACTGCAATGAATTTACCTGTTGCCCTGAGATTATCGGCTCTATTACTGAAATGAATTTATTTGCCATGACCTGAATGAGATAAAGGCTCTTGTTTTACAAATCAGTCTGGTGTGGTGTCTCTTCATTGTGTGCACATTACTGAGTCCGTGTGAGTGTGTGCTGCACAAATGCTTTACACTTTGCCTTCGGGTGCCTTCCTGCCTCGCGCCAAGCTACTGTTTCGGAATCGGTGACCCCGGTTCTAACAC
The DNA here is from genome assembly GCF_964204655.1 of Triturus cristatus. NCBI lineage: Eukaryota > Metazoa > Chordata > Amphibia > Caudata > Salamandridae > Triturus > Triturus cristatus. The sequence continues at coordinate 1,095,440,450 of NC_140592.1, read as the reverse complement.
GGTGGTTGCAGACAGTCTAGTCCCAGTTGGAGTGAGCAGCAGTCGCAGGAGCGGACAGCAGCCTCGAACCTCCCAAGGAGGAGGTCTGGGTCTGGAGGCAAGAGACGGCACAGCAGAGCTGCGGGGAGAGAGTAGTCCCAGACAGAGGGTCGGAGGTCTTACTGATCAAAAATAAACATTACAAAAAATTATTTCCATGAAAAAAATTCCAATTCAACATATAAAATAATGAAGCTCAATGGATTCACCAGTGGCAGCTCTGAGGGAATCCATGAGTGCACATTTTCAAATCTCGTTACAGCCAGTGGCAGTAGCATGAAAAATGTGTTTCCTTATACAGCACTTCATACTGCACTCCTGCCATATCTAAGCGCTGGAATGGTTGTTACTGTTATCCAATGTAATGACACTCAATTGGCAGCTCTTGATGGATGGATGAGCCTGCCTTGTAGAGTATCAAACTCATGACCTTCAGATCCCGTTAAATTAACTGGGCCATCTAGTGATTTTATAGCTTTTCTTCCCTTCATAAACTGTGTAAGGACCGAAGTTGTACAGCAGCCAAACTTTGCATTTAATCTCTGTGAGAATATCTAACTCAAGACTCCAAAAACACCAGCCTTTCTACTCTTTATAATCTCTGCAAGGACATTTAGCTTCTTCCAATGACATTGAGGGTTGCAAGCTCAGAGCATAATTTCTCACCTTTTAGATAAAAGCGACATAGCGTGGGCAGCGGTGCGGCTCAGCTTGGTCCATCAAGCAGCCCCGGTTGCAGTCGCAATGGCAGCGTGACGGAGCATCGCGGCCCTGCCCTGCCTGCTCTCCCAGGGGTCTGGTGCTGTAATCACAGGACAGCGGACAGCCTGACCGCCTGCCTGCCTCCAGATCTCCAGGATGCCAAAAGTTGTGTTGAGGTGAGGCATGACTAGAGGTGGGCGATGGTATCAGTTGTACTGGAGTGCTTTGGAAGAGCCTTGAGAGAGCTCACCCGCCCAGAACCAGGCTCACTAACTCAGTAGAAACTTAAAAGAATCTCAAAAGCCCAGCTATCTAGAGGGTGAGCAGGTCCGCGGGGGAGTGGGGGTTGGCATCAACACCCCACATACAAGTCCACCATTATCACCACCCTCTGCCTCCTCCCTGCAAGTGTCTTGATCATAGAATAATCATGCGGACGAGAAATTAAACTCCCACCCAGCACCAGGTCATTCATCGTCCACACAAAACTTCAAGGCAGCAAAAGTAAAAAATCTTGTACCCCCTAGGCAGAGGGTGTGTTAAATCTGGGCTATTCCCCACAGAGGGGCAGCAACCAGGAGTGTCTACAAACCCATCTGAAAATACCTTATTTACAAGCAAAACTACGGTAACCGGTAGCAGTAACAGCATTAAAAGAGGCACAACCACCAACAATGGCAACAGGGATATAAGAGCGTACCTCCATCATAAAACTTTAGAAGATAAGTTTTGCGAATCCGGCAAAGCAACTGATACGCCCCGCACTGATAACACTGCTAGATCGGCAGACACCAACAAATATACGGACCCAAGTTTAGGATTTCAACCAGACCTTCCATTGTCTCCAGAAATAACCATTGTCAAGGGAGAAAAAAAAAAAAAAAAAAGAGTCCCAGAAACAACAACAGATAAAAATTCGTCCTGCCTTTACAACTCTGCATGTTGAGCTTTAGGGTACGCAAAAGAGGATCGCGTGGATGAGGGAGCCAACTCTCCTATTACAAACGAACCACTAATGGGTACCATCCCTTGCCAACAGACACCTAAACTTGGCTCCTCTGACACCTCAAGGGGAAACACCAACAAATAGCCAGCCAATTGGCCAACCTACAGTGCCAGCCCCAAAAGCCCCAAATAAGGCCTCACTGCCTGGACTAATAGTTACACTAACATGCTTCAACAACAAAAACAGGGCCATAAATGAAACAAGAGCAGCATCAATGGCAGCCCTAACGGCTGCACATCCTAATGGCACTAACCCAGCGTTTAATAGCCCAAATCACCCACAAATCTTGAGAACATCTCCTGTACCACCCACATACCCTTCCGGTTCTCGACTAGCCCACAGTGTAACAACTCCACAGAAAACTGCGGAGAATTATTTAATCAGACTACTTCATCTCCCGGAATGGTAATTCCAGAGTCAAGTGAAGGCTCTCCTTTGGCATCCAGAAACAACACGGGTTCACATAGAACTCCTTTAAGGTCTCAATCGGAGCCCGTTGACTCTTCCTTTACGCCTGCTGAGTTCACTAGTCAACAACTCACCCAAATGGTGCCCTAATTTTTCAAATTCAAGCCTTCTCCTACAGGCAAATGAGCCTCTGGCCTTTGGCTCTCCTAAAACTGGAGCGGAAATTGATCTTCAGCCTCATAACATCGAGAATCAACTTGCTCTGATCAATGAAGCCTTGATTTCAATGGCAAATGCAGCCATAATGCACGCAGACAAGTTGTATACTCCAACATATTGCAAACAGTTGCTGGACTGATCTCTGGATTAGACTCAAAACTGGATCACTTAAATTCACTGATCCACAGAGCTCAGGCAAATACGGCTTTAACGGTCAAACAAGAAGACTGTGGATGCAGTCCAATATTGCAGAATCTGGAAAAGTTGCCAGAGATGAGTACTCTAGGTAATGACCTCAAGAATTAATTCAATAGGCGACCGTACACCTTGTACTCTTTGCCTGAACAAAACCCAAAGCCGATCACAAGAAAGAACGACTCACAAATAAACAAGAAAACTTTGTATGAAACCATAGGGACCATGGGAGACCAAATAAACACTGTACGTGTAGAAGAACCTGAAACAAAAATGTGTTCCTATTTAGATAAATGTTCAGAAACGACTTAAGTTTAAGCACACAACCTCAGAAAGTCAACCTTTATCTAGTAAAAATAAGAAAAAACGAAAAAAGTTAAATAAATCAAAAAAAGTCAAAACGCAAAAGGAAGGATCTATCTTGCATTGGCTCCAGCCGGAAAGCAAGGAGAGTGAGGATCAGAATAATGAACATCTTGAGGCCAACACCTTTTCTCAAAAATTGACTTCAAATAAACAAATTTCAGGTATACAAACGCACGGCTCAACCATCAGTGAAATTATCGCCCCAGGCACATTAGGGTATCCGGTGGCGCATCTGCCAAAAAACCTTGACACGACCGACCTAGAACCGAGGAGGCACTTTAATAACACACGTGTCACATGTTGAAGTAAATCACAAACAAAAGGTACATCTGGAACCCAATCCAAAGTGGTTTCTAGAGACCAAAGCGTGCAACGTAAATAGGAATAGCATCCACCAAGGAAAATTTAATCCAAGCTATACAAATAAATGCATGCCAACGCAAGTAACAGACCACAAGCCCCAACCAATAACCATAACTATCAATAATAGGGAGATGAAGTCCATCCAAACAAGTACCAACGATTTACTTTCATCCACCTCCTACGACGAAAATCCTAGGAGCAATGCTCAGCGGATGACAGTAACCTCAAATCTGCCCTGGGTAGACATGGATACCCGGACAAACCCAACTCGGAACCCCATTGAGGCCCCCGATGTGCAGGAGATGACTATCAAATTTTGTCACTCTCCGAACAGTCGAATGGCAAGAAAAATTAAAAGTACTGTTGTATCCTGAATATACCTCACAGGGGAAATGGGACATTCTTAATAGAGGCAATCTCTTGAAGCTTTGCGTAAATATCCCAGGCTTAGAAAAGATAAAATCAACTGATATTGATTGTGTCTTTCTTCGCCCCCGGACCAAGCAAGACAAACGAGGCAACAGAGATAATATTCACCAACCTGGCTATGGCCGAGGTTCGGAGAGGAAATAACAAGCAACTGGAAAACTGGGGTATAAAAATCGAGACCCAGTCTGTTATAAAATATTCAGCTATCCTAGAAAAAATGCCCTAAGGAACAGCTAGGACCACAAGAACCGAAAGAGCAGAAAAGGTTGATCAAAAAGGATTTAACTTGCCCTGCAACAATGTCAGGGTCCATTCTCCATGGCACTAAAGGAGGACCAAAAATAAATCTGACAGGCGACAGTTCAATCCAAATAACATGAGCAGAAGGGGGTAACCGCTCCCGTTTGACCACTGGGAACATCAGTAAAGACTGGTCCTGGATCCCATGGGCTCTTAACCTTAGCCCTGAACACCAGGTCCCCCTCAAGCAAGGAGTCTGCGCAGCCAAAGGTTCACCTATGAATTAGCTTAATCGCTTCGGGGGAGTTCCACATACAGAACTCCCATAAACTCCTCACACACCCTAGCACATGTCCCAGCAATCAAGGAAAGAGCCAAACGCAGAGCCCATCAGAAATCAGGGTCAGAGTCTGCGAAAATGCAACTTAAATTAGCTGCAAAAAGCCACTCAACAAGTTTGGAATGCAAAACGTGAACTCTTGGAGGCAAAATGGTTGAAGATCTTTGAGCTACTGGCCCCGTGAATTTTGGCAATACCTAAACAACCTAATTCACGGTGCCACCAACAGAGAGAAACCACTTGACGCGAGGACTTGGGTAGCCCACATGAAAACCCTATACACAATCGACTCAAACACAACACCTCCAATGAGTCCCTCGATACCAGGGGAGGTAGCAGGTAACACCACAGCTGAGCCTACCGCACCTTGGGATGAATCGACCCTTCAAGGTAAAGGCGTAGTTCGGAAAATCCTAAAAAAGATTCGACACAATGTGGCGCCTGGCCCCAACGGTCTACCTGGCTCCCTCTTTAGGGAAGACACAGACTTCTGGATGGATAATCTGGCTCAGCTATATGCTGAATGCAGGTGTTTGGGGGCTGTCCCAGATTCCTGGAGGGGCTCACTGCTGCAACCAATATACAAACAAGCATTTACAATGCAACGGTCTCGGCATTGTTAAAGTTAGAGCTATTGGCATTGCTCATGACATTATTTTTGTTTATGTTTTTGTTTTTAAAACATTTAAAGAAACGGCATTGTTATTTACAATGTCAATAGCTTAATCTCTCTCAAATGCAAGACCTATTGCATTTGCACCCACACACACAAAGCCACCCACACACACAGAGCCACCCACACACACAGAGCCACCCACACACACACAGAGCCACCCACACACACAGAGCCACTCACTAAGAGCAACCCACACACAAATCGAGCCACCTACACACACACACGCAGTAGCCCACTGACCTATTTACATTATGTGCACTTTGTGATCTGCATGGTACATGTTCTTTACTGCAGGCACATTAACCCTATGTGCTACCTTTCCAGGAGTCAAAACTTCCACTAGACAAAACTCCGATCTCTCTCTAGGAAGAACATTAAACATCAATCATAAGTATACAGTTTTAGAAAAATACACTTACTGATCCTCCTAGGTAATAAAGGCCACGCGAAAACAACTGAAACATTGTGCACAAGTCTGTTGTGAGAGACACTGACAGTTCTGATTGCGCCAGCTGTTCAACTCACTGTCTCTATGAGTGACAGGCAGCTCTTTGGGAAACAAAGTGTTACCATGTATTTGTACCTTAATCCAGTGGAGGCCCCCACAAATAATTTGTGGAACACAAGTAGGAGCTGGGAACGATTTCTACCGTTTAGGGCTGGCACAATGAAATATTTCCTATGCTCCTGGCTTGGATACCAGCACAAGCTTGATAATATGCCCATGTAATCTGTTTTAAAGAAATTATGTTGCATTTTGTTTTTTCTGCAGCTAAAATAAATTGTATACCAAACAATTTCTTGTGCGTTTCTGCAGCTATTATAAGTTGTATACCAAACAATTCCTTGTGCCTTTTAGGAAACTTAGAAAGTTACGATCCTGTTCGCAGGGCTATCGTTTTTTTTTTTTTTACAAACTTCTGTCAGATGATGAAACTTGTGGCTGTGTAGTTGTGTTTCTCCAAGCTCCAGAACTCACTAGGAGGTCCGTGCTTGTAGAATGATTGTATTGATGGATCACGCTAAGGTCGCTCAACTATGCAGCATGCGGGTCTAGCCCACTTTTGAACGCTGTTGTTGTATCTGATATGATATAACAATGTTTTATGCATTTTATTCCTGTGTTGTAATTTCTACGGTGGGCTGTGTATTTTGACGTTCTTGTTCTTTTGCATATATCCTGTAAGCTTTTGTGGCTATTTTGAGCTGAATAAAGTCGATGCTGGACAGGAAGTGGCATTGTTAGTGTATGGCTGCTTTCTCACGTTGGACTCTGCTGCTACTGACATTTTCCTAGCAGCACGGACAGAAACACATGGCACAGCAATGGCGTCCCCATTGAGAGTGAGACCCGCCTTGAAACAACCTGGTCAGGGTCCCACTCAGCAGTGTCTGTGCCTTTGTTGCCTACACCAGGCAACACTGGCCTGTGAACCCAGAAGTGCCCCAGTCTTGCTGGCAAGTTGTCACGCTGCACGCTGGCCGCGCTGCCCGAGGTTCAGTCTACAAGTCACAAAGGCAGGGCGAGACAAAAAATCCGATGCTCAAAACTGATCGGACTTTTAAAATGAGTGGTTGTTGTGTATGCCACACACGCGCGCATCCTGCTTTAATCATAGTACGGTGAAAGGGGGTGGGCGCCCCCGCCTCCTCCACTCTCGTAGGAGCTGCTGCCGGGGATGAGCCGGCCATGGCAACCAGCCACACGGGAGGTCACACGCTGCTGCTCTTAATATTTTCCAGGCGCCTCGCCCTCCTCCCCGCCGCGGGCAAATCAACTCCTTCATCGCCCACAGAGCCACGGCTTCCGATGCCGGCCACGCCATCTTAAAGGCAGATGGAGAGGGGGTGGTACAGCACGAGAGTAGGGGCAGACGATTCACGGCAAACTTCTCGGGGCAAGGTCAATGCATGCTTTATATGCCGTTCACCAACACAGACACAAAACATACTGTCAAACAGGTTTCCCCTTCTGCAGGGCCCATCAATGGAACCCGTAAGCGTTAGGATGTCCAAGGGTACTACGCAATATATAAATGCTTAATAATAATAATAAGCCTCTAGTGGCAGAGCTGCATTTGGTCATGGGTGCCTGCCCCACCCCTCATTACAGCTTAGTGGGGAAACCGAGATCCGGTTGAGAAGGTGACGGTGTACAACACCCTCCCCTCCCTTCCAGCGTGCTTGGAGAGCTAGACATGAACTTTTGGGGAGTATTGATCTTGTGGAAATCCCACGGGAAAAGGAACGTGGTTTGGGGTGATGACGTTGGGTGTAGCCGCGCAAGATGACCCCCTTGAGTTTGGGGTGGGTCCACGCCTTGCTCTTAGTTGGACAAGGACCCCCTCCTCTTGTAAGGAGACCATTTTAATTCGGGGGGGGGGGGGCAGTGCACGGCGGTTCCCGCGTCTTCAGTGTTTATAGCGAACTACACCTAAACCATGGGTCAAACTGCGCTTTACAATCACGTAGCACTTGTTATCAATAGGTTGCAAATTTAGAGAAAAGCAGTAGCCCCGGATTAAAGAGGCATGCAGTAGATTCAGGACCACGCAGCCTCGGACTTCGGTCTTCTAAACCGACCCTCGGGCACCGGTTGACATTAAACGCGCGTTTAATATAAAACTGCAATAAAATATATAAAAATGAGATTGAAGTTGCTGCATAGACGAGCAGGTCGAGAACAGTTATCCTGGATTCGTTATGTCTGCGCGGGGGCTCAAGGAGGCCATGCATGCTTGTGGCTTGTAGCGCTTTAATGAAAGCATACATTCCACCCAGGAAAGCCCTTCATGGCCAATATGCAATTTATAGGCGCTACTGGGACAAGGGGAGACGTATCTTTCGAGTGTGTAGTTCGCATGTGTCCTGTAGCTGCCGTGACTCATACTGTATATAATGCCACATTAAAAAAAACTAAAACTTTAAGAGGTTTCGCGTCTTTCTAGTGTAATTTCCACATGTTTGTACTTTCGCAGGGCAGAATTTCTGCAAAAATGCACCTGAATTGCCATTCGTGGAGAACAACCTATTCCAGTGAACATGTAGGATGATTAGTGGGGTGCTGAAGGGGCATGTCTGCAGCAGATGCAACGAAAGCCACGTCTGTGTGCAGCGCCCTGCTACCACACACTGCACGGACATGACAGGCCGCCAGACGGACGCAGTGCTCCCAAAAACAAACACACTCGCAGGCAAACGTGCCACACCAGGCAATGCGGAATAATGCCACAGAGCAGCTCACACCTCCCCGTCCTGGCAGATTAAAGGGGACTAGGGCTCGGGAGGGCTTTATAACGCCTGGCAGATTAAATGGGGGTGGAGGGATTAAAGCGCCAAGAAGCAGTTCTGAGCGTGGTGCACGCTGTATAGAGTGTGGTTTGCAGGTCACGAGCGAAGCCCCTCGGCTCTTACCTTCATGTCGTTGATGATGGCCTGAAAGAGACCCCCCAGGGCCCCACATTCCTTGTATACGGTCTCCATGGTCCGCTAGATTAGATCCGGGAGGCAGGGGAGAAGAGATGCAGGGACTGGAAACGGAGCCACAGGAAAGCGCAAATCAAAACCCAATCCACGGCGAGTCGAAGCAGGGGACAATCCGTCACTGGTCCATCGGGGTGCAGGTTGTGGGTCTCCGGGGTCCGAATATCCGAGGGTATGAGGCGGTACCAGTCGCCCGGGGTGGACCGTGGAAAGGCGGCGTGCGCTTGTCTGTCACCACACAGCTGCCCCCAGTTCCATGCAAGGGGTTATCCCGGCTCCCAGAGCCATGTCCTGGGCGCCCTGGCTGCTCCCGGGAGTCGGCATTGGCGCAGCAGAGTACGGCGCTAGGTGTCCACGAACAGGAGCTGAGCAGACCCTTAGCTTTCCGGTGGCAGACAGGAGGAAGTCGATGTGTGCCGGGGGGGAGGGTGATGGAGAAGGGTGATCAGTGCGGAGGGTGGGGGCGCAGTCCTCGGCGAGCGCAGGGTGTGCAGACAGGTCTGAAGAAAAAGAAACGAGGCAGAGCAAAAGGCACACCACTGCCTTTCTCCGAGGTCAAGAAGAAATGCCTCGGAGAAAGGCAGCGGCATTTTCGGATTCGGGGGCGTGTTTGTCTTTTCTCTCCTCCAGCCATTGGCTGGAGGAGAGAATGAGACTTTCTTTAAAAAACACGCCCCCCGATCCGAAAAGGACGGGGCCTGATCTGAGTGACGGGACCTCTTCTCCAATGGCTGGCCAGCATTCAAGACGCCAGCCAATGGAGAACAGGGGAGAAGAGGGGCGGGTTCAAGCCCCTCTTCTCCAAGTCATTAAATCTCTCGACTTCCGGTTCTGCCTTCGGCAGACTGGATGGTCCCGAGACCTAAAAAGGGCCTAACACTGATCCCAGGAATTACCGCAAAATCGCCCTGTTGGATATTGAGGGGAAGGCTTACGCAAGTACTCTTTTGGCGGAACTAGTAGACTGGGTCTTCACTGAAGGCCTTCTGCCCTTCATTCAGACAGAGTTCAGACCAGGGGGTTCAACTATGGACAATATCATCGCCCTGTCCTACTTAGCTCAACAAGCGGTGGCCCATCAAACCCTGCCACTTTTTGCCTGCTTTATTGATTATTCAGCAGCTTTTGACGGATTAGACCGAACCATCCTCAGGCAGAAACTGGCACGCTGGAACATCAGCCCGTCTTTACTACAAGCTATCAAATCGCTGTACTCACGAACCTGGGTAAGGGTCAAACTCTCCAGCGACTTTGCCACAGAGAAAATCGCCACAGACCGGGGGCTAAAGGAGGGCTGTGTCCTGGCTCCGATGCGTTTCAATTTATATACAGCTGACATGGGCCAAGCTCTTCACGGAGCCACTTTAGCCACCCCCAGGATTGGGTACGCAAAGATCCAATTGATGCAATACGCCGACGACCTGGTTCTTTTGGATCATACTAAAATCGGTCTACAAAAAGCACTCCCAGCCCTCACCGACTACAATGTTAAAAATAAGCTAGTCGCCAACCCAACCAATTTGAAAATAGTGATCTTTAGACACTATCCCCCAAAAAAAAGTGGCTAAGTGGAGGCTGGGTCTGCTGACCTTGGACTGTGTACAACATTATTATCTGGGGGCTTGGCTTAGCAAAACTGCCCCCCCACGGGTCCATCTCCACAAACTGCAGCAGAAAGGGAAAAAGGTCACCTATGCCCTCTGCAAATTACACGCTACCCTAGATAGCCCAACATCAATGGCCATTCAAAGAGTACTGAGGGCGAAAATACTTCCTTCCCTCAACTATGCGCAACAGGCATTTCCAAGGAAATTTGCGCACAACCTAGAAAAAATACACTGCACAGCCTACAAAAAGCTATTTTGTTTACCAGCCTGCACCAGAAACACCTTTATTTGTCTGGAATTTAACCTTAATCAACAAATACTGGAAGAGATGGCGATCTTGGCTAAATACTTTTATCAAACTGCCGCGCCGGAGAACTCTATGAAGGCCGTTATTAAATGCATCTTCCTCACTTTGCCTAACGCCGCCACTGCCAGGAGTCATTTAAACGCCGTAAGCAGCGCCGCCACTGCCAGGAGTCACCAGCAGCCACAAACAGCGTCGCCGCCACCACGGGACTTCGATCCCCGGCAGCCCCAGCGCGCTCCATCTACGCAGCGCCAGCACCAGGAGGTGCATTTAAGCAGCATTGAGGCCGGCGGAGCAGGGGGGAACTTACCTTGCCTAAAGCCGCCACCGCCAGGAGTCATTCAAACGCCGTAAGCAGCGCCGCCACTGCCAGGAGTCACGAGCAGCCACTAACAGCGTCGCCGCCACCACGGGACTTCGATCCCCGGCAGCCCCAGCGGCGGCGCGCTCCATCTACGCAGCGCCAGCGCCAGGAGGCGCATTTAAGCAGCATTGAGCCCCGCTTCGCGGGACGCGCTCGGGCAACGCCGGGCTAAGCCCGGGCAAAGGGCGGGCCGTCTGTGGCCGTCAGGGGTCGGAAGAGGCCAGGCTGGGCCACCCCTCTGACATGGACGGTGAGTTAAGGTTCTGCTGTTGTGGACAGGGAGTTGACAATGGTGAAAAGGAAAGTTGCCGTACCTAAGCATAGTGGGGGGACAGGGGCAACTCTCGACTCATATCTAGTCCGAGCTGCAAGTGTGTTAACTGCAGAGATTGAGCGAACTGAAAGGAGACTGTCTGTGGAGGTAGCGAATGTTACAACGGCTTTAATTCACAACACCAGTACGATCCCCGACGCCCAAGTGCAAATACCATCACCTTCATTCTCGCCGGGGATACCTAGAGATCTAGTGGATAGGTCCGCAGCAGTGTCTTCCTCCATTCTTCCCTTCGAAGAGCTGACGGAGCAAAGGTCCTTGATAGTTCCCCCAGATGATTTGTCTAATGTCGTTCCCTCCCCAACTGCACCTACCTTAGGCAGGCGCACAAGAAGGGGGGGGGGGGGGGGGGGGGGGGAGGGGTGATACCAACTACGAAAAAGCAACAATTGGGAAAGGCCTCTAAAGTTGGGACGGCTTTATCATCGTGCCCCGAGGTCTTATCTAAAAAACTTTGGGCAAGCATCAAAGAGAAAATTGACACTATCATGGCCCCATGGATTAGTAGATTGGACTCTATTGCTGACACGGTTACTGTATTAGAACAAAAAATTAACCGTATTTTTCCATCTGCCCAACCCCCTATAGATCCTTTGGTTACTTCTAGTGCTTCTGTTCAGCCGGGGTTGTTAGAGCCTACATTGACCACGGAGCCATCTCTTATCAGTAACGCTACATTGATACCTCCTACAGCGGGCTGTTCCAGTGATGTCCTAAAAGCTAATCGTCCGGTTCGAGAATTTAACCCTTCAAATGCTTGTGCCCTTAATATAGATAACACGATCACTGCTCCAAAACTTGATACCGGGATTTGCTGTGAACCAATTTCAGGAAAAAGGTTCACACTGGTAAAGGAAGCCTCGCCCCTGGTTCTTGTCCTCGCTAATGTCCCTCGCTTGAGACCAGATCAAGTAGAGACATCTACTACCCTGATGGATAAAGTTCTACATTGGTTAACCAATAATATGAATATCAACTAATTGGGTGGTTTTCAACTAGCTAAAGAGATCATCATGGCTAGACATGTTCCATGGGTGGGCGTTGGTGTGAAGAGGTTCAAGGGGGATTGCATTGTTGTCAACTTTTCCAATGTGAACGTGCTTCCTAATGTACTAGCTAACTTGTTGCCCCCCCCAGAAGAGGGCTCCTGGTATAATCCCTCTAACAATGGGTTTCTTTCAATCTAGTCCCATAAAACTAAATGCAAGCTTTAAGTTTGCTTACTTACGGAATGGTCCACTACATAGGAGGGTATTACCAGGTTATGCGAGCGAACTTAGTCTAGACAACAGATTCACAGCTCTCACTGATCTGGAGGAGTGCGATTGACACAGGGAGGTTGGCAGGGTTTTAGTGTTGGACCCCCCTGTAAGCACTCCATTGATTAAGGACCCATTAAAAAATCCACCTAGAAGCAGTTCATTATCCACCCTTCTACTGGATAAAGGGAACTTAGTCTCACTAACGTCATAGCACAGGTCGTGAGATCACTAGTCCCCCCATGCTCGTAAAAGCAAATCCTTCACTCACTAGCACTAGCAGAGAAGGTAAACTGTCTCTATTATCTTGGAATATTGCAGGTATTGGGCAAAAATCTGTGTCAGAAAATTGGGGTCATTTCATAGACAAATATGATAAATGCCTGTTTCAAGAGACCTGGGCAGTGGACCCAGTTCATCGGGTGGGGTATCTTAACTTCTACATCCCCGCCATTAAAAAAAAACAAGGGCGACCCGCTGTTGGGCTGGTGGTATGGGTTCGTCAGAATTTATGCTGTGGTATTGTCCCCATACTATTCCCGAATAGCGATATTTTAGCTATTAAACTTGTTTGGCCTCATGGGCTAACATTGGCCCTATTTAATGTTTATGCTAGAGGCAGTAGGGGTGGTACAAGGTCAGAGGTAGCAGCCGCCCTGGATACCCAGCTGGATGCCCTCCCTAATTCTATTTCGTCAATTGTGGGGGGGGGGGGGGGGGATTTTAACACCACCTTCGAACCATTAGGGGTTGAGGAGCAGGAGATAGCAGCGGAACAGGATTTGATATGGGGCATTCATAAGCTCGAGATCCCAGTTGTTAAAAATGGACCGACGCTGCCATCCAGTTAAAGGTATTATGTCTAGAAATAGGTCTTAGAGCTGCTAATGGGCGCACTAGATCGGACCCTTCAGGAGCCAATACCTTTGATAACGGACGCAACTCCAGCCGGATCGACTACCTATTGGTAGACGAAAGACTCTGGCGGAGCCTCGAGGATATGGAGATTGTATGGCGCATGGAAAGTGATCACAACCCTCTCTGTTCGGACTTCTTAATATCACCCACGGAGAGGGTTGTGAACGCAGTGGCTAATGGGTCCCCAGTGCCACCTTCTTGGAAGGGAGCGGAGATTATCCCCGTATTTAAGAAGGGAGATCAATCTCTCCCAAGTAATTACAGGCCCATTAGCCTCATAGATTCCATACTGAAGGTAGTGGGCCGTCTGGTGCTAAACAAAGTTCAAATGTGGGCGGAGCAAGCAAAAATCTTATCCCCATTTCAAGCTGGGTTCCGCTCCTGCATTAGCACCATAGACCAGGTTTTCCGGTTTATTACAATTTACTGGAAAACCGTGGTCTTGGGGGAAGGTTCATTATATGCTGTCTTCGTTGACCTTAAGTCGGCGTTTGATTTAGTACCACGTGGGAAATTATGGGGAGTGCTAGGGGACATGGGGATTGAGCAGGAATTGCTAACCTTACTCGTCCGCTTACATGAGGACAATTTTGCCAGGATCAGACGGGGGATGCAGGGTGAGGTTACCGACACCTTCCCAGTCGAGCGTGGTGTTCGACAGGGATGTGTGTTGGCCCCCACCCTGTTTTCGCTGTACATCAACTGAGTGGTAGAGTACCTCTCCTGAACGCCATCTGATGCCCCCACACTGGCGGGAACTCATGTCCCAGTCCTCATGTTTGCGGCCGACACATTGATCATCTCCAGGACCCCGAGCAGGTTACAAAAGGCTGTGAACGCATTCGGTAATTTCTGTACTCAGCGAGGACTTGAGATAAATACCTCAAAAACCAAGTTTCTTTCTTTCAATCAGCATAAGTCCTTTAAGGGAAGGATATTATTAAATAATATCCCCCTGGAATAGGTGGATGTTTTCATGTATCTAGGCATCTCCCTCCAAAAAGATATGGGCTGGAAAAGTCATCTGAATCTTACAGTTCTAAAACATCACCAGCATACAGGTGCCCTGCTGATGAAACACAAAACGTCGTTTACTAAACCTGTAACCCCGGCCCTGGAAATTTATAACATCAAAGTGGTGAGCTCAGCTCTATATGGAGCTGAGCTATGGGGATTTAGCGACTTAAGACGTCTAGCCATGGCAGAAAATAAGTTTCTTCGCAGCCTGGTCGGGGTTCCTCAAAGCACACCGATGACCCCACTTCGTCTAGATCTAGGCAGGAAGAAAATTGAGGATATGGCAAAGTTACGTCCACTGTTATACTGGAGGCGACTATGGTCCACTCCAGAGCTCTCACATTTTGTTCAGGGCCTAAAAGATGTGATTGCTCTGGATCGCTTTCACAAAATAGGTTGGCTTAAAGAGATGAGAACTACACTCACTAAACTTGATTTATTGTGTTTATGGGATTCCCCAGATACTTCTGCCTTTCCAACCAAGTCGGAACTAAAGAAAAAATATTGGGACATGCTATTTTCGTCATCATTTAATGTGATCACAGCCACTAGCATGTCAGGCCGGTTTTTGGATTTCAAAACCAGGCCCGTTTGTGAGTTGTTTTGGGATCTAATAGAGAAGCCACTTGATCGGAAATTATATTTCCAATTCAGGATAGGCTCCCTCCCTACCAAATCCTTCACCTGCAAATGGGATTTATCTATGAGTAGTAAGTGCCACCATTGTCGGACTGAGGACGAAACTATTCATCACATATTTTTTGTATGTCCGCTATATGTGGCTCCACGCCGTAAATGGCTGAGACCAGCTTGTTTTTCCTTGGGCACACGGAGCTGTATGTCTGCTTTAAGAATTTTAGGTTCCGACTGTGCTCCTAACTTAGCTATTGCTGTCGCTAAGTTTTTGGGTTGGTCATGGGCCATTCGCACTTGCACTTTAAAATCCCCTGCTGCTGATCAAATTTAAACATTGATATTTTACTTATGTTGTTACGCGAGTCTTATAACTTTTTACTAAGGTTTTATCACTGTTTTGGAGCTTTATTGGAATTTAATACTATTTTATATTGTCTAGTGTAAATGTTTTATTTATATTGTCTCGGGTTGTATGTTGTATATGTTTTTTTTGTGCTTTTATGACAATTGTCGAAATAAAGCATCTGAAACAGCATCTTCCAACAACCTGGCAACCCTTAGTTCAACTGTCTTGCCTCAGCCAAAGATCTCCTGCAACTCGCAACAGAGAACTGGGATCCCAGCATAATCAAGTATGCCACTACTAAAACAACAATAACAAAGCAAGTACGCCTACCCTCTCGTACTTTGGATATTGAATCCTTGGTAGCAAGAGGTTTCCACGAGACCCAAAGACTCCCCCATACACAACCCAGCCTCAAACCTCATCTTACGCAGGCGGTGGGGAGACCAGCCCTACACAGGATCCTAGCAGCCAGACGACATCCTCTCCCTCTTAAAGAACTATATCCAATTAGGAAACTAAGGCCGGTCATCATGGAGTGTCGCCTCTGCAAATACAAACAAAAGTCCTTGGCCCACATTTTACTCTGCTGCCTGGCGTTGCGGCTAGCTCACAGAATCTACCTCAGGCCCATTCTCCTCCAACTGGGCACCTGCACAGCAAATGAGGCTGTCCATCGACTCTATACGTTGGACATAGTGAACCATATGGACAACTTGGGTAAATTTGTCCTCTATACTTGTACAAAACTGATGGACAATCTAAAAGACTGATCATCACCTGTACTGTGCTTATTTAAGAACGCAAAGGAGATTTTAACAACATTGTGTATATATACTTGTTTTTTTTTATTTTTTAGATGTTATCACTTTCACTGTGTTTAAGGCGGCAAAGGAGTTTATAACAACGTTGTGTACATATACTTGTTTTTTTAAGTTGTCTTTTATTCTGCCATTCACATATGTTGCATTTTTGTAATGATTTTTAGTAATCACACAAATAAATCATTCATTATAAGCTTTTCTTAAGTGTCAGTTATTCCTTTATATATGGTTTCTTTAATATAGTGGAAACTAGACTCTATAGGGTAGCAGATTGCAATACATAGCAGCATTAGCTTCCACGGGTACAACATAAAAGGTGAACTGTATTCCATAAAAGCATCATGATGCTAACAGCCAGAGTTGCCCCCAATGATATAAACACAAGTGAGTATATTTTTAAGGCTTTAGACATATTTTGGTGCTGCCTGGAATTCTCCTGTACTTCAGCCTGAAGTGGTTTTGATCTACGTAGGTCTTCTCGGGTAAGTATAACTGGAGTCTGTTGGCACAGTGCGCACAATGGTCAGGAATGTGGCCCTGAGCGATTGTCGGAGCTCCTTCCATAACCCTGTTATTTTGTCAGTGGACGCCCTAAGTGCGATGGGTATGCCCAGACATGCTCACTGTCCTGTGTTCACTGTGTCATCAGGCAGAAGCTATACCTCACTGATGAGACCCAAGTAGGTCGAAAGCGGTTTGGGGTTGCTTGTGCTGCCAGTGGTGGGGAGCTGTCCTAGCAGTTTAGGCTGGACAGTACCCACTGATAGGACTAAGACGGATTTTTCATAAGGCAGGTCTCGTTCTAGAATGGCATTGCGGGCGAAAAATAATGGTACAGGATATGGCCCAAGAGATTGCCAATTCAAGCATCCCTTCCATCCCTTTGTTGTTTTTGGCGGTAAAGATAACATAAAAGGCAAGCTCGCCAGCGCCTGTACCTCTCTGTCAAGGTTCTGGAATCCATACTGCTCGCAAATGGAAAAGAGCTTCTTCCGGTTCAGGTGACCATCACGCGTGATCCCAAGGTCCTCGCAGACCAGCTGCAGCTTCTCTTCGATCCAATCTTGGGAGGGTGAAAAGCCATGCTGAGAAGCGTTTAAGTCATCTGGGTTCCAAAATCGTAACTGTCCTGCAAAAAAACATAAGGAGGAATTAAAGTCAGAAGCAAATACTTCTTCAACAGGGATTTGAAAAACATCTGATCATAAGGAAACCAACAAGTTTGAAGCTTCTTAATGAATGTGAACTCCTGCAACATAAAAAGAGATGAAACGTAGATAAGGGTTGCCGTTGTTAGGGGTTTTATTTTTTTGACTGTAGCATCTGCATTTATTAATATGTATTTCATTCCGATCTTATTGGGAGTCATCCATAGTTTTTATTTTTGGTTGGTAAAAATAAAAATGTAGGAATACTTTTTCACATTTAACCAATAATGTTACACTTTCTGGACGTGATGTTTTAGTGTTCTAAATAGCATTATAAAAAAAAACACACATTAAAAAACACGCACGCCTTTAACATTAGTTTGAGATAAGCTTAAACTAGCACATGCGCGCACCTGCACATTTTCAAGCTTCTTTCCAAAACCTTAACCGTCTGTAAACTTCCAATCCGCTCAAAATATTAGTAAGGCGGTCAAGTCTGGGTCTTTTTTGAGTTGCTGTCCATGCTGTCAATTTCTGTATTTTTGTTTTGTTTTCCGGTTGTATTTTATGTAAAGTCTGAAAAACGGTAAAGGGGACGCTCTATGCACACACCAGCAAGACAACCGTCATTATAAATTCAGCCTCAAATTAAAAGATGGACGCTGCACCCGTTCACGTGTATGTCACAGGACCACTGGGTGGCGCCCAAGTTGCACAGAAAGACAGCAAATACAACAATGAAAATGAAGCGTCGAACGTCTACTTGACTTGCAATTAAGCGCTTT